>NC_141698.1:959263556-959875556 GCF_964263255.1 Lissotriton vulgaris
GCCTGCAATGTACTGCTGATGACGTCACATATTATATCACTCATGACGTGGTCAGTGACATCACTCATGACATTACTGATGACACCATCCTTGCGACAGAGTGACAGACCTCCTTTCAGTGTAATGTAACCCTTGAAACACATATTTAAAATAGAAACTAACATTTTCATAAAAATGGACATACCCATACCAGTTACAACAACCAATTCAGTAATTCCACCATCTAGATACACATCCACTCATTCACCAACAGTTCTATATAGTCACTCATACATATACTCACTCATCATATGTAGTGATACACCTATACATCCTGTTACACACCGACAGTCATCCAAAAGTTTCTCACACACATAATCACACATGCAAATAAACTATTGAACATCCATTTATTTGCATATACAGCTATACACACACTACCACCTTACTTCTAAGGAAACTTACAAATACTTACTCTCTTAAACAATCACTTATAGAAACACATACTTATTTAAACAAGAACTCTTTCAATTTCTCACTCTCACATATACTCACTCATATACATCAATACTCACATATACTAGATTAAAGCATATGTAGTTACTGATAAAGACACTAGTGAGACAGTCATTCACTCACTAACACACACATATACACACTCATCCACCCATACAGTCCCGCACATGTGCAGTCTTCAAAACACATACAAACAGTGAGTCAGTCATTGATGCATCTATGTGCTAAGTAACACCCCCACCAAACCATACAGACACTCATACTGATACTAAAAAAAACATCTAACAACCCATATACACACACATGTAGCTACTCACCAACCCATGCAACCACTTATACACAAATACACTGATACAAACATTTAAATATTTAAACAATACTCGCTAATATATGTATTCACTAAGATACACTTAACAAGCCAGTCAACCAATCAATTTTTTTTTTTAAACATCAATTAAGACACTTATTTAAACATTTATTATTCCATCGACCTTTACATATACATATATAAAACATATTTATTTTTCAGAAAGACACACATTCACTGGATGGCGTCATCAGTGATGTCATGAGTGATGTCACTGACCATGTCATGAGTGATGTAATATGTGACGTCATCAGCAGTGCATTGCAGGCTCGCAAGTTATAGTGAGTCCAACTAACTATAACGTGGGAATTTCAATGGTTTTATGTCACAAAAATTTCCAGCTAACTATAACTGGTGTGAAACCTTTGGTTTTTTCAGTGAATATATATATATATATATATATATTCACTGAAAAAAACATAGGTTATAGACCATATATAGTTAGGAATTAGCATTTACAAAACCTTGAAAATTCACTGAAAAAACCATAGGTTATAGACCATATATAGTTAGGAATTAGCATTTACAAAACCTTATTTTACTCACACAAAACCATTGAAATTCCATATATAGTTAGTTGCACTAACTATATATCGCGCACCCGCAATCCACTGCTGATGATGTCACTTATTACATCATTCATGACATGGTCAGTGACATCACTGATGACATCACTGATGACATCTCAAATGACATCACTGATGACATCACTGATGACAACATCCAGTGACTGTATGTTTCTGTAAAGTTAAAATATGTCTTACATATTGAAGAATGAGTGGATGTATAAGTGTCTGGATGAAGGATTTAGTAGGTGCATGACTGACTGTATGAGTGAGTGATTAAATGTGTCTCACTGAGTGCATGGGTTAGTGACTAAACTGTCTTAATTTGTGCATCATTATGTCTGTTGTTCTGTAAACTGCTGCATGTGTTGATCAGTAGCTATATGAGTAACTATATGGGTTATTGATTGGTTGCCCAAGTATTTGTATGGGAGACTGAGTGTGTGTGTGGGTGGCTGGGAGGTGTATGACTCTGTGCATAGATGTGTGAGCAGTGGATTCACTAGATGTATAGGTTCAAAAGTGCATGTGGAAACAGCTGTATGGGCGGTTGACTGTGTGCATGAGTCTGTTGGTGAGTGAATGGATATCTTAGTGCTACATGTCAAAGTAAGTACATATGTAAAACACAGTACATGTGAGAGTTGACATATATAAATAACTGTGCATGAGAGCCAGTGAATGTGTGAGTGGCTGTATGGATCATTGTGAACTTGTATCAGGGGTTGTATAAGAGAGTAAATGTGTGTTAGTATATGTTTGAATAAGTAAGGTGTGTATAACTGTATAGTTGAGGAAATGGAGGTGTGATTGATTCTTTGCATGACTGACTAGGTGTGTGAGTAACTCCATGGATGAGTGACAGTCTGTGAGTGTCTGTTTACACTGATTGCATCTAAGGTTATATTAGAGTCTGAAGAGGTTCATCGTATTATCACATGAATGATATCATCAGTGATGTGATCAGTAATGTCAAATGAGATGTCATCAGTGATGTCATCAGTGATGTCATTTGAGATGTCATCAGTGATGTCATTTGAGATGTCATCAGTGATGTCATCAGTGATGTCATTTGAGATGTCATCAGTGATGTCACTGACCATGTCATGAATGATGTAATATGTGACATCATCAGCAGTGGATTGCGGGTGCGCGATATATAGTTAGTGCAACTAACTATATATGGAATTTCAATGGTTTTGTGTGAGTAAAATAAGGTTTTGTAAATGCTAATTCCTAACTATATATGGTCTATAACCTATGGTTTTTTCAGTGAATTTTCAAGGTTTTGTAAATGCTAATTCCTAACTATATATGGTCTATAACGTATGGTTTTTTCAGTGAATTTCAATGGTTTTTTAATAGCAAATATCAAAAGCTGTAAAATGTCAAGTACGTGGTAGGTAAAAACATTTTCGTGTCTATGCACGCTGATGTGCTTTGAACGCTGCCCCCCCCTCTTTTCTTTTAGGAGTATTCTCTCTTTGCAGATATTGAAGGGTAGGTAACGCAGGCCTTTGCCCCCGTTGTAATCCGTCGGACCTGCTTCCCTCTCCATTTGATTGATTGTTATCCAAGCATTTACTGTTTTGGAATTGGTTCTCTTTAGTTCATTCTCTATTTACAAACAAGCACAGAGTCGCAATACTCTGTTTAGTCTTTGCAGATAGTGAAAACTCGTTAGAAAAAACAAAAGGAATCAAGCAAAATCAGTAGGCCACTAATGGGATCTCTTTTTGACCTCGCTAAAATAGAAACATTAGGAACAACCCCTCATGAGAAATATGAAACTAGTGAGAGGAACTGAGCTTGACGCCATGATGGCTGCAATACAGCTCGGCTCCGCCGCCCACCCCACCCCACAAGTCCTAAACTTTACACCAAAGGTAGCAGCTCAAAATGTACATGCCCTGCTATATGCAGATGATATTATAGTATTGGACCTAACCCCCTTCGGTCTGCAAAGCGATCTTGATGCCCTGCATAAGTATACCCTAATTCCTAATTTAACCAAAACTAAAAAAGTCTCTTTCTCAGGGAGGAAAAAAAGCAGCAAATACTGTTGGAGACTTGGTGACGAAAAAGTCAAAGAGATTGAGGAGTATACCTACCAGGGCAGGATCTTTACTAAGTCTCTAAAAAACAATCAACAGCTTCTAAACTTGTCCAGGAAATCCGAGGTGCATGCAGGAGCTCTGCAAAGGTTGTACGCGGCCTCGGGAAACACTTCTCCTCCCTGCTAAAAGTCTACAGTGTGAAAATGTAAATCTTTTTGTACTTGTATAGCGCACAGCTACCCGCAGTGGGTTTCCCGGCGCTTGTACGAATACCGCAAGGGAACCCTTCCTGGCTTTCCCTGTGAAGTGTCCACTCCTGGGCACCCCTATGGTGCAGACCAGGCATCCCTCACGTTGTGGGGGCCGTTGTGAAGACTAAGCAAGCTATTGCCCAGAGTTGCAGCGTGGGACCCATGATCAGAATAGGCACTGAGGCGAGAATATCCAGTCAGGGGAATTAATGTGCCCGAGACCCGCAGAGGCGGGAATCGAATCCTGGTCCCTGGCCAGAGCTCTGCATCGAGGTCTGCCTGCTCTAACCATTGAGTGGCAACAGTAAGGGTTCTGGCTAAGCAGTAATGCTGCGCCAATACAACAATCAACAAAGAAATGCCAGTACTGCATTTGAATTAATGTTTTGATAAATTGAGTAACAATCCTCAATTCAATAAGACCAATAAATCAGTCTGTAAACTTATGATTAATTCTTTTTATTTTTGAATTTCTTTTATGTGTTTTGTTTTCTTGAGTTTGAGAAAAGTGCTTTTAAACGAACAGTTTTTTACAAAAGAAAAGACTCATAAAGTGCATACAAAAAACCTTCAATTATATACAATACCAACAAAAACAGTTAATCTCAACTCTAATCCTATATATATTGTTTTGCAACGCATTTAGAGGAGACATTAAACATTCGAAAGGACTCCACTTAGTACACTTAAAGACACAGACACACAAGACAAGACACTTTTGACAATGGTATGACAAGGATTCACCGTTCCTAAAGAAAAATGTAAACGCCCTGTTTTCAATAAAGTTTCCGTTGAAAGAGGTGCGGATACTGGTGTTTAGTACAAATTCTTTTTAGACTTGTTTTATACAATAGACCATCTAATAATTCAATTTTATCAGTTCTAGTCATAGAAAGATTGGTCTAATGGGAGGACGATGAGTTTTCAAAGGGGCAGCGGTCGACGCGTTTCGAATCCCTTATGTGGCAGGGATTCTCATCAGGACCATGTGGACTCAATCTAAAAATAAATCAATAAACATTCTGTCAGTCTTACTGGGTGGCACTCAACTTCTAAACAGTCATGCATTCTCTCAGATCGTACCTGTATATTAGATTACAGCGGTCAGTCTCCCAAGAGGTGGAATGCTCATACAGCTGTAATGTAAATGAGCATGATTAGGATAATTGTGCCAAAGAGGTCAATCAAATTGATGGAGGACACCAATCTGTGTACTTACATAAATCGGCAATTTGGCCGCGTGATCAGCTTATATTCACTTTCTTCTGGCGATTCTAAAAGCAAAGGACAAAGTCTCTTTAAGCTTGAGCACTCTAAATGCGTGTTGGGCATTTAAATTACGCGTGTGGGCATTGGGGTGCTCAATGGTGAGCGTTTATTTACAGCATGCAAGGATCGTGTCACAGAAGAAATGGGGAATCGATTTTAAGATGCGCGTGGAGAAGGGGCATGCAGAGCTTTATTTTGGCACTGTGAATGCACATGCAAGCATTTTTTACATTTATGGCGTTTAAGGCGCTCGGTGGTGAGCATTTTCAAATTTCGTGCCAAGATCGTGTCAGTAAACGTTTGGGGCTGAATAGCTAAAAAGAATACACTTCCGGGGTCCGCATTCAATGGCGGGATGCAAAGTTTCACTTTCCAAGTTAGTCCGGTTTTAAAAAACCGGGTTCCGTATAGAGCTTAATTTTTAGCACAGTGAATGCGCATGTAAGCGTGTTGAACATTTATGGCATCTAAGAAGCTCAGTGATGAGCGTTTGTAAATTACGTTCCAAGATCGTATCTATGATCGTGAATAAAAAACTATTGTATGATAGCCTAATGATAGGTTGTAAAGGTCTGTTTTGACCTATTAATGAAGTTAGGAATACTTTGTTTCATGCCCCTTCATTTATCTATGATATCTTAGACGTTACATGGTATAACGCAGAATTCGAAAACAGGTTAAGTTGCTTAGTCTGCTTCAGCTAACATGGCTCAGGGAAACCCAAGGTAACACTTGCTATTCTTGTAGGATGCATACATTTTAGCAGGGTCTGTTTCTGTACTCTACGGGTTCAAGATAGACAAGAAGGGCACGTCACTGACCTACCCTTGGAATAGCTTTTAGCTTATCTATTGACGAATGTGTAAGAATCTTAAATGGGTGTTCCGGTAGACTAACGGACAACTTGTGTACTTCCTTTTTAGGGTGTTAACCAGAATATGTAAGTCTCCTCTGCGCACCTACATGGGTCATGTAGACAGAGGCTCCTCTGTCAGGGCTTGTATTTTGATTCAATAAACGATTCGACCTTCTCCATTGCCGACTGCCTTGTTATTCCTTGATTATATATATATTAATATATATCCTCGGACTATTGGAAAGTATAGTCCGGCCTTAAGAAATTTGAATCCTTCATCTTCCCACATCAGTTTTTACCATTTCTCCATATATCCCCATGATTACTTTCTAACAACATTTTATATGTTACACACGCTTCCCCTTTAGGCCCGTCCAGTGTCTAAATCAATTTCATGCACTCTGTTAAATCCCTCATAGCTGCTTATTTGCTAGGGCTCCACTCTTGCTCCCATGCACTTTTTTTTACAGTCCTTAAACGTTCTTATCATGGCACACAATCAGAGATATGTCAACATCTTGCTGTCTTCCTTCAGCCAGGTTTTATAAGCATTTCTAGAATATGTCGGGATAACATCTCCATTGTTATGAGTAGTTGTGAATAGTGGCAGGAAGGTTGTTAACCGCTGTTCACTGCTGTCCCACATTTCCAGCACTGTAGCCATCACTGGACTACAATTTAAACTTTGGGAATCATTTCGGTAACCATAATGCATCCCAAAGGGATCTCGATGGCATGGCCACCCAGATTCTGCTAGAGCTCATATGTGCCCACTCCACCACTATGTGGAGTTTCTGTGTGCTCCATAAAATATCTTAAACACAGGCAAACATTTCCCTTCTGACTCTGTGGACTAGTCTTGGTTTGTTCCACTTCAACACTTTTAATACAGGTAAGCGGCTCAATCCTAGTAGCAAATTACAGAATTTGGAGGCATGTCTGGAAGTGATTCAATATGAATTGATCTTTTGTCGATTTCCTATTACCACTCTTGAGCTATAGTGTATATTTTCTCTGCTACCTATCCTATTTAGCGAATCGAGTCTTTGTACTTTTAGGTAATTTTTTAGGGAGTTATACTCAAGTCTAATGTGAACATTGAGTTAGATATGAGTGCCAGTCTACAATGTGTTTAATACGTCCAGCTACAACAGAAAAGAATGTCTCTTTTTTTTGTATTTGCCTTATTCCTTTTGTACTGTTATTGTGTTATTGTGCCCATTTGGCCTCTGTTCCTCTCCCCGCTCTACCCTCTAGTCTTCCCACCGCCGCGTTTCCAGTGACCCCGCCACCCCTTGCTCGCCCATTCGCCGCCCCACCTCCCAGCTGCTACTCCCTCCCACCTCCCCTCATATGATGGCCGCAGCACGGTGAGGAGAGCGACCCTTGACCCTGTTTAGGCCGTTTGCTCTCCAATCTGCACAGCGCCCCCTGTGTGCCCATGTCCCCCACTGCTGCAGCTTGCTGAAGTTGAAGCCCTCCTCCACCCTCAGGCTACCACCCGCGCCTCATCCCTGGTGGCCAGTGGTAGGCCGTCAACTCTTGCGCTCGCTCTGCCCTTTTCCCCTGTGATTGTGTTCCTGCTCCCCTAGTGTACCTAATTGTATTCACCTTATTCCTTTTGTGCTGTTGTAGTGTTATTGTGCCAGTTTTGCCTCGGTTTCTCTGCCTGCTCTACCCTCTCATCTTCCCTCGGCTGCGTCCCCTGCAGCCCGCCCCCGCTCACCCATCCGCCGCTCGCTCCCACCTCCCAGCTGCTCCTCCCTCCCCTCATATGGAAGCCACTGTGCGGTGAGGAGAGCGACCCTTGAACCTGTTTAGGCAGGTCGCTCCCCACGCCGCACAGCACCACCTGTGTAGCTGTGTCCCCCGCTGCTGCAGCTTGCAGAAGTGCTGAAGTCAAGGCCCTCCTCCACTCGCAGGCTACCTAATTGTATTTGCCCTATTCTTTTTGTACTATTGTAGTGTTATTGTGTTATTGTATCCATTTTTGCCTCTGTTCCTCTGCACGCTCTACCCTCTCATCTTCCCGCCGCTGCCTCCCCTGCGGCCCCTCCCCCCTGCTCGCTCATTCACTGCCCCACTCCCACCACCCAGCTGCTCCTCCCTCCCACCTCCCCTCATATGGCGACCGCTGTGCGGCCACGCCGCTGGCGCGCCGAAGGCGTGCATAAGCCAAGCCCGTCTACGCCCGTCTGCACCTGGACTGCACCCAGCGCCAGACTCCCTGGTCCCCGTGGACACCCCACAGAATGCCCCCACTACACCACCAATCGGACGGGTGTTTATTTTTTAGTTATTGTACCGATTTTTTTATATAAAACATTTATACAAAAGTGGGCACAGCCTGTGACCCACAGACAACAAGACAGAACGAGTGACAAAAACAAATATGTGAAAACGCACAAAAGCGGTCTGTACTTATTATTTGGTTTTACAGACTGAAATTCATTCATAGCAACCCATTGTTGATCAAAATTCATGAGGTCAAAACAACATATGGAGCATTTAAATCGACGACGTTTCGATGCAACTGATTAATACATGCATCATCATCAGGACAAGGAAATAAATTGTCATGTTTGTCTACAGAGCCTGTTTCAATCACAGTGCCTCTATAGCAATTTATACACAATTACAACCACATTTGAAGGAAAATACAAAACAAAAAGGAAGAAAAATAGACAAGGTTAGACAAGACTAGGCATGGGTGCTCATTACATCAATGACTAACCAACTTTGAATTTCTGTGTCTCAGCGAAATTGGTGCCATTGTGCACATGCTGGTGATCAAAAAAACGGCGAACGTTTACTTAAAAGACGGCGCAGTGAGTGGAGCACGTGCTATTAGCCATATTCGACTTCAATGTAAGAGAAATAGTGAATCTATGCACATGCTTGTGGCCATGTTGCTCAAGGGATTTGGCGATTTGTATTATACATAAAAACTGTTAAAAACTGGCGTAAGGAGTGAAGAGTGAAGGATGAAGAAGTGAAAGTGACCAATCGGCGCAGTGTAAGGTTGAGGTAAAAAACGGTGCAGGTACAATCTCGAATAACCGGCGTCTAGTTATCATGGTTACCTTGTTACGAGCTAGTTTGATGCTCTTTGCCATGTTTAGGGAATCCGGCGTGGCAACGCATCTATTAGAACCGGAAAACGAAATAGCGCTGTTAAATTAGGTGACCGAGTAATTACAATAGTCTGTAACACTAACGCGAGCAAGGTAATACTCACATCAGCTCCGTAGTTGAGAGGAGGAAGCTGAGGAAAGAGGAATCAATCAATAGGGCGTTTGCGCGGGTTGAAATTAGTAACATGCAACCAAACCGGACTTACTTAGTACTGTTTCTTAAAGCATTTCCTCGTGGCCGTTCCGAAATTGCATCATAGATATCTAAATAGAAATGAGGCATGTATGAGCCGAGCATAGTGGGCTATTTGTAGTCTAGGGCAGGGAATATACGAGAGCAGTACTCACTTGGTTAGTGCAGCATGGTGGCTGGACAATGGGGTTCTGGCGGTGATCGCTGTTCAGCAGAAGGAGGGATCTGGTAAATATACTAGAGGAAGGACTACGCGCAGAGCACCGTGACTAAGGCGGCCATCTTACAGTGGTGATTTAAAGTGAGCCCCGAGTGAGGTGAAAGTGACAACTGATTCTTTCGTGACAAATTATAACATATTTTAGAGTAAGAAAACTACATTAATAACATATAGCAAGGGCTAGATGATTATTCATAGCAAGGAGGTCCAATCCTCAACTCTGTTGAGGCCATTTCTTATACTGTCCGTTCTCAAAATCCAATGGAGCTCGACTTTGTTCATTATTTGAGAAATGTCCGCTCCTCTTGGGGGGGCTTTAACTTGAGTGATCACAGTCCAAGTAAAGTCATTCTCTGTGTGACCCTTTTCCAAGAAATGTTCCACTAGAGGTGCATTGGCAGTTTGGCACCGGATTCGGCTTCTATGTTGTCCCATCCGTAGCTTGATTTTTTGACTGGTCTGTCCTATATAGATCATCATGCAAGGACAGAGAATTGCGTACACCACATTATTTGAATTACAGTTAGTAAAATAATTCCTTTCATATTTAACTGTCCCATAGGTGAATGTTTTACCTTCTATAGTAGAATCACAGGAGACGCATTGGCCACATTTAGCATGTCCTTTCAAAACAGGTAAATTCCACATATCATTTAGAGTATTTCTTGGATCAGATTGGGGAAGCGAGGCACAGACCAGGTGATCCTTTATGTTTTTCGCTCTCTTAAAAGCAAACATTGGTCGATCTAGATTCAGAGTACCAGCATTTAAAATGGGCCAATGTTTTAAAATACTTTTCTTAATTGCATTTGAGGCAGGTGAAAAGGTGGCGACACAAGTGATTCTTTCCTGGGTATTCTTACTGTGTGGTTCTAGTAGTGTCTCCCTTGGGCAGTACCATGCTCTTTTTAGTGCCCGCTGCACCAGTTTGCGTGGGTAGCCTCGATGTCTCAATTTCTGGCTCAATGTTTTGGCTTCTGTAAAGTAGTCCTGTTTATAGTAGCAATTCCTACGAATACGTAGGAACTGCGAATAGGGCAATGAGTCTTTTAGGGCCCGTATACTATTTAGTATATGTCTATTATTTGTGCGATCCTCATTTACTAGGGTCCCATGTTCTGTACAATAGATTACTGCCCAAGGACCCTAGTCGTATTCCTTTTGGGTTTCCCTTGTCTTGTTAAACCCACTACACCACCAGCACCCTCCACGCACTCAACACCGGACGACAGCACACCTGCTTCAAAGCCTTACTCAAGAAACCCAAGGCGGATCCGATGATCCTCAAGAACTTTCGGCCCATCTCCCTGCTCCCGTTCCCGGCGAAGGACATTGGAAAAACCATCACCCTACGCACACGCCACAACGCGGGGATCTGAGACAAAGCTCTGGACTGGACCACCTCCTTCCTCTCCGGCAGAACCTAGAGCATGCACCTCCCCCTTTCCATTCCAAAGCCTCCTAGATCATCTGCGGCGTACCCCAAGGATCATCCCTCAGCCCAACATTGTTCAACGTCTACATGGCTCCGCTCGCCCCCTTGCCCGACAGTATGACCTCAACATCATCTCTTATGCCGTCGACACCCAGCTGATCCTCTCCCTCACCAAGGACACCCTCAGTGCCAAAACCAATGTCCACAAAGGAATGAAAGGCATCGCCGTTTGGATGAAGAACAGATGTCTGAACCTATATTTGGACAAATCAGAGGTCCACATCCTCGAGCCACACCCCCTCAGCCTGGGACGACTCCTGATGGCCGATCGCACCTGGAGCAGCACCGACACCAACTGACCACGCACACAACTTGGGGTTCATCATCAACTCAACACTCTCCATGACCAAGCAAGTCAATGCCATCTCATCCTCCTGCTTCAACACCCTCTGCATGCTCTGCAAGATCTACAGGTGGATCCCCACCAACACAATAAGAACGGTCACCCAGGCCCTCGTCAGCAGCAGGCTGGACTACAGAAACACCCTCTACGCAGGAGCCTCGGCCAAACTCCTAAAATGTCTACAACGCATAAGGAATGCATCTGCACGTCTGATCCTCAACATCCCACGCCACAGTCACATCACAACCCACCTGAGAGACCTGCACTGGTTTCCTGTCAACAAGAGGGTCACCTTCAAGCTGCACACAAGGCACTCCACAACCCAGACCAACATACCTCAACAGACGACTCACCTATCCCCGAACCACCAGCTCCTCTCCTCCACCCTCACCCTCGCCACCATCCTCTACATCCAAAGAGTGACCACCGGTGGCAGATGGTTCTCCCACCTTGCTGCCAAGACCTGGAACACCCTCCCCATCCTCCTACGGCAGACCCAGGATCTACTGACCTTCAGGAGGCTACTCATGACCTGGCTTTTCGAGCAGTAGCCGCACCCCTCCCCCTAGCGCCTGGAGACCCTCACGGGTGAGTAGTGCACTTTACAAATTGATTGATTGATTTATTGATTGATCTTTCTGGGAGTGTTGCATGCTCAAAGCACATATTGGAAAATTGATTATTGAATATGGAAGGAGATGTCTTGAGCGTATCATAGTTATATGAGTTAATCATTAAGAATCCTTTCAATAGGAGCAAGATCAAAGTATAACAATGTAAAACATTTAATAGACCTTGCAATGCCCTCAAACATGACCAAAATATAATACCTAAGAGACGACTCACAGTCTGCAATCGACTTTGTTTACATTTTTAACAACTTAACTGTTTAAAACCAATATAAAATATATATAAAAAACAGTAAATCATAGTAGGGCTATTTGACACGAACATGCTTGTAATATCCCAAAAATAAAATCCACTACATTTGTGTTAAATACGTAGCAGTTGTTAAAACTCAATTGCAAAAGAATCAGAGTGGGAAATGCCTAAAGTCCATGATATGGAAGTCTTCTCCTGGCTTTGCTGTGTTTTTTTATAGCGGTCCTGCACCGCTTTAAAAAAAATTACCAATTCTTGCCAGTTCATCAGGAACCATGGTGCTAAAAATCCAATTCATTGCATTGTTACATGTTCTTATACCATGGGTTAAAAAAGTGGCTTTTTTAGTATTCAACAAAGGTGTAGCAGCGATTGACAACAGCAGAGTTGGTGTGTAAGAGTTTCAAATTTATAGCTGCATAGTCTGCACTTAACCTGTTCGATGCTGATGACGGAACCGCTCCGTCATCAGCTGCGGTTGGGCTGTGCTGATGACGGAGCGGTTCCGTCATGGCCCTGCCGCCGTGCATGCGCGGCGCTGATTTCGCGCCGCGTTCTATTGAGCGGGCTAAGCCATGACGGAACCGCTCCGTCACAAGAACAGCCCAACCGCGGCTGGTGACGTAGCGGTTCTGTCACCAGCATGCAGCCGCCGCGCGGCCGCCCCGCCCACTTAGCGCTGCGGCGGAATAGCCGCCACAGCGATGTGGTTAACAATATTAGAGAGCAATGGCCAGTTTGGATTAAAGTCTTTGGTTTGTAAAGCCAACATGTGTATGGCCAGAATTTGGGTTAAACAGGCTTTCCCAATTGTACAATTAGGATAGGTTTGTGCATTGAGGTTGATATAGCAGAGTCTGGTGATAATTAATGCAGCCTTTTTCCTTAAGTGGCACAGATGTATGTTAGGTGCACAATTTGCAGAAAACCATGTACCCAGATAGGTATAAGATGTTGCTCCTGTGATATTTAGAAGGCCAGGAGACCAATTGCAAGATGTTTGCTTTTGCGTCCTTCCAAGTATTATTACCTTTGTTTTGGCATCGTTTCCTATCATCCTTTTTGCCTATTGTATATGTGTAGAGCTTTTAAGGCTCTCTGGATTCCTATTTTTGAATTGTCGAGCAGAACAATGTCATTGGCATATTGCAATATCCTGATCTTAGTTTTGCTTATTTTGGGAGGCATTAGGTTGGCGTTGTTGAGTGCCCGAAACATGTACGCTGTATATAGATTAAACAGCATTGGAGCCAAAACGCACCCTTGCGTTAGCCCTTGGTTAGTGTTGATCTTCCTGGTTAGCGTAGTGTCTGTCCGAGAGCTTAATCCTCACCCAAGTTGATGAGTATAATGATATAATGGCATTAAGCAGGTCACTTGGTATGCCCCACTCCTGAAGTTTGTTCCATAAGATACCCCTATCCACCAGGTTGAATGCTGACGAATAGTACAAAAAGCATACATAAAGGGATGAAGACTTTTGGCTATTCGCCTGGTGGATAAGGTAATATGGAGTAATTAACTTAAAACAAGTAGTAAACAGTGAAGAAAGTATTGCAGGCCATAGTGCTGGATCTTCTTCAAAAAGTTGTTCTGGAAGTCCATTTGGGCCTGGTGCTCCTTAAACTTGTGCTTTACGTAACAATTTTTTAATGCAATTGATCGTATACTTGGGGTCACAACTATTTGAGTCAAAGATTTTTTGTGAAAATGCTCTTGGTTGTGCGACTAAATATAGCTATTTTATGTGCAAGGTCCACGTGGCTTCATTGATGGCGTTATTCCTTGTGACATCCTGGCATGTTTTGTTTTTGATATACCTCAATAAATTGGCCTGGTTGTGCTTGCTCATAATTGAGTAAACATATTTGAAATCCTTGTCTCTCTGCTGATTTTTGTACTGCCATACCAATTGCTTATGTTGTTTTTTTGTGCCTTGAAGTTCCAGTTGCAACGCAGCTTTGTCTTGTAGGTTCTGAGTGTTCGTGCGTGTCTTTGTCATTTTATGAATAAGCTGTGAGCTAGACATTATAGATTGATTTTTGTTAAAGGATTTTGGCAGAAAGTGCCCTTGGCCTGGGTGAGAATCTATTAATTAATGAATGCCCTCGTTATGAGTGCCCAATGTGTTTATAAGTATTCAGCACTTTAGGCCTGTAGGGACTGACTGATAGTGTCTTTCCATGGTGTTAATTTCTGGAGATTAACCGGGCTCCATTTTATTGTTCAGATTAAGTGTGCTGTTTTTTTGTTATGAGAAACGTCCAGTACCTTGTGACCTTCACAATTGGATAGGCAGAGGTTAAAGATTGTATGGAGAGGAAAGTGATCACTCTCATTTGAGGAGTATAATTTAAAGCTCTTGAGGTGGTTCATAAGTTTTTCAGAGGCAAAGACATAGCAGATAGTATTTATCCCCCTGAAGATTTTCAAAGGCTTTGTTAATAGCTCAAGGTTATTAGATATGATCTGTGTGGACTGGAGTCCATGTTTACTTAAAATTATATTTAGTTGTATGCTTTAGGGGTTTAGGCATGAACAGCGTTGGGAGATACTAGATCACAAATAATTTGATCTAGGTTGTCACTCAGCTGGCTTAGTCTTTTAGCCCATGCTGAGCCAAAGCTATTAAGGTAGACATTAATCAGGAGGATCTTAATTCAGGAGGCAGGTTATTTCAATCTCTCCAGTATGAGCGCTTGAAGCATCTCATCTTGGTTCGAAATTGGAGTTATTGTTAATTTCATATTCAAGTTAAGGTAAATTGAGAAGCCTCCCGATGGTCTCCCAAAGATGTTTTTTTTCTTTGCTACTTGGTGGATCCCTTGAAAGCCATCAATTGTAATTAGGGTTAATGACCATGTTTCTTTTAAGCTAAGGACGTCAGATGCCATTAGTAATGATTTTGCCGTGTTTAAGCTTAATAGTCTTAATAGGCGAGCTCGTTGAGCATTTTTTGTTTGATCTTCATTGTGGGTGTCAACGAGGGGGAGATAATAATTGGTGATTGGTCTAACCCTGTTGAGAACAATGTTCTCTGTGGATCGTCACTTTCTTTTGCGGGTGGGGTTACTTCCTGCTGAACTTTTATCGATGCCAGACCCAAATATTGCTGCGCCCTCAGTGTTTAGGTGATGTATCCTTAGGGTCAAGGTGAAGGTTTGGGTTGCGAGAAGGCTGCTGTCACAGTCCCATGGGATGGGATGCTGTCAATTGTCCTGAGCAAAGGTCTTTTATCATGTGTCCTCTGTTTCTGGGCAAGGTTTCATTCTGCTCTTGTGTGATTGGTGGTTGCATCCCCTGTGAATATGATCCTGGCATAGTGGGTTGTATTGCTGGGCTTTGTACCATGATAAGGTCTGTGTCTGGCTTAGGTAGAGTGGGTTGGAGAGTGGATAGTAAAGCCAGTATTCAATGGCCTATAGCCCCCATATCCCATCCCACCTCTTGCATGGTTGGTAACCCTGGTCCAACTCCATTCGTTATCCGATTGTTCCTCTGGAGTATAAAAGTAAGATAGTGGTCTCATCACTATCACATTACCATTATATTGGGGAGCCCCGAGTGGATATAATCCACTGTTCGTGGGTCTTTGAAATTTACGACCACACAATCTCCCTGTGAACTTTTTCTATTATATCCTACCAAAGCAACTCTCCGTACCATTAAGATCTTACTCGTTGTGTATGGTGGTAGAGGGTAGTTAGTATTTAACCAGTGGGATACCTTGTTTTTCAATGCCCAAAAGGGTTCGGTAATTGATGGGGCCAATTCCGGAACCCCTGTCAAAACCACCACATACGGTTACACTTCAGGGTGTAGATTAATAAATGAATTTGGAATGGGAGTATTAGGACCAACCGGTTTTTGTTTATTATGTTCATCGATTGCCAGGGGTTTGACACATGATTTATTACCTTCAGTATTTAGAGGATTTGGGGTTGGAGTCTTAGGGGTTGCCTTTTTTGTCACTGTTAAGCGTTTTTTCGCTACTTGGGGTATACTAGCTGATGGGGCTAATATTGCAGCCTTTTTCGCCTGATCACTATTCAGAGATTTAATATCCTTCTGTAATTCGTGAAGCTGGTTTTCAATACCTTGGAGTTTTACTTCCAAGTGGGTCAGGAAAGTTTGAAGTAGCTTCCTCAAAGTATCTGTTAACAAGCCCACCATTTCATCTCTTGTACCGGTACTATCAGCTATAGTGCTATCAACTATGGATTCAACTATACTGTCATCTAAGGTAGTATCATGTAGGATTCCTGAAACAGAAATTTCGGGCAATATCTCTTCCTGCCCTGTCAATTGCCCATTAATTTCATTCCCCACCTTTTTACTATTACTATCATTTGTGGGCCCTGCTTTTATTAGTTTGGCTTTTCTAGATTCTGGGGCATTATTATTAGCTCTCTTACGTTTGGGAATTGCGCCCTCTCATCTCCCTCGCAATTGAATACTGATATTCCCATCTAGTGTATTTGCTATTGTAGTACCCAGAATGATTTCCGGAGGAGTCAAAGTCTGGGGGTCAGAGATGGTCGAAACTTGGGGATCTAATTGGGCACTGGGGATATTATGCACCTCAACTTGCATTTGTACAAGATTAGGCCTACTTTTACTACTATCAGGCGCACGTGCAGATGCGAAATGACCCATAGATGACCTTCTAGCTAATGCTAAATCCTGGTAAACCCTTCGTTCCATTGATACAATACCTTGGTCAATCAAAGAATTATTACATATAATAAAATTGTCCAAGGTTCCTATTAATTGCGACCCACCTAGTGCAGTTTTACTTCTGGTCTCGCGTGTGGACATCTCCCTTGCTACAACAATCACCACCCTTTACAAATCGTACATACAGTTAACAAGCGGCGTAAGAGGGGGGGCCCGGTCCGGTCTTCTTCGGTCTTTAACAGGCTTAAATGGTCCCGCCCTTGGCCTGGGCTTCGCCCGGCGCCCGCACGCGTCCCGCGTGCGCGTATGATCGCCTACCTAAACAGGAGGTGCATAGGGGGCGGGGCTGGAAGAGGAACTAGGTGCGGCCATTGGCTATGGCGCTCAGCAACCAGGTCCTCGCAGTCCCGCTGCAGTCTTCAAGGAATGCCCGAGTCCGAGTCCGTGGATTTGCCGGTATGGCTGGCGGCGTTGCCCGCACAATGGCAGCAGAGTCCGAATGTCAATTAAACCTTTGAGCCGCGAGGCACTTTCTAGTGCTGGGGGGCGGGGCGGGAAGAGGAACCAGGTGCAGCTGTTGGCTATGGCGCTCAGCAACCTGGTCCTCGCAGTCCCGCTGCAGGCTTCAAGAAATGCCCCGAGTCCGTGGATTTGCCGGTATGGCTGGCGGCGTTGTCCCCACAATGGCAGCAGAGTCCCAATGTCAATTACACCTTCGAGCGGCAGCAGATTAAATAAGATTTTCCATTATACTCGTGCTCCCCTTGGAGCTATGGTCTGCTAATAGTTGAAACTCATGCTGGTCAAAGGATTCCTCCAACTCTACAGTATTTATTGTGTTTTTGTCCTTGCTACAAGGCACAGCCCTGAGCAGGCCCAGGCCAGCGTCTGTTCCCCATTGGCCTCGGTTTTAGAATTTCAGGATCAGCTTTTAAGTTAACTGTATTGTCCTAGGCCGCCTTCTTTCCCTCTGTGAATGTGAATCTTGGCAGCCGTAGTTATATTGTGTGTTTTAAGGGGGGTTGAGCCTTTAGTAAAATATCATTGGAAGTTGAAGGGCAAGTTATGATGTGAGTACCATTTTCACCTCTTTGGTCTTTTCCCATTGTGTTAGTTGATAGGTCAATTTCTGCCAGCATGCTATCCGGAGGACTGCCGGACGATAAGTCTGTTACAGTACTATTTATTAGTTGTTGGTACGCCTGGGTATGCCCACTATTCATTCTGGGGGACAGGGTTATAAGTGATATAGTATCTACAGCGGAGGCTGGGGTAGCTACTAGGACTCCGTTGGGTTTCCTTCTCCTGATAGAGTCTGGATAGTCTGGGTGGGCTTGCTGAAGAGGTTTGTTAATGGAAATAATCAGTTATTGATGTTTTTGTCACTGTTTCTGGAGTGCTACCATTGTTGATGAGACTAGCCTTTATCCTATCCATGTGGTCCCTTTCTATGGGTGTATGCATAGATGTTGATATTAAAGAAGTGTAAGCAAATGAGGGGCTACGTTTTTAATAGGCTTGATAGCTTCGAAAGGCGCGGGGGTTGATAAGCTTATCAGTAAGCTTTTCTTGTCAAGTGTGGAACTAGGCATTATACCAAAATAGAGAGGTGCGCATAATCCATTGTGAGTTGTCATCCCCTCCGTGACTTCTGGTATTTTTTGGTTTGAACTTTGTAGCTTGGGTTTTTGACCCTTCCTTTTTGCGGTCATGATAGAGCATTGTTGAGGGAATATTCTGTATGATTTTTTCATCCAGGGACGAAAGGATGTGCCCTCCTAGTTACTTTCCGCTTAGCAGACCTATGGTGCTGTTGAACCCTCAGAATGGACTGGGCGTCAGGTGAAGGCATTCGGGCAGACGTGGGGAGTTTTAGCTGTAGTGAGAAAGGTTGGGGTTAAGTTGTTAATTATGTTGGCTGTAGCTAGCAGATATACTTATGCTGTATTGTGCCAGGCAAACAGGCAGTAGTGGTTAATCCGAGCAGGCGCCACCCCTCACTCTTCACTCACTCTTCAGAGATAAGCACCCCTGTTTCAGGCCACTGGTCATGCCACTGCTTGCTGAGCTGCTGACTGACTGCAACAGTAAAAAAAAACAGAGGACTTAACAATATGCCCCCGCCTCACTCCTCTCTGGGACAATTCAAAGATAAATGGGCGGGAGGGAGGCAAGACAAAGGGAAGCGCTTCTTACTTGATGTCAAGCCCACCTGCACTTCCCCTGTATGAGTAGGGTGCTGCGAGGTCTTAGTGTGGGATGGTGTGTGAGCGATCACCTTGCACCCTTACACCCGACCGCCAGATCTAAAAAAAAAAAAAAAGAAAGCAATGGCAGGGGCAGCGGCTGTTACCGTTCCTACTAGTTTGCTGGGTCGTCACTAGCGTTGAGGGGCCGGAGCCGGCAAGGACCCCTGGCTTCCCTCTGTGAGGTCACAGCAGCCTCAGCAAGGCTTGGCTAGGCTGTTTGTGTCAGCAGATTACTGCCATGGTTGCGGCTGTGGCTGCAGTCTATGGCGAACTACTGCAGAGAGCGGGAGCAGCAATATTGATACAATGAGGTGGAGCAAGACTTGTCTTGTACTCTTTTTATCCCATGTGGAAAGATACAATTGAAGTGGCTTTCATAAGGTGTTTACCTAGTGAACTAGAAGAAACATTACTATACGCTGTTTGATTGTTTCATATGTCTGAGAGACTGGCAAGGTTTAGGGTAAAGGTATTTTCTTACCCTAAGTATAATGCAGGTAATGGTGTATTCCTTCAAATGCAGTTGTATTGCCCTACTCAAACACATGTATGGACAGTGATTATTAGGTTTCTTTCAATGGTGATTTTGGCAGATTCCCAGTTAACATCATCCATGTCCATGCATGAACTCATCTACAAAAGGTGCCAGTAAAATGCACATTTTAATGTAAATTGTAAATTGATACTTGTATAGTGCACTACTCACCCGCAAGGGTCTCAAGGTGCTTGTACGAATACCGCTGTGGAACCCATCCTGGCTTTCCCTGTGAGGCGTCCACTCCTGGGCACCCCCAAGGTGGAGGCCAGGCATCCTTAGCGTTGTGGGGGCCGTTGTGGAGATTAAGCAAGCTATTGCCCAGAGTTGCAGAGTGGGACTCCATGATTGGAATAGGCACCGAGGCGAGAATTATCAGGTCCGTGGCATTTTGAGCCCAAGACCCGCCGAGGCGGGGAATTGAACTCTGGTCCCCGGCTAGACCTCTGCATCAGGGTCTGGCGCTCTAATCATTGAGCATTAGGCTTGACCTCCAAACTGTTGGCCTTTTCCCTTTCTGTTTTT
The DNA here is from genome assembly GCF_964263255.1 of Lissotriton vulgaris. NCBI lineage: Eukaryota > Metazoa > Chordata > Amphibia > Caudata > Salamandridae > Lissotriton > Lissotriton vulgaris. The sequence continues at coordinate 959,283,671 of NC_141698.1, forward strand.
GTTGGCTTTTAGGACTCTGTGCACTTCACCACTGCTTTACCACTGCTACCAGTGATAATGTGTTTGTGTTCTCTCCTTCAAACATGATAAAGCTTGTACCCAATTGGCACATTAAATTTACTTGTACTTCCTTAGTCGAGTGGTACTGTATGTACACAGGGTCTGTAAATCTAATACTAGTAGTGGACCTGCAGCACTTATTGTGCTACACATTTAAATAGCACTTCAAAGCATGCCTCAGGCCAGCCATGGCTAGGGCAGGTGCAGTTTTAAGCTGCCTATTGGACTTGGCAAAATAAAGCGTGTGCCAATACTAAAACTCCATTGGAAATACATAAAAGTCCCCTCTAGGACATGCCCTAAACAGCCCACAGAATATGGAGTGTTGCATTTAAAAAGTTGGACATGTACATTTAATTTTTACAAGTTCTGGAAGTGAAACGCTCACAAATTTGTGAGGTCTGCTTCTCCCATAGAACAACATTGGGTTACCCCATTATGTTTAATAAGTGATAACTTTCATTAGGGAACAATTAGAAATGTGATGTTTGGTGTTTAAGGAATTATAATTTAAAACTCCTTTTAATGGTAACATTAGATTTTAAGTCTGAAAATGCCACTTTTAGAAAGTTTGAATGTCTTTCCTAATCATTTGATGCCTGCAGCCTGTTTTCTGTGTTACATGTATTTAGCATTTGTGTATTCCTCCCAGACAGTGTCACAAAGGGGAATGAGGTGTTGGCAGGATGGGTCATCCTGGCTGATTGGCAAGGACAAAGCTGTTACCTACCGCACTGGTCCTTCAAAAGATGATGCCTCCTGTATTGGATAAAAACTTAACTTTAGCCTTCTGTTAGCCCAGACATACTGGGACCAGAGCAGGAAGGAAGGAATTTCCAGAACCATCTTTGGGGTGAGAAATCCAGAAGTTTCTTCCACTTCAAAGCTAGCACCAGGTATAAATATAGGACCCGCAACCCCACTTTTCAGAACACTACTGGATATGTGGACTAAAAAAGAAGGACTTCCCTACCACTGGAGGGCTGCCCTGCTGTCTGAGAAGGAAAGCTGGATCTGCTCTCTTCATTGAAGGCTACCTGAGTGACTACAAGGGTCCATTACCTGAACTATAGATCTATAAAGACACAACAAGCTCCAGAAGCCTCTCTGCAACTGCCCAGCTGACCTGCTATTACTGGCCATACCTGGACCTGCAACTGGATCTGCCCGAGCCTTGCTGGGCTCTGCAGAAGTGAGTGTCTGATCCCCAAGAGGCACCTCCCAGGACCTTTACCCTGGTTTGGTATCAGATTGCACGCCGCTGAAGACAAAGGAGAAATCCAGAAATGTTGGTCTGTTCACAGACACAAATGATCCGCTTACTGTGATTCTGCAACCTGCAATAACAAACAATGCAAAGCTCTGGACAATTTACGGTACAGCGACTGCAGTGATGACCAAAAATACGAGCCATCATCAACAGCCTGCGGTGACTGGCTACATGAAACTCTAGAAATAATCACCTGCGCCGATTGACAGGATCAGCGTTCTACAGCAACGGTCATTCACAACGTTCTCCCAGCTCCCCGCTACCTCATCGACTGCGAACTGAACTCTTAGCACTGGACTTTGAGAAGTTAACCTTTTCAGTGACACTCACCTGGTCCATGTAACTGGGCCAAGGTCCATCATGGTCGGCCTGAACTTTTGACTTTCTCCTTGTCTAGCATGCCCAGATGGCCGTGAATGGTATTTTGTACCTTTAGGTGCTATAATTACCTACCGTCTTTAAAATTGCATTTCTCCAGTTCTACTGATTGGATCTTTGTTGTGTTGATGTCATTTTATTGATGACATTTCACTCTCTTTTTCTAAATTGGTTTGGGAGCTTTCTTGTGTGTTTTTTTAACATTTTTAGGGGCAGATTTACAACTTCTGGCGCATCTCTGCAAATCAGCGGATTTACAATGTGGCGCACCATGGTGCAAGGAGGGGCAGATGTGTGGTAAATATTTGATTTACCGTCCTAATTTCTATGCAGGTAAGTACTTAACAAAAATAACTCAATCGGAAAGAAAGACGCAGAGTCCGTGGTGTTAGAGTTCTTAGGGGTTTTATTCCTTAAAAAGGAATGGTTCTGGTACCGGATATCGTGTTCCTGACACCACTGGGGTGCAGGAAGGGATAGAGCATACTTTATTGACAAGACATAACTTTTATACTTAAACCATATAATGAATACCAATACAGTAGGCGTAACAGCTGAGAGAAACAAGATAACAGCATACACGTGTTAGCAATACGTAATCAGAAGGCGTGAACTGGGCGTGAACATAGAGGTGTGTGCAAGAAACGTCATATGTAAGCGTCACAAGTAGGTGGTTACAAAGCAGAATCTTGCAATGTCAGCAGAAATCTGAGGCCTGGATGCGCGCGCAGCTGCATGACGTGTGATTGACGTGGGGCTGGAGGGTGCAGGGGACTTGACATTTACACTAGCGGAAAGAGACAGAAGTCTGGCATGTCAGATCAACTCGTACCTTTATCATATCTGATATCTGATGTTTGGGAACCATATTATCTAGAGGGAAAGGTCTCTTGGGCAGAGGCTATTCTATACTGACTGTGAGTGCGTGTATAGGCGTCTACGTGTCTACATGAGATGCGAGGGGGCATGGGCCTACCATGGTAACAGAAGCTATGAATTACTTGCACGGAGACAGTGAGGCCGGGCCCTTTGCTCTGCAGCTGGAAGGATGTTTACTTAAACTAGTAGGCAGGAATGTATGTTTGAGGAGCGGAGCAGATAAATCGAAGGTTGAATACGGTCTTGGCAGGCAGCAGGCTGTGCTAAGCGCCGTTAGCCGCACAGGGAGTAAGGCAGAGGTCACGGGTACAGAGGCAGCCCAGGCTGAGGCGTTCAGAGTCAGAAGGCAGGAAAAGGCTCGATGGCAGAATTCAGGGCCTACTTCGCCAGGGCTGAAAAACGTGTAAAGTACACCACAAAAAGACGTTGGCATGGCATACTTAGGAACGGAATATTCAACCCGTTCAGGGTGGATCTGAAAGAGGACATGTTAACGTTGGACGCAAATGTATTTGCGTCTTCATAGCTGGCACAGGAGGGAAGTTACATGCACTTTAAGCTCGTACATGGAGACGGTGGGGTACACGTTAGGGAACATTTCTTGACCATAAAATTTATATTTCCTCAGATGCGTGACCCATCTTGTAGCGTACAGGCGGCACAGTCGCGTCACAAGCACAATGCAACACCTGCAACGCACAGGGGCAGCCCATACTTAATGTGGTGCGTCACTCCTTACGCCTGCTTCAAGATGGCGTAAGGATTTGACGCAGCAGCGGCGTAAAACTGACTCAGTGAAATCTTGTAGATTTCACTGCGTCAGTTTTACAGGGCTTTCCTGCAAGGGAACGCCCCCCTGCGACAGAACGCCCACATGAAACCTGACGCAGGTTTCATGTGGCGCAGGGCTTTACAACATGATGAATCTGCCTAGATGCGTCACGTTGTAAATAAGTCGCAACGTGGTGCATGGTTTACCCCAATGTTGCATCACAAAAGTGACGCAACAGCGGCGTAAAAGTGTTGCAAGGGGCTTGTAAATCTGCCCACTGGTGTTTGTGGGCTGCATGCATACTTTGCACATTGGCTTTAAGTTTTAGCATTTTGTACCAAACTGCCAGAGGGCTAAGCACATTTTAATTTAGTGACTTTTTTGTGGTTCACAGTGACAGGGATTGTGATTGTTGCTTGAGTACTTTTACCCTGTCAGCTAATTTCTCACAATGACTGATTTTTGCAAGGCATTCCATTGTTAAACACTAGCTATCACCGACTGTACCAGATGCTGGGGTGTGCCAGAAGGAAGTGTTACAATTATGGGAAGGGAATAAAAAATGCAATCATTGACTTATTCTGTTCGACATTATGATGTGTCTTAAACTGCTGTTGTATTAGGCTTTCTAAACTAAACAACCTGCACGATTTTGAGATGTATTCAACTTTGTAGTAAGATGTCTTGTTTATCTTCAAAGTCCTAATAAGGTCCGAAGGAACTTTGAGGAATAGAAACTGCAGTTTTGACATTTTTTGCACTATAGGACCTTTTTGGGTTTACCATATTAGGATTTTCACTGAGGATAATGTGTGACCATTACTATCTGAATGTGACAGCAAGTGCCGCAGTGTTCGGATTCAGAATTCATCACCTTCTGTCTGCAGATACGGGGAACAGTGGTGTTTGAGGCATCTTAAAGCATGGCTAATAGGATTGTTGGCTCAGAGGTCACTAAGTGACTAATACACAGATCAGTAGGGCCTCAGTCCATGAATAAATGCGGCAAATAAATACATGCTATGCAACTAAGGTGAAGGTCTAATTTGAATACTACAGGGGATGACTGAGACCAGGAGCCCAAGGCCCACCGTACCCAGCGGCCACCAACTCACGCAGCAGCGCCAGGAGGTGTTTCAAATAGCAGCATGGGCTCCCGTAGCGTGGGACTGAATGCGGGGGCGTCCGGGCTATGTGCCCGTCAGCAACAGAAAGAGGCAGAGCTGGGCCATCCCTCTTGGTTTTTGCTCAACTCGAACTGGGGAGATGATCTGACTTGTGTTTGGTCAGTCTAACCGACAAGGTTGATCCTTTTTTCTCCGGACTTTCTTGGTCCATCTGTGCAGACCTTTTCCCCTTGTCATCATTTGGTAAACTGTACTTATAGTGGACCTACTGTGGTCAAAATTTGGCACAAAATCTGCTGCCCCCTATTTATAGATACTTTTGCTGTATTATTTGAGTTTACTGATTAATGTCCATGTGACAGTACATTTGTGAGGGTTTAGTATAAACTTTTAGATAAGGGAAAAAGGAAACACCCAGAGCGGGGTGTTAAATCCCTTAGTAGTGTTCACCCCCCATCCTCTATCTTGAACTACATTACAGGCGCAATGGGGGTTTTGGAGAAGCAGATAATGAGTGTGGAAGAGCCCCTAACAATTTGTACTAATAACATTTTTGGTCATGCCTCCCTGTTCACTTGAGTACAGTCATTTTATGACGCAAGGAAGGACGCATTCAGTCTACTTAAAGAGCAATTAAAAGGGTTTGAGAGTAAAATCCTTTCTCGACTGGACCGAATGGGTAAAAACGATTAACAATCAGTAAGTCCACCTCAAACAGGGGATAACACAGTCCCAAATCAATCCTACCCATTGCCTGACCCTACTATTAATATCCAAGGTACTTCTCAACTTTGTCACCTAGCTCCTTCAAGGATGGGAGAGACGGTCAGCTCCACACCAAACACCATACCCCCAGACGTGGTCCATATCTTCCCTCTCAAATTCCATCACCTCAAAGCAATCTCCCTACTACATCATCTAATGTTCTTCAAACCTCAACTTTCACCGCCCACTCTAATACTGATTTCACACGCTCTTTCCCAATCTCAAGAATGGATCGATTAGAGCTTCCGCTAGCTGCTACTTTGTACGTAACAATTCTAGCCAAAGTCCCTTGTGTCTCTAGCCCTGTACATGAATCCTGGGAATCTCTTAGAAATAAATCTCTAATTTGGTTAAATGTGAAGGTAGGGCTAGGCGGGGCACTTTTTGAAGACCTGACAATGATTAGGAGAGTGAAATGGATGGGTATGGGAAGTCAAACTTTAGAAGGCGACTGTTTGGTGCTTTCACTTACCTCTCCCAACTTAGTGAAATGAATCCTTGAGAAAGCCATTTTGCCATCAATTACCACAAAGCAGATCGCAGTTCTCCAACTTGGATTTTTCTATCAACCCCTGCCCCCTTTCCAACTTTTCCTCCAGTATCCTACAAACAAGGGCAATCCTCAGTCTACTGACACCCAATCCTGACACATAATAGGTTTGACTGTCTTTCCACATTAAGCGGTGTGGATTGACTAAAGATTACTTCTATTCTGAATGGGGAAATCCAAAAAGGACCGATGATTTCTTTAGGTCATGGGCCGGGGGCAACACATAGAGAACGTTAAGGCATTTTAACCCCTAGACTCCTCCGGTGTCCGTTATGCTGTTGATTCCACAGTATATTTACGATCTGCAGCAGCTAAGACCCCAATGGTAGCGCTCATGGTTCTCTATTTAAATTAGCTGGTTTACGCCATAAATGCGTTACGAGCAAATGGATCCATTTTACTGCAAAGTTCCATATTCTCTGTTTGCAGGAGACATGGGCTATGAGTCCAATTCATCTTAATGGCTTTATAACCTTCCATAGCCCAGCGATTCCGACCAATTATGGGTGATCTAAAGGGGGCTTGTGCATTTACATATCAAATACGCTGGCCCCCCTTAACATCACAGAGTGTGCCACAAGATTGTTACCAAATTGACTTCCTCCAAACCTCTGCACACACAAAGCTGGCCATTGTCAACTTTTATAACAATGGTAGTGCCTCAGAAATCATCACAGTCCTCAATCAATTAGATCACGATCTGGAGAAGGATTTCCCCAGTAATTGTAGGGACCCAATTATCTTATGGGGTGGAGACTTTAACACCCGTCAGTGTTCACAGTTATTCAATAAGGTATTTGGGATGACATCTCATAATAACTGTGACATTACCCACTTCTCCCATACAGGGTACAGGGACACCTTAAACGATTTGCTGTTTGAACATAATTTGTGGTTCTGTACACCAGTCACTGTGAGAAGCACTTTTAATGGTAGGGGTGAGAATAGCGTGATAGATTTTTTATTGTTCCCTCAGAGCTACTCAGCACTGGCTTTAGAGTTTCTTATATACGACATAGCAATTAGCCATCACTTCCCTCAAAGTGTGGCACTGAATTTCGATCTTTGTGCACAGACAGGTGATGCACAAAAAGTTACTTCTTTGGAGGAGATTGATATCTCCCGTCGCAATGGATATCCTCTAAGGTGGTCCCTGGCGGATCCATCTAATTTTCTAGCAAAACTAATTCACAAAGAGAGGGAGGCTTTTGATGCATGTCTCGACCAAACTATGGAGGCATATGCTTTTATTGCAGCATTTAATCATATAAAAAGATCATTGGAAAGGGGCTCCTTATAAATCAGAAAAAAGCCAAAGCGGCCCATTGTGGCTGGTTCATCTCTGCCTGTAGCAAAACCCATAGAAAACTAAAAATAGCACTAGCACAGCAACCGAGATCTATTAATGAGGTCAAGGAAGGTAGACTAGCATACAAACTAGTGATCAGACAACGGAAAATAACTCTGAAGGAGAATATGTGGAACAGACTTCTTGATGCTAGCTTGGTCAACGATAACACAGCGTTCTGGCGCGTCATCAATTTCCCCACCTATAACACTTCAGACTGACCTCGAGCAGAGACACCGATCACAAAGGCAGCATGGATAGCCCACTTTGCCAACATGTACTCCTCTAAAGAAGATGTGGTGCCACCACTTCCTTTTGTTTCCAATCATATTGGCCTAACATCCCCTATTAACGTATCTATTCCCACGCAACCCCTGATGAACCAGAAATATCTGGTATTTTCCTTGGATGAAGTTGTTCTGGTACTGAAAGCAAGTACAGGGGGTAAAGCCCTGGGGCGAGACGGGATCCCTATTGATCTAATTAAATCTAATACCGATCTCTGGGGCCCCATTCTTACTTTGCTTTTCAGAGCCTGTTGTGAAGAAGGTTTTTTACCCACCTGGCCCGAGTCTCTCATTGTTCCCATATTCAAGAAAGGTGACCATAACAACCTGACACAATACAAACCAATTTCCCTATTGGATTGTCTGGTGAAGGTGGCTGGCCATATTCTGTTAGGTCGCATGCAGGACTGGGCTGAAACTAATAATATCCTGTCTGACCTGCAGTACAGCTTTAGGCCTTGTCTTTGGTACTATAGAGCAGGCCATTAATCTGGACCTTACTATTGGTAAATACATGCATGTAAAAGGAGGGAACCTGTTTTTAGTATTCGTCGACTTGCCTTCAGCATTTGATTTTGTGGCCCATGACAAGCTATGGGCAATTATGAACAACATGGGCGTGGACTGCACTATTGCGAATTTTCTTAGAGATTTGTATGCCTGAGGTCGAGGCAGATTTTGCTATGGCCCAAATGGCAATTGCACCAGCCCATTCAAAATTGGAAGAGGGGTACGCCAAGGATGTGTTTTTGCCTCCTTCCTGTTCAACCTCTACCTAAACAGCATAGGAGAGACGCTGGCAAGCAAGTGCGCGGACCTAGCACATATGGGCCATTGGCCAATTCCAGCACTTTTTTATGCTGATGACCCAGAATTAATTGCCCGCACCCCACTTGCCCTACAGCGTCTAGTTGATGAGTTAGCCCAGTTCATGCAAAACCGTGGACTAAAAATTAACATTAGTAAAACTTTTGCTATGAAAATTGGGAATAAGGCCACCCGCTGCTGTGACATTTTTATTGAGGGCTCAAAAATTCAATTCACAGCAACATTTTTGTACTTGGGTATTGTGTTCAGACCAACGGGGAACTGGTCGGGGCATTTAATTCAAGGCGGCTTCACTTTGTTAGGAGCTCTGTTTATAACAGACTTGATCAGTACACAGCCAGTTGTTCTTTGGCATAAGATTTGGTCATCCAAATATACCTCCCTGAATCGAGCCATGATTACTGATTACTTAAAAGATACGCATGTGCTCAAATTCCAGGGCTCAAATACGTCCACGATTTCTTGAAAGATCTTGGTTTGATAGAGTATTTTTACCATCCGAGAATTTGACAAAGGAAGGCCTTCAAATTGAAATTTCTATCACTTTTTGGAGGAAACTAGATTATCTTCTCAAATCTGAAAACCTTCGGTGTTGAGGAATCAGATGATTTTTACTAGCCACTACATGCAATCGTATCTAGTTAAAGTGCATAACCCACTCCATAGGTTTGTGTTAACCTGCTTCTGATTGGAGATTTTTCATCATCTAATTTGTTTTCCTAATAACAACTGGTCACCTGACCTGGGGAAATGCCCTTGTGATGATATTTAATCCCAAAGTACTATGCACACAGTGCTTTTCTGCAAATATTTTTCCGAACTGAGAAAGAAACTTATCAAACCTCTGTTGTTAGAGTTAGGCTTTGTGCAATGTTGCCCCGCTTTTATACATCTACAAATGTTGCCTAATTTATATACATGTGCAGTAATGTCACGATTTTTCCTGGCCGTCATTTAATATAGAAAGCAACTGTACATAACATTTGTATGATCATTCAGTTTATTATGGTTTTAAATATATTATAGCTTGATGTACACGATTTTTAACTTTTATACTGTTTTAAAATTTTCGTGATTGATGTATTTTGCAGCTTTTATGATCTACTTTATAAATCAAATAATGTTTATTTTGATTGATTGATTGATTGATTGATTGATTGAATGCTACTTACAATAGCCAGGTACCAAGAAATGTGCTCTAGATAGCACAGATCTGGTTTTAAATTGCTTGACATTCAATCTGTGTTTATTTGTTATTTGTTCCGGTTTAAATCAAACTTATTGAGTTCTAGATTTATCATGTTAAAGACTTCTTGTAGTATTCATTCATGCCCTCTTGTCCTCTGTTTCACTGTGACAATGTTCTCATCAATTTTCAACAGCCCAAGCCTCATCTATTGGAGCTAATGTGCCACATGACATTGGCAGTTTCTGCAGCATTTTAGCAAACCATCTACTTCTGCTTTAATAGTATTGAGTTTTCTTGTGTCCTTAAGAGATCAACCCCATGGCTCCTTCTCTGCATGTCGTACTAGACCTCCAAAAGCCACTCTATCAAAGTAAGGAGATTTTTTGTTTGGTTTTATATAATTTAATTACTTACCTGGCTAACTCATCACTCCCTAAACATAGCCTTGCATAGAGGGCAATGTGTAACCAACAACTCGTTCTGATAGTAAGCAAATTTGTAGTCTTTATTTTGAAGAGGCTGCATCATGATGTAAGTGCAAAGGTCGTTACGGGGTAATTCAACAAGGCAGTTACTGTATTAAAATACTTGTCCTTAGAAAGAAGACTAGTGACTTTAAATATTTACAGTGGAAAAACTTAAAAGGTTTTCAAGGCAAAATGGTCCTGGAGAAAATAATGCTGAATGGGGAAACAATAACAAGATCTTAAAACAGTGCGAGATAAACAGATGTATTCAGTAAGAAGTCATACATTGAATCATATGTACTGGAGACCAGACTGCAGTAACACAAAGGTATTTATGCATTTTAGCTCAGACTCACCCGACATGTAGGACCAAAATCACTAACTGAATCAAGTCCAACTGTCTGTAGCTGAACATCGACAAGTCTGAAGTCATAATCTTCAGGTAGAGCTGCACACCATGGTACTACACCTGGTGGCTTTTCGAGCTTGGCCGACACTCACCCCGCCATAACCTTGGCTGCAAAAGCAACCGCAACCTCAACATTAACACCACAGTCAATTCTGTCACTGCTTGATGCTTCCATACCCTGAAAATGCTAAGTAAGATAGTCCAATGACTCCTAACCATCAAATAGAAATCTGTTCCTCACAACCTTGTCGGCATCAAACTAGAGTAGGGGAACAGCCGCTACAACAGAATCAACAAACATCTCACCAAGAGGCTACAGACCACTCAGAACTTGACTGGCAGAGTCACTCTCAACATCTAACCCGCCCATACATCCCACCCCATCTCAAGGATCTGCACTGGCTACCCATACACTAACAATCACATTCCAAACTACTCACCCACACTTTCAAAGCCCTACATAACTCTGACCCAGCGTACCTCAACAATAGAATGTGGTTTCACAAATCCTCAAGACACCTCATCTTGGGCAGACTCATACTTGCATATATCCCCTGCATTTTGAAAACCACATCCTGCGGTTGAGCCTTCTCCTACATTGCTCCTACCGCATGGAACAGCCTACCACTCTGCATACAAGCCCGTCTCTCTTCTTGAATTTTTCTCAAGAAGCTAAAGATCTAGTTCATCGAGTAACCACATTAATTCTTGGACTGGCTAGGCTCACACCTGCTCAATACCAAGATACCCTCTCAGGTGATAGTGTGCTTTACAGAATAAAATATCATAAGATAACATAACATAGCATAACATAGCAACATAATATCATGTAACATAACATAACATAGCATAAGGGTACCAATATATATTGAAATTCATATACTGATTGTCAAGAATCGGAATATTAATTTGGATGGGGGTTACTCCACCAGCTTAATAAATTGGTCAACATTCAGCTCTAAGAGACTTTTTGCTTATCTCCTAGTGATTTAGATTCAAGAAGAAAAATACATGAATGCACAATAGAATTAAATATTACATATACAACATAAACAGTAAGCTACTTAGTGTTCCGGGAGCTTCTGATTGTGTTATTTTATGTTAAGTTAAAAAAAATTATATAGCGCAACTATCACCTGAAGGTTTCTTGGCGCTTGTGCTGAGGGAGTGGAAAAAAAAGGTGAGGGGACAAGACTAATTGTAGGCCTCGGTAAACAAAAAGGTTTTGAGGAGGGATCTGAAACTAGTGTAAGGGGAGGACAGCCTTAGAGGGAGGGGAAGGGCATTCCAGAAAGAAGGAGCTAAAAATGAGAACCTAAGGCCACCGTGTTTCTTCCTCTTAAATCTTGGGACTGACAGTAAAGCCAACTGAGACGAGTGAAGGCTACGTGAGGGGACATAGGGGTGAAGAAGGAAAGAAATTAAAGAAGGGCCTCCGCCTGCAAGGGATTCGAAGATTATACAGCCTAGTTTAAACTTGCAGCGCGAGGTGACCGGAAGCCAGTGAAGACTTTTTAAAAGAGGGCGAACATGTTGATGTCTGGGTTGGCGGAAGATGAGGCGGGCGGCCTGATTTTGAATCTGCTGGAGTCTCTTGGCTTGGAAGTCAGGGATACCTACGTAGAGCGCGTTTGCATAGTCAATTCTTGAAATGACTTGCGCTAACAGAGCCAGGGTAAGGGCCTCGGTGGTAAGGAGGCGGGAGATTTTACGAATCTTCCTGAGCTGAAAGTGGCTAGAAGACACTACCGCGCTAATCTGGGGTTTCATTGAAAGGTCACTGCTGATGATAACCCCCAAACTTTTAGCTGAATTCACTGGGCAAGGGGGACTGCCCAGACTTGCCGCCCAGAAAGAGGGTTGCCAGGGGTTAGAGGGTCCCCCGACAAGAACCAGCTCGGTCTTGTCGGGGTTGAGCTTAAGATGTTTTGAGCTCATCCAGTCACTAATGAAACAGAGGGTAGTTTGAAAAGTAGAAATTGATTGATCCGAGGGGTCGATGGTGAAGACCAGTTGAATGTCATCCGCGTAATTAAACGCGGTGACATTCAACCTACTGAGGGAGCAGATCAAGGGAGCCAAGTATAAGTTAAAGAGGAGAGGGGACAGAGAGGAACCCTGCGGGACACCGCAAGTCAGCCCAACCTGGTCTGCTGAGAACTGGGACAGTCTGACTGCTTGTTGGCGGTTAGACAGGAAAGAGTGGACCCAGTAAAGAGCGGTGCCCTGGATGCCGGCCTCTCTGACACGGTCGACAAGGATGCCATGGTCGACCGTGTCAAAGGCGGCCGACAAATCCAGAAGCACCAGGGCCTGACAGATGTTAGCGGCGGCCCCTCCATAACAGAGAGTATGACGGCCTCTGTGGAGTGCGCAGGTCTGAACCCAGCTTGCTGGGAGTCCAGAAAACAAGATTCTTCAATAAAAGAGCTGAGGGTGTTGGTAACATGTGACTCCAATACCTTACTGAGAAAAGGAAAGAGAGAAATGGGGCGAAAGTTGCTCATGATCGAAGGGTCTGCCGAGGGTTTCTTTAGAATGGCCACCACCTCTGCCTGCTTAAAAGAGCAAGGGACCTCCCCCATGGCAAGAGAGTTGTTCAAGAGGGCCAGGGGGGGTTCGGGGCAGGCAGTGAAGGCTTCGCGGAGAACTGTAGGGGGGCAACAGTCGCTGAGTGAACCAGAGGAGACTTTGTGTAGGAGGGCAAGAAAGCCTTCCTTCGAGATGAGGGGAATCTGGGTTAAAGTGTGGGAATCTGGTAAGGGACAATGGACAACAGGTTGAGGGATGGTAAGGGAGGCTTGAGTGGGGATACTGTTTTTAATCTTAATTGTCTGTGCCATTTCCCACTGTATGCCCCAGTTCCCCCATATGGTCCAGGTGGTTCCTTTCCCAGGTTATTGTCAAGGATGATTAGGTGTAAATTACCTTTGTACCCTTGTGTGCTCCAAAAATGCACAGTTTAGTTCACAGTTGACTTTATCTCACTCAGTGAAGTTTCCAGTCCATGTTTCCAGTCCATGTTTGGGTCGGCCATTCGGGCAACCAACAAACTTCTCCTCCTCTCTGTCTCTTCAGAGAGAGAGCAAACAAGCAGTTGTCAGAGCCTCTTTGGGCAGTCACAAAACCTATGTGGTAGTTTCTCTTCATCCTTCAGTCATTAGGTGTCTCCTTGCACTCAGGGACAGATGTTCTGGGAGACTCTAGATCATAGACATGCTGAGTAGGCAGGGTGCTCAAAGATCTTTGCAGCCCCGCCTGGGCAAATAAAGTCTTGGATGATGCAGCCACATTCAAGCAAGACTCAGTATGGTGTGTTCATGCACATACTGGTCTCAGTCACATGGCAATTCAGAGCACAGGTCTTCCTCTATGGTGAATGTGACTCACATTATGGTAAATGTTTTTTGTGGGTGCAGCAGCTCAACTTACCCTGTTATGTCTTTCTTTGTACTGCGGATCATGTCGTGCTGCAAATTCACTTCTTACACAGCTGTTCTTCAGACAATGTTGGAAATTCTATTCTGACATAACATTTCAGGTCATGCAGCCAAGGATCACAGCCTTGACTGACCAGGGCACTAAAAAGGCTCACTGCAGTTTTTCAATTCGGGTATTATACAATCCCTGAGTTATGTTCCCATCTCTTGAACAGTCTCTCCTACAGACGGGTTGGCAGGCTCTTTCCCTCTCTCACAAGACAGGTTGCATTTATGGACAGACAGACAGCTTTTACAGCAATCCTCATCCCTAGGAAACTGCTTGTAAGGCAGACTCACGCTCCGAGTGCACAGCAGCCTCTGAGTACTATGTGGACCACTCCTTTCCTTGGTCACAAAGGACTTGGAAATGGAACAGTGGGTGTCACTTTTATACAGTAAAGGCAGACTAGAGTTATAGATATAATGTCTGCACTTTCAAAACTGGTTCCTGGTGGTTCTCTTTTTAAGTGTCCTTTCCAGGCTGCTCTATAAACACAGCCCTTGTGTAGAGGGATGCTTTGCACAATAGGATTATCTCAAGCCTGGGGCATCTACAGTAGAGGTATAAAGAGTTGTGAGAGTTCTGTACCTAGCTGTCATCAGTCAAACTAGCAAGTGTGATCAGGGAAACAGAAAAGGATGGGCCTCACCCCAGAGGAGCCCCTTCTATTGTACAACATGTTTTGCAGTCTCACCCTACACCCCTGCCATCAACCGAATTTCAGTGACTCAGTGAGATTAACCAGCATCTCCTTGCTCAGCAAAAGGCCTAATTCATTTCTGAAGGAGTCTTGTCTTCTCTTCTCTCACGTCAGGGTCTGGAGCTCCTTAGTCTGGCATCAGGAACATCAGCAACAGATTTCCAATTACTGGACAAAACAACCTCACTTCCATCCTATGTGACTGGTTAGGTTTGAGGCATACAAAAGGGATCCCACAGACCTCCATTACTCTGGCTCACTTATTCACGTTGGAGTGAAAAGTGCAGGCTACCTACACAAAACACGTATACAAACCCTTAGGATATTAGCGCTAGGATCTGGGCAGACATGTATTATCAGAATTTTACACAAGTGTGCCAGTAGGTCTTCACTAGAGCAACTAATATAAAAGGGTCTGAGCATAACCATGGATTCACAGCGGTCTACTGTAGGAGAGTAGGGTCTGCTTCCTATGGTCACCCCCATTTTTTGCTGTGATTCTCTGGTTTTTCGACTTTAGTGTGGCTGTGGGCCTGCTAATCAGACCCACAGCCCAGCTGTTCTCTCTCTAAATTGATAGCATGTACTTTAGGTACATACCAGATTGGATATTGGGTCACCGTTGTGAGCCCCTGTTTAGTGTACCATAGGTACCCAGGGCATAGGTTCATCCAAGGCCTACCAGGGGCTGCAGCATGTATTATGCCACCCCTGGCTGGCCATCTAAACTGACACCACAGGCTGATCACTGAGCTTGGGTAAGGTTACTTAGATATAGTGGGGCTGATTTACAAGCCCCTTGCGCCTCTCTTACGCCGCCGTTGAGGCACTTTTGTGACGCAGCGATGGCGCAAAAGATGCGCCATGGTGCGGGGCATTTACAACGTGACGCATTTGGGAGATGCGTCACGTTGTACAGCCCTGTGCCATAAGGAAGCATTACAGCGCATGGGGGTGGGGGGGATCCTGTGCAGGAACGAATCCAAAAAGTGGCTGAATGAAATCTACATGATTTCACTCAGTCACTTTTAGGCCAATGCTGCGTCAAAACCCTGCACCTGCTTGAAGCAGGTGTAAGGCTTGATGCAGCATTGGACAGATAGGGCCCCCCAGAGCATTGCTGGAGCTGCGTCGCAACTCCAGCAAACCGCCGCCTTTACGACACAGATGCGTCACGCATCTGTGTTGTTTTTGCCACATGGTGCGCCGCATTGTAAATGCGGCGCACCATGGGTGGTGGAGCTGTGGTGCACAATAACTGGTGCATCCCTGGGGATGCGCCAGTTATTGTAAATTTGCCCTAGTATATCTATATCTACCTTATATATAGACACATAGTAACCTATAAGTCACTCCTATGGCAGGCCTTAACAATCCTGTAGGCAGAGTGCTTGGTTTTATGTGAGAGGGTGCCCTAGCATGAACTAAGCCCCTCTGCAGCTTTCAGAACTATCTCCTTATAGCTGTTCTATAATATAGCCATACCATATACTCTTAAGTGCATTATAATCCTTGCGGTTAATGCTAACTTTGGTTTGGCTTTATCAAAACATGTTGTATAAGGTGTCAAACACTTTGGAATTCTACCCCCACTGCCAATTCTGGCGGCGGGGTAGCATTCCACCCTTCTAGAGGGAAAAGACATGTATGTTACTGCTTTACCCGGTTAAAGTTGAACAGAGCCCCAGCATCACAAAATGGATGCTGCTGCCACAGACACGAGTCTGACCTCCTGCTGCTGGACGAAAATCCGGCAAGGGAGGCCTGGACAATAGGTTTCCTGTTGCACCTCCCCAGACAGCCTATAGTGTATTAGGGCAGGGTGGGTTGAATGGAAAGATGCTTTTCCAGACACTGCCTGGGGCACACAAGGTGCTCCATGCATAGCCTGGTTCAAACCAGTTACTGGGGCACTCCAGCCCTGCTCTGGCGCGAAACTGGACAAAGGGAAAGGGGTGTAACCACCCGCTTCCCAGGTCCACCCATAGGAGGGACCTAGTAGGTAAAACAACGCCTTAGTTTAGTATGAAGATAGGAGCTGTGTCTAGAGACATTAGATTATCCTGGACTGAAACTCTGAAACAAAACTCTTGGACCTTCGACATTCTATATCGACTAGAAGACTAAAGACATCTTCCTTGTAGTCAAGGAGTGACCACCCTGTGCAAACAGGCACCACCAGTAACTTGCCAGTTTGCTTTGTTGACACTCCTGCCAGAACCCGAAGACTCAGCGACTCAGAAACAGGACTTCTAGATTTCTCCGACTCTGATCCACATCCACAGCAAAGCTGAGATACGGGGCAGACAGGAGAGACATGGGACCGGACACCCTGGACTACTTGCATTTTGCTAACTGCTCGACTCCTGAGGTACCCTCGCAGTTAAGCCCCAGACCCAAGCGCCATTTGCACCAAAGCTCAGCCCTCCACACTCCACGAGTGCTGTGTGGGGCCTGCTCCTGCATTTCAGCTCGATGCGTCTTCCTGGTTGATAGCCCGTTGACTAGTTAGCCCTCTGAAGACTTCTTTTTGAATTTACACCACTTACCTGGTTGCTCCAGGCTTGCTCCAGCTTCCCTGCCAAGGAGAAGCTCCCCAGACCTTGCTGATCTGAACTGAAGCCAATCTTCACTTCCTGCATGGGTTGCGGTTACCAAGACTTGTTGGGTCCAATCCGGATACCAACACCGCAGTAAACTAGATCCTTTAAGGGATAGCTCGAATCCAGCTCCTGGTCATCGTCAACGCCTCCTGGTCCTCGTGGCTACAGAGACAAGCTTCGCATCTTCACCTGAAATCACTCAACATTGCCTGGTTCCTTCCTGGTCACTGGCTAGTAACCCAGACTCTGTCCCCTCTGCTTTCAGGTTCTTCTCTTCCTTGATCCATCCTTGGATCCACCCGGACACTCTTCCACTGGCCGCCTGCAGCACTTTTTTTGCAGATCTCCATTGAAAGCATCAACGAAACCCAACACAAAAAGACACCTATGCACCCGGCTTTCCTGGGTGAGGTAACTCGAGTACTCCAGTGCTCCTGTGGGTATTGACTCTTCAAGTGTGCTAGTTAAAAGGGGTTTCACCCTAGTCCACCTGGAAGTGTCCTTAATCAGTAACTTTGTAACTTCTTCATTCTCCATTGTAAGTCAATAGTAACTCGCGACTGTGTTTAGACACTGCACGCGTCTCCCGTGGGTCGCCTACTTCCTAACTTTTGGTTGTCTAGTGTAGCTCCAACGATTCCCTAGGCCCTAGGCCTATTCACTGTTTCTGAAGTGGCCCTTATACCACTTACTTAGTATATGGTTTGCGAGGCCCCTAAGGCAGAACTGTATTTTGTGCAACGTATAGCATGCTTAGTGAGTAACTTGTAATGTACTTAGATCTCTGACCTCATAAATATTGCAGAGGGGTTGTGTTAGTAATAAATACATATATATTTGATATATACCTTTGTGGTGTCTTTTCATTTGGTATTCAAGGGATTATAATTGGTAAAACAGATTGCTTTACATGCTCTGTGAAGTCTTAGCCTATGACTGCTGGTCCATGCTACCACTAGGATAGCTTGTCTATAAGGTTGACTTTAGAACCATCACCAATAAGAGTCGAATTAGACTTGTTCAAGGTGCCACTTGAACTAGTGACATCATATGCCAGGCTAACTTCTCACATCTACCACATAAGCTCTATGTGCTAAATCTATGACAGGGAAAGTGGTCCACTGTCATTTCAATGAGGGGTTTATTGGTGCAGTTCTTCTTGTCATGGGTGGGCCTGGAACCTCACTTGTGTCAACTGACAGTCCAATACACTAGATTGGTGTGAGATTACAGCTGAAATCTAAAATCCAGACACAAGATAGAAGCTGCCAGGCCCTCTGGCAGGGGAACTTGACTGTGGTTCATCCAGGGAGCTTTTCCATTCCAACAGTCCTCTTTTTCCAGCAAGAGTTAGAACTCATTTTCCAGTGTTGTCTTCTTCTTCAGTTGGAGTCCTGAGCAGCAGGTGATGGAGGTGACATATATATCCTGTGCACTAGCCAGTTGCTAAGAGAAATTCTACCACTCAATCCTAACTATAGTCTCACATTCCCCACCTCCTTTTGCAGTGCCTTCTATTTTATTTACCCAACAATAAAGTTACAGTGGAGTGCTCATTAAAAGATGGCAGAACTCGTCTGCTACCTGTTTTCAGCTCCTTAGCCACACCTCTGTTTAGCTCTCCTCCCTGAGTCGCTAATTGTTCTCTCACAAACTCTGAATGGAGGCTGGCTGTCTGGATAGTCCCTTTGAATGAGCAGGAGAAGTCGTCCCTGGCATCTCCAAGTCAAAAGAGGTAGTGCTAAAGCTGCTATTTGTATTGCCAAAAGTTCCTGTCCACTCCCTGGGATCTAATACCTGCTAAGTGGTCAGCAGTCAACACCCACCTGCTCTTCTTATGCCCAGAGGCAGGCTATTGTCCTCTGAGCCATGGTTATTAAATCTTCAGACAAAAATGTGTCTTCGATCTCGGGAGACGCTGAGTGCCAAAGGTGTTTCGAGGCCAGCTTCAGCTCTGACACCCCCAAATATATTTTTATAAAGTCAAGTTATCAAAAAACTAATTTCACCTATTAATCAAATTTTACAAAATAATGAAGGAATCATTTTGGAGTAATTTTCTTGTATTTTCGAAAGCAGAGATGAAAAATAATGATGTTAATGAAACCTAGGCCCGCTCAGGAAAAGGTCAGGCACTGTTAATCTATTTTGTTTTTTTATTTTACTATGAGAGCACCCTGTCCTGTGTCTTAGAGGGCACACATTAGGACTGAATTATAAATAGATAAAAATAGAGTTTTCCCATATGACAATAGCATTTTTACTTGCCATGCGTTATTGCAGAGCATTTAAACTTGACCAGCCAGACCACACTGTTGCTCTTGACAGACATATACCTGTGTTACATAAGTGGTTGGTGTAAATTTGCATGCCAACCCACACATAACATTTTATTTCCAAGTCAAAAGTGCATTTTCTGAATATTTAACAATGGTTTTATGTGACACTTAAATGGACCAATTGGGTGAAAGCAATTTTAATAGTGCCATTTAGTAGGACCAGATCACTCACACTCTGGCACTGAGTAGAAGTGTTAGGGCTCACAAGACCTTAAAATATCAAAAACAGGATCACGAAAGAAGCGATAAATCTTGGCTGATGATGCAGTAAAGGCAAATTTGCTATACTGGCCATATTAGGTGGTCAAGTATTTTGCATTTATCATATAAATAAATACACGTGTTACAAGAATATATCTCTCACCAGTAAAAAGCCCATACACCATAACATCTTTTTTGGTAGATGGTTACAATCACAAAGATATGTCAATTAAGAGGTGACAGCTAATATGCATAAGTAGCACATTATGATATATATTTTTCCTTTAGCTTCTTGGCTTGTATTTCTGTAGAAAGTATTTCAATGTGATGATAATGTGGATTTTGATATGTGCAGTATATGGGACGGATGAGCACTCTTTTTTTAAAAAAATCATGAACACTCACTTTAAAAAGTAAGTGTGAAGCCAAAATACTGCTATCGGAAGTAAGCACACACACACACACACACAAACAAGATACACGCACACTTTATTAGTAAACAACTTCTAATAAAAAAGAAACAAGTCATGGAGTAATTTATTAATCATTTATGCTCAGTATCAGTTTTTGATTGAATCCATTGCATTGTTAATATAGAATAGATACGTTTAAATGAGCGACATACGCAATCTTGTGACGTATCAAATGATCACGTGTTACAATATCCTGTATTAATGGTTTTATGATTAGTTCAATGTGAATATATGGTGATACAATGTGACCTTACTTATTCTTCAAAAGGATGTCTATGAGTGTACCACACTTGGAGCTTGAGAAATAAAAATCCACCCTTAGGAAAGTATGAAAGGTATTGAGTGACTCTCATTTCCTTTACGATGCTCTGGATTTAATAACAGGAAATAATAGTCCTAAGTAAACACATGTTTTTGCCTACCCTTGTAATTCCATAGAACAATAAAAACGCACCACATTTCTCAAAAGAGACATTTTATGGTATTGCGAGTTGATGGTGGCTACCAACTTAAGAACATGTAAAATGCAAGATATTCCAATCAATGAGCAGCAATTAATTTAGCCTGCCCTTCCTGTAATAATATTGAGACAGACTGTCTGCCGGGTTCTGCTTTACAGCAAGCGCTGCAATCCTTGCGGATCCAACCAGGGGTGTAATTTTTGTGAAGATATCGATTGGGAACAGTGTCCAGGATTTAAAGCTGCTGGAATTGTAATACTTTTTTCTAGGCATTTTCCTGTAAAATGGCAAAAATTATTATTTTAAGTTCAGTGGTTGTGGACTTCTAGCTGTTTTGTGGAGGTCATGCCTTTTACTTAGAATGAAGCTGTATTTAAAACCAGCTTGACAATACATTTTACTTTTAAGATTCCTCTTTACTGTTGGTGCTAAACACATTCCCACAAAGATTTATGCTTTTAATTCCACGTTTAATTTTTCTTTCTAGAGCACTTAACATTTTTGTAGAACATTTCTGGTGTAAATTAGCAATGCACTGTACTTCCTTTCCTCCAGCAACACATGCTGGCCGTACTCCAGGAATGCTGCTCTGTAGATAACTATCCTACAGGCCAATTTTGTGATTTTTTTAATAGAAATGGAATGATTTGTTTATAATTATTTTGCATTTTTTGTATTTTTATTTTGCACGTCGTTTAAAAACACCACTAAAGAAGTCACTTGTATGCATTAAAATCCTACCAGTACTTCACTTCATACATACAATTGGCATAATTTACAAAGCCACTTTCCAACGTCAACTTGAATTTATGGCTGACAATGGCTCTATATTTCCCTGCAGTTTTCACAAGAGTATAGCTGGAAGGATTAAATGCGTAATTGTGCACCACAACTTCGTACATTAACAAAGAATTCATTCTCACATAAGGGAAGGGACTAGGATGACCAATACCTGGTTTGCCGTGAATGTTTGTGATTTCACACAAACTCATGAGATTGTAAGCGTCATTAATCTCCTCTCTGATCTTTTCTCACCCTGGAAATGGTAAGAGATTTCATTCAGCAAAGGTGTGTGGTAAATCCCCTTCCAGAGTGCAAAGCGGAGTTAAATACCATGAACAACTTCATGGGGTGTAGGGCAAGGCCTTTTTCGGAGTGAAATCCTTTATTGCGCCTGGAGAAAAAAAGGCTAGAAAAAAATATGAGTCTGCACAACTATTGATTTTCTCCAATGCCGGGGTGCACTGTACGTACAATGTTCTATTGGGGATATAGCAAATAAAAAAACATGCACAGAACATTCCTAAGTGTGCTTGGAAACCCGTGTCTTTACAGCTTTCCAGAGATACCACTGAAAATGTGTGTGAATTCCTGAAACTGATAAATGTAAACAACAGTGCAGAAAAGTGTGGATTTCGTTTTTTTTATTGATTGAAAACTGAAGCTTCTCCCATGCATTAAACCTCTTCAGACAGGACTGATCTGATATGTGCCTCTCTCTTCTGCGGTGAAACGGCCGATACATTTGTAAAACTGGCAGGACTGGCACGGAATAACGATTAGCAGTCCCATCTACACATAAACACAAATATTGATGGTACTCAGATATAACTGATTTATGCAAGATTATCAATGGCATTTGCACCAGAGGGTGTGGTACCGGAATATCAGCGTCAGAATAATAACACAAATGATCTTTCTTACATTTTGTTAACTTTTTTCTTTTTTTAAGGTTTTTATTGTATTTATATAAACACATACAACAAACAGCTCAGGTTACAGTAGTGCACACCGCAACAATGCGACTGTCATACATAGCCGCCATGAATAGTGCAATACAGCGTACATTTCGTTTTCCTCCATATAGAGCACAGTTCTTTATATTGCATTATTGGATAACAAACCTGGGATAGATTTTAGAAAGTCCGGTAGTGGTTTTCAATATTCTCTAGGCTTTGACGTTGTTGGGAGTTCCTCTTCATACGTTTTTAGAGTGTCTCTGAAATACACGAAGTCCGTTATCCTTTGTTTATGGCTAGAGGATTGTTTACTGTCCGAGTGCATTAATCAATCAATCAATCACTGACATTTATAAAGCGCGCTACATACCCGTAGGGTCTCAAGGCGCTGGGAGTGTGGGGGGGTGCCGCTACTGCTCGAACAGCCAGGTCTTCAGCTTCTTCCTGAAGGAGAGGTGGTCTTGGGTCAGGCGCAGGTCGGTCGGGAGGGAGTTCCAGGTCTTGGCGGCCAGGTAGGAGAAGGACCTTCCTCCTGTCGTCGCTTTTCGGATGCGGGGGACGGCGGCGAGGGCGTGGTTGGCTGATCGGAGGTGGCGTTTGGGAGCGTAGAAGTTGACTCGGCTGTTGAGGTAGCTCAGGCCTTGGTCGTGTAGGGCTTTGTGTGCGTGGGTGAGGAGGCGGAAGGTGATTCTTTTGTTGACGGGGAGCCAGTGAAGGTCTCTCAGATGTCCGGAGATGTGGCTGGTTCGTGGGATGTCGAGGATGAGTCTGGCTGAGGCGTTCTGGATCCGCTGGAGTCTCTTCTGGAGCTTGGCGGTGGTACCGGCGTAGAGGGCGTTGCCGTAGTCCAGTCGGCTGGTGACGAGGGCCTGGGTGACGGTCTTCCTGGTCTCGGTGGGGATCCACCAGAAGATCTTCCGTAGCATGCGTAGGATGTTGAAGCACGTCGAGGAGACGTTGTTGACTTGCCTGGTCATGGAGAGGGAGGAGTCCAGGATGAAGCCCAGGTTGCGTGCATGGTCTGTCGGTTTGGGTGCGGTGCCCAGGGCGGGAGGCCACCAGGAGTCGTCCCAGGCGGAGGGTGAGGAGCCCAGGATGAGGACCTCTGTCTTGTCCGAGTTCAGTTTCAGGCGGCTGGTCGTCATCCACTCGGCTACCTCTTTCATCCCTTCGTGCAGGTTGGCTCTGGCGGCGGCGGGGTCGTTGGTCAGGGAGAGGATCAGCTGGGTGTCGTCGGCGTAGGAGATTATGTTGAGGTTGTGCTGGCGTGCGATGGCCGCGAGGGGGCTCATGTAGACGTTGAAGAGGGTGGGGCTCAGAGAGGATCCTTGAGGGACGCCGCAGATGACTTCGGTGGCCTCTGACTTGTACGGTGGTAGGCGGACTCTCTGTGTTCTTCCGTCGAGGAAGGAGATGATCCACTCCAGCGCCTTGTCCTGGATTCCGACGTTGCTGAGGCGCTGTACTAGGGTGCGGTGGCAGACAGTGTCGAATGCCGCGGAGAGGTCTAGGAGGATGAGGGCTGCTGTTTCTCCGTTGTCCATCAGGGCTCGGATGTCATCGGTGGCGGCGATGAGGGCGGTCTCGGTGCTGTGATTGGCTCGGAAGCCGGACTGTGAGGGGTCGAGGGATCCATTCGTCTCGAGGAAGGCGGCCATCTGCTTGTTGACGGTCTTCTCGATGACTTTGGCTGGAAACGGGAGGAGCGAGATGGGGCGGTAATTCTTGAGTTCGGTGGGGTCCGCTGTGGGTTTCTTGAGTAGAGCGCTGAGTTCGGCGTGCTTCCAGCTCTCAGGGAAGGTGGCGGTGTCGAAGGACGTGTTGATGATGTCTCGCAGGTGGGGTGCGATGACAGCGTCAGCCTTGTTGAAGACGTGGTGAGGGCAGGGGTCGGTCGGTGATCCGGAGTGGATGGAGTTCATCGTGCGGATGGTGTCTTCGGTGCTGATCGGGGTCCAGGCGTGGAGGGTGGTGGTGGGGGGTGGTTGTTCGGTCTTGGTGTGCGTTGGTTGGTTGTTGAAGCTGTTGTGTATGTCCGCGATCTTGTTGTGGAAGTATGAAGCGAGGGAGTTGCAGAGGTCTTGCGATGGGGTGATGTCGTTGTTTCCTGCGCTGGGGTTGGATAGCTCTTTCACGATGTTGAAGAGTTCCTTGCAGTTGTGTGCGTTGTTGTCCAGCCGGTCCTTGAATGCAGTTTTCTTGGCGGCGCGGATCAGCTGGTGGTGCTTCCGGGTGGCCAGCTTGAAGGTGGTCCTGTTGTCCAGTGTAGGTTCCCTTCTCCAGACTTTCTCGAGGGCTCGGCAGATATCCTCCTCCCTGCCATAAGCAGCGCCACAGCACAGTTTACGGTTTTCTGAGCGCAAATGTTGCACAAGCCCCAACATACAAACTCTTATTGAACATTCAATTGTAGTTTCCAATATATAGCTTACTATTATAGTTATGCCCGTCCAGTACTCTCTAATCCTTATGCAGTGCCATGTTAAGTAATAAAGTCTGCGTTTTCCTTCCCACATCGTCAGCAGTTGTCATCAGCCCGGAGACCACATTTTTGTCATTTAAGTAGGGTATGGTAAATTTGGCGTATGTATTTGTAGTGGATTATGCATGGGTTTCCGTTTGGGGTAAGCATGGTTGTCAGTGCACAGCAGCTATGCTAGTCTTAATAAGTAGTGTTTCAAATTGAGTATTCCATCGCTCCCGAGCTCTGCCAGTGTCCCCTGCTATATCTTCTTGCATTCGTTTGTACAGTTTTCTTACCATGTGTGCATTGTTTCGGTTGGTGTTAATCATTTGCAATGCCACCAAGGTTGGTGGTGCATCTGGAAAGGTGGGATAGTGATCTCTGATTGCTCCCTTCAATCTGTGATATGCCAACTTAAACTTAAAAAGTAGCGTTTGATTACGTATATAGCTTAGGTCATTATGGTCAATAAACGTCCCTTCATTGTAAAAGTCACCCATGGTGACTATACCGACTTGTTGCAGCATTGTCATTCCATCTCAGATGCGGATCACAGAGATTGAGTGTGTTGCTGCAGGGGTATTGCCGGTGCGTACAACGGCAGCCTGCTTGCTAGTTTTCCTATGCGTTCCCATGGTTGGGATAGTATTGATTTCCTCCTTGGCTATGTGTGTGCGCTGGTGTGGCAGTATGCATCGTAGTGAGATGGGATGCATATCCATCCTCTACTGCTACATGTGGCAAATATCGAATTGGGTGGTACCAATAATGTGCATATTGCACTTGTGCACATACATAAAGAAGTAAGAAATCTGGCACTGCGAATCCCCCTTTCGTGCATGGTAGTGTTAGTGTTCTAGGGTCTATGCGTGCTTGCTTTTTTGCCCATATGATGCTCGTTATGTTAGCAGTCAGTCTTTTAAAGACTGGTGTAGGTGATTGTATTGGGATGTTATTGAATAAATAAAGAAATTTGGGGAGGATAACCATTTTACAAATGGCCGCTCTATCTGTCATGGACAATGGTAAATGTAGCCAGCGCTCTGCTCTTCTATTTTAACTATCACTTCCCCATAGTTCTGTTTAATTACTGTCTCAGGGTTCCTGTGATACCATATTCCAAGGTATTTGATATCATCTATTTGCCATTCTAGTGGGAATTCTACTGGGTGTGGTTTAGTTATGTCCGTTAACGGGAGTATCATAGATTTACTCCAGTTGATGTTGAGTCCAGATTGTCTACCAAATGTTATATATTCCCTCAGTAAAGGAGATAAGATGACTCTGTAGCACCATATCATCCGCATATAGCGATATATTTATAGGGCGTTGAAAAAATGTCAATGCTGTGTCCGCATGCTGTTGTCTAACCTTGCACACCAGTGGTTCTAGCGTGATAGCGAACAATAAGGGAGATAACGGGCACCCTTGTCTTGTTCGGAGCTGTATATGTATGGTACCCAAGATATGCCCATTTACTTTTATACCCTCTACAGGTCTAGTATGTAGGATCATGATCAATATCAGTAGGTGTTAGAACTGGGGATCTCTTGTTGGCAGAGGTAGGTACTACTGTCCAAATAGGGACCCTTGCTTCTAGTCAGGGTAAGGAGGAAACCCTCTGAGATAACCCCTGCTCACCCTCTAGGTAGCTTGGCACGAGCAGTCAAGGCTAATCAGAAGGCAATGTGTAAAGTATTTGTACCAACCCTCAAAGTAACATAGTGAAAACACCGCAAACTGATTCCAAAACAGTTTAGAAAAATAAAGGTATTTAATCTAAACTACACAAGACCAAAATGACAAAAATCCAACATACACAGTTCAAGAATATGGTTTCAAAAGAGTACTCAAGGTTGCAATAAAAGTTCTTTAGGTTGCGATAAAATAATCCACAGTTGCGTGAAAAGTTCACAGTTGCGCCACGTTTTAGACACAGTACCTTTAGTTGTGACAAAGTTCTAAAAGCAGAAGTTGGTGCCGGGGAAAACAAGCGATGCGTTGCTCCTGAGACCCTGGGGAGGCGAGGCGACAGCCCAGCTGCAGCAGCGGGCGTGTTGCGACGAATCCGGTCTGAATGGGGAGGAAGGCCACTGTATGGATTCCGGTGCGTAGGTTCCGTAGGAAGTTTGTTCTCGCCAAGGCACGATGCAACGATCTCGTAGGGGCTGGGACGATCTCCGGGGCGACGATGCGCGATCCAGCAGTGATCCTCTCTCTCGCAGCTCCTCGATGCGATGATCTACGACGATGTTCGCAGTGAAGTGATGCGGTCCACAAGCAAGCGGTGCAGCATTCTCACCCAGCGACAACAGGCTCTGCGACAACACTCGCAGCGATGGTGATCTTCCCGCAATCGAAGGATGTGTTGTTTTAGGCAGCAGCAACAGGCACTGCGACGATCTCGACCTCCGTAGCGGCGGGAATTTCCTCACACTGTCGGGGATGCGCTCCGCAGCGAGCGATGCGATAAATTTTCAGTTGCAAAAGTCTCTCAATCTTGGTTTCCAGCTTCCCAGCACAGGTACAACTTCCAGAGGCCCCACAACTGGCTCAAGCACTCTAGGAAGGTCAGAACTCTCTCAGCAGAGTTCAGGGAAGCTGGGGGTGACGTCGTTTTGTTCCTGGGACTTCAAAACAGGGAGCGAGCTCTTCTCAGGCCCTTGGAGATTCCTTCAAGACAGGGGACACAGCACAACAGCAAAGTCCTTCCCCTCTCCTTGGCAGCAAAGCAACAGCAAGTCAGTCCAGCAGAGCAACAGCAGGACAGTCTTCCTTGTTCAGTTTCATCTTTCTCCTTGGCAGAGGTTCCTTCATGATTCCAGGATGATCTAATTTTCTGTTGTCAGGGGTCCTGTACTTATACCCCTAAAAGTCTTTATTCTCTTTGTGCAAGTGGGCCCTGAGCCCGGTCTGAACCAGTTATGGGTGTTTCTTGAGCATTTTGTTTTTCTGGCTTCTCCTTCCATTCAGAGTGAGGGGCAGGGTCATCAGCCGCCCAGCAGGAGGTGGACCCAGCATTGCAGAAGGCAGGCACAGCCCTATCCAGGCCCAGGTGCTATCTCCTCCCACCACTCAAGTTGCAAATGCAGTCATTCAGCCTAGGGCTGACTCAGCCAGCCTCCTGGGGAATACCCAGCCCCTGTCACTCTCAAACTAGACAGTCAATACACAAACAGGCCAAGGCACTCAGAAGGGTCAGACAAGAGAACAGCAACTTTCTAAAAGTGCTATTCTCAAACACAGGATTTAAAAACAACCCTTCCTAAAAGATGTGTTATTAAATTCTGAGTTATGGGATACTAGATTCTTATGTCCTATCTTGTTCCTATGGGAAGATATGCTGGTAGCCACGGTAGCCAGTGTCCCCCACGTTAACCTATGGAGCAAGATAGCCTTACAATAGTGAAAAACGAAAATGGCTGTAATTCACTACCAGAGCATGTCACCTGCACCAGTACATGCTCTACCTTTCACATACACTGCACCCTGCCCAGGGGGGTACCTTGGGCCTTCCATAGGGGTGACCAATGTGCACAAAAAGGGAAGGGTTAGGCCTGGTCAGTGGGGACACTGACCAGGAGGACATGGTAGTTCACAGACTGCACACAGGCACTGCGGTGGCTGGCCTGAGACACCATTTTGGGCCAACTCATGTAGGGGGCACAATCAGTGCTGCAGGCCCACTAGTAGCATTTGTCATCACCAGCCCTGGCACACCCTGTGCACTTTACTAGGGACTTCTTGGTGATGCAAATATGCCAATCATGTATATCCAATCACAATAACAATTTACACAGGGAGCGCTTACACTCTGGCACTGATCAGCATTGGCAGAGTGTCCAAAGCATCTAAACCAGCAAAAACGAAATCCAGCACAGCATCAAAAATACAGGAGGTAGAGGCAAAAAGATTGGGGTAACCACGCCAAAGATGCCAGGTCTAACAGTAGGCTAGGATGCATACCCATTTTACTCAGCACTGTGAACAGGTATACCCATTCAACTGAGTCGAACACTTTGTGTAATAGTACTGCTGCCGCTTTCAGTTCGGGATTATACTGATAGGAAAGTGCAAATTGTGTGTGACATTTGTGTGCTGTAGAACTATTGGGTATGAATCCAGATTGATCTGTTAATGCAATATTCTGCAATAATGACTGGTGTCTTGTGGCTATTATTTTGGCTAGAATGTTTGTGTACATGTTGATTAGGGATAAAGGTCAATAGGATTCACAGATCTCCGAGTCTTTGTCCAGGTTTAACCCCTTGGCTGCGGCAGTAATTCCGCCGCGACGCTGGGGGTAGGAGGGGGTCGCGCGGCGCCGCCATGCTCGTGACAGAACCACTCCATCACGAGCCACGGGCGCACTGTGCTGATGACAGAGGGGTTCCGTCACGGCCCCGCCCGCTCATCAATTCCACCGCGGAAGAGCAGAATTGCTGCAGCGTGGGCGGGACGGAACCACTCCGTGATTAGCACAGCGCGCCCGCGCTCGTGACAGAGTGGGTCCGTCACGGCCACGGAACGGGTTAATATGGCTATTATTAATGCTTCCCTTAGGGTAGGCGGAAGGGTTTGTTTATCATGGGCATCTCTGTACATTTCTACTAAATAAGGGCTCAGTATTTCTACATACTATTTAAAGATTCTCCCGGTGAACCCATCTGGTCCAGGGGATTTTTCATTGGGCAGGGCCTTAATGGCTTCTTTAACATCCTCAATTGTGCTAGGTCTTCCCTTATATTATCGGACAGCCATGCTAACGATATATCTTCTAGGTAGTTTAGGACTTCTTGTGATGTGGCTGTGCTACGCGATGCATAGAGTTCTCCGTAGGTTGCCATGAAGGCATCTAATATGTCTGCAGTGTTATAATGTGATGTACCTTGTGCATCTTTGATTTTAATCACTGTATGTGCTGTGCGCGTATTGCATATTTTTTGTGCCAGTATTCTTCCTGCTCTGCCTCCCTTGCCATATGTCCTAGCATTCTGCCTCTGCGTTATATACTGTATCTCATTGTCTACAAATTCCTGTTATTCAGTTAACACTTCCTTGAGTTCCCCTAGTGTAGCAGTGTTGTATGTGTGCTCATATTCCTCTTCTAACTGTCGGAGCTTATTCTCAAATCTAGTTAGCTGAGCGCATATATCGCACAGTATTCCTGCATTTGTACTTATGCATGTGCTGAGTAGAGTGGCTTTAAATGCTTCCCACAACAGACTTGCGTCATCTACAGAGTTTTTGTTCAGGTGAAAGTATTCTTCTATTGCATTTCTGATTGTGCTATTATAATGCGGGTATAACAGCACTTTTGCGTAGAAACGCCATAGGTAAGGCGGAGGCGAATAGTTGGGGAGGTCCATGGAGAGCAGTACTGGTTTATGGTCCTATAGCATCTTTGGGAGGTGTTGTATATCACCCTCTGTTGTCAGTCAGTAGTCAATACACAACCAACTAATATGAGCTTTGGATGTATGTGTACTCAATGAAAGATGTGGATTGCGCATGCGCCATATATCTATCATTTGAAATTCATTAATCACATCTTATACTACTTTAACGGTTCGTCTGTGGGATTATTTGGTTGTTCCCATCTATCCTGTTCATCATTAAGTGAGATATTAAGATCTCCACCCCACAGTATTTCCATATCTTGTAGGTCTCATATTTTCCTCCAGATATTTATGAAGAAATCTGGATTGTCTCTCTTTGGACCATAAACGTTGACTATTCCCACCCGGGTGCCTCGGAGATGTCCAGTGACTATTATATATACCCCTTGGTCATCTGTAATAGTGTGATCGACGATGAATTGAGTCCCCTTTTTTAATCAGAGTTATGACACCGCTAGAGTAGGACAAGTATGACAATGTACTATATTTCGAGCTCATTTTCCACCCAGAGTACATGTGTGGGCTTTCGTCAGATGGGTCTCTTTTAACATAGCTATTTTGATATGATGCCTTTCTAAATATGTAAAACCCTGCCTTATTTTCGTGGGTTTGTTTAGGCCCGGGACATTGCAGGTTAGTAATCGGAGCACCAATTATACCTTTTTGCTATCCATATCTAGGTGTCCAGTATAGCTGTATTGAAAAAGTCAGGCTCCCTCCACTGCACATATCTTGTATTATTTGTCTGTAGCTATTGCTCAAATATATGACATATCTTTTCATGACATAATGCATTGTACATTTATCACTGGTTCCTGAGAAAACAAACAGATTTTAATTAATCAAACAATAAAGAATAAATAAAGAATAACAGCTAGATTCATGAAAGGAAATTGTGCTCACAAAGGGCCAGATTCTGAGAATCTGGCCCTTTGCGAGCGCAATTTTTGCATTTGGGATTCATCATCCCAAATGCAAAAATCGCTATTTGCGAAATCGCATATTTGCGAGGAATTGCATTTAAGGAATCTCTATTAGAGATTCCTTAAATGCAATTCATTAACCAATTTTAAATTGCGAATTTGCAATATTTGGCCGCTATTTACCACGAAGTCTGACTTCGGGGTAAATAACGAAAAAATAGACAAATGCACTTTAGTGCATTTTTCTCTGTTGCATGTTACACACACACATGTCCTTTGGACATGTGTGTGCGCAACTCCTGTGTAAATTTGCATTTCAGGGGTGCTACAGGGTGTCCTTTGGACACCCCTGGCACCCTTGAAATCGCTATCTTATTTGCGATTAGCAAATTGCTAATCGCAAATAAGGAATACTCCCCATTCATTCCTATGGGCATTTAGGATGTAAGCCAATTAAAAAGATGGGTAGAGAGTGGGCGGAGCCTAAACAAAGCTTCCCCTACGATAGTGTATACTACATTTCTCGCAAAGCGATGGCAGCGCATTCGCACTGCAACGCTAGGCGAGACCTGAGAAGGGTTCTTTCCAAACCAAGGACTGCCTTTCTATCAAATTTTGTGTAATTCCGTTCAGTGGTTCGGTCTGTAGTTGTTTCTAAAATATCTACAGAAATTGACATTGGGAAAACGCTTTTTTTGACCCCCGTTTTTCTTGGCCCATCGTTGACGGATGAACACAAACCTTTCCATTCACAACTAAAATCACTGGAGAACTATTTTTGGAAAAGTTTGTGAAGACTCATCAAACAGCACCAATGATATAGGCAAGTCAAAAAAAAATCATGGTCCTAAATATAACTTCCTACTGGCGACTGCCAGTAGATGATATATATTTCTATATATTTATAATATATATATATATATATATATATACACACACACATATGTGTTTATAAAGTCGATATTTATATATAGTGATATATATATCCGTCAAATTTAACTAATTTACATTATACTAGCAGCCTGCCCCAGCGTTGCCTGGGGCAGAAGGGAGCTGGGGGCAGCATTTCCGGATTGCGGTAGCGTTGCCTGGGGCAGAAGGGGGCAACATTTCAGGCTTGGGTGCACTCCTGCCTCGGCCCCCGCCCGCCCCGACATTGCCCAAGAACTTCTGTTCCATCTCGCTCCTCCCCTTTCCAGCCAAAGTCATCGAGAAGACCGTCAACAGACAACTCTCCGCCTTCCTCGAGACAAATGGATCCCTCGACCCCTCACAGTCCGGGTTCCGGGCAAACCACAGCACCAAGACCGCCCTCATCGCAGCCACCGACGACATCAGGTCACTGCTCGACAACGGAGAAACTGCTGCCCTCATCCTCCTGGACCTCTCAGCAGCCTTTGACACCGTATGCCACCGCACCCTGATACAGCGCCTCAGCAACACCGCAATCCAAGAAGCGGCCCTGGAGTGGATCATCTTGTTCCTCGACAGAAGAACCCAGAGAGTCCGCCTTCCCTCGTTCAGCTCCTCAGACACCGAAGTCATCTGCAGTGTTCCGCAAGGATCCTCACTCAGCCCCACCCTCTTCAACGTCTACATGAGCCCTCTCGCAGCCATCGCACGCCAACACAACCTCAACATCATCTCCTATGCCGACGACACCCAGCTGATCCTCTCCCTCACCAACGACCCCGCCACTGCCAAAGCCAACCTCCAGGAAGGAATGAAAGACGTCGCGGTATGGATGAAGATCAGCCGTCTTAAACTGAACTCAGACAAGACTGAAGTCCTCATCCTAGGACCATCTCCCTCCGCCTGGGACGACTCCTGGTGGCCCCCTGCCCTGGGCACTGCACCCAAGCCAACGGACCACACACGCAACCTGGGCTTCATCCTGGACTCATCCCTCATGATGACCAAGCAAGTCAACGCCGTCTCATCATCCTGCTTCAACACCCTGCGCATGCTCCGAAAGATCTTCCGATGGATCCCCACCGAAACCAGTAAGACGGTTACCCAGGCCCTCGTCACCAGCCGTCTGGACTACGGGAACACCCTCTACGCGGGAACCATTGCCAAACTCCAGAAAAGACTCCAGCGCATTCAGAACGCCTCAGCACGACTCACCCTGGACATTCCTCGCCGCAGCCACATCTCCGCCCACCTGAAAGACCTACACTGGCTCCCCGTCAACAAGAGGATCACGTTCAGACTCCTCACCCACGCACACAAGGCTCTCCACGACACGGGCCCAAAGTACCTCAACAGCCGACTCACATTCTACACACCCACCCGCCAGCTCCGTTCCGCCAGCCTCACCCTCGCCTCCGTCCCACGAATCCGCAAATCCACCGTCGGAGGAAGATCCTTCTCCTACCTGGCAGCCAAGACATGGAACTCCCTCCCCACCCACCTACGGCTGACCCTGAACCATCTCTCCTTCAGGAAACAACTCAAGACCTGGCTGTTCGAGCAGTAGCGACCCCCACCCCTCAGCGCCTTGAGACCCTAATAGGTGCGTAGTGCACTAAACAGATTCTATTGATTGATTGATTGATTGAGAGATGGGTGAGCCACTGAAGGCTTTAGCCAGATGTTAAACTCTGGTTCAGCTTGAGGTCCTCTTGATCCCTCAAGACTAAAATGAGCTGAGTTTTATTTTTGCTCTGCTTACTACGTGACAGTCTAACCTCATGCACCAAGAATAAAAGACAAACCATTAAACATTGAAGCCAAACAGAAGCAAGAAATGGATGCCAATGTAGAAGAGAATATGAGGAGGTGTTTGGTTTTGGAAGGGTTCAGTTTTCTTGGAGGGGTCGTCAAATTTGATGGGAGGGTGCATGGGAGGGCTGGAGGCTGTTTTGATCATATTGAAGAGTTGTTTCGATCAATTCTTTCTCGAGTCAAGGAGGGATCTGAAGAGACTACATTTCTAACAAAATGCGTTCTTTTGTTAAAACTATGTAGCATTGCGGAGGCATGCCAGATTACTGGTGGAGGGTGACTCCTTTGTTATCTTATATAGAGATCTCAAGGTTTTGTCTTCCTAGTAAAAGAGCTTTTTGAATCAATGAGCAAATGGTGTTATTCCTGTCATTTTGCTGTGGAGTGGGGCTTCTTCGTCAAGCAAAACAGAAAGATTGCAGAAGCAGTGGGTAGTGGAGGCATAGAAATCGAAGTCAGGATTGATAATAGAAAGTACCTTTAGTGCAGTGTGCAGGTGTCGATGTTCTTGGTGCTGCGTAGCCAGGAGGTCACTCTTTTGTAGTTGGGCTCTAGTCATGACGTGAGAGAGTTGTAACTAGTCTATCAGAATGAGATCATCAACTGAGAGCAGGTTGTGTTTTGAGATTATGATATCTAGTATGGAGTCTTACTTGTGCATTGATTTAAGGTTATGTTGTACCAGTTAATTTGCGTAGAGGTAGGTGGCAAGCTGATTGATTGAAAAATCATCTGTGTTGCACAAGTGCAGATTAAAATCACCTAGGAAGATCACATTGTTAAGTTGTGTTGATTGGTCACTTGCAAAACCAATATGTTCCTCGATAAAGGCTACATTATTACCTGGTGGGTGATGGATTACATGAAGTCTGAATGGGGAAATGTATTGTATTTGCAGTTCCAAGGTGAGGCACTGGAGAGTGGAGAAAGGGCTGGGGGAAGCTCTTTATATGGCAGCCATGCCTCCTCTGAGTCTAGCTAATCTGTCATTTCTGATAATTGAATAGTCTGGAGGAAGAAGAAGGTCAAGTATGGTATGGGATGTATAATTGAACCAGGTCTCTGTGACAATACGTAAGTCTAGGCTATAATATGAAATAGAGTAATATATTTCAAGTTCGTGTTTCATTGCCTATGTGCAATTATGAAGCATTAGAAAACAATTAGAAAGAGAGGGTAGGAGGCACTCTTAGTCCCCCGGGTTGAATATATCAAACAAAGAAAGAGTGTCATGCGCAAAGAGGTCTGTGTTAGAGCACAGAGGCAAAGACTGTAAGAAATGCCCTTTTAAGGAGGACACAGTGGAAACCTTTCAGGGATTTTTTGGAAGCCCTCACTCACCGACCTGGTTGGTTACATGCTTCATCCTCGGGCCCACCAGGAGAATTATGAAGCATGCAATGTAGAGCAGATGTTTATGACATTGTGTAAGGAGTAACAGGGGCAGTGGCTGCAATAAGGGGGATATTTCTGTTGGCCAGTGTCTCCTTAGGGTTAGGCTGGTGTTTGGATCAAATCAAGGATATTAATGAAATGTGGTGTAAGTTTGAAGTGTCTGGGGTATTGACAGTACGGGAGAGAGGTTATAATGTTGGGGTGTTCTAGCTTGAGGGGAGGCTTGCAATATTGGCTTGGGAGAGGTAGGGAGTACATCTCTTGGGGCGGAGGAGGTGACTGATCCTTTATATTTGGGGTAAAGTGCCTTTTGCTTGGCAATAGACAGTTGAATGCAGTACATGACCTGGAGCTTAGGTGGAAAATAGTGATGTCAAGTTGGGAGAGTATTGAAGTGAGGTTATCAAGTTTATTTTCTAGGGTAAGCAGAAGAAAGGTAAGCAGAGAAAAGAAGTGTGGTGTGCTGTGATAATATTTGTCGTTGGAGGATGGTTATGAGTGGTATTCAAGGTATAATTTCCTTTACCAAGAAACATATTGCAATATGGAGGACGGAATCATATCATGAACATTTGTGGTGCCTCTCCCTATGGCACTTTCCTGCTGTACAACAGTATTGAGCTCTACCATGTTTCTCTCCCTCACAGTCTCTTGAGATATTTACCCCAATCTTTTCCTTCCTATCCTAGTCACTGCCAAATTGAATGCAACTGGCAGGTTGTGAAGCTAATGAGTGAGTGAGTTAAAAGGGGAGGAGAAGCAACACACAGGAACCAGGATTTTAGGACTGAACAGCCACTGTGGCTATGGAAGAACCACGTCACTCATCCTGAAAAGGGACATTAACTATATAGAATAGAAGACAGTAAAGAGGAAAGTGGAGACAAGGAAAAGAAGCACCAAAAAGAATCAAGGTGAAGGAGAATAAAAGAAAGTCACATGGAGAGAGCTTAGTTGTAATATCCCCGGGAGACGCGTCGCAGAGCCAGCGCTTGTGAAGCAGGGGCCAGCACCGAGGACTACGTGGCCCAGGAAGCAGTGGGGACCGTGAGCACACCTGCAGCCCCTCCCCCACATCACCGGGGATTACTTGAACACCTAGCGCCTCCTGCTTGGTGGGAGACGCGTCACAGAGCCAGCGTTTGTGAAGCAGGTGCCAGCTCCGAGGACTCCATGGCCCAGGAAGCAGTAAGGCCCCTGAGCACACCTGCAGCCCCTCCCCCTCATCACCGGGGATTATTTAATTGCCATCAGACTCCTGCCACGCGGGACGTGCGCGGGCCGCGCCAGGCGAAGCCCGGACCAAGGGCGGGCCCGTTTGAGCCAGTTCGAGGCCGGAGCAGTCTGGACTGGGCCTACCCTCTAACATTTTCACCAGGACACAGGTCCTCCTTACATCTAACGGTAAGACCAAAAGCTTGAAAGAAAGATTTCTGAAACCTGTCAATCTGTGCAGATGGGTGCATTTTCAGCCATGGCAAGTGGAGCAGTAAAGGAAAAGAAAGAGCCTAATGGGGGGGGGGGCATGGGAACATTGGATTACTTTATTACAAGAGCCTCTAATGTGATTGTCCAAGAGATTGCTGTAATAGAACGGCGGCTATCACTTGGTCCGGGGACAGTGATTTGCCCAATGGAGGACGGACATGTGGGAGATTCTCTATCTTCCCAGGTCACCCTTACCATTACTGATGATCCACTGCTGCTGGGTAACGCCATGTCGACTACGGTGGGGGACTCGAAAATAAATCATCTGACCAATCAGCCTGTGTTATAACTAGGTCTAAGACTGCCCCACACAAGTGCAGAAAGGAATCACCAAAGGATAAGCAAGGCCCTAAAAACAAAAAGAGGGCAGGGGGACAACAAAAGGAAAACCGTCCCATCAGAGCAAGGACAACAAGGCTGACAGCAGGGGGTCAGAAAACTGTGGAAAAAAATGTGAAGTCTGAGACTGTGACATCTTTACTGACTCCGATTACCCCTGACACTCCTGTGGTCCCTGTGGTTACCCTGAACAGTGCATTTTGGGAGAAAGTGGGGACTATCATTGCTGATTGCTTAATGCCCTTAATGTCAGCCATTGAAGCAAATGTATTAATGCTCACTAATGCCTTAGACCATATTGTTAGTGCCCCAACAAGCCATAGTAATGCCAATATTGAGCATTTATCTCCAACCCACCCTGGTGCTAACCCCACAAGTGGATCAAGGGCATTGCCAGACGATCAATGGGTCCAGGCGGCTGGGAGCCTGCAACCAGCTAAACATGGGCCTGTTACGAATAGGCCGGCCAAGTGGGATCAGTGGGCCTGGAGTCTACAACTGGCTAAACCTGGGCCAGTCACAGATAGGCACTCCCAAATGAAGGATAAACTTAGAAATAACCAGAATGTTGTCCTAAATCCTAAGTGTACCACCCAAACACCAAGTATGCAAATTGATCTACCCCCAGAATGCAGCCCTCTTGTTGTAGTTCTAGCAGGGGTACCACCGTTGACGAATGGTATTGAAGAGACACACACCTCACTAAAGAATAAAGTCACTGATTTGCTTAATAAAAATAGACCATTACCGCTGAACTTAACCAGTGAAATTCTGCATGTTTGAAGGGTAGCATGGGTGGGCCACAGAACCAAGGACTACACAGGAGACTGTATCTTAATATTTTTTAGGGACAGTGTTCCATATATGTCAATGGACACAGCCCATACCCGCGTCATCTATCCAGTCTCTCCCCCTCTCGTATTTTTACCCCCCGGCCCTAGCGCGCACCAATACTTGCAGAGATTCAGCAAGGAACTTAGTAGGCCTCTCTGCAGGGACAGGTACTAGCCAGGGAAGGTTCAGAGAATCCCAGATAACCGAGGCCGTTTGTTTACACAATAGATTTAGTTGCCAAGACATGGTGGATTGACTGAGCCCGAGTCAGCCGGACAATAGTACTGGGGGCCCAAATGAGGCAGATTATGAGGCAGAGTTGGAAGAGGGGGATGATTGTGGTAGATGGACACAGGAAGAAACAGGGGATAGGAAGGGCGGAAGCCGTGAGGCGGTTATATCGACTCTAGTTGCTGCAAGTAACTGCCCACCCCTTAGGGAGCCTGTAGCCGACCCTAGTGGGGAAGGCCAGCATATGTCTAGTCCCATGGGTGAAGCAGGCTTGCTTGGGGAGGCAAACGTGGAGCAAAATAAGAGAAGAGATAGGGGCTCAAATGTAGAGGCAATAAAACTATTGTCCTGGAATCTGGCAGGACTATCTAATACATTTTCCTGTCAAGAATGGGCATCCTTTGTGGATGAAAATGATGTGTGTCTTTTCAGAAGGCCTGGGCGCGTACAGAGTAATTTTGGGTGGGCTTCGCCTCTTCTCATGTCCCGGCACTGTGAGGAGGGAGAGGCCCTTCCTCGGGAGGTCCCACAATCTGGGTAGGTTCTCACCTGGGGTGTGAAGCTACAGTACTCATTACTCACTCCAGAGATTTCCAATGTGTAGTTCTTGCCTGGCCAAATGCCTATAAGCTAGCATTGATTAATGTCAACTCACCATTACTCATTCCCTACGAGCATGTAATGGCCGTACTCCCTCGGACATCCCAGCCAAATGTACATATAATAAACCAGGACAGACGTCACATCTTGATTATATCTTGCTTGAAACTAGGCTTTGGCCGATGGTAATTGATCTTACTGTCATGACTAGAGTGGACAGCGACCACAACTCCTTAATTTTAGAATTGGGCCTGCCCAAATTTGCCATGAGCGGAGCTCCCTTGATGGGTGATGGTGATAATAATAATAATTATAATATTAATCTCACCCTGACCAGTAACAGGCGCAGAGTTAGATGGTCTAGTTTTAAGGAAAAAACAGAACAGATAGCAAAATTGTACAACCTGGCAATTTCCTTTCTGTCTGAGGTTGCAGTCCTAGATGATCGACCATCCTCCGTGGAATCTCTATTACAGCTAGAGACTCTCCATGGGGATCTTGTAACTCGTCTAGCAGTGGTACTGAATTCCAGGGTGCTCAAGAAGGCTAATAGGGCCCCTTGTTCTTCCTGGTACAATAAGGCAGGCAGGAGGGCTAAGTCAGATCTAGTGTTGGCTAAGATGGGCTGAAATTTTCTGCGATTTCGTGATCCGCGAATCTCGCGAAATCGCGGTACAATCCGCGAATCAGCTGGGACACATTTTTAGCCAAGCACTTACAGGGTTACAGCAGCAGGTGCAAAAGTTCACAAAAGGGTTACAAAGAAATTAACTTCAACTTGGGCACCTGCTGCTATAAGCCTGTGTAAGGGCTTCCTGGCGCCTCGTTGCCTACTTGCAACTATTCTCTGACCCTGCTCTGACCCTTGAAGCAGGGTCAGAGAATAGTTACAAGTAGGCAATGAGGCACCTGTCACGAAAATTAAACCTCAAAAGGAAGCACTGACAGATAAAAAAACAAGTTTGAGCTTTTGGTCTTGTAAATGACAATTCTTTTTATTTATGTGTTGGTTTTGAAAATAGCTAAATTAATAGCTTTGTCATTTACAATGCCAATATTTATAACTTTCGCAAATGTGACACCTATAGCACTTGTAATGCAACATGTTTTGTATTTACGTGACTTAGCTGTTTTGATATTACAAATTACAATGGCTTTTAATTTTTTTAAATAATTAATACTTAAATAAAAGTGATTTAATTTATAATGGCAATAGATTAAACTTTTATAAATAACTTTTGTGAAAATTACATTCAGTGTATTTTATTGTGACGTAAATTCAAGAACAGAAGTGAAATATTAACATCTTTTTGTGACATTTGTAATAAAGTTTGAAACATTGAGAGAACATATTTTAACCAGTTGTTGTTGAATGGTTGTGCAGATTGATGCTGGGGTGGCGCTGAGTGGTGTTGTGGTGGTGCTGAATGGTGCTGTGGTGATGCTGAGTGGTGCTGTGGTGGTGCTGAGTGATACTGGGATGGTGCTGAGTATTACTGGGGTGGTGCTGAGTGGTGCTGTGGTGGTGCTGAGTGATGCTGTGGTGGTGCTGAGTGGTGCTGTGGTGGTGCTGAGTGATAATGTGGTGGTGCTGAGTGCTGCTGTGGTGGTGCTGAGTGATGCTGTGGTGGTGCTGAGTGGTGCTGTGGTGGTGCTGAGTGATGCTGTGGTGGTGCTGAGTGATGTTGTGGTGGTGCTGAGTGATGCTGTGGTGGTGCTGAGTGGTGCTGTGGTGGTGCTGAGTGTTGCTGTGGTTGCGCTGAGTGGTGCTGTGGTGGTGCTGAGTGGTGCTGTGGTGGTGCTGAGTGATATTGTGGTGGTGCTGAGTGATAATGTGGTGGTGCTGAGTGATGCTGGGGTAGCGCTGAGTGATGATGTGGTGATGCAGAGGGCAGAAAGGCACAAAAAGCAGTCTAACAAAGGGCAGAAGGGCAGAAAAACAAGGGAAAAACAAGTCTAACAGAGGGCAGAAGGGCACAAAAACCAGTCTAACGGAGGACAGAAGGGCCGAAAAACAAGGTAAAAACGAGTCTAACAGAGGGCAGAAGGGCACAAAAAACGAGTCTAACAGGGCAGAAAGGCCCAAAAACGAGTCTAACAGAGGGAGAAGGGCACAAAACACGAGTGTAACAGAGGGCAGAAGGGTACAGAAACAAGGGAATAACAGAGGGCAGAAGGGCACAAAAACGAGTCTAACAGAGGGCAGAAGGGCAGAAAAACAAGGGAAAAATTAGTCTAACAGAGGGCAGAAGGGCACAAAAAATGAATCTAACAGGGGCAGAAGGGCAGAAAAACAAGGGAAAAACGAGTCTAACAGAGGGCAGAAGGGCACAAAAACAAGGGAAAAACGGGTCTAACAGAGGGCAGAAGGGCACAAAAAACGAGTCTAACAGGGGGCAGAATGAATCCCGCCCTGCGTATTTGTCCACGAAGATGCCACCTTTTTGTGCAATACCTCTACTCAACTGGAGTACTTTCTACTGTCTAATCAGTAAGTGCTCCCTCGTTGGCTAAATGTATAGGGGCAGATTTACAATAACTGGCGCATCCCCAGGGATGCACCAGTTATTGTGCGTCGCAGCTCCGCCACCCATGGTGCGCCGCATTTACAATGAAGAGAATCTCTGAATTTATGCAGAGATTCGAAACGCGTCGACCCCCTTCTTCTCATTAATTCAGATTTATTCTGTTTTTTGCGATCAACCTGTTTTTTTGAAAAATTGTAAAGTATGAACATAGTGTGTGGTCGTATATGTAAAAAGATAAATCTAATCTGGCACGTTTTCATTTAGATGCATAGGCCCATCCTTGATTAGAGCAGAGATTCTGCAATGGGTCTTATCTGAAACAACTCGAATTTAAATTGAGGTTCCTCATTAGCCTCATTATTTCTATATGTTGTCTATTGTTTAATCGTTGTCTAAAAGTGTTATTTTTCATGTTGTTATTGGTGAATTGTGATTTGGGTATTGATACCCCTATTGTCTTTGGTTTTCCGTTTTTGTGTTGAAATGCACCTTTAAACAAGTGTGACTCATATGTTGAACATTAGGTGAGTTTAACTGCAAACACTCATCCACAATTGGTTTTCCTGTTCAAATTGACTTGTTTTTTGACATTTTGTAACACGAGAAAGTAAAAAAGAAAAAGAAAACAAAAAACTTATGAAATAAATTATCTTTCAAAAGATTCTAGACTGAAATAGTGGTCTTTGGGTTGAGTAAATTTCCGCTCAACGCCTTGTCAAACAAGCATAAATTATTGCACAGTACTGGCAATTTCTTTGTTCATTCTGATTCTGGCACAGCCTTACTGTGCTTTTGCCAAAACCCTCTTTGTTACATAGCATTTACAATGCGGCGCACCATGTGGCAAAAATGGCACAGATGCGTAACGCATCTGTGCCGTAAAAGCAGCGCATTGCTAGAGCTGCGCCTAGCTTGCGACGCATCTCCAGCAATGCTCTGGGGGGCCCTATCTCCCAATGCTGCATCAAGCCTTGCGCCTGCTTCAAGCAGGGGCAGGGTTTTGACGCAGAATTGGCATAAAAGTGACCGAGTGAATTCTTGTAGATTTCACTCAGCCACTTTTAAGAGGCGTTCCTGCGCAGGAATGCCCTCCCCTGCGCCGGAGCGCCTCCTGATGGCGCAGGGCTTTACAACGTGACGCATCTTCCTGATGCGTCACGTTGTTAATACCCAGCACCATGGCGCATCTTTTGTGCTGCCGCTGTGTCACAAAAGGTCTCGGTAGAGGGTGGGAGTGGTGAACCAGAGGGTGGCAGTGATGAACCAGAGGGTGACAGTGATGAACAAGAGGGTGGCAGGGGTGAATCAGAGGGTGAAAGTGCTGAACCAGAGGGTGGCAGTGCTGAACCAGAGGGTGGAAGGGTGAACCAGAGGGTGGCAGTGATGAACCAGATGGTGGCAGGGGTGAACCAGAGGGTGGCAGTGGTGAACCAAAGGGTGGCATGGGTGAACCAGAGGGTGGCAGTGGTGAACCAGAGAGTCGCAGTGGTGAACCAGAGGGTGGCAGTGCTGAACCAGGGGGTGACAGTGGTTAACCAGAGGGTGGCAGTGGTGAACCAGAGGTGCTGTGATGAACCAGAGGGTGGCAGTCGTGAACCAGAGGGTGGCAGTGGTGACCCATAGGGTGACAGTGCTGTACTAGAGGATGGCAGGGGTGAATCAGAAGGTGCTGTGATGAACCAGAGGGTGTCAGTGGTGAACCAGAGGGTGGCAGGGGTGAACCAGAGGGTGACAGTGCTGTACCAGAGGGTGGCAGGGGTGAACCAGAGGGTGCTGTGATGAACCAGAGGGTGGCAGTGGTAAACCAGAGGGTGGTAGTGGTGAACCAGAGGGTGGCAGTGCTGAACCAGAGGGTGCCAGTGGTTAACCAGAGGGTGGCAGTGGTGAACCCGAGGTGCTGTGATGAACCAGAGGGTGGCAGTCGTGAACCAGAGGGTGGCAGTGGTGAACCAGAGGGTGACAGTGCTGAACCAGAAGGTGGCAGGGGTGAACCATAGAGTGGCAGTGGTGAACCAGAGGGTGGCAGTGGTGAACCAGAGGGTGGCAGGGGTGAACCAGAGGGTGGCAGGGGTGAACTATAGGGTGGCAGTGGTGAACCAGGGGTGGCAGTGGTGAAACAGAGGGTGACAGTGCTGAACCAGAAGGTGGCAGGGGTGAATCAGAGAGTGGCATTGCTGAACCAGAGGGTGGCAGTGGTGAACCAGAGGGTGGCAGGGGTGAACCAGAGGGTGGCAGCGGTGAACCAGAGGGTGGCAGTGGTGAACCAGAGGGTGGCAGTGATGAACCAGAGGGTGGCAGTGGTGAACCAGAGGGTGCTGTGCCCATACACGACCGCATGGGTAACTTCGCCATGCAAGGGGCCCGCAAACATGCAAAAAGCGCAGCGAACATGCAAAAAACCCAGGGAACACGCAAAAACCCACGAAGCCGCAAAAAAAACTCCGCAAATTTGCACGATTTTGCGGATTGCGAATTCGAATTCGCAAATTTCGCCCATACTTAGTGTTGACCCTTACAGACAACAATAGAACACTATTAAAAGAAAGGAGGGCGCATTACAAAAGGCTAACCAAGTGCGCGAAGGAAGAGTGGGACCAGGAAAAGTGGACTAGTGTATCCTCTGCTCTAAATACCAAAGATTACAAAACATTTTGGTGCATTATTAACACCGGCACAGGTCATTCGAAAACAGCTGTAGAACCCAACCTAGCGCCAGAAGTTTGGGAAGGCCATTTCCGGGCTTTGTATTCTAGTGAGGACCCCCCCAGTTGAATCTGCTTATTCCTTTTCCCTTGACCCATAGACCACTCAGTCAGAGGAGTGTGAAGTAACGGTGGCCGAAGTGTGTACATTAACAAACTTGTCTCAAATAAAGCACCCGGTCTGGATAAACTTCCGGGCGATCTCTTTAAGCACCAGCCGAAAGCCTGGGGTCCCTAACTCCGGATTGTATTTAATGCAATCTTAAGAGGTATGGCTCACCCCAGTACTTGGCTGGGAGCAGAGATAGTCCCTATCTTTTAAAAGGGCTCACCTGGCTCCCATCCAACTACAGACCTATAAGTCTTACTGACGTCCCTCAGAAGATCTTCGCGAGACTTATCTTGGATCGGCTACGGGACTGGATGGACGGGTTTGCATTACTCAGCCCCTACCAGGCAGGGTTTAGGAAGAACACCTCCACCGTGGATCAAATCTTTCGGCTAGTGCTCTTACACTGGAAAACGGTGCGTATAGAGGGTGGCAGCCTCTATATGGTGTTCGTTGACCTTCGCTCTGCCTTTGATCTTGTACCAGGGACTAGACTCTGGAGTGTCCTTCTTGAGTTGGGTATTCCCATTGATCTCCTTTCAGTCCTGATGAGGCTACATGAGGCCAATTTCGCCCAAGTTAGATGCGGGAAGAGTGGCGAACTGACATCTAGATTCCCCATTGACTGTGGGGTAAGGCAGGGCTGTGTGCTTGCACCGACCCTGTTTTGCCTCTATTCAACGGGGTAATGGCACATCTAAATGGAGTGCAGAACAAAGACGCACCGAAGCTAGCAGGGAATAGGGTACCGGCAATAATGTTCGCCGATGATACCCTCTTGCTTTCCAGATCGCCAATGGGCATTCAGCGAACATTGGATGGTTTTGTAGAATTT
This sequence comes from Lissotriton vulgaris, assembly GCF_964263255.1. Taxonomy (NCBI): domain Eukaryota; kingdom Metazoa; phylum Chordata; class Amphibia; order Caudata; family Salamandridae; genus Lissotriton; species Lissotriton vulgaris. The sequence continues at coordinate 959,328,573 of NC_141698.1, forward strand.
TGTACTGTTAGGGGATTGGAGATCAATTAACTTAAAACAAAATTTATGATCTTCAACCCGCCCAGAACCACAAGACATAACCCCATCCTAGGCAAAACAAGATTGGAAGGGTAAGCCCTTTTGTTTCCCTCTGGGTCACGATAAATGAGAGCTTGTTGTTGGACCCCCAGCAAACCAAATCCCAATTAAAACTTGCTCAACTTTTGGGTGGGATCCTATCCAATGTGTCAACGATTAAACCTCTTGACCCACTCCTGTAGGTATATAAATCACAAGCCAGGGGTGCAAGCATGTATGGCGGTGAGCTATGGGGTCATTGTAACAAAACCCAAATGACCAGGGTTGAAAATAACTTTTTAAGGAACTTGCTAGTTCTTCCTCCCAGTACCCCGCTCCTCCCATTAAGACTTGATATGTGGATCAGGCCAATTGATGAGGAGCTAGCCTTAAAACCATTTAGGTATTGATGCCGGCTTTGGGTTACACCAGAGCTGATTAATTACAGGCAGAAGCTCAGAGAAATACTTAACTGTAAGAACGCAAGCAAAATCCCCTGGCTCACTCATATTAAGAAGGAATTCACCAGGCTGGGACTCCCTGGCCTATGGTCGGAACCGGAGCAGGGTTGTTGTTAGGATTAGAGGTCAGTAAGCACTACATGTCCCAGAGTGCATCATTAGAGAGAGGTAATGTGCTGTTCCATATTGCCCTAGAAACTAGTCTTGTGATTTCATGGGAGGTACATAATCCCTCCTACCAAACATGGCGACGCTTGGTTTTCTTGACTATCCTCTCCTGAGACCTTGTTGATACTTCTCCCGGTATTTGCCTTGTGAGCTGCGTTTTCCTCGAAGAACCATGAGCGCGCTGTTACCCCATTCTTTGGCACTTGCATTGCTGCCCGTGTTTACACGGAGTCTCCCGTCCCCTTCTCCCCGGCATCTAAGAACACTCCGAGCCCCCGTGACTTGCCTTCCTTTTTTTTTCCTTTTGTACAAAACTTTATTAATCCTGCCGCTGTGAAACCTCCGGCGGCATTGTCCTCTGGTCGGCAACTCCTGAAACTGCCTGAGTCTACGCCCAAGCACAAACAGCACAAGCTGTGTGCATTTCATCATGCCAGACCGAGTTGCTTCCGTGGATTGCTTTTCTGCTTCCAGCCGCTGCAATTACAAACGCGAAGGATGCGTTTGTTTCCTTATCAGGTCAGGTGAGTGTGGGACAGCACATTGCGAGGGGCCTATGTATTTGAGTGTAGCATGTTGTCCCTATCACCTTGCACACAAATAATATATTGCTATGTTTGTCTTTTTCTCTTTACACTACAGTGAACTGAGTTGATTGAACTCCACTGGTACCACTTCCCGCACCTTGGCCGACCTATGTTTTTTGGTCTCTCTCTCTTTTAGCGAGATACCTACCCTTTCTTTGGTGTACTTTGATTCATCTAGAGGGTGGTGTCTTTCTGAAGGAGAGCAATACTATCTTCGCTCCTGAGGAGATTGGAATTCTGCCTGGACACTCACCGCGCCCGACAGAAAACCAAGCCCACGTTCATTACTCCTCCCGAGCAAAGTAGGCCATGGACGAAAACGCCATAAGTGGCGATTCCGCCATGATGGGTGATTCAGCAGAGATTACACTAAGAGAGCTAGCTAGAACAGTAGTGAATTTGCAGACTGAATTAAAACTAATTAAAAATGAAAATCAGAGATTGATTTCTGAGAATACTGTGTTGAGAGCTAAGAGTAAGACAACAGAGAACCAACCCAGGTTTAAGCGTAGCTATATACAACCAGCACACTTTCAGTGCTTCTCCTGAGTCCCTCCGAGGTCCTTCGTACATTCCTGCCCCTCCTGTCAATCTCACTGTAGTTACTCCACCACAGACACCTCTTGTCATGCATGAAAGATTTAACAGAGACAGTCATAAGTACAGTGTGTTTATGAACCAATGTCACTTAACTTTACTATATAGAGCCGCCTCTTTCCCAGACGATGTGGCCAAGATAGCCTTTATTATATTGTATTTGAGCGGAAATGCTGCCTCCTGGGCAGTCACTTTAGTTGAGAAGGACAACCCTGTGTTAAATAACTTGGCCAAGTTCAAAGAAAGAATGCGCAGTCTATTTGCCAGACACTCGTACATGCAGGCAAGCGATAATGAGTTGCTAAATTTAAGACAAGGATCTAAAGACCTGCTGACTTATATTAGCACGTTTAACCGGTTAGTGACTGACACCCAATGGCCGAAGAAAAATGCATGTCACTGTTTTATAGGGGACTCAAAGATGAGATAAAAGATATCCTATCCCAGATAGTCGACCCACCTGAAGACTACTCTGCCTTTATAGATTTGGTTGTTAAACTAGATCACTGTCTAACAGAACGAAAAGGCGAGAAGACGAAGGGAGAATATTCCAAACTCTTGTTCACCCGGAATGAAAAGAAAAATCCCAAAGATAACAGTGAGCCTATGCATATAGGTGGAATACGGGGTCCTTTATCCTCTGAGGAAAAGGAAAAGAGAAGAAAACTCAGTTTGTGTCTTTACTGTGGAAAAGGCGGACACTTCGCTCGAGAATGTCCTGTCAAACCCAATATCCCCATCAGAGAGACACAGGGGAAAAACTTGAGAAACATGCCGTCGGGAACCTGAGTGACTTGGGGAGTAGCGAGGTCGCTCCTCCAAGTCCTTCTGTCTCTCAGATCTCAAAATATTTAGTGAATACGTGGGCCCCTATACCTAAGACTTTTACTATCAACATTGTTTTCTTATTACCCTCTCAGTTAAGACACACCATGGCTATACTTTTGGATTCTGGGGCCACGGGTAATTTTCTAGATATAACCTTGGCTATGGTTTTAGGTCTCGAATTTCTACCCAAGAAGAATCCTGAAAAAGTCAGAGCGGTGGATGGCTCTGAACTGTCCTCGGGCATGATAAAGTTCCACACCCCTGATATCATTGTGATGTGTGACAACGGTCATTCTGAGACCGTATCCTTCGATTTCATAGATACACCTGATTTTGGGGTTATTCCGGGAGTCCCTTGGCTCCAAAAGCACAATCCACACATAGATTGGATTGCAAGGACTGTCACATTGCGTTCTCCTCATTGTCTGACCCACTGCTACCAAGACATCTCTCATTGGCATACAGCAGTGTATTGCGCTTCAACTACCATTGATGGCGCCTCCCTTCCTGTAGAGTACCAACAATACTCAGACGTATTTGACGAAGTAAAGGCAGTCGCCTTACCTCCTCACAGAACCTAAGATTGGAGGATAGACCTAGTCCCTGGTGCTGAATTGCCTGTAAGCCGTATATACGCACTCACTGAAACAGAGACCAAGTATCTCCAAGAATACCTGCAAGACATGCTCAAGAAGGGGTTTATTAGACATTCCTCTTCACCTGTCTCTTCCCCCCATTTTTTTTATCCCTAACCGGGAAGGAGGACTCAGGGCCTGCTTGGACTACTGCACCCTAAATAAGGTAACTGTAAAAAACAAGTACCCTCTTCCGCTCATCTCTACTCTGCTGGATCAGGTGAGGAAGGCCGCTATATTCACCAAACTAAGCTTAAGAGGGGCCTACCATCTGATCCGCATCAGGGAGGGGGATGAGTGGAAGACGGCATTTAGAACAAAATTCGGCTTGTACGAATACTGCGTAATGCCGTTTGGTTTATGCAACGCTCCTGCAGCGTTTCAATTCTTTATCAATTAAATACTGCAGGAGTATTTGGATCTATTCGTCATCGTATATATCGATGATATATTGATATACTCCAGGGATGAGACGGAGCATGTGAGTAATGTAAGAACCATTTTGAGCAAGCTACAAGAGCACCATCTTTTTTCCAAATTAGATAAATGCATTTTTCATACACGAAGTGTAGCATTCTTCGGTTTTATCATCTCACCCACTGGGAATTACATGGACCCAGCCAAGGTGGCGGCCATTGTGGATTGGAACAGTCCTTCTTCAGTTAAAGAAATCCAGTCATTCCTCGGATTCGCAAATTTTTATAGGAGATTTATCAACCATTTCTCTGATCTCATAGCTCCTATAACACGTTTACTAAAGAAGGGCATCGAATTCAGATGGGACCACGAGGCTGAAAAAGCATTTCAGACTCTGAAGAAAAGTTTCACTTCTGCCCCTGTGATCAAACATGCTGACGAAACCCAACCATATTATCTTGAAGCCGATGCGTCTCAATACGCAGTGGGAGGGATCCTTTCTCAACGTGACAAACAAAAGGGGACGCTCCATCCTGTAGCTTACTTTTCCAAGACATTAACCCAGTCTGAGCAGAACTACACAATAGGCGAAAGAGAATTATTAGCCATTAAAATGGCCTTTCAAGAGTGGCACCATTATTTACTGGGATCACCTCATGTAATCACTACTTATTCAGATCACCAAAATCTGCAATATTTTAGAACTGCCAAAGCCCTGACTCCACGACAGCTCCGCTGGGTCTCGTTCTTCAGCGAGTATGATTTTCAAATACATTTCCGCCCAGGAATCAAACATGAAAAGCTGACACCTTGTCTAGGTTAGGAAAAGAAAGCTTTGTCACTAATGAAACCCCAATTCCTATTATTCCTGAACATAAAATCATTGCGGTAGGTGATACGAAGGTGGATTCACACACCTTCTTAAAGCATCTCGAACAATCCTATGCAAAGATCGACCGGCATAAATGGCTTAGAGACACTGACAACACCTTGACTGGCAAATTAATGTTTCATAACCATAAGCTATTCCTTCCTACAAGAGAAACACAACTTCTTATCACACGTTGGTGCCATGACTTACCCTTGGCAGGACACCCTGGAGAAGCCAAAACAAAGCAACTGTGTCAAAGATGGTTCTGGTGGGAAGGAATGGCAAAATATATAACCGACTACCTAAAGGCATGCCCCACTTGTGCCTGCCAAAAGGCTTCACATTCTGCACCTGCTGGTCTTTTGCAACCCCTTCCGGTGCCAATAGTCCATGGACCTCTATCAGTATGGATTTCATTACTGATTTACCCCTAACTCAAGGATATACTGCCATACTTGCGGTAGTAGATCTACTATCGAAAATGGCACATTTTGTTCCCCTGAAGACAACACCTACAGCATTTGAACTCGCTGACACCTTTGTACAAAATATCATACGCCTTCACGGCTTACCCTCCATGATCATCTCTGACAGAGATCCCCAGTTCGTCTCCAAATTCTGGCAAGGATTTTGTCAAGCTCTTCACATTGACCACCGCCTATCATCGGCATATCACCCCCAGACAGATGGGCAAACAGAGAAAACTAATCAGACATTGGAACAATATCTACAGGCATTACCTCTGGCCGAGTTCGCATATAATAATACTACTCACTCTGCTTCCAAAACCTCTCCGTTTTATTTCACGACCAGTTATCATCCCAAATTTCTCCCTTTCGAACTACCCGCATCTGTTGCTCACACTCCCGCTGTGGTAGAACATCATAAGAACCTACTGAAAATTTGGGAACAAGCCACACTAGAGTTAGTACAGGCTAAAGAGAACATGAAGACACAAGCTGATAAACACAGACGTCCCGCCCCAGAGTACAAAATAGGAGATACGGTGTGGCTATCATCAAAGAACCTCCGATTAGAAGGGCCTCATAAACTGCAACCCCGATATCTAGGACCTTTTGTAGTCAATAAAATAATTTCTCCTGTAGCCATCAAGTTAAGCCTACCCCCTGAAATCCAAATACATCCTGTCTTCCACACCTCACTACTAAAACCCTATCTGTCTCCTGTGCAACCAGAGCCTCCTCCTCCCCTGTAACTGTAGAGGGAGACTTGGAATATGAGGTAAAATGAATATTAGACTCAAGAAGACATAGAGTAAAGCTGTAGTACTTGATTGACTGGGAGGGATATACCCCAGAAGACAGAACCTGGGAACCCGCTGAACACGTACATGCTCCCAGATTAGTGAGAAGATTTCATGCGTTAAACCCCTCTAAACCAAGACCTGTGAGATGGCCTTTAGGGGGAGGGGGGGGTACTGTTAGGATTAGAGGTCAGTAAGCACTACATGTCCCAGAGTGCACCACTAGAGAGAGGTAATGTGCTGTTCCATACTGCCCTAGAAACTAGTCATGTGATTTCATGGGAGGTACATATTCCCTCCTACCAAACATGGCGATGCTTGGTTTTCTCGACTATCCTCTCCTGAGACCTTGCTGATACTTCTCCCGGTATTTGCCTTGTGAGCTGCATTTTCCTCGAAGAACCGTGACTGAGCTGTTACCCCATTCTTTGGCATTTGCATTGCCGCCCGTGTTTACACGGAGTCTACCGTCCCCTTCTCCCCGGCATCTAAGAACACTCCGTGCCCCCGTGGCTTGCTTTCCTTTTTTTTTTCCTTTTGCACAAAACTTTATTAATCTTGCCGCTGTGAAACCTCAGGCGGCATTGTCCTCTGGTCGGCAACTCCTGAAACTGCCTGAGTCTACACCCAAGCACAAACCGCACAAGCTGTATGCATTTCATCACGCCAGACTGAGTTGCTTCCGTGTATTGTTTTTCTGCTTCCAGCCACTGCAATTACAAACGCGAAGGACGCGTTTGTTTCCCTGCCTCCAACCACTGCATTATTATACGTGAGGACGCGTTTACCTTTGGTTACATTTGCAAGACTTGCAAGCCTCTTTTGTTTTCAAATGCTGAGAAAGTTTTTATGGACCTTTTTGGAACTATAATACAAAGCATGAAGAAACGTGTTTTCCCTGGTATCGCCCTTTTCACTGAATACAGCGTTACCTCTGTTTTCTTGCACAAAGAGAGACCAACTGAATGTTCTTCCTCATTTTCTTTTGACGCACCTGGGATTATCAGGTCAGGTGAGTGTGGGGCAGTACATTACGAGGGGCCTATGTATTTGAGTGTAGCCTGTTGTCCCTATCACCTTGCACACTAATAATATATTGCTATGTTTGTCTTTTTCTCTTTACACTACAGTGAACCGAGTTGATTGAACTCCACTGGCTCCACTTCCCGCACCTTGGCCGACCTATGGTTTTTGGTCTCTCTCTTTTAGCGAGATATCTACCCTTTCTTTGGTGTACTTTGATTCATCTAGAGGGTGGTGTCTTTCTGAAGGAGAGCGATACTATCTTCGCTCCCGAGGAGATTGGAATTCTGCCTGGACACTCACTGTAAAGAGATTTTGGCCATCATGCGCACGAAGGTATATCGAGCTGAGAACATGAATATAGCCCTGTGCAATCCCAAAATTGGCTCTAGAACTGCTACCTTTCTTTTGGTTAAAGATTCATATTGGTATGAACACTTTTTAGATATAATTTACCCTGTTGTAGCCAGAAAATTGTATGTGTAATGGAGGCATGGAGTACTACCGTTACGAACACTCACATGTAATTGGACAATGTCTGCTTCGAAAAATTGCCCTCTGTGTGAATGTGATAGTGAATCGGAGCCACATGTCCTCTTTTTTTGCCCTGCTTACCACAAACCGAGAAAGCACTGACTTATCCCATTGTGCAAAAACCTTGGTTTCCGGCAGTGTGCGCACGCGCTTAGAGTACTGAAAACTGATACCGCCGGACTCATTGTTTTTGCTGTTTTTCATTTTCTGGCAGCTATGTGGCGTATCCCTAGAGTTGTAATTACTCAGGGTTAGGTTGGGAATATGAGTCAAAATGCTTGAACCTGTTCTATTTTAAACAAATTAACAAACTTGCTCTTTTTTTAATTGCAGCTTATTTATTGTGTTAAATTCTATGTAATATGTGATAATTAATTGCTATGTATAATCTCTGACAATCATCTAATTCGTATATGGGTTAACCTGTGCTTTTATGGTACTTTTACCAAAATAAAGATGTTATGGAATATCCCCTGGTATTGAGTTCAATATTTGTGTGCAAAGATTTGCAGATCTGCGGTTCTCCATTTCAATGAAGTTTGAAAGCATTTGCCCACCAGACCTTAGAAATGATTCCTGCCAGTGCCAAAGTATTTTCTGCAGGTAGACCAGAGCACTTACTGAAATGCACTTATACTCTATGTATGGCAGTAAAAATGTAATCTTTTTGGATATAGGTAGAAAATGCTACCAAACTTGTATAATCGTAAAACCAATTTGGCTGCTAGGTTTTTAACGCAATGTAACAATCTAATGTTTCCTTCAGGTTGTCCACCTGATAGAGCATTGGCATAATCTGACTTTGAGATAATAACAGATTGGTTAACGTGCCTCAAGCAAAATACTGTCCCATTGAGTGTCTTATATTTTGGACTAGAGTGCACATAGCACACAGAGTACTTGCTGTTAATGTGAATGTGCTGGACAGGCCAAAGAGTTGAAAAGGCTGTGAAGGGTTGATAGTGGTCCCCATCTTGTCATTGGAGCCCACAATTAATATTTCAATTGTTACCTCATTGAGCTTTAGCCCACTAGTTTTTGTCCAAGAGGCTGCATCAAGTCCTCATTTCAAAGTCATCCAAAGGGTAACTAACATTCAAATCTGGGTGTCAGCAGTTATGGGGTGCTGTTACAACCCCTGCACCTTGAGGCCGGAGAGCAGAGGGTTAATTAATATATTCCAATGAACAGGGGTTCGCAGGGAGCCATGAGGTACCCAACACTCCACAGGAGCATATGATATTAGAACCCCATGTTGCAGCCCAGCCTTCTAAATGAAAATCTTTTGCTTTTATGAATTAATATTGATGTATATCAAAATTGATAAGTGTGTGTTCAAGAGGAAAATCTGTGTACATTTTGGAAATCCTACATTGATGTTTGGTGATGTGGTGACTATTACAAAATACAATATTAATAATATTAGTAGCGTAGGGTGATTTTCATTGATTCTCATTAAACCTAAGCAGCTCTTACCAAAGGAAAGGTTGGAGAGCCTTGACCTAGAAGAATCATAAAAGGATGTCATTGGAATATAAGTAAGGCATAAGGTATTCTATAGGAAAATGATCACAAGTAAGATCCGTACTCACACAATATATCTGAAGTTGGCAACAAAGAAGCATGAGGGCACTTGTACACTGCTCTGTATGAGTAAACCTGTTTCCTCTTATTTTTGGCGAGAGGCATGTAGGCTACTTCCTGTATTCCTTTAGATACCATGAGATCTAAACATACACCCCACGATTTTAAAATCAGCACCTTTATACATTTTGGCATGGACAACACAATTGGTTGGACCACTGCAATCCATAGGGTCGCCAATATGTTGCCACAAAATACATTATAGATATTTTGTGCCTGCTTGGGGAGTGAGCACATCATCGTGTACACTAAATATTAATGAGACTATGCTCGTCATTACATGTATTCAACAGGGCGTATATTACATTTTGTATCCAAAACTGTGGAGCAGAGGTGAGGAGAAACTCTTTCGAAAAACTGTGGTGAAGTATTTGTGACATATGTTTGTGCTCTGTGGTTGCACTTGAGGTAAGCAAACACATCTATAATTCAAGTGCAGTGCATATGCACCTTATAAAACAGAGTTGCACTTATTAAGCCAGTCATGGCACTTACATTCTGTCAAATCCTCATATGATTCAGTGCCTGTTTGTCATGTTGCATGGCTGATTATAAATTTACAACCCCTGTGAAGTAATGTGCATTCATGAGATCTCAAACCAACTTAGAATGTTTACAGATGGTTAAACAAACAAGAAATTGACAAAGCAGATACAAATAGCTCAAATGATTAAATTAAAATATGTGATCCTAAAACATACCTGTCAGCAGTTCTGCATATAATCCATGTAAAGTCAGCACAGCAGCTTCTGGGCCATCTATTTAAATCTTACAACCCCACATTTCGATCTAGGCTTTAGCAAGCGAGGTGAAAGAGTTTGATTAACACTTTTTAGTAGCATCGGGTTCATTTGATGCAATATTTAACAAAATCCGTAAAAACAAGTATGTACCTGCAAGGCATGCACTCATGATAAGTGATATATTCAAATTATTCGAAGAACCATGACTGGTTACCATTTTGTTTAAAATGTGTTGTAAATGTAAGCAAGTATAATTAATGTGTAGAATATATAAAACCAGTAGGGCTCTGCGGTAAGGCTCTTTAAGGGAAATTCTGGCTTTTGAGAAGTGGAGAATGCTTCATTTATGTGGGATGCTGCAAACCCTATAAAAACTGTCTCTAATGTCTTTATAACATATGGGGTCTTACAATCTCTGTACAAAAACCTGTCCCTTAATTTCTCTGTATTCAGTGAATGGTGACGCACCCCTTCACCAATTAGAACAAAATGACATCAGAACCCATCTTATCACAGTTGAGTTCTGACATCACAATCCTTGCTGTCAGAGCCAGCAGCCCAGCGTAAAGGCAGGTCAGGTCACGGAGCATAATTACCCTGTATAAAGTGCAAAAAACTAAGGGATATATTTACAAGCCCCTATTGCCACCACAGTGTCACTTTTAGTCACGTTGTCGTGTCAATAGGGGCTTTGCCTTATTTACAAGGCAGCGTTAAACCACTTAATTATGGCCAGGGAAAACCTTTTCTTAAACAGGGGAAATAAGGAGAAATGCTTTATTTCTCCTCGTTTTTGCTGTTTCTATGTGTGCTGCATTGTGCAGACAAATATAAAAACTGCAAAACGCCATTAATTGTTTAGGTGCAGAAAGGTTTCCCTTCCTGCACATACAGAATACAAAATGACATTTAGCAACTTCTATGTGTGCTGCATTAAGCAGCACACAAAAGAGTTACAAAACACATTTAAAAATTGGTTCAAGGGTGCCTGCATTGGCGATAGGCTGCTAAATTTAGCGCCAGCACAGGGGGAAATGCAGGGCTGCACCAAATTGTTGTAAATATGGTGCCGGCCTGCATTTCTGAAGAGGCGGAGAGCGGCGTTAAGCCAAGGAGGCTAACGCCGCTCACCCCCACTTCCTTGTAAATATGCCCCCAAATGTTGCTTTTCTTTCATTTGCTCTGATTTTCTAGTTGTACATTGACAAGAAGAAAGGCAATATTAATGGCAACATGTTTATTCTTTGTACTCCTTGGGTAATTATACAAAAGTTAAAATCTTTTTGTAGGTTTCTACTTATTATGAGTTACTGCACTTATTATTTTTTTTACGAAAAATACATTAAACTGATTTTAATTTCTTTTTGCAGCTATTTTTTAATAGTTTTTTTGGGTTGTTTAATTTTGCATTAAAAATGTAATATTTTATTCTTTAGGTTTGCAAACATGTGCTTTCTTTCATTTGAAAGATGCAAACACCAGGGATTTGTGTGGTGTATGGGAAATGTAATGGTGTGACCATGTATGATAAGGAATAAAGTGCTACCTGTTCTACATGATAAGGATATTGCAAGTCAACTCACAGTTCCATAGCTTTATAAAGGAACTTTGATGGCGGGGTCATTCCTCTACATGTTCATGTAAGTCCTCAGTAACTTGCAATATCCTTATCCTTTACACCATATATCTTTACCATATTTCGTGTAGAGAATCTATGTAACTCTAACAGTACTGAAAATTGCATTGATGAATGTAAGCATTGCAATATGTCTATGCATGAATATGCCTAATTTCCTTTTCTTTAGAAGTAGGTGCGCTTCATTTAGGAACTAAGGTCTTCGTATAGCAATAGTTGTAGTAACCCTGTAAATCAGGTTTTTGATTGCAAAATACCTCTTTAGAATGTGCAAGCCCTCATTATGTGTAAGAACTTGTAGCTTTGTCCGGATTAACCCATTTTGGAGGCTTTCCGAATCATAAAACTGGTTTGAGACGTTTCTGAATCGCAAAGACAAGGGGATATGAAAGATGCATCCCCTATCTCTTTGAAATTTATCAATGCTCTGAGACTGCAGTGCTGTCAAAACAATTGAAATGTTACCACCATCGAAGAAAAAAAGTTTTGTCTAGTTAACTACCCAAACTAAACATGTAATACAATGTATAACAAGTAATGTGAACGATCATTCATATATATATATATATACAACACCATTTTTCAACAAATAAGGGGCGTTGCCATGGGGGCCTGCTTCTCTCCCAGCTATGCTTGTTTGCATATGGGGCTGTGGGAGGAGCAGGTCCTCAAAAGGCAATATGAGGACATCTTGAAGGAACAGGTCCCCTTGTGGCTAAGGTATATAGATGACCTTTTCCTGATTTGGAGGGGGTCAGAAGAACTAGCCACACAATTTGTCGAGGATTTAAACACCAACCATTTAAATCTGGAATTCACTGCCCACATGAGTAAAGACTCGGTGGTCTTTTTGGATACGGAAGTCTTTATATCTGATGGCTCCATATCCACTAGACTTTACCGAAAGCCCACTGCGGATAATTCATTGCTGCACGCATCAAGTCATCATCCCTTGCACTTGATACATAGCATCCCCTATGGGGAGATGCTTAGCATCAAGCGCATCTGCAGCAATGAACAGGAATGTAAAATTGCCCAGACAGCATGCAAGAAAAGATTTCTCATGAGAGGCTATTCATCCTCCATTGTGAACAAAGCCATCAACAGGACTCGAAATCTAAGCAGGGAAGAGGTATTAGGTTCGGGTAGGATCAGTCCAATGGGGATTGATAGCCAATCAACTAAAGTCAGAGTCATCTTAGGCTTTAGTAAGCAACATGGTGCAATTAGACGCATCCTTAAGCGCCATTGGGGTTTACTTTTACGGGACCCCGTAATTGGTGATGATTTGATTCAGCATAACCGATTGCCACAACTGGCTTTCAGAAAAGCTCGATCGATGGCAAACTGCATTGTCAAAAGCAATGCAGAGATCAAATCACCCACACATTGGTTGTCCAAGCAGAAAGGGTTTTTCAAGTGTCTAATATGCAAAGCTTGTAACCATGCCAAAAATGTGAAAACTTACAATACCACTTTCCTACCTAAACCTGTCAAAATTACCAAAAGAATTACCTGCAAAATGGAATACGTGGTATACGTTTTGGAATGTTCGTGTGCACTGCGCTATGTGGGCAGTACAAAATTGCCCGTGCACAGGAGGATTCTTCAACATATCCTCGCCATCACAAATAAAGATCAGGCATACCCGGTGGCGAGGCATTTCGAGGTAGTCCACAACAGCATGCCTGCCCTTTTGAATTATTTTGTCATCGATTGCATACCCCTGTCACGTAGAGGGGGCAACAGGGAGAGCGCACTGCGCAAATTAGAGACTAAATACATTTTAGAATTAAATACTAAGTCTCCCTTTGGTTTGAACGCGACCGAAGATTTATACACTTATAAAATTCTTGTCATGTGTATATAGAAATATGAATCTGACAAACAATGTAAGCGTAGTTGAAGCTATCCAATCTCGTAAATTTTCAAATTTATGTGCATATCTTATAAGTTCGTTTTTGGTTTCTCTTTATTTGATTTCTTAACACTTAGGTGGCACTTTTAATTTGTTTTTAATACATATTTTTACTTTGGAGCACTCCAAGTTATGAGAAATCACTGTTCAATAGTTCAGCCATTACCTACCCCTTTTCTGCCTAGAATAAATTCTTCCAGCAAGCTGTGCTTGCCCACTTGGGCATGAATGTAGCAACAACCCCAGCATATGGGCAACCATGTGCACTATTGTTTGTAGCAGCATATTCAGTATTTATGCAGTACTACAACCATGGCATTGAGTGATAATATGGTGACCCATTCCAACATACATTTAGTTTGGGTTCAACAGCTTGTATGCTTATGTACTATTATTGCACACAAGAGGCACCAGTATTCAATGGTGGTTAAAAATGAATTGTTTATTTATTTTATGAATATTGCTATAATAATATTTATATTTTTAAACATTGTCATATATTTATTGTCTTATATAAATTTGCCATGGTTTAATTCCAACAATTTGCATTGAACTTGTTGAAATACATCTTCTGATTACTGCTATTTGTTAAGGAATGAATTGTTTGGCTGCGTTTATTTTCGTAGTCTTCCCTCACATTTTGAAATGTATAGTCTGTCTTTCAGTTTTTGTATAGACTTTGCACAGCTGGAAATAATTATATTGGCACTTTAAAAGGGTGGTTAACTCTAGGCAACGCGTCATGTGATCAAGGTCCAGGTGGGACCGAAACGCGTCATGACGGCTTTGGTGCGGGATATTTGAAAAATAAGATTTGGCACGAAGAACTTTATGGGTCCGCCTGTTCATCTGCTTACTGCAAAGCAATTTTGGTGAAATACGATTTTTCAGTGAAAAAAAAATAAAGAAAATATATATATATATATATATATATATATTCACTGAAAAAACCATAGGTTATAGACCATATATAGTTAGGAATTAGCATTTACAAAACCTTATTTTACTCACACAAAACCATTGAAATTCGCATATATAGTTAGTTGCACTAACTATATATCGCGCACCCGCAATCCACTGCTGATCATGTCACATATTACATCATTAATGACATGGTCAGTGACATCACTGATGACATCACTGATGACATCTCAAATGACATCACTGATGACATCACTGATGACATCTCAAATGACATCACTGATGACATCACTGATGACATCACTGATGACATCTCATTTGACATTACTGATCACATCACTGATGACATAATTCATGTGATAATACGATGAACCTCTTCAGACTCTAATATAACCTTAGATACACTCAGTGTAAACAGACACTCACAGACTGTCACTCATCCATGGAGTTACTCACACACCTAGTCAGTCATGCAAAGAATCAATCACACCTCCATTTCCTCAACTATACAGTTATACACACCTTACTTATTCAACCATATACTAACACATATTTACTCTCTTATAAAATCCCTGATACAAGTTCACAATGATCGATACAGCCACTCACACATTCACTGGCTCTTATGCACAGTTATTTATATATGTCAACACTCACATGTACTATGTTTTACATATGTACTTACTTAGACATGTAGCACTGAGATATCCATTCACTCACCAATACACTCATGCACACAGTCAACCGCCCATACAGCTGTTTCCACATGCACTTTTGAACCCATACATCTAGTGAATCAACTGCTCACACATCTATGTACAGAGTCATACACCTCCCAGCCACCCACACACACACTCAGTCTCCCATACAAATTCTTGGGCAACCAATCAATAACCCATATAGTTAATCAGATAGCTACTGATCAACACATGCAGCAGTTTACAGAACAACAGACATAATGATGCACAAATTAAGACAGTTTAGTCACTAACCCATGCACTCAGTGAGAAACATTTAATCACTCACTCATACAGTCAGTCATGCACCTACTAAATCCTTCATCCAGACACTTATGCATCCACTCATTCTTCAATATGTAAGACATATTTTTACTTTACAGAAACATACAGTCACTGGATGTTGTCATCAGTGATGTCATCAGTGATGTCATTTGAGATGTCATCAGTGATGTCATCAGTGATGTCACTGACCATGTCCTTAATGATGTAATATGTGACATGATCAGCAGTGGATTGCGGGTGCGCGATATATAGTTAGTGCAACTAACTATATATGCAAATTTCAATGGTTTTGTGTGAGTAAAATAAGGTTTTGTAAATGCTAATTCCTAACTATATATGGTCTATAACCTATGGTTTTTTCAGTGAATTTTCAAGGGTTTGTAAATGCTAATTCCTAACTATATATGGTCTATAACCTATGGTTTTTTCAGTGAATTTCAATGGTTTTTTAATAGCAAATATCAAAAGCTGTAAAATGTATTCTTCTTTTAAAGGAAAAATATATTTTATATGTATTTAATATAATTTTTTTATGTATATACATTTTTTGAGGGAACGAATTTATCAACTATCATGCTGAAGAAGAGTGTGGGGAAAAAAAAACAAAGAGGAGGACTAAGAGGAAAGAACAATCAGTTCAAAAATACAATTGCTTTAAAGCATGAAGTGCTTTTCCACACATTTACATTTAAATAACCCATATTAGAACATACAAAATATCTACAGAGGAGACGGTGTACATTGAATTTTAGACTCTTCATTGGTACCTACATGTTGGTACTTACATCACCCACACAACACAACAGCTCTATTCAGAGCTACCCTACCTCAAAGCACTCTAAAATATTATTTTAATATTTCCCTTGGTTTTCCCCTTGTTACCCTTTCCGGAACGCTACCCGGTGTGCGGACCGGGCGCTAACCGTGCGAAAAGTTTTTTTTTAACATATATGGGCCTCCTTAGCCACCCTCAGAAAACATAGGGGGTCAGGATATGTCTCCCGTACCCCCTTATACCCATTCCCAACATTGTTTATCCTCCATCTTGTGACTAAATTCGTCCGAAACACAAGATGGCGGACTCCCGTTCCGCTACCGGTGAGCTACCCGGTTCGCGTACCAGGTAGCGCTTCCACCGCGAAAAATCAGAAAAAAAAATATTTTATTTTTTTGCCCCGCGGGGCCCTTTAATAGCCCCCACATCAATCCTAGGGGGTCAGGAGGGGTCTACCTTGCCACCTTTCATTCATTTCCCCCTTCGTTTATTTCCATCTCTTGTCTCTCGATCCTACCGAGAGACAAGATGGCGGCCGCTCCGGACTGTTTAGAATGTTGACAGTCACCGGAGAGCCAATCCGCTTCTCCTCGCGAAGTTCCGTTACGCGTCTGGTACGCAAACTGGGGCGCTAACGGGGACGCTGTCACAGATATATATATTTTTTTGAACGTTAATTTCTCAAAATCCACTGGAGCACATATCTTGAGACCTAGCAAAGGCACATCGGGTAAACAGTCTCTACAATTTTGCCAAGTTTCATAGAAATCCATTCAGCCGTTCGAGCTAAAAAAGAGTCCAACCGCCCTATGGAAAACTCAATGTTAAAAACACGTTTTGGGACCCCCCTTTTTTCTCAGCCCCCGCTTGACGAAACCCCCCCAAACTTTCAGGGCACGCTCAGAAACAAAATGTGCCATTTTCCTGACAATTTCAGCCAATTCCGTCCATCAACGCCAAAGTTATTCAACATAGAATTTTTAGAAATCCCTATTCAAAAAAATCCTAACTATATATACCTACCGGCGACCGCCAGTAGGTAATATATATATATATATATATATATGTATATATTACCTACTGGCGATAGCCAGTAGGTATATATAGTTAGGATTTTTTCTCTATGGAACTTTTGAAAATTCTATGCCTAATAACTTTGGCGTTTGTGGACGGAATTGGCTGAAATTTTCAGGAAAATGGCACATTTTGTTTCTGAGCAGCTCCTGGAAATTTGGGGGGGTTCGTCAAGGGGGACCGAGAAAAAAGGGGGGTCCCAAAACGCGTTTTTCCCATGTTAATTTCCATAGGGCGGTTGGCCTCACTTTTAGCCCGAACGGCTGAATAGATTTCCACGAAACTTGGCAAAATTCTAGGGACTGTTAGCCCGATGTGCCTTTGCTAGGTCTCAATATATGTGCTTCAGTGAATTTTGAGAAATTAACGTTTAAAACAAGATATATATCTGTAACAGCGCTCCGGGCAGCGCTCCGGTTCGCGAACTTTTCGCGTATCGGAACTTTGCGAAGCGAAGCTGATTGGCTCTCCGGTGTCTGTCAACATTCTAAACAGTCCGGAGCGGCCGCCATCTTGTCTCTCGGTAGGATCGAGAGACAAGAGAAGGCCAAAACAAAGGGGGAAATGAAGGAAAGGGGGCAAGGTAGACCCCTTCTGACCCCCTAGGATTGATGAGGGGGATATTATAGAGCCACGCCGGGCCCAAAAAAAAAAAAAAAAATTCCGATTTTTTCGCCGTAGAGACGCGTCTTGGTACGCGAACCGGGCAGCTAACCGGGCAGCTAAACGGGAAGCTAACCGGCAGTGTAACGGGAGTCTGAGGAGTAGCTGATTGGCTGTCAACATTGTAAACAGTCCGGAGCGGCCGCCATCTTGTCTCTCAGTAGGATCGAGAGACAAGAGGAGGCCAAAACAAAGGGGGAAATGAAGGAAAGAGGGCAAGGTAGACCCCTTCTGACCCCCTAGGATTGATGAGGGGGATATTATAAAGCCACGCGGGGCCCAAAAAAAAAAAAAAATCCGATTTTTTTCGCCGTAGAGACGCGTCTTGGTACGCGAACCGGGCAGCTAACCGGGCAGCTAACCGGGAAGCTAACCGGCAGTGTAACGGGAGTCTGAGGAAGCTGATTGGCTGTTATCATTGTAAACAGTCTGGAGCGGCCGCCATCTTGTCTCTCTGTGGGATCGAGAGACAAGAGGTGGAAAAAAAAAAGGTGTAAATGAATGAAAGGGGTAAGGCAGACCGCTCCTGAACCCCTAGGATTGATGAGGGGGCTATTAAAGTTCCCTGGGGGGTGAAAAAAAAAATTGCGATTTTTCGCGGTAAAGGTGCTTCCTGGTACGTTAACCGGGCAGCAAACCGGCAGCGTAACGGGAGTCCGACATATTGTGTTTTTTGAACGTTTGTGATATGTGCACGTGTGGATTTTGTCTAATTAAGGTTAAAAAATATATATATATATCTTTAAGCGTGTTCTGGCGCGCTTACGTTTTGGGTTTGGTTTGCGCTGCAGAGACGATACGTCACGGTTATGCGATGCATCATGAGGCGTCTCACGGGCTACGTGATACGTCACTTAATAAAGAATATATTTTACAGCTATAGATATTAGCTTTTAAAAAACCAATGAAATTCACAGAAAAAACCATAGGTTATAGACCATATATAGTTAGGAATTTGCATTTACAAAACCTGTCATGTTTGAATGATGTAATATGTGACATCATTAGCAGTGGATTGCGGGTCCGCGATATATAGTTAGTGCAACTAACTATATATGGAATTTCAATGGTTTTGTGCAAATAAAATAAGGTTTTTTTAAATGCTAATCCCTAACTATATATGGTCTATAACCTATGGTTTTTTCAGTGAATTTTCAAGGTTTTGTAAATGCAAATTCCTAACTATATATGGTCTATAACCTATGGTTTTTTCTGTGAATATATATATATATATATATATATATATAACATTTCTATGGCAAAATGAAACCCCTCATTTTGTTACTTTTCAAATTAAATGTTTTAAGTGTTAACACTTTATTCCAATCAAGATGACTTCAGGTGTGCCATACTTTTGTCATAAGTAAGACTGTTAGCGCTCTAGTTGTTCTTTAGAACACTCTGGGACATTCTGTCACTGGGCTATAGTTGGGCTACATCTGGCTGATATTTGGGCTACATTTGTTTTTTTTTTGTCCCTGGTGGCCATCGTTGGGCTACATTGGGCTGCATTGGGCTACATTTGGGCTCTAAAATATATATAGCCCAATGTAGCCCAATATATATTTTTCAAAGTTAATTTTCGTAAAAACCACTGGAGCATATATCTTGAGACATAGCAAAGGCACATCGGGCTACCAGTCCCTACAATTTTGCCAAGTTTTGTGGAAATCCATTCAGCCGTTCGAGCTAAAAGTGAGTCCAACCGCCCTATGGAAAACTCAATGTTAAAAACACGTTTTGGGACCCCCCTTTTATCTCGGCCCTCGCTTGACGAAACCCCCCCCAAACTTTCAGGGGGCGCTCAGAAACAAAATGTGCCATTTTCCTGGAAATTTCAGTCAATTCCGTCCATCAACGCCAAAGTTATTCAACATAGAATTTTCAGAAATCCCTATTCAAAAAAATCCTAACTATATATACCTACTGGCGACCGCCAGTAGGTAATATATATTGTATATATATAAATATATATATATTGTACATATATAAATATATATATATATACATAACATACTTGTGGTCGCCAGTAGGTAGTTATAGTTTGGACCAAGTTTCCGTGTTTTGGTTATAACTTTGGCGTCGTTTGATGAATCTTCATGACATTTTCTAAACTAATTCTTTGATCATATCTGCTCCTATGTTTGGGGGTGATTTGTCAAGGCGGGCCAAGAAAAAAGGGGGGTCCTAAAACTTGTTTTCTCCATGCAATTTCCATAGGAACTTTAGGAATTACCCTAAATTTGGCAGGGAGAAGGTCTAGAAAGCATGCGTTTGTTTATTTGGTGTATATCCGTTCAGTATTTTTTTTTAGAAATTTACAGATATCGATATTGTACAGTACGGTCCAGCAGGTCCTTAAAATGAGACAGAGAGGTGACTGAATGAGGTCAGAGATCACATCATTACGCACAGCAACATTGCTTGTTCGTACCTGCGCACCCAGGCTGATGCACCCCACCCCTCCTGCAGAACAGCACTCAATTGCCGACCCTGTGCACCCAGGCCCCACTGCTCACCTGCTGTCATTGTTGTGTGTCCAAACACGATGGGCAGCAGTGTTCACAATTCGTATGGAGTGTTGATTGCCTCATAGATTACTTTCCAAACATGATGGCCAGTAGGGTTCACAATTCATGTCCAGTGTTGATTGCCAGGATGGTGTACACCTCATGGATCCCTTTTTTTTGTTTTTATTGCGCATTGTGATATGCGAGGTGGATGCAGCCATATCACCTGAGGCAGTGTGGAAGAACTGGGACATGTGACGTTGTTGTTATCCTACTTATGCGTACGCACAGTGGGCTGGGCTTGCGTACGCTAGGCCACCGTAGGGTTGTGAATAATTATTCCGGGGACCTGAGCGTTGTTCAGTTCCTGCCTGGCCAAGAAGTGTACTTATGTGTGTTTCTATTGCAGTTTTGATGTCGCAGAATGCACAATTTACATTAATGTAGCATGTACCAGGAGGGAGGCAACTATCGCTAATGAGATGCTGTTCGAAAACATTGAATGGACAACAGCACATGTCGTTGGCAAGGTTGTGGATATGAGCAGACATGCATGTCAATGGTGTGCGGTAATATTGAAAGTGGTTTTTTGGGGGGGTTTTTTAAGTCCTCATTGTGCAATAATATTAATAAGGATTTGTCAGGCCCCTTCTCTCTTTATCCTGGTCCTTCACTGCCTCTAATTCAGGCAGTTCTCCTATGTATTTAGAGGAGCCAGGATCCCCTTATTTCCATTACTTTTTCAATAAATTGAATTTGGTAATATTTAAAGTTTTGCTATCGCAAAGCGCACATATGTGAATGTGCTCAGATGGAGGGAGGATCACCAGTGAGGCTATGGCATATATAGTGATAACGCTCATTATAGTCAAGCAATGCATGTCAAACGTGAATCTGAAAGGCTCACACATGACACACTACTATACTGGTAAAGCTTGACAACAGAAAATACTGCAACTCAAATCTACACATTACTCTTTACTGTCTGTCACATGTGATCTACGATGTGGCTGATCATACCCCTTTGAGCCACCAATACCCAGGCCAAAAGGCAACACAATAATGTGCGCACACACACACCAGGGGCATCGTGTAACACACATTTGTTTTTTGGTGTAACGTTTCAGATGCATTGCCATCACACGTGGAAGGCAAATGTACAGACCATGAATATTGATCAAGATGATCTTTGCATGTTGTGTGTGATATAAGATATGTGTGCACAGCAAAAAATCTTTTCAAACAAAGCTCTCTAAGCAGAAGGGTGTCTGCTTAGAGAGCTGTGTCTCATCAAACGATGTAGAGAGAATGACTAAAATGGGTGGGGTTCTCCAACTGTTACAATGGGAAATGTTATGAACTAATCAAATGCTTTTTTTAAGTTCACATGGCAATCACGCATCGAGACGCAAAGAGGCCGCACCCGACGTGATTTTGAGAAAATATATTTATCACAATATGAATTTATTACAGTTAGAAACATATACATGTTTAAAATATTTTAGATTATCGCTTGCTCTCATATGCACTTTAAAGTTATTCAGATATAGTTTTGAGACATATAAAAAAATGAGGGAATGGCATACCCAGCGTGACACCATACGTCTATGATGTAACACAGGGTCTGGCAGCGTGCACTCGTTGCATACGCAACCTGCAGCGGGCACGACCTCATACGTACATGACGTAACGCGTGGCTTGGTACTGCGTACCCGTTGGATACCAAAGTAGCAGCTCGCGCGACCTCATATGTTTGTGATGTTACACGGAGCGCGGTGCCACAAACCCATCGGATATGAAATGCACATCAATTACGAGTTTAACAATATGGCGGATAGGATTCGCATGGTGATGGAGCTTGGTACACTACCGGTATGGGACTGCAGTTTTCTCCCAAATATTTTAAAAAAAATTGAAAACATATAGGTTTTATAAATATTAAAATATGAAAATATCATTTAAAAAAACCTTCGAAATTCACTGAAAAAAACATATCTTTTACAGATGTTATAGTTAGGATTTAGCATTTAAAAAACCCTTTGAAATTCACTAAAAAAACATAGGTTTCAGGGTTGGTATAGTTAGTTGTACATTTGAATTGAGCTAACTATAACTCGAGCGCCCGCAATGCACTGCTGATGATGTCACATATTACATCACTCATGACATGGTCAGTGACATCACTGATGACATCACTGATGAAATCTCAAATGACATCACTCATGGCATCATCCATGTGATATTCTGATGCACATACTGATGCCCTAATATAAACTTTGATACACCCATTCTAAAATGCAGACTACTATTTTTGAAACCATACTCACAACAATGCCATATACTACATACCACTCACTATTTCCTAGGTCTACACACACATCCAGTCACTTATGCATGTAGTTACTCATCAATACAGTACTATAATATGCACTCATACATCTATACATGCAGTCACACTCCGGCACTCATCCATAGAGTTACTCACACACCTAGTCAGCAATGCAAAGAATCAATCACATACTCATTTACTCATGTATACAGTTATACACCCCAACCGTTCTTTATAGACACACCACATCACTTATTTATACAGATACTAACACATATTTACTGTCTTATACAATCACTGATGGAAACAGACACTTATTTATACACCCACTCTTCAAATAACTTACTCTCACGTATAGTCATTTATGTACTCCAACACTCACATATAGTGTCTTAAAACATATGTAGTTAGTCACAGATATACCACTGAGACATTCATTCACTCAGCAACACACCCATACACACACTAACTCAGCCATACAGCCCTTCCCAGATGCACTTTTCAATCCATACAACCAGTGAATCACTCACTCAGACATCTATGCACAGAGTCATGCAACCCCCACCCACCCACACAGACACTCAGGGCCCTATACAAATACTCAGACAATAAATCAATAACCTAAATAGACACTCCTGTAGCTATCCAGCAACCCATGCAGTTGCTTACAAACCAACTGAGAGACTACTACAGACTTTCACACAGTTTAGTCACTAACCCATGCATTCAGTGAGACACATTCAATCACTCACTTATACAGTCAGTCACGCACCTACTAAATAATCCCTTCAGGCACTTGTAAATGCATTCATTCTTCAATACACCTTGGCATAGATATATATGAAAAATGTTTAAACTTCACAGAAACACACATTCACGGGATGATGTCATTTGATATGTCATCAGTGATGTCACTGACCATGTCATGAGTGATGTCATATTTGACATCATCAGCAGTGCATTGCGGGTGCACGAGTTATAGTTAGCTCAATTAACTAGCTGTCGCCTGACCGAAGGGTGCATCGTCAAGTGGGATCACTGCAGCAAGAATGGACTCAATTGCAAAAATTATTAAAAAAGGGAGACAATGCTGTGTGAGTTTATACTTGTTTATTTTGTCAAGCTGGCATAGGATGCATTTTGGCTGCTCCCAGCCTTGTTCTCCAATCACAAGGCAGTATTACCGGCATGCTTATATCCAGCACCACTTTCTAACTACACGTGTATAGACACAGACAAAAGACTGGTAGTTTTTACAAATACATTGTCTTTTTCGGGTTCTAGAACTACATTGTCATGAACATTAACAACAGATTTGTAGTTTTTATGGAGAAATTCATCGGTTAAATCCGCAAATACCAAAATGATTTATTATAAATGCTCTCTGGCTTATTTGACTATTCAAGCCTCATTTTCCCTGTTTACTTAATACTATATATTACCCAAGTGGGTTAGTGAAAATATCTGTACATTTGTGCTCCAGCATTAATTTATTACAGCACATTTCATAGCGCTGTTTGTTGTATGAGCCCCAGAGGGCATTCACGCTACGGCATCGAATTTCAATCGCAGTATAATCATAGAGTGCATTCGTGTTCAAGCATTAATTTAATACTGGATAATTATGTTCAAGCAAAGATAAAAGTCAAAATACAAAAAACAAGTTGTCAACACTTTTAGGTTTACCTTAGGGTACAGTATACAAGAAAAACTATCAGAAATATAATCAAAAGAAATTGGCCCCTAATATTATGAGATCTCATAATAGGTCATCAACTTCCTAAAAGACAAGCCGTTACCTACAGCAGAGCCCCCTCTATGAGGGGTGCCCTTGTCCAAAATTATCCTGGCGTTCAAACCAGAGGAACATGGCTATCTCAAAGTGTTGTGTTTCTATCTAGGAGCCTAATTCGATATTCCCGATTCTTGCCCTTATGAGGTTATAATCAATAATGTCCTGATAAAGGCATAAGAATCATATCCATATTCAGTAATAGCCCATGCAGTTCAAAGCACAGCACAGCTACTCCCATCGACTCCTAGAAAGCACAACGCGTTCTTTAAACAAACCAAGCCTCCAGCAGCCAGGGAAATCCCCCCTGCTTTTGTTTTGATTTGAACAAGAACTCCTGAAGTCCAGAAAGAACTGTTAGTTCTTAGTGACATGTTATGTCCAACCTTACGTCAAACCCAGCACCTTTCAGGTATAAATATACCAACAGTTGCCTTAAGCAAACACAAGGTGGTTTGGAGCAGAGCGGCCATCTACTTGCCCGAGAGCCCAGCTGATGCGAGAGCCCACGGAAGCCGCTCCTCCCGTTTGACGCACTGAGAGAGACGTTGTCTTTTTCTCCAGCCGAGAAAATCCAGCTCCGGTGTTTCCAGCCTACCCTTGCGGGTTGCTGGGAGATTGAGTCCTGAGGAAAGAGATACCAGACCTCCCACATTCTATTACCAAGGTACGGAGCTGACTAAACCCTTAAGAGAATTCTTGATGCAGATTCTTGGCAAAAACAATCTTTACCAACTTAACTTAAACTGCTACTTACTTACTCCTTCCCAAGTATTAGGCTTAGGTCAGGTACACCGGGGTAGGCGTAGTTAGAAGCACCAGTTGAGTACGTTAGTCAAATGTTTTTATGTATGTATATATTTTATCCATTTTAAAGTATCAGATGGCTAAGAAACCATATCAATGCTTTTACAGTATTATTTCATAATACTACTTTTACTGTACGCTCTTTACTTTATGATAAGTATGTCAATTGTGGCAATTAATTTTTTCGTGGATGAGAAAGAAGACTGCTCAATAAATAACACCTTTTATTGAAAACGCCCATCTCTCTATTTCTTTGCACTCTTGTGAAACTAAGTATGCACGGTTGACTGAGTGAAATAGCTGCCTATTGTTTTCACACGACTCTAGAGATACACTCTTATTCTGAGGGAGCAAAGTTGTCATGTTTATGCGGTTGTCAGAAACTGAATCCCTTCTTGTCTGAGTCAGGGAAGTTCATCCCTTCTTATTCATTCAAGAAAGTTTCGAGTGACCTCTGAGCTAGCTGGCGCAAGCCTAAATTAAGTTTAATATAGTCAGTAGAGACCTAGATGACCTCAGTCCTACGTCTACACTGCTGTTTATGTTATTCCAATGCGCAGAGCCTATTGGGAAAATAGGAACTACACTACATGGCGCCCAACGTTTGGTAAGGCAATAATCTAACGCAAGACACTAGAGTAACTCAGTTGTGCTTTTTCACACAGAACCCTTTTCCCGTAAAAACTCCAAAAGACGTCTGGAGTGGGTGAAAGGTTAATATCCGCCGGAACTTAGTAAGATGAGAATCCTATGTGTTAGTTTTTGGTTTGATCAACGTTGAAGGATACAGTATTCCAAAATAGTGTGCACCTAATCTGCTACTTTCATTAAACAAAAATGTCGACTAACGGCAACAGCAACGAAACCGGTGGAGCTGCAGTAGATACGAATCAACCGGGTTTCGATGTTACAGGGTTTAATGAAAATTAACCGGGTGCAATTATCATCCCGGATAATGTAAGAAGAACTATAACTCTTAAACTTATAGAAAACGGACTGACACCGTGAGGTGGTATAGTCATATTCGTGGTAGGGTCACATGAATATCAGCAGACAGAGGTATTCTATTCATGGATACATTTTCCAGCAGCATACGCTGTGACAAAAGACTTCCACTATTACAAAATAGAAGAACCTCCGGGAGAATACACTCCTTTCGAGGATATCGAAAGCCCACTAAATTACCAAGAGCACCTGCTCTGGTTTAATGGCGCCCTAAAACATAATAATCACATCACCAGGCTCGATCCACTAGGTAGACCAGAAGCAACGTGGCCGGTTCTAGCCGACTACACACCACATCCAGACATTGAAAAAATGTTGAACGTGGAACTTTTAGCTCAGCTAAAACTCTTAATTAAAATACATTGACAATTGGTCCAATATGTCATGCGGACTTCAATAGTCCAACCCACAATTAATATTCCACAGCTGACCCCTCATCAGGGGAACACAAACAAACTCACACCACAGAACATACAATCATGTCTTGGTAAAGTACCCACAAAACGGGAACAAATTCCATTCTGGTTAGCACAAAAAATTACTCAAATAGAGGCAGTATTTCCAGATACTACCCCTACTGAGAAACACAGAATTCTGACTATCTGTCTTTCAAAGGGGATCGCACCACATGTGGAGGACTGTGACACTTGGGGCACAGTCTTTGCTTCTATCTACACAAAAACACATGGTGTCCAGTCTATGGGGTCATACCAGATGTACTAAGACAGATTCAAAATGAAAACGGTCCAGAACCTGCTTTAAGTCTGGGTATGAAATTACTGAAAGACTTCAAGCAGGTCTTGGCTATATTATTAGCCAACATAAAAGGAGAAGCAGCATCTGTGGCAATCCGCCAGAAATTGAAGGAAACAGATATAGCAGACCAACCATTTGAACTCGCCAGAATCATTGAAAAATCCTATGAAGAACTAGGAAGAGATAGTTTGGGTGGGAAACCGGTAAAGCCCCAACTAACTGAAAATCCTGAAAAAACATTTATTAAAAATAATTTAAAAACTCCAAAGAAGAGTTGGGATGGTAATAAACAATCCACTCCCAGGGAAAAAACATTTCCAGTACAGAGGAAGGTCTCCTCAGTGGAGAGAGAGATCTCCAGACAGAGAATACAAGTCTCCCCAAAGGGAGCCCTCTGAAATAAGATATAACCTTAGAGATAGGGATAAAATAAGAAAACCTGACAGATATCAAGATGTTGATACACGTCCCCCTCGATCCTTCTCACTCAATCTTTCTCGATCTTCCTCACAGAAATCGGAAAGAAGAGGACGGTCAGAACACAGAGAAGAGCATGTCAAGTCCAAAGACAAGGAACCTGCTCATCAAAGTAAAAAATTACAATTTCCCAGAAAGAAGGTAGCAAGAATTAAAATTAAACATGGCGAGAATTCTGAGGACACAACTGATAAATGGAGAGTGAACACAGACAATGCTAGACAGGGCAGCAGAAGTGACAATAGCTCGCAAGATCCTGATGAATCTTCTGGAGACAGTGGACACAAATTAATACATTCAGGTGGAAACTGCAGACACACAAGTTAGTGTGCCCCATAAACTATATGAAATAACATTACGTATAAAGGGAGATAAAACTAGGAAAATAAAAGGTCTCTTTTGGGAATAACTTTCTAAAGGCTATGACATCCTGTTAGCTGAGAAAGACTGGCCACCAGAGTTTGTCAGGGAGTGGCCTCATGGCGAAGAAATGATTATGCCTGCCTTCTCAAATCATATTCCGATTCATAAAAAATGAACAATGGCAAGAAAATGGGCAGTGGCCCAAGCTCCTGCTTTATAAAAAAATCATGTAAGATGGGATGAGGATTCTCCTCACCACAAAATCCAGTTAAAAAATCAGCCCACTGCACAAAGGCAGTACCCAGTTAAACAAGAAGCTAAAAAGCAAGTCAGGGAGATCTTAGATCAACTTGAATATCAAGGGGTGATCGAAACATGCACCTCTCAAATGAACAATCCTTTGTTTCCTGTCTCCAAGCCAGACGATTCATATTGTCTAGTTTTGGACTACAGACACCTTAACTCCTGTTGTAAAACATTTGCAGTACACAACTCACATAGTGCAGCACTAATGAATAACATTGTGCGCAAAAAATATAAAACAACATTAGATATCTCTAATGGATTCTTCTGTCAAAACATTGCAGCTGAAAGCAGGTATTTGACCGGTTTCTCAATAATTGGATCGCAAAAACAATTTTGCTGACTCCCACAGGGATTCAAGAATAGCCCAGGATTATTCTCAGCAAGGGTAACAGAGTTAACACAAATTTATGATGATGAGGCATTATCCTATGTCGATGACATCTATCTCACAGATGATGACCTGGAGACTCACTTAAAGAGAGTGAACACCATAGTACTTGGGTTCGCATCAGAGGGTTACAAATTCAACTTTAAAAGTCAAGAATTGCCCATCTAACTGTCCTATTTTTAGGATATGAATTATCAAGTGAAGGCAAAAGCCTGGCAGACAAATTCTTAGAGAAATGTGCTGTACTACAAGCACCAAAAACGCTGAAGAATTTACAATCAATACTAGGTTTCCTGAATTTTGGAAAAACATACATTCTAAATTATGCAGAGAGGGTTAAACCTCTCTATAATTTGATAAGACCAGATTTCAAACAAATCAATTGGACTCAGAAACACACAGAGATTTTGAGATCATTGCAAACAGACATGTTAGCTAAAACAAAATTACAAACTTGCGAAAACATACGAAATCTTGTAATCCGAGTCATCCCAGGAAGATGCGGATTCACATACCTGACCTCTAATGAGAGAGAAACGGTACCTATAGCTTACAAATCACATTTGTACACTCAAGCTGAAATTAAATTCAGCTCTACAGAAAAAATTCTGACAGCGGTTCAAACTGCTGTAGCAAAAGAAAGAGCCCTAGCCCAAGGCAAAAGAATATCTGTTTATACAGCAGAATCGGCCCTTGAGGCATTAACAAGTCCACGTAATCTGATTACAGTGGCATTAGATCCAAAATGGATAGAATGGGAAAATTCTTTTGCTACAGAAGACGTGAAATACTATTTTGACCCGAAACTGAAAAAAACTAGATGATCGAGAATATGAACGAGAATATCCTCTGCCAATCGAAATTCTGCCTCTGGAACAATACACCTGCGTAATCTATATGGACAGATTCGCACAACACTACGATGTAGATAAGAAATCCTACAATGCAGCGTGCAGGATTGTTAAAGGTCGCTGGCGCTCTGGTAAATTCAAACCGATGATCACCAAAACTGAATCACTCAGAAACTGTTCAGCTCAGCGATCTGCAATAAGATCTTTAAAGATGGCGCTTGAAAATACGGATCGTGAATTCCCCACACTAATAGTGTGTGATTCGTATTTCTGCGTCAAGTCATACAACAGTGACATGCAGACATGGAGTAAAAACGGTTTTAAAGATGACACAGGTGCCACAATAAAGCATAAAACGCTTTGGGAACAAGTAGTTCTTGTAAGGAAAGAACTACAGAAGACTCACGTGATACACACACTGAGTCATCGACGTGATGGCGTTCACGTTGCAGGGAATTCATTGGCTAACATAGCCACAGCGGTTCAACCGGCTTCCGTAGCCACTGAAAAGCGTTCAGAAAAACACATAGATGGGGAAACCATGCTGGCAGTAAAAGCCTCATTAAAAGGCGATTATGCAGCATTACCTCTCAACTATCCACTCAGTAATACATACATAATTGATACAAACTCCATTTCATTTGCTCGACTCCCTGGAGTGGGGGATAGAGTATTTCCAAACACGAACCGGAGAGTTTTCTTGATTGAAGACGCACACATGGGTTTGGGTCTGAGGCACCAAGAGATCCTGAAATCTCTGATGGAATTACAATCAGAGTACTGGTGGCCGGGAATGAGCATAGATATCTACAATTTTGCAAAAAATTGTGAGGACTGCAACAGAGATCGCAGTTGTGAACCGGACCAGCCAATAGCCCAGATACCACTATTAGATAGCATCAGGCTATCTAGAGCACAAATCCAGTCGGAGGAATGCGTCCCCATAATTATTAAGACTGAATTCACTTAAAATGTAGACCCCAGCACTCGGCTGACGCCAGAACTGTTCTAAAAGATTTGCGAGTCTTTATCGGCACATACGCAATTGGCATGCTACATTCTGATCAGGGTCCTGCGTTTAGCTCTCGAGCTTACAAAGAGGCCATGAACAGCATGGGCATTGCATTGCAGTACTCTTCTCCCTTCCATCCTGAGGGAAATGCGGTAGTGGAAAGAAAAAACCGGGACATAAAGCAATCTATAACGGCAAGGGTATTAGGTTCAGGTGATGGGTGGGTCAAACATTTAACAAGTGTCCAACGTAGTCTTAATAATCTGCCAAGAAATTCTCTAAAAGGTCTCACTCCATACGAACTATTGTTCGGCACTAGAATGCTCATTCAGGACCTTGATTGTCACACTTCAGTTGTAGAAGGAAAATCCTTTGATATCAAAGATCGTTTGGCTGTTTTACAGGATTTAAATGAAACAAGAAAAAACCTGAGTAACCTAAAGTTGAAACAACAGCCGACAGCCACTGAAGAAAAACCACCTGTCCCAGCAAGACCTGTCTGGATTCCAAAGATTTGGGGATCTGGTCAGAGAGAAGATCGCGGTGAAGAAGGAATTTGGGCCTTCTTACAGAAAAGCAGTACCTGTCTTAGCTATCAGCGGAACAAGATCAGTTGTACTACCGCCCCTTGCTGGTAAAAAGGAGAACAGAGTTGTATCCATCAACCTGGTAAAACCACAATCATGTGGCCAATAATAAGTAGTAGGCCAAGTGGACTCCCAAGAAATACCAGAATACCGAAATTTGCTACAATCCAAGAGGCTCATACTGAGAGACTAATCATATTTGATAAACCTGAGTGAAATAGCTGCCTATTGTTTTCATACAACTCTAGAGATACACTCTTATTCTGAGGGAGCAAATTTGTCATGTTTATGCGGTTGTCAGAAACTGAATCCCTTCTTGTCTGAGTCAGGGAAGTTCATCCCTTCCTATTCATTCAAGAACGTTTTTAGTGACCTCTGAGTCTGAGCTAGCTGGCGCAAACCTAAATTAAGTTTAACATAGTCAGTAGAGACCTAGATGACCTCAGTCCTACGTCTACACTGCTGTTTATGTTATTCCAATGCGCAGAGCCTATTGGGAAAATAGGAACTACACTACAAAAGAAAGGGGTTCTTCAAATGGAAGACATGCAAAGCATGTCAATTTGGAATTAGTCGAACAACCTACCAAACTCCCTTAGAAGAAAGACCTATTAATAAAGCCCTCACATGCAAATCCAACTTTGTGATTTATGTGCTGGAGTGCCCTTGTGGCCTGTGTTATATAGGCAGTACTATACTGCAAGGACACAAAAGGGTACTCCGGCATATAAGGGTAATAAAAAACAAGGACACATCCTACCCTGTGGCCAGACACTTTGGTGAATTCCACAATGCAGACCCTAAAGACCTACCATACTATCTGATTGACTCCATCCCTCCCCACAAAGGAGGAGGTGATAGGGAGAAAGCCCTCAGAAAGTTAGAAACATGGTATATTCTCAGCCTAGATTCTAAGTATCCAAACGGGTTGAACGCTACAGAAGAATTATACCTGTGTGTGTAAGTCTAAGAAAAGGATTAGTTTCTAAATTGAATTTAGTAACAACATGGAATATCAATATCACCTTTTAGGTCATCTAACTGTAACCAAACATCAAACCATATGGTTGCTATAGCAACCGCCTAAATCAAATTCCCCTATCTTTTAAATTTACACAGGATTGATAGGTTTTGCATGCATTTTATATTATGAATTTATTGCACTGAACACTTTCTATACCCTACACTAGCACTTTCAATTTTTAGCCTAAAGGTTTACATGTCAATTGTTTACATTATTACATAGACTACATCTCATGAATATCATAGAAGTTACATTTGCACAGGTATGCAATGGTATTTATACAGGAACATCCGCGTGAATGAATATTTATCAAGGGCTTTATCCATTTTATAGAAAACCAATGTTTTTTTTAATGCTTTTTAGCTTCTGACAGTACTGTAAGGATTTTATGGGACTGTTTTTAGAAATTTGGTATAGGTTTTGAACATGCTACTATATGTTAAAGTTATCATACCAGATTCAAATCATGTATTGCTTAAACCTTGAAACCAGCTCCAATGTTCACCATGAAATCCTTTTCCTATTTCTATCTCCATGTCTTTGAACCTTAAGGTATTTGGTACTTTTAGAAAATCACATAACAAAATGTGAAAGAAAAAATGCTTTAAAAATCAGTGCAATTTCTATAGATATTGAACTCAGGAGTAGTGTGAAAATAGGCAGTCAGATTTCATTCAGATTTCCAGGAATATACTTTATGGTGGGTGGATTTTTTTTTGGTAGTAGAGGTAAGTAGGGTATTTTTAAACTTATACAGCAATACATTGTAGTGATATATCTGGCCACAGCATACTGTTGTAATTTTTCTTTACATGCTGCTGACAAGGAAGTGCATGACTGGCTAATGACTGCTTATACGAATGTTAAAGGCAGCCATGTTGTTTATTTTACCACTAAGGGTCAATTACGACGTCGTTCAGAAAGGATCCGAATCCGATTCAGAACGCGTCTTTCAGACCGATTCGGAAAGCTTCCGAACTACTGATTACGATGTTCAATAAGCGTTCGGACTTTCCGACTATGTTTTGATTGCCAGTCGGATGAACGGAATCAGTCGGAGCTCACTTGTACAGGACTACGGACCAGCCTTTCCAAATCGGTTGTCAGCTGCTGGAATTTGGAGCCAGTAGCAGGCCCCCTTCACCCGGAGCCTTCCGAATGGGGCCTGTGGGGGTGCCCATGGGACCCTTTTTGCAGCCATCTGTAGGAAGGGGGAGGCTCTAGTTGGCGCAGTGCAACACTAGCGACAAGCAGGGACTCTCTCTTCCTCGTCAGGGCTGAGGGTTACCTTCCAGACAACCTCTGCTTACCCTCTAGGTAGTGTGGCTTAAGCAGTCGTAGGCTAATCTTTGGGGCACATAGGGTTAAACACTTGCAATAGTACACCTTTACAACCAACCCACCACACAACGAGACCAGACTGTATTCTGTAAAAATATATATCTTTATATAGATTTTAAGCAGGCTTGTGAATACAGTCGATGTACTTTATGATAACGGTTGCAAGTTACTCAGTTCAGGTTACCACAGTTCTTATAGCAGTTCTCTGAGGGCCCGTAGGCCGGTGTTAACCAAAGTTCTTGTGGAGCCGGCGGCTTCCAGGGGATCTGTCCCACGTCGCGTTGCCTTCCCGGGGTCGCTGATCGTTGCGGCTCTTCAGCCGAGCAGGTCACTGGTCGTCCGGGGCAGCGGTGTTCTGTGGCGGCAGGGTCCTCTCCTCGTCGTCCGCTCTGACCCTGGAGGCGGCGGCTGTGCGGCGGTGGCAAGTGGCAGTACGGTCCCCAAGTGCAGGACGTACCCAGCCAAGTGCCGGTGCAGCTGTGGGCTCACAACTGGGCTGTCGGGCAGGCTACCGACCTTGCGGATTCTCACAGGGCAACTGTCCGTCTTTGCAGGTGAGTGGCTGCTCGTTATGCAGTCACCTCGAGAGCTCGGACCGGACTGGTCCTCCTTCGCTTTGCTCTCGGGCTCCCGGTGCAGTTGCGGTCACGGTGTTCGGGCCAGCGGCGGCTGGTCCTTACTTTGCTCTCGCTGTTGCTTTGGGCCCCGGTCACGGTGGTCAGGTGGATGTTGTTGCCTTGGAGGAGATTCCTCCGTCGGTGCTGCGGCGATGGTCAGCACCCGCAGTCGCTTTCTTCCAAGGGGGTAGCGTCCACTGGTCCTGGGACGCTGGTCAGGGGGCAAGTTCAGTTGCAAGCCCTTGGAGATCTCTTTAGCAGAGTTTGGCACAAAGTAAAGCAAAAGTCTTTTCGTAGTCTTTTCTTCTTCCTCTCCTTCAGCAGCAAGGCACCAGACACAGGCAAGAGTCAGCACCCTTCCTTGTCTCTCACGGTCCTTCTCGTAGGGCAGAGTCCTTCCGTGGCCCAAACAGGATCTAATTTTCAAGGAGCAGGGCTCCATCTTTTATAGGGCATTTCTTTTGTTCCCCCAGGCCAGGGGGGCCTTTGCATAGCCACTCTCAGTCCTTGAGTACCCCGGTGGGTGTACTCCGGCTTCTGCTTTCAGTGTGAGGGGCAGGCGCATCAGACGCCCCACAGGAGGTGGAGCCAGCATTGTCCGGACAGGGGTGGCCAGAGTACCTTGTTGATGGGGGCTTCGCCCTTCCTGGGCCAGGCGTCGGCAGAGTCATCCGCCGCTCCCCAGGAGGGTGGAGCCAGCATTGTGGTGGTCGAGCACCACTACAGTTCGAGTCAAGAGGCACTCCCACCTCCCACTAAGGTGTAATCTGCGCATTCACCACCTGTCATCCCTCCAGCCCTGTCACTCACACATCCCAGACAGTCAGATACACATACCAGCAGAGGCGGGCTGAAATGGTTAAGCAAGCAAATGCTAACTTTCTAAAAGTAGCATTTGCAAACCCAGGATACTAAAATAAACTTGACTACAAGAAATATTTTATCATCCTGAGTTCAGGCATACTAAACATGACTCGCTACCATGCTCCTTGAGCCTGCGGGGATTATAGGGTGTAATAATTCTCGCAGCTCAGTCTGGCCTAATGGAGCAGGTAGCCTTCAATAGTGAAATACGGTCTTGGTTGTAAGTCACTACTAGGACAGGCCACGCACATCAGGGCTTGTCCTACCTTACACCTACAACGCACCCTGCCCGCGGGCCTACCATAGGGGTGACTAATATGTAGTCAAGGGAAGGGTCGGTGCTGGCAAGTGGGGACACTTGCCCAGCTAGCGTGACAGTACGAGGCCGCACGCGGGTTCTGCGGTCGCAGTTCCCAGACACATCTTTACGGCTGCTTCGGTGGGTGGCGCAACCAGCGCTGCAGGCCCACCAGCAGTATTGGCATCTACAAGCCCCGGCACTCTCTAGTGCACTTTACTAGGGACTAACAGTAAATCCAAAGAACCAATCATGGATACCAATCGCATGTATAATTTACAGTAGGGAGCACTTGCACTGTGGCACGGGTCAGCCGTGGCGCAGTGCCCTGAGTATCGGAAAACCAGCAAAACATCGGAGGCACATCAGCAAAAAGTGGAAGGGAGACTCACGCCAAGGTGCCAGGTCTAACACCATCCATAGTGTGGCAGGCACCACGGGGAGCCCCCTACAGGGTCCACAATTTTCCCCACCCCCAACTTTTTTCAGTGGGAGCCTGTTTTCGGTCAGAACATAGGTTCCCATTGAAGTCAATGGAATTCCGATTGAATGGTATTTGGAACAATCAACTCAGTTGGTCGGACTCCCCAAATCCGTTTCGGTCAGAATGCTTTCTGAATGACATCCTAATCAACCCCTTAGTCATTCTGTGTTAAAGGGTAAATATAGTGTAGTACCCTGTAATTAAAAAAGTAAATAATAATGTAAAAAAGAAAATGAAAAGCACAGTACTACTCTATATTTCACATTAAAACTGTGAAAGTCCACTAAGATTAGTCTTAACTTTATTTTGCACTTTTGATTTTGGAAGGGCAAAATATTGTTTAGGCCACACTTACTCTGTGTACTTGCTTTTAAATATGACACTCGTGTATATGCCCTTCCACTCCACGCTACGTCACTCTATGCCACTCCAATCTATGCCACTCCACTCTAGCCCACTCCACTCTACACCATTCCTCTCTATGCTATTCCCCTCTATACCACTCCATTCTTTACAACTCCACTCTATGCCACTCCACTCTATGCTTTCTGACTTGACACCAATCCACTCTACACTACTCTACTGTAGGCCACTCCACTCTAGACCACTCCACTCTATGCCACTTTACTGTATGCCACTCCACTCTACAGCACTCCACTTTATGCCACTCCACTCCACTCCACACCATACCACTTCATGCTATTCCACCATATGCCACACCACTCTATGCCACTTCACTCTGTGCTATTCTTCTTTATGCCACTCAACTCTATGCCACGCCAATCTAAGCCAATCCACTATATGCCACTCCACTCCACTCCACTCCACTCTACGCTATTCAACTTTATGCCACTCTGCGGTGCAACCCTCCAGTTTACCCCACTCCACTAGATGGTATTCTACTGTATTCCACACCAATATATGCCATTCCAATCTATGCCACTCCACTCTGTGCAATACCACTGTACACCACTCCACCCTACACCGATACACCCTGTACAACTCCACTCCATGTCACTCTCCACTATTCCTCTCTGCTCCATTGCACTCCACTCTACTCAGCTCTATGACATTCTGCTCCACCCTACGACACTACACCCTTCTACTCTTCTACACTATACTCCAATGCATAGCACTCCACAGTACAACCGTCTTCTCCAGTTTATGTCAGTGTATGACACTCTACTCCAATCTACGATACTACAAAACTCTCTCCATGACACTCCACTCCACTCCAGTTTACTGGCTTCTACTCTGTTGCAAACCCCTCCACTCTGCTCCACTGCACTCAACTATTATATTTTACACTACTCCACTCTATACTACTCCATGCCACTCAAATCTAAAATACTTTATGTTACGCCACTCTAACACACTCTACTCCAGGCTACTCTACTCTACAACACTATACCTCTATGGCACTCCACTCTGTCTACTCTAATACACGTTTCTGATACACTCTGTTACACACCACTCCGGTCTACTGTATGACACTCCACTCCACTTTATAATATGCCCTTACTCTGTACTCCATGCTCTACAACACACCAATCCACTCTATCACACTTTACTCCACTCTATATTATGCCATTCTACTCAACTCGACTCCACTTCACAACAGTTTACCTGCACTCTGCGCTGCTCCACTCTACGGCACACTACTCCACTTGATCCAACTCTTCTCTACTACATTCTATGCCACTCTATTCAATGTTTGCCTCTACCCTCCACTTACTGCACTCTACTCCACTCTATGCCACTTTACAATACTCTACTCCCTTCTGTGACTCTCTACGCAACTCTCTGTATGCCACTCCACCCCACTTCACTCCATGCTGCTCTATGACACATTACTCTACCCGCATTCCACTACTCCACTCTATGCCAGTCCACTCTGTGCCACTCAATGCTATTCAACTCTATGAGACTCTATGCACTTCGCTGTACTACACCCTATGACAGTCTACACTAATGTAGGCCACTCTAATATACAAGATTCTACTCCACTATATGCCACTCCACTCTACTGTAGTCTATGATGCTTCACAACACTCTACGACATACCACTACACTCTTCTGTATGAACTTGACTCTATGCTACGCCACTCTACTCTACTGCGCGCCACTGTGCTCCACTCTGCGACACTTTTCAGAACTATACGCCACTGCAGGATACTCAACTATATGCCACTCCACTGTTAGAGACTCTACTCACCTTATACAACTACACTCTATAACACTCTACTACACTTTATGCCACTCTATAAGACTTTGCTCCACTCTATGGTCATCCAATCTATGCCACTCTACCACACTGTATCACACTGTACAAAACGTCACTCAACTCCACTCCTCTCTGTGACACACCACTCCACTATATGACACTGCACTCCACTTTGCAACATTGTCCTCCACTGTAGTCTACATTCTCCAATAAAAGACATTCCACTTCATAATAATCCTTTCAATGCCATGCCACTGTACAACACTCTACTCCACTCTAAGGCAGTCTAGAAAAATCTACTCGACAACACTCCAGTCAACAGCAATCCAGCCAACAACACTCCTCTGAACAACACACTACTCTATGACACTACACTATATGAGACTCTGATTTACGACAGTCTATTCCTTTTTTATGACACTCCACCGTACTCAACACACCACTTCACTATACGTCACTCCATTCTACAAGACCCTACTCCACTCAATGTCCCTCCAATCTGCAACATCCTACTACTAACTGCACCAGTCTACGGCACTGTACTCAACAACACTTGGGTTCAATCCTCTGAATGACACACCACTGTATGACACTACACTGTATGACAATACACTCTATTACAGTCTCATTCTCATTTCAATCTTTATTTCGGCATGTATACCATAAAAGACAAATACATCAATACAATAAAACATTTCTCCTTTTTCGTTTTGAAAAAAAAAAGAAAAGTAAAACATGCAGTATAAAACAATCAGTTTTCTTATCAATATTAAAAATACATACAATAAAATCCACAGTATTCAAGGCATACCTAATATTTGGTGAGAACATTTATGGGCATCATGAATAGGATTTCATTAATTGGCCCTCAGTTGATGCTCGACAGTACTTTGAACATAGCCACATTTTACAATTTATAGCCCATCTTTCTTCTTAGGAAGAAGATACTATGCAAGAATCTGCTTACACTAAATACAATGGGTTGACTAGTGTTAGACGAAAGGATCCTTAGAGCCTGGGAACACGATCTTACACCTAGTGTTAAACATATAGGTTTGATCCATCTCTTTCTAGCCTGTTCATATGCTGGGCAGAAAAAGAGGATATGTGATTCATTTTCCTTTTGGTTACAACCACATATGGTACACAGTTCGTCTTCTACATAATTCTCCGAGTTTGCACCACCAGACCAGCGGGCTAGCGTGGAACCAATCTGAAGATTTCCATATCTAAACTTCATAAATAGGGTCTTTGCTAGGGGTGGTTCTATTTCATCAAGGAAACTCTCGAGAAATGGATCATCTTTAAAGGTTAGAAACCTTGTTACAAGAGACCCATTTGAAGAAGCGTTTTTGATCATTTCCATAATGTACGACCAAAAACTCTTTTTTACCATGTTTTTTGACTGAGTAGAGAGTGAATCAGGATGTTCCCAGTAATGCGACAAACCTATTGTGGTAAGCCAAAATTTGATATGTTTAAACCAGGGTATCACATTGAAGATATCAAGCTCCATGATTTCTACTAACCCATCCTTATATGCTTTCAGCTCTGGTACACACCACAACCTAATGCATAACAGTAAAGGACGCAGAATGATGTGATGGTCCGTTCTGCGGAAGTTTAGGTCAAGCTGAAGTGGGACCAGTGGAGTACTTCTGGGGGCTCTGACCAAGCTTCGCAGGAAGTTGTTGTCCAGGACCCTAAAGGTGTCTATAGATCCTGGGCCCCAAATTTCCGAGCCGTATAATACTGCCGGTTGGACCTTAAATTTAAAGAGTTCAACTGCAGGAGACACGGCCTTGCTTGTACTTTTACCCTGCTCCCTAAGAATGGGTTTTACGTTCTGGTTAAACATCATCTTGCATTTTTCCAGTTGGGCTTTCCAAGTAAAATTGGAGTCCAAAGTTACACCTAAGTATCCAAAGTGCGGGACTGATTCCAATTTTAATCCATTCAAACTTAAGCAACCCTTGTCAGTTTTAGATGGATTTATGACCATACATTTCGTTTTCTTCCCATTTATCTCCAATCCTTTTTTGGTACAATAATCGTTGAACGAGTTCAAAAGGGCTTGGAGACCCTTTTTTGTCTGGGAGATTAAAATAGTATCGTCCGCAAACAATAAGGAGGTGACTTTTTCGCCATTCAGCTTGGGGGAATCATTTTTACACCCCTCCAGATATGTAGGGATATCATTTACAAATAGCGAGAATAAAGTGGGGGCCAGTACACACCCCTGGCGCACGCCACGTTCAATTGGGATTTTTGGAGTTAATTCGCCTTTGGGGCCCCATCGTACTCTGGCAAAGTTGCCTCTATGTAGTTCTTTTATTTGTGTTATCAAAGTGGGTGGCATCCCTACTAGACTTAATGTTTCCCACAATAAATTACGTGGGACTAAATCGAATGCCGCCCTTAAGTCGACAAACGCGACGTATAATTGCCCCTTTTTGATCTTAATATACTTCCAATAAAGGCAGCAAAAGCGAAAGATTTGATCGATAGTGCTCACTTTGGCTCTAAATCCTGCTTGATATCTAGACAGAATTGCATTTTCCTCTAGCCAATCATTAACTCGAAATAGGATGTGTCTGGAGTAAACTTTTTGTAAAATATCCATGAGGCTTATTGGGCGATAATTTGAGGGGTCCATCCTATCACCTTTCTTGTATATTAAAACTATTTCCGCCCCCTTCCAGCTCTCTGGGAATTCTAGACTCCGGGATAGCTCATTGCACAGATGGTTAATATACGGAGCCCATACTTCTACTTTGTGTTTATATAGGTCCCCCGGAATCTTGTCTAGCCCAGGGGCTTTGCCCGACTTGATCTGGGCTATTGCCAGTTCTGTCTCACCTAGGGTAAAATCCAGGGAACCCCCAGTGGTAGCCTTGCTTAGAGTTCTTTCTAAAATGGGTGCCTCGTATTCCTTATAGAGGTTAGAGAAGTGGTTTACCCATGTCTGTTCGTCTAAATAGACGTCTTTGACCGCTCTGCCTAGATGGTCTCCATTAGCTATCAGCCTCCAGAAAGCTATGTTGTCTCTAGTTTTTGCTGCATGGAGGAGATCTGCCCATTTAGCTTCTTCCCATGCCACTTTAGACTTTCTTTGAGCCAGTTTGTAATTATTCCTGGCTGAAAGGATGTCCAAACGGTCCTTGGATTTTATTGCGGTTAAAAGTGCCCTCTTGGATTCCCTGCAGTCCCTGTTGTACCATGGTTTACTA
Organism: Lissotriton vulgaris; assembly: GCF_964263255.1. Classification (NCBI taxonomy): domain Eukaryota; kingdom Metazoa; phylum Chordata; class Amphibia; order Caudata; family Salamandridae; genus Lissotriton; species Lissotriton vulgaris. Next base: position 959,369,676 of record NC_141698.1, read on the forward strand.
TGAGGCAAATTTTGTAGTTTTTGCTGCCCCTTCTTTGGCATCTTGGTGACAAGGGGTTTTAAGGCATCAAAAAATTTTTGGTGTAGTTTCATAAAAAGACCACCGCTCCCCTCCCTTGAGCTGGAATTTAAATATCCTTCAAAGATGTTGGCAAAGAGCTTATAGATTTCAGCAATAGCTTCACCATTCTCCAATACTAGTGACCATTTGAGGGAACGCCTGTTGTTGCTAATATGTATCTCAATTTGGTCACGGTTGGCTGCCTCGCTGGTCAAAGGAAGAACTGAATCCCCTAATAGGGAGTCCTTGAGCTGGAGAACTAGAGGGAAATGGTCACTTTCCAGTCTTTCTGTTACTTCCATGTCAAGGAGAAATTCCCACGATGGCACTGAAGCAATGATGAAATCTATATTGCTCTTGTAGTTCCCTCTAAAGAAGGTAGATTTTTTCCTGGCATCTGAAGGTAGCCGCCCATTGCATGCTCTAGTGCAGTATTCTGCACATATCCTGTTCAGTTGGAGTGCCTGGGGGCTGCATTTAACTGTTTTTATGTTATCTAGTACAGGGATACCATTTGCCTCATCTTCTTCTAAAAAGATGTCACTAAACCCCAGAACAGGCTCAAAATTACAATTAAAATCCCCTGTCATGATCACATAATTCTCTCTAGTGTCTAGTTTACACAATAGAAGGTCTAGCTGGGTTAGTAAGGGAGATTCTTTTGATTTAGGTATTGGTCTGTTGTAGACATTCACCAAAAAAAGTTTTTTCCCTCTAGAAACATTAATTTTCAAAATCAGTATATCAGGGGAATTGGTGTCCACAACTTCTATATTCACTTTTAAATTAACCTTTACCCAAATCAACAATCCTCCCGAGGGTCTTCCACTTCTGGAGGGGGTCGCACTGATACCATAGGATTTGTAGCCTAGCCTGTGAGTAATTTCAACAGACCAGGTCTCTTGCATCATACAAAAATCAAAAGTATCAATGAAACTTGACCATTCCGGGTCCCTTAGGTTTTTTGTAATCCCGGCTATATTCCAGGAAACCAATTTGATAATTTGCCATGATTCTCGAATTGGTTGCATCACTACGTCTCCCACCACCTCAGGGACTATGGTATGGCATTCAAGGTTGCTTACATCAGCCTCTGGAGCCAAATCATTTTGTGCAGAAACACCTCCCCTTTGTGTTAAACTATCCCTAATTATGGGGACCAACGCCGGTAGTACAATTACATCATCAGGAAGAATAGTTTCAATAGTGGTGACATCAGTTCTTCGAGTACAAAGTTCATTCCCTGTTCCCCCCCCCTCCAACAAATCTGTAATCAACAATTCCTTTCCATCCAACCCCTTTGACTGCTGGCATCAATCACAGTCATCTAGACCGCTAAAAATGTCAAATCTGTTAAAGGTTTCCAAGGGAGTGAAGGGCTTTAAGTGGTCCATTCTTCTATTGGGATTGTTTTGCCTTTGCGGGACGTAATTCCAGCCAAATACTCCAAGTGCAGGTGGAGGATTTGGGGGAAAAGAATGCTGCATAGGGTTAGTTCTAATGGGTGGTTGCATCATTTGTTGAGTATTACCAGCCCTCTGCATGACTGGTGGATAAGTGCAGGATGTAGTTTGAGATGTTACATAAGAGGCTGGTTGATGTTGAGAGGGAAAAACAACAGACCTCGGGTAAAAATATGTCAATGGCCTGGGTATTATGCAATTATTTGTAATTCCCGGGGGCCAATTTAATACAAATTGTACTGCATTGGGATCCCTGAAATTTACAACCACCACATCTCCCTCAATATTTTTTGTTCGACTGCCCAACCATTGGAGGCGGCGGACATGCACAATTTCTCCGTTTATATGAGGTGCTATGGGCCTATACAGACCTAGCCAATGCATGATTTTGTTTTTAAGTTGTGCAAAACCCTCCCTTTTGTTGTTTGGTAGCACTGGAACCCCCGTTAGAACTACCACAAAGGGCACTGCCTCTGGTGGTAGTTCTGGGTTTGGAATTGGTTTGGGCCTTCCCCATCCGGATTTTTGGTCCCTTACTTCCATCCGATGATTTTCATTTGAAGTACTAGCTCCTTCGTTAACTGTGTTAGTTATGACAGTGGTTGACTTAGGAGCAGATTTATTTTGTGGATTTTTTGGCGGTTGGGTTATTTGGACAGTTGTTAAAGTGTTCCCTTTAGGCGCCAAATTAGGGGGGATCGTCAGCGGTGTAAGACTAGCTGATGGTACAGGGGCAACTGCGCTTTGTTTGGTCACATTAGAAGTTTTGGGGTCTATTATGCAGGATGTTTTTGCAACTACTTCGCCCTTGCTTCTCAGTGCATGTTCAAGTGAACTTAATCTAGATTCTACTTCAAGCAACCTCTCCAAGATAGATGCGGAGTAGGTTTTGATTAAGTTTTCTATGGAATCCAAGGTAGCAGAATCGCAGGCTGCAATAGGCGCCTTTGACTGCGTAGAGACTTCCATAACCTCCTCCGTGTCTATGACTACAACAGTAGGTGGCAGAGAGACAGTTGCACTAGGCCCCTTGTTGTCAGTAGGTGTATTGGCAGGTGTAGTAATGATGCTGTCAGCAGGGCCTTTAGCTTTTTTCCCAAAGTCTGAATGACTTAGTTTTGATGGAGCTTGAGCCCCGCCTTTCCGTCGTTTTTTGCATGGTGGTGGTCCATGTACCCTTGAAGGTAATGGCGGCTTCTTGGCTCTACTATGCACTATTTTTGATAGTTTAGACGTGGGTGGTTTTGGGACATTAGGAGTACTCGTGTGTGTAATGCCCTCAAAATCAATCAAATCCAGTTGGGGAGAGTTATTAGCACAGGGGATACTAACTATTGGAGCCACATGTTGGGTATCCGTAGTGTGGATGATAACATCAGCTAACTGAGAATTTACGTTAGTATACGTAGGAGGTGTAGATACTGGGGACAATGGGCGACTTTTTAAACTTTCCACAGAGCGGCGACGTTCTGCACGACGCTCTGCCAGGACTATTTCCAGCGGCGTGTCTGAGGAAACCTTAGAGAAATAATCATCAAGAGTTTTGTTTAACAAGGTTCCCAGTTTTTCAGACATATCTGCCGCAAGAATTAAGTAACTAACTAAGTTCCAAGGGCACAGGAACACAACAATCTAGAAGCAAAATGGCACAGGTTAAATACCAGGGTATTATGTCCAGTCCGGTCTCCTCGGTTCTCGGAGGGTCTCAGAGGGTCCGCCCTTAGTCCGGGCTTTGTCCCGGGTGATGTCCCGCACACGCGTCCCGCTAACGCGCGAGTCTTCGATTGATAAATCTACCGCGCCTTGGGGGCGGAGTCTCGGGAAGAGGCGGCAGGTGTGCTAGCTGGAACACGCACAGCCTGCTGGCACTCGCAGTCCCGTCCTCGTTGCTGGCAACTCCCCCACGGTGATTCTGACGCCCAGCGGGGCTCCTGGCACAAAGTAGCTTTGCCCTACGGGGCTCCAAGGTCCAGCAAGGAAACAGGCAGCAAGGACTCCTTCACGAGCGGCACCCGCGAAGCGGGAGCCGCGAGGAGTTTTCACAGTCCAGCGGGGGGCGGAGACACGGGAAGAGGCGGCAGGTGTGCTAGCTGGAACACGCACAGCCTGCTGGCACTCGCAGTCCCGTCCTCGTTGCTGGCAACTCCCCCACGGTGATTCTGACGCCCAGCGGGGCTCCTGGCACAAAGTAGCTTTGCCCTACGGGGCTCCAAGGTCCAGCAAGGAAACAGGCAGCAAGGACTCCTTCACGAGCGGCACCCGCGAAGCGGGAGCCGCGAGGAGTTTTCACAGTCCAGCGGGGGGCGGAGACACGGGAAGAGGCGGCAGGTGTGCTAGCTGGAACACGCACAGCCTGCTGGCACTCGCAGTCCCGTCCTCGTTGCTGGCAACTCCCCCACGGTGATTCTGACGCCCAGCGGGGCTCCTGGCACAAAGTAGCTTTGCCCTACGGGGCTCCAAGGTCCAGCAAGGAAACAGGCAGCAAGGACTCCTTCACGAGCGGCACCCGCGAAGCGGGAGCCGCGAGGAGTTTTCACAGTCCAGCGGGGGGCGGAGACACGGGAAGAGGCGGCAGGTGTGCTAGCTGGAACACGCACAGCCTGCTGGCACTCGCAGTCCCGTCCTCGTTGCTGGCAACTCCCCCACGGTGATTCTGACGCCCAGCGGGGCTCCTGGCACAAAGTAGCTTTGCCCTACGGGGCTCCAAGGTCCAGCAAGGAAACAGGCAGCAAGGACTCCTTCACGAGCGGCACCCGCGAAGCGGGAGCCGCGAGGAGTTTTCACAGTCCAGCGGGGGGCGGAGACACGGGAAGAGGCGGCAGGTGTGCTAGCTGGAACACGCACAGCCTGCTGGCACTCGCAGTCCCGTCCTCGTTGCTGGCAACTCCCCCACGGTGATTCTGACGCCCAGCGGGGCTCCTGGCACAAAGTAGCTTTGCCCTACGGGGCTCCAAGGTCCAGCAAGGAAACAGGCAGCAAGGACTCCTTCACGAGCGGCACCCGCGAAGCGGGAGCCGCGAGGAGTTTTCACAGTCCAGCGGGGGGCGGAGACACGGGAAGAGGCGGCAGGTGTGCTAGCTGGAACACGCACAGCCTGCTGGCACTCGCAGTCCCGTCCTCGTTGCTGGCAACTCCCCCACGGTGATTCTGACGCCCAGCGGGGCTCCTGGCACAAAGTAGCTTTGCCCTACGGGGCTCCAAGGTCCAGCAAGGAAACAGGCAGCAAGGACTCCTTCACGAGCGGCACCCGCGAAGCGGGAGCCGCGAGGAGTTTTCACAGTCCAGCGGGGGGCGGAGACACGGGAAGAGGCGGCAGGTGTGCTAGCTGGAACACGCACAGCCTGCTGGCACTCGCAGTCCCGTCCTCGTTGCTGGCAACTCCCCCACGGTGATTCTGACGCCCAGCGGGGCTCCTGGCACAAAGTAGCTTTGCCCTACGGGGCTCCAAGGTCCAGCAAGGAAACAGGCAGCAAGGACTCCTTCACGAGCGGCACCCCGCACAGTCCATTCTTACTCTATGACACTCCACTGCACTCTACGACAAGTGACTTCACTCTATATCACTCCACTCTAGAAAACTCTACTCCACTGCATGCCCCTCTACTCTATGCCACTCTCCTTCACTGTATGAGACTCCACTGAATGGCACTCTACTGTAGTGTACAACATGGCATGTCACTCAATGATATACCCCTCGAGAAGACACTAATCCACAGTAGATGTATGACATCACAATGCATGCTTTTACCACGCATGCTTTTACATCGCAAGTTTTACAACGCATGCCTTTACAACGCATAGTGTTGAGGGGTGCTGGATAGTGAATAGTTTAATTTACTATTCCAACTCCAGTCCCTGTGGATAGTAGGGAAGGTGTTGGTTAGTAAATTAAATCTATTCCCTATCCTAGAGCGCCCCCCCGTGCAATGCGTTGTAATGGTTTGCGTTGTAAAAGTTGCGATGTAAAGGCACTGCATGGTAAAAGTTGCGTTGTAAAGGATGTTTCCCCTCCACAGTATATGCTTCCACTTAACGTCACTCTAATCAACTCTACTCCACTGACTGACACGCTACCACACACTTGACACTGCACTTTACAACACTACACTCCATGGCACCACACTGTAAGAGACTCTATGCCACTGTACTGTACAGCACTTCAATGGATGACACTGTACTCAACAATTTGAAACAGTTTTATTAAAAAATATAAAACATTGATATTCAATGACAAAAACTCAATAGCTAAGGATAAGACCTAGTTAGGGAAATTGTATTAATTCTTTGTATACAACCAAACAAACTACACAAACATGAGACATTCTAAAGTTATATTTATACCTTAAATTTATAATTTACACCAGGTTCTAATTACTACAACGTTATTTATTATTCCCATATAAACCAAACTTAAACTACACAAAGATCTGAAATTAATAAATTATACTTGTGAGAAATTGGATTGTTAATTGACTAGAGGATTAGCCCTGGCCAAGCAACAGACACAGTCCCTGGCACTGTAAGATACAAATAGGAACTATGTTGACCTCTCCATAACCCTGTGTAGCTTGGCACAAAAAGCAGTCAGGCTTAACTTAGAGGTAATATGTAAAGTATGTTTGCAGCACACAAACAGGAATAAAGTGAAAACACAGCAGAAGAAAAATCATTTGGAATCACAGAGTAGACCGTGATAACGTTTTTGACACCAAAACTACAAAAATGCAATCAGTAGAACCAGAGTTATTAATTTTTTAACATTTAAGTTAACATTGCACCCAAAAAAAAGCATCACTCAGAGTTATCTTGTTGTGCAAGACTGGGTGAAAGTCACAAGTTCAGGCCTGCCGTGATGGAGCGTGGGGCAAACACAGGGACCAAGTTAGTCCTGCTGAAAGAGTTACTTTCATACTCCGGCACAAAGGGCTCCATTCATGGTGGAAGGTGTAGCGTGGAGCAGAGAGAGCGTTGCGGATGGCAGTCGAAGTAGTATGAAGAGCAGGTTGGCGTTGTGGGTGGTCATCGCTGTAGCACAAAGATTCTGCCAGGAGTCGTTAGATGGTCACAGCTGGATAGTCTCATGGGTGTCCACCGCGATTGCTTGATACTGTAGCACAAAGGGTTAGTTCGCTGGAACCTCGCATTAGTGATTGCGTTTTGGCGCCAAAGGACTTGTTTGATTTTGCTAAGAGCCAAAAAACTTCAGGAGAGCTCAATTGAGGCCCCACCAAGGGTCCAGACCTGAGGGGCACCACGTCAGGAACTCACGCCAACTGGCCCCAATTGCTGCTTAAAGATGGTTGAAGCCTGTTACATCCCTGTGGCTCTGAACAGGAGGCCAAACAGGGTAGCTCTTGGAGTCACTCTGGTAGTCCTGGGCTTAGGTTAAGATCCCAAGGTCCTGGATGCTTCACTGGTTTCAGTATGGAGTCCTTCTGAAGAAAAGTTTAAAATCCAGAAGTTTTGGTGTCCTCGTGACCATGAATGACCTTTTTAGGGTGAGAATCGACCACCTGTGATGACCGCCAACACTCTTTTCAATGACAGCAACCGTCCTCGATGACCGGCAACACAAGACTTGTACATCACACCAACCACCTCAGTCTGTGAAGATCTCCAATGTGAAGCTCCAGCAACAGCTGGCTGTTCATGCTACAGCAATGTCCGTTGGTTATTCAGAATTCTTTACCTGCACATTAAAAATTCATATCACCAGTTCAATGGGTTGGATTTTTGTTGTTTTGATGTCATTTTATTTATCACAAAGTACTTTCTTTTTTTAGATTGGTTTAGAATTTACTTGCCTTGTGTTTTGACTTCATTACTGTTTATTTTGCTGTATACATTATTTACCCATTGCCTCTAAAGTAAGCCTGACTGCTTTGTACCAAGCTACCAGAGGATTAACCACTGGTTCATTTTATGACTTTTGTGGTTCACCCTGACAAGGATTGTATTTAATATTGGTGTGGTCTTCCACCCCTCTTAACTAATAACCCAATTTCTTAGAAGTCCAAACTAGAAATGTGAAATAGGCTTAATACAAACACCTTGAGGAAGCATTAAGTATGTGAGTACCAATGGCTAATCTGGCTTGAAAAAATATGCCCGTTTTTATGCAGTTTCGGTGACGTGTACATTAAAGAGGTATATTTTACATTTATTACCAAAACAAATATGCTTATCATATATTTGGAATAACAAATGAAGATTAAAATAAAACATTTCCGCACATTTGACATTAGAGGCTGCCCCTTTCACAAACGGGTTCCAACAAAAAATACACCAGAAAGGATATTTGTGAAAAATAGCACGTCATCAACTGGGCGCACAGTGCATTTTGTATCCGAAACTGTGGAGCAGAGATGAGGAGAAACTCTTTCGAAAAAGTGTGCTGAAGTATTTGTAACATATGTTTGTGCTCTGAGGTTGCACTTGAGGTAAACAAACACAGCTATAATTCAAGTGCAGTGCACATGCTCCATTTAAAACAGAGATGCACTTATTAAGCCAGTCATGGCAATGAAATTCTGTCAAATGCTCTTATGATTCAGTGCCTGTTTGTCATGATGCATGGATGATTATCAATTTACAACCCCTGTGAAGTAATGTGCATTCATGAGATCTTAAACTAACTTGGAATATTTACAGATGGTTAAACAAACAAGAAATTGATAAAGAGATAAAAATAGCTCAAGTGCTTAAATTAAAATATGTGATCCTAAAACATACCTGTCAGCAGTTCTGCATATAATCCATGTAAAGTCAGCACAGCAGCTTCTGGGCCATCTATTTAAAGCTTACAACGCCACATTTAGGTCTAGACTTTAGCAAGCGAGGTGAAAGAGTTTGATTAACACTTTGTAGTAGTATCAGGTTCATTTGATGGAATATTTAACAAAATCCGTAAAAACAAGTATGTACAAGCCCCTATCTCCACCACAACATTACTTTTAGTGCCGCTATGGTGGCAATAGGGGCTTTGCCTTATTTACAAGGCAGGGTTAAGCCACTTAACGTTGATTAACACTGCCTTGTAAATAAGGCATCCTTTCACGCTGTGTACTTAGCGTGAAAGGGAACGGCAATGGGTGTGGTGCTGAGCGTTCCACCGCAACATCCATTGATTTTTATGCTGCTCCCTATTTACAAGGGTGACGTAAATAGGAGGAAGTGCCAAAATTATGACCAGGGAAAACCTGGTCTTAAACAGGCTAAACAGGGAGAAATGCTTTATTTCTCCTCGTTTTTGCTGTTTCTATGTGTGCTGCGTTGTGCAGACAAATATAAAACAGCAAAACGCCATTGATTGTTTATGTGCAGAAAGGTGTCTCTTCCTGAACATACACATATAAGAAAATAACGTTTAGCAACTTCCATGTGTGCTGCATGAATCAGCACACACAAAAGTTACAAAACACCATTTAAAGATTAGTTCAAGGGTGCCTGCATTGGTGAGAGGCTGCCAAATTTGGTGCCAGTCCAGGGGGAAACATAGGGCTGCACCATATTGTTGTAAATGTTGTGAAAGCCTGCATTTCTGAAGTGGTGGAGAGCAGCGTTAAGCCAAGGATGCTAATGCCGCGCACCCACAGTTCCTTGTAAATATGCCCCCAATTGTTGCTTTTCTTTCTTCTGCTCTGGTTTTCTAGTTGTACATTGACAAGAAGAAAGGCAATATTTATGACAACATTTTTATTCTTTGTACTCCTTGAGTAATTATCGAAAATGTAGAATCTTTATGTATGTTTCTCTCATTATGAATTACTGCACTTCTTTTTTACATAAAAGACATATTAAACTGATTTTAATATCTTTGGCAGCTATTTTCTAATAGCTATTTTTGGGATACTCAATTTTGCATTATAGATACAATATTTTACTCTTTAGGATTACAAACATGCTTGCTTTCATTTGAATGATCCAAACACCAGGCATTTGTATGGTTTGTGGGAAATGTGATGGTGTGACTATATATTATAATGAATAATGTACCACCTGTTCTTCATGATAAGGATATTGCAAGTCAACTCACAGTTCCATAGCCTTATAAAGGAACTCGGATCGCGGTGTCATTCCTCTATATGTTCCTGGAACTCCTCAGCAACTTGCAATATCCTTGTCCTATATAGCATGCATCTTTACGATATTTCTTGAAAAAAAACTATGCAACTCTAACAGTACTGAAAATTGCATTGATAAATGTAAGCATTGCGATGTGTCTATGCATGCATTTGCCGAATTCCTTTTTCTTTAGAAGTAGGTTCCCCCTCAGTTAGGGACTAAGGTCTTCATATAGCAATATTTGTAGTAACCCTGTAAATCAGGTTTTTGATGGCAAAATACCACTTTAGAATGTACAAGCCCTCATTATGTGTAAGAACTTGTTGCTTTGTGCGGATGAACCTTTTTTGGAGGCTTTCCAAATCATAAAACTGGTTTGAGTTCCTTTCTGAATCACTAATACAAGGGTGTATGAAAGATGCATCTCCTTTCTCTTTAAAATGTATCAATGCTCTGTGACTGTAGTGCAGTCAAAACCATGGAAATGTTACCACAATCGAAGAAAATAGTTTTGTCTAGTAACTACCCAAACTAAACATGTAATACAAGAAAATACATACCAAGTAACGTGCACGATCATGTATATATTTGTATAATATAATATATGTTGACGGGCTCCATTCAGTGCAGGGCGCTGAGGAAGGCACATCCGACGCCGAAATGCATTTGCCGCCACTGATCGTTGTACTGAAGCAATAAAGCGTCTTCAAAGGATTCCCCTTTGGCCTCTGCTTTCTTCTTGGAGGGAGTTTGTTGTTATATATTCTGCGCCAGCCAGAAGTGCAGTACAGATGGCCCTGCTGCTCAAAGGACCCGGACGACACTGTTACTGCTCTGCTTTGCAGCGTTTTGGAGGTTTGAGGAATTGAGAAGTCTGGTGTCAGCCACGACGTCTGGGATGACTCAAGCGGTATTACACCTCCAGTAGGGCGTTATGTGGCTACATAGCTGCCCCCGCTTATTTGTTTCTTGGACAGAATGGCTGCAGCAGTACGGGGGAACCCGAGGAGGCATTTTTTAACTTTGGTGACATTTTAGGGATCACTTCACCATAGCCTGCACAGACAATCCAGCTTGTACCATTTTGGTATTACCCCTCACACCTCTGACCCAGATGCATTGACATGTTGCATTCTGGGAGTTGGAGTTTGCTTAAGACTCGCAACCACCAACAGGTGAGCTGATTCTGCTTGGAAGAGGAGCGCATTGTTCTCAGCTACTCTCAGAGACTCTACTCACCTTATACAACTACACTCTACAACACTCTACTACACTTTATGCCACTCTATAAGACTTTGCTCCACTCTATGGTATCCACCCTATGCCACTCTACTACACTGTATCACACTGTACAAAACGTCACTGAACTCTACTCCTATGCTTGACACACCACTCCACTATATGAATCTACACTCCACTGTGCAACATTGTCCTCCACTGTAGTCTACATTCTCCACTAAAAGACATTCCACTCTATGATAATCCTTTCTATACCATGCCACGAGAGTCTAATCCACTCTATGCCATTCAACTGTACTTAACAACACACCACTTCACTATATGTCACTCCCTTCTACAAAACCCTACTCCACTCAATGCCTCTCCAATCTGCAACATCCTACTACCAAATGTACCAGTCTACATCACTGTACTCAACAACACTTGGGTTCACTCCTCTGAATGACACAGCACTGCATTACACTACTCTGTATGACACTACACTCTATTACAGTCCACTCCTACTCTCTGACACTCCACTGTACTCTATGGCAAGTCACTTCACTTTATGCCACTCCATCCTAAAATACTCTACTCCACTGTATGCCCCTCCACTCTACGTCACTCTACTTCACTGTATAACATTCCACTGTATGGCACACTACTGTACTGTACAACATGGCATGTCACTCAATGATACACCCCTCGAGAATACACTATTCCACTGCATATGCCTCCACTTAACATCACTCTAATTAACTCTACTCCACTGTCTGACACGCTACCACACTTGACTGTATAGCACTGAACTTTACAACACTACACTCTATGACACCACACTGTAAGACACTCTATGCTACTGTCCTGTACAGCACTTCAATGGATGACACTGTACTCAACGATTTGAAACAGTTTTATTTAAAAATATAAGATAATGAGATTCAATGACAAAAACCCAATAGTTAAGGATAAGATCTAGTTAGGGAAATTGTACTTATTCTTTGTATACAAACCAAACAAACATGAGACATTCTAAAGTTATATTTCTACCTTAAATTCATAATTTGCACCAGGTTCAAATTACTATAACTTTATGTATAATTCCCATACAAACCAAACTTAAACTACACAAAGATTTGAAATTCTAAAGTTATACTTGTGAGAAATTGGATTGTTGATTGACCAGGGAAATGGCTCCCAAACTTTTCACTCCTGAGGACCCCCATTGAATCACTACTAGAAGCTGGGGACCCCCTGGCTATTTGTATGATTTTAATGTCAAACATTAAAACTGTAATTCGAAAAAAAACACATCTGGGCACATCAAACAAAGACAAGACTTGAATTACTTAAGATTTTAGTATTTTTATATTAAAAATATTTGCAATAATCAAAAAATCCTAATGGGAAGGTTGGTGCGGCATCTAGCTACTAACTTTTCATTGTTTGGTTTTATTTTGCAGCCCGGGGCTTCTGTTCCTGCCAAGGCTGACCGGAAACTTAAAGCTACTCTGGCAAAAGTTGTCAGACCAGTCCCCATACAGTGCACATCAAGTGCAGCGACTGAGCCTGACCACTGCAAAGGAGGTTTTGGGAGCCTCTCTCCCAAGAAAATTTGGAGGAAAATGGTGCATTTTACAACACATTTGTCATACATCGAATTTAAATAATGACCTTACTATGCACCAGGATATAACAATCTTTTGTCATTCTTCAATGATTGAGAATCTTCAATGATTCCCTCACTACTGCCCTCCAAGTGCCTCTCATCTCTTAATAGCCCCACTGTCACATGTATTTAATTAGTTTTATAGCACCTCTCATACCACTGTAGAGTGTCAGAGCGCTTTACATCACACAAATACAGAGACAATGAATCATACGTGTTTAAATCAGTGAATAAAAAATGTTACATAAGGCGAAGGAGACTAAAAGGTGTAGATTCACATGTCCTCCATACTGGTAGGCATTTTTTAAGAATGTTTGGTCTGGAGAAGCACAAACTCAGGATTTATACCATAGAGGTTAGCGTTAACTTTAACAATAAGGATTTATTTCTACCCAAACAAACCTTTTTAGCAGCATCAGGATAACGAAAGACTGGGAAAAAGCATAACTTACTTACTTTTACCATGCCATTTGCATGCAGCACTTTGATGGCAGTTCATAGCTCAGTGTGCTAGATTATGATTGGAACTTGTGAACTGCATAATAACAAAAGAGTCTCTCTGGCAAAAGCACGAACCCACTGAGCTATGCACAAAACAAAATACATGGTAGACATTCTTTGCAGCAGGCATATTAACCATCTCAGCTTCCTAAGATGAGTCAAATATGCCACTGGACAAAAACCCCATCTCTCTCCAGTAGGTACATTAATCACTGGAGTTATTTTCACACATTTATTGCTGCCCAAAATCTCCTGATTATGCAAGGAACTTTGCAGTGCTTTTAAGACTGCTGCCTGTGAACCCCAGTTTGGGAACCACTGGACTAGAGGATTAGCCCTGGACAAGTAACAGACACAGTCCCTGGCACTGTAAGACACAAGAAGTAACTATGTTGACCACTCCATAACCCTGGGTAGCTTGGCACAAAAAGCAGTCAGGTTTAACTTAGAGGCAATGTGTAAAGTATGTATGCAGCACACAAACAGGAATAAAGTGAAAACACAGCAGAAGAAAAATCTCACTCCAATTTGGAAACAGAGTATATCTTGATAATGTTTTTGACACTAAAACTACAAAAATGCAATCAGTAGAACCGGAGTTATGTTTTTTTAAAGATTTAAGTCAAAATTGCACCAAAAAAACAAAAAGAATCACTGACAATTATCTTGTTGTGCAAGACAAGGTTAAAGTCAAAGTTAAAGTCACAAGTTCAGGACTACCAAGATGGAGCATTTGGCACATACAGGGACCAAGTTAGTCCTGCTGAAAGAGTTACCGTCATAGTCCAGTGCAAAGGATTCCGTTCATGGTGGAAGGGGTAGCGTGGATCAGAGAAAGCGTTGCGGATTGCTGTCGAAGTAGTACGAAGAGCATGTTGGTGCTGCGGGTCGTCGCCGCTATAGCACAAATATCCTGCAAGGAGCCATGGATGGTCACAGCTGGATTGTCTCCTGGGTGTCCACCACAATTGGTCGATACTGTAGCACAAGGGGTTAGTTCGCCGGAACCTTGCATTAGTGGTTGGGTTTTGGTACCAAAGGACTTCTTCGCTTTTGCTAAGAGCCCAAAAACTTCAGTAGAGCTCAACTGAGGCCACACCAGGTGTCCAGACCTTAGGGGCACCGCGTCTGGAACTCACTCCAGCTGGCCCCAGGTGCTGGTAAATATGGTTGAAGCCTGTTACATCCATGTGTCTCTGAACAGGAGGCCAACAGGCTAGCTCTTGGAGTCACTCTGGTAGTCCTAGGTTCAGGTTAAGAGCAGGACTCAAACAAGATGATTTCTAGGTTTTAAAGTTAGGCTCCAAGCAGCAAGGCAGTCCTTCTGCCTGAGCCCTGCCCGCCTTTTCTGCAATGAGTCCTGATCCCAACCAGGTGCCTCCCCAGGTCCTGGTTGCTTGGCAAGTTTCAGTTTGGACTCCTCCTGATGAAAAGTTTAAAATCCAGAGGTTTTGATGTCCTCGTGACCCTGAAGTGACCTCTTTGGGGTGAGACTCGACCACCTGTGATGACCGCCAACACTCTTTGCAATGACAGCGAGCTTCCTTGATGATCGGCAACATGTGACTTGCACATCACACCAACCACTAAAGTCTGCAAAGATTTCCAATGCAAAGCTCGAGCAACAGCTCGTTGTTTGTGCTACCGCAACCTTCATTGATTATACAGAATTCTTGACCTACACTTTAAACGTTTGTATCACTGGTTCAATGGGTTGGATTTTTGTTGTTTGTATGTCATTTTATTTATCACAAAGTACTTTATTTTTCTAAATTGGTTTAGAATTTTCTTGCCTTGTGTTTTCACTTCATTACTTTTTATTTGCAGCATAAATTATTTACCCATTGCCTCTAAATTAAGCCTGACTGTTTTTTACCAAGCTGCCAGAGTTATTCACTGGTTAATTTTATTACTTTTGTGGTTCACCCTGACAAGGATTGTATTTATTATTGGAGTGGTGGTGCACCCCTCTTAACTAATAACCCGATTTCTTGGAAGTACGAGCTAGAAATATATAAGAGTCGTAATACAAACACCTGTAGGAAGCATTAAGTGTGTGAGTACCAATGGCTAATCTGGGTTGGTAAAATATGCCAGGGTTCATGCAGTTTAGGTGACGTGCGCATTAAATAGGTAGCTTTTACATGTATTGCCTAAAAAAAATATGCTAATCAGATATATGGAATGTTAAATGAAGATTCAATTACAATTGTTGCTCCCTCGTTGTATAATTCATATAGTATCCAGGGGGTCTCTGCACTACGGCTCGTGACACTGGCTGCGCTACTGTTGATCTATCTACCTCCTCCTGCAAAATGCAAGTTGTAGCCGCGCTCGTAGTTAGCGTGCCAGTTAACACATACAGTAGGGAACTGTTTTCAGATAGCTGCTTTCACAGCCGGGTGCGGTTAGCTATTGGCTATGTTGTCTGGTAGGCATAAATACAAATAGATGTTAGAAGCACTTTAGATAGATTTACAACATTTTAATTTCTTTTTATCAAGATTTGCAGACCCGCTAACAAGCTTGCCGCTTGTGTTCTTTGGAGCCATGATGCTCAGTGAAGTATTTTCAACACGGATAGCAGCACTTTTACTACGTATGTAAAAGTATCGTTAATATGCTAAACATTTTGCAACTCAATGCCTCCTTTTATCGTTCTCTCGACGCGAAAGGTTGGGCTGACAAAGCATTCCACTTACAGTATGCTGTTAAACATGCAGCGCTTCCATTGCAATGACACTCAAAAGTTGGTGAGCGCTTGAAAGGTGTAAATGCGTCCCTTGCAACTATATTTAATGTACAGGGAACGATATGTTTTTTCTTCCCCCTTGAAGTGCTGGTTAAATCTGCAGGCTGAACGCATCCTGGCAATTAACTAAATGGCAATACGGCGATTACTGAACCAATTAACTGAATCAATAATGTGTCACAGATCATTTCAATTTCTAACACGAATTCAACGCACCCGTTACAACGCATAACGAATGTAAAATATTTAACAAGCATCATTTTCTTTGATTTTAATGGGACTCAGTAAATGGAAAATGTGCAGTCATGATGGTGCAAAGGAACACATAATTCGTCTCATTCGAGCCTGTCCTCTCCGTGTTCTTTTGTCCTTTGATTGCACTGGCGGATAATATTATTTCGTTCCCGAGGAACTATGTCGCTTTGATTAGGTTTCTGGTTTTCACTCATTTGTCATTGTTCTCTCAGGCTACGCCATGTAACAGCAGGAACCCTTGATTATTTAATTGCTTGTAAGAACTCATTAAATCTCACTATCAATCACAGGACATATGGCAAATGTCACCCAATGGTGTTAGAGGTTGCAATGAAGCTCTGCCACCAGGGTATACGCTTTATTCAACTGCACATGACTTTTTGTTTTCCTGCCTAATCAGAGTTTCTTTTTAATTAATACTCTTTTACATGTTCAGGAGTATTTAATGGTAGAAAGAGAGGTTAAAAGAAAAATCAAATCGAAGAATGGTTCACTAAAATTGAAATTAAAACAGTTATTGATAAAAGTTTAAGTTGTCCTGCTGTTCTTGTCTATCTTGCCTGGGTGTTAAACCTGCCTAGCAGACTTTCACCGCTATTCTGTATTACTTTTAATATGTAATGCTGTTTCTTGCCCTAACAATGAATTTATTAATTCATTTGTGTTTTCTTACCTTGATAAGATTTGAATTTTCTGCTCCTGTGAAACACATATGTAGACATTACGCATACACGGTGAACCAACAAGAAAAGGTGAATTACTCTAGTAGGCATCGTCCACTTGTTCACAATTTTCTAATAATTCTACACTACCAGACTCAACCTCGGAAACAGCTTTATATACATTTTTTCAAAATTATTTAATATGAAACTTGCCAAAAATAAGATTGAGATCTGTGCACAAGATGATGTATATACAAGGAAGAACGATCTCTATTCAAACAGGTGGTGGATATGGATGTAAATTAAAGTTTATCAGTGATTTTACCTTTTTCCCACAATTGCCATGAATTCACAAAGGGATTCCTGCCAAACATTAGCCCATTTATAAGTGTGAAGATCCTCGTTACATGTTGGAGTCCTCAGTATCCGTAAACCCCACTCACTGGGTGTGCCAATAAATGCTCCAAGGCATTGTTAGCCTTGCATTGTTTGTTAATGCACAACAAATAAGCATTGGAAAAGCCAATTGATCTTGCATATGCAGCTACTTTTCAGCATGGCTAAAAGTTAGGGGCCTGTCTTCGAGTACAGAGGCATAGAGTAAAGTGGCATAAAGTGAATTGACACATAGTGGTGTGGAGTGGAGTGGTATCGAGTAGTATGGAATGGAGAGGCATAAAGTGGAGTGGAGTAGAAAGGAGCAATGTGGAGTGGAGTGGAGTAGCATAGAGTGGAGAGGCAAAGTGTAGAATGGAGTAAGGTAGAGCAGTGTGGAGTAGAGTAGAGTGGCATAGGGTGCAGTAGAGTATAGTGGTGTACAGTAAACTTGTGTGTAGTAGAGTGGCATAGAGTAGAGTGGGGTACAGAAGACTGGCGTGGAGTTGAGTGGTGTAGAGTTGAATGCCATAGAGTGGAGAGGCATAGTTTGGCGAGGCATAAAATGGAGAGGTGCAGAGAAGAGTGGCATAGAGTAGAAGGGATTACAGTAGAGTGGCATAGAGTAGATTAGCATAGAGTAAGGCATAGTAATGTAGAGTGGAGTGGATTGATGGAGAGGAGAGTAGCATTCAGTGGAGTGGTGTACAGTGGACTGGCATACAGTAGCATAGAGTTGGATGACATTGAGATACATAGAGGCAAGTGGCATGGCATAGTGTGGTCCCCTTAATTTGGACCAGTCATGTGTTCTTAAGCTTTCCATCAACGCACATGGGAAGACAACATGGTTCCTCCCCCTCATATTGCCTTATTGTTTTCTTCCCTGCAGACTCTGCTTCGTATCATCCAAAATATCAGGATTACATTCTAAGCCATAGGAAGGAGGCCATACCCATTCATAATTCTATTATCTCCACAGTGCGACCTTCTTCAGTGCCTTCTAGCCTCCTCTTGGACCGCTCTTGAGGAAAGTACTTTCCTCTGCAGCCCCCTCTGTATTCTTTTGTTATGCCTTTTTTCCCATTGATGTTTTTCTGATAATAATTTATTTTGTCTTCATACATGTGTGTGGCATAGAGTAGAGTGATGAGGCATAGAGTAGCATTGTTTGGAGTAGAGTGGTGTAGAGTAAAGAGGTGAGAAGTGGCATACAGTAGATTGGCATAGAGTGGTGTTACCTGTGATGACCTGCAGTGGCATGTAGTGGTGTAGAGTGAAGTAGAGTAGAGTAGAGAAGAGTGGCATAGAGTAGAGTGGCATGGAGTAGAGTGGAGTGGAATGGCATAACGTGGTATACAGTTGAGTGGAGTAGAGTGGTGTAGAGTAGAGTGTTAGAATGGTAAAGTTTGGTGTGGAGTACAATGGCATAGACTAGCATGGATTAGAGTGGAGTGGCATAAAGTACTTGGGTGTAGGGTGGCATTGAGTAGAGTGGTGTGGAGTAGCATAGAGTGGAGTGGCGTAAGGTAGAGTGGTAGAGAGTAGAGAGGTGCAGATCAGAGTGGTATAGAGTGGAGTGATGTAGGGTAGAGTGACAGAGTAGATGACGTAGAGTGGAGCTGAGTGGTGTAGAGTGCTGTGGAGAGGGATTGTGTGGAATGGTGGTGTAGAATAGATTGGAGTCACATAGAGTGGTGAAAATTAGAGTGGAATGAAGTGGAGTAGAATGGCATTGAGTGGAGTAGAGTTGAGTAGAGATGCGTAGAGTAGCTTAGAGTGGCAGTGAATGGTGTAGAGGAGAGTGGAGTGATAAAGAGTGGAGTTGATTTGAATAGCATGGAGTAGATTGATGTGGAGTTGGGTGGCAAAGAGTAGAGTGGAGTGGCAAAGAGTGGTGTGGCATAGGGTGGTGTAAAGTGGAATAGGGTAGAGTAGAGTGGAGTGGTGTAGAGTAATGTGGCCTAGAGAAGAGTGGTGTAGACTAGAGTGTCTTAGAATGAAGTGGCATTATGTGGAGTGACGTGGATTGGCATTGAATAGAGAGGAGTGGCATGGAGTGGCATGTAGTAGAATGGCATAGAGTGGAGGAGAGTGCCAAAGAGTAAAGTAAATAGAGTTGAGCAAAGTAGCATAGAGTGAAATGGAACAGTGTTGAGTGGCATAGAGCAGAGCACCATAAAGTGAAGTGGGATAGAGTGGAGTGGAGTAGAGTGGGGTGGAGTAGAATGGCATGCAGTATAATGGTAAAGAGTGGCATGGCATAGAGTGGCATAGAGGTGCTTGGTGTAGAGTGGAATGGAGGGGTGTAGAGTAAAGTGGCATATAGAAGAGTGATATAGAGGAGAATGGTATAAATGGAGTGGTGTAGAGTGGAGTGACAATGAGTAGTAGGAGACAACATAGAATAGTGCAGTGTAGAGTGACAGAGTGACATAGAGTGGAGTGGTGTAGAGTGGTACTCTGTTGAGTGGAGTGGTGTAGAACAGAGTGGTGTATATTGGAGTGATGTGGAGTGGTGTGGAGTGGAATGGCATTAAGTAGAGTGGAAGGACAAAGAGTAGAAGGACACAGCATAGAGTAGTACAGTATAGAGTGACATAGAGTGGAGTGGTGTAGAGTGACACTCTGTAGAGTGGAGTGGTGTAGAGTAGAGTGGTGTAGAACAGAGTGGTGTACACTAGAGTGATGTAAAGTGGCATAGAATGGAATGGGATGGAGTAGAGTGGAGCTGCAAAGAGTGGAGTGCTAAAGAATAGAGTGGAATGGCATAAAGTGAAGTTATGTACAGCAAAGAGGAATGGCATACAGTAGAGTAGAGTAGAGTAGAGTATAATAAAGTGCCATGGAGCATAGTGGTGTAGAGTAGAGTGGTGTAGAGGAGTGTAGAGTTGAGTGGTGTAGAGTAGTGAAATTGTGGATGTAAGTAACTCAAGCGATAATGGAGAAAGCAGATAGGGTGAAAAACATCATTAAGGAATAATTTCAAAATGCTTATCAAATAAAAAAAATACTGCACTTCAAAAAGAAAGAACAAAGATGAGGAAGAACACATGGCCCATGCTCCAGGGAAGAAAGGACAGATGAAAGGTAGGGTTGCCTATGGGACTATGGGAGCTAAGTAATCAAAAGATTGCAAATCAGAATATAATAAAAACAACTAATTTGTATTTCGTTGGCAGATTGTAAGCCCACTGAATTTTGAACAATACGTCTCAAAGCACAGCATATGTGCTGTGTGGGCGAGACATGATAGCTACATTTGTGGGCATTCAAAAACTCCTCAATGTCCACTTCGATCCTGTAACTGGTAGGATTTTTACTTCAGCACAGTGTAAGCATAAATCACTTTCCTTGGTCGAAAGCAGAATGTATCTCCCTGAAATTTGCTGGGGCTGTAGGCGAAGGACTTTCTTTACTGGAAAAAAATATTTTCATTGCAGGAAAAAAACTATATTTGCACACTGGATTCTATCCCCCTATGAGTAGTTCTCTGCAATGCATAAATCAGTAAATGGAAAAATAGGAACCTGAATAAAAAGCCCTTTACCTTCCTAAGAGTATGCATGTAAACCTGTGCTTGCTGCAACTCTCTTGTAGTACACCACAGAATGCTTTGTGAGTAATACAAAGCCAAAAAAATACATGCAGGATGTTGGACATATTTTGGTGTGTTTCCCCAGTCTTTTTGCTTTCTGAACTACCGTTTTGACTCTCTTTTTGATGGTTTAGTGTCTCTGCCCACTTTCTCACTGCTGTTTAGTGTTAACATGCAAGTGCTCCTGTTGTAAATTGTGTTATGGATTGGTGTTTCCATTATTGACTGATTTGATCTACTAGTCAGTCCCAAGTACAGTGCACCGTGTGTGCCCAGGGCCTGTAAATTAAATATGCTAGTGGGCTTGCAGCACCGGTTGTGCCATCCACGCAAGCAGCCTGTAAATGTAACTCTGGCCTGCCATTGCAGAGCCTGTGTGCAGTCTGGTACTGTAATGTCGACTAGGCAAGTGTACCCACTTGCCAGGTCATAACCTTCCCTTTTCTTACATGTCAGCCACCCCTAAGGTAGGCCCAAGGTATCCCTGTGGGCAGGGAGCAGTGTCTGAGGAAGGTAGGATATGCCCTGGTGTATGTGGCATGTCCTGATAGTGAATTACTGCCAATTTCATTTTACGCTATTAAAAGGCTACCTGTTCCCATAGAACAGAATGGGGAGTTTGCTTATAATATTTTATAAACATATCTACCCCTGGGAACAAGTTAGGAAAATAAAGTTTAGTATGCCTGAACTCAGAAACTAAAGAAGCATCTTTTAGTGAAGGTGATTTTTACATTCAGTGTTTAAAAATACCATTTTAAAAAAGTAGGTATTTTCTTGCTTAGGCATCCAGTGGGCCTCTGCTGGGTTTGTGGATTGACTGTCTAGCTTTGGGATGACAGGGTCTGGCGAGGAGCAATGGCTCCAGAGAGACTATATGGGTCAGGGATGGGCTGAATAGACCTGGGCTGCATTTAGAGTAGGGGGAGCAGATTTCCTTTCACCTGAATGGCCTGGTTTGCCTCTGACAATGCGATCTCCACCTCCTGCCAGGAAGCTGCACCAGAGAGGACAGAACTGGTTCTGGCTGGGAACAGACGCTCTCTGCCCCCAGACAACAAAGGATTTGGGGCTATAAAAAGTGGGGCCCAAACCCCTAAACTTTAGAACTCTTTTGGAACCAAGAAGACTGTTAGGAAGACGAGCTGGAGAAGCTGTGAGGAGAGACTACCACTTTGCTGTGTGCTTTGCTGTGTTGGCCTGCAGTGGCTCCTTCTGTCTTGGGCAGCGAAAGGACTGTACTGAACTTTCTACAACTTATTTATAGAGTTTCTCCATGGGCATGAGGTTGAGGTTGCCCCCTGTTCAAGAAGTCTCAGAAACAGGAAAGACTTCAAGCTCTTCTTCAGTCAGCACTGGGAACTGTCGGCCATATGTATGAACACATTTTCCCATAGACACAGAATGGGTAAAACCCTTTGATACATCTGGCCCTGTGTGCTTTGCGCTGCAACAGAAGAAAAGCAACCCAATTCCGTCTACGATACTGCTGCTGACTCCGTGTACTGAAGGCACCGCAGAGGGCAAAGGAAAACGGGATGCATTTAATAAAAAAAATATTAATGTTTTCATTTAATTTTTTAAGGGCAGGTAATGGTCCCTGGGACCACTGCCTACCCCTAAATATATATTTTGCCATGCATTTACAATGGGGAAGGGGTCCATTGGGGAACCCTTCCCATTTGCAAACTGCATTACCCCCCTCTTGAAGAGGGAAGTAAATTGCGAATGTTTTGTGACTGCAATTGTGGTCACAAAACATTCTTACATGGCTTCTGAGTTGACTATTAGGAAGGGAACGCCCCTTCCTAATAGAGAGTCGAAAAACCTATTTAGCGAGTCGCAAATAAATTGTGACTCGCTAAATAGGGTTTGTACATGGCCCTGTAGGTTTTGGCATGTGCAAACGGGTTGCAAACCCATTTGCTCGTGCAAAAATGGGTCATACATCTGGCCCTACCTCCCTTATCCTGACTAGAAGGAAGGGTCCTTACTTGGACAAAGGTGCAAACCCTTGCCAACTATAGAGCCCTATTTCTAACACAAGCAGACATGTATATCTATCTATACTTCTCCAACGTTATTTGTGTATATAGTCTAATATCTGCAATTAATACACACACAAAAAAAATTAACCCGTTGAAATACCAAAAATGTCCACAATGTCATTACACACTGCCACTGGAATACACAATTCCAGAATCAATTAAATCACAATATACTGAAAAGAGGCTATTGAGCTTCAGGGCAAAACAATACTACATTTTAGTTCCATTCAAAAACAAAGAAGAGATGGAGCAAGACAGAAAGCATGTGAATCCCTGCACTTTAGTGCTGCTTGCGTCAGCGTCAGAAACTAAGGGCCAGATTACGAGTCTAGCGGTCCTCGCACAGCCAGACAAGTGGTGGCGTGGCAGTGGCGGATATAGCCACCGCTGCACCTGCGGTCTGACCACCCGATTACAACTTGGGCAGTCAGACCGCACTAGGACCGCCAGCTCCAACAGGGAACCGCTGTTCCCTGGCATAGGAGCAGCAATTAGAGGCCTCCCAGCCAGGCTTTTCATGGCAGTTCCACCGCCATAAAAAGCCTGGCAGAGAGGAAACAAAGGGGGTCCTATAGGGCCCCCCTGTGCCTCAGACATATGTGGATGCACACAAGGGGGCAGAAAATGCACATAGGTTCCTGCATGACATGGACTTTCGAGTCCATAACATGCAGGAACCTTGTGAGGTGTTGCCATTGCGGTGCCCCTTTAATCTGGCGGGCGGGTGGCAGCAACCTTCAGCAGAGCGGTGAAAGGGTTTTTGCATTGCTGCGCCACCGCTCTGCTGTAAGGTCGTAATTAGGCCCTATGTCTAAGATTTAGTACTTTGAAGAACTTGAATTCTTAAAGATAAGAGTGCAGATATATAGTATTGGCCAGGTTGCATTGCAACACTCCTTTTGCGCAACATCTCATGATGCAGTAACGCAACATCTTTGACTTTGTCATATGTATGAAATCAGCACAGAGCATGAACTTACACAAGTTGATCCTCAGTAGTTTTCATAACAGTTGGAATTCTGACAATGCACGTGATTGGATGCAAATACAGAGGTTGAGGCCTACAAGGGACAGAATACATTCATTTTATCATTCACATTCGCACAGTGTTGATAATGTTACAGTAAGGAAGGCGGTTCCTGATGTCTGATTCAGCTGTCCACAATGTCATGTTAGACTTTATTTCATAGAGTTGGGTCTGTCTTTTCGATTGTTGGTGACAGATTGAGTGTCCCCTAATATCTTTGCTCCCCAAAACTGCAGATTGGTGTCTGTGGGTCACACCTGGAGTTGAGAGACCTGCATTTATCTCTCCTTCATAGTCATACATGAGTATCTCGGTGACCCTCTGACCAATGCTTCGATAGTAGCAGTGAATAAAAGTTTTTGGGGTGCCCCAAGGCCCCAAAAAGAGGTACCTAATGACCTCAATTGGTAAAATGTATTTAAGAGTCATGGAATCTTGAGGCCGCTTATAGTTAAATTTACTTTATTGAAAATAATGTTTGCAAACATTGTACATGGACGTTAAAGCGTTACCTTCATGAATATTACTGGACAGCGATTATTCGTAAATTCTCCTTTTAATCAAGGCAGTCTAGAGGCAATTCATGTAGCTTCCTGCCAGTGAAACTCCTGCTATCTCCATGTTCTCTTCACAGAGGGCAAACTTGCCTCACCTTGCCTAGTTTGATTTTCAGCCAAGTGCCCAACTTTGTGAATAAAAATGGGAGTTGTCCAACCTTTGTGAATATGAAGGAAAGATGTCCAGCAGCTTAATGAACATATGTGGAATTTTGACTTGCATGGACCATTCCTGTGGAAGAGAGTGATACCGTTGTGCTTCTAAAACTGTTTCCTCTTCATGAGCCTTCTCAATTTCTGCTTGCCAAGCCTGCTGCTGACCTTGACCATTGTAGAGGCCCCCAGCTAGGTTGCGTTATCATATGCTGCCTGCATAGTTCCTGGATGGCAGCCTCCATCCCTGGAATCTAATCATCACTTTTACCACCTATAGCCTCCAAGGCCTTTGTCACTGTGTGCTCTAAGGCAGTGGTTTATAACGTGTGGCCAGGGACAACTGGGGGTCTGTGAAGCCTACTCGGAGGTCCGCAACTGCTTAGAAAATGAAATAGTGAAAAACGTTTAACAAAGTGTACACAAATAAAGAATCAGAATGTACAATTTCACATTTTAAAATGTTCTGTTTATGTGAAGGAATTTGAAATTAGAGGCTAAAAATTAAGTTAATATCCTTAGATTGACTCCTGGGAGTAGTGCAAGTGCTCTAAACAATATATAGTATAGATGATAAGTGGCTTCAATTGAATTTGAATCGCTCAACATTCCAATTAACATTTTGATTTGTTTTGTGTATTTGTTAGTGAATTAAATAAAATGTTTCATTGTTTATGAATGTTTGTTTCTGTTTTTCTGTCTATTTTTTGTGATTCAAATAACCAAAAATGCATTAGTGAGTGGGGTCCCCAGGTTCCTGTAATCATTAAGTAGAGGACCTCAGAAATAAAAAGGTTACGAACCACTGCTCTATGGTGCAGATTACTAACTTGATTGTTGCCCAACTCCTAGTGTTCAGACTGAAAAGGTCAGTGATGTGTTAATTTATAATGCATTGCACAGCTATTTCTGAGATTTCTTACCTGCTAGTCCTTCCCCACCACCCGGGACAAGCCCTTTTTTTAGCTATTTGGGGTAACTTGTGCTTGTGGATTACTCTGTAGGGGACCAAGAAATTATGCCCCATACAAATGAGTTGTTTTTGGGGAGGAAAATGCTGCAGAAGACAGCGTAATTCTTTCCCATTCAAATGGTATCAATGAAGGGGTTGCAGTACTAAAATTACCATCTTCCAAGCTTTCAGGAACAGGCAGACCTTTGTCAGACAACCAAAATCTTCTACACAGTATTTGCATTTTACTGGGACATAGCCTATTTTTTCTATTTTTTGCGCTTTCAATCACTTTTCAGTTAGTTGTATAAATGGGTGTGAAACCAATAATGGATCATGGAAAGCTATATATTTCTGAAACAAGACAAAGTTCTGAATTCAGAAAGGGGTCATTTGTGTTGATTCTTCAAGGTTTTCCTATTGAAAGTAACAGGTGAATTAAGAAAATATTGGAATTGAGTTGAAAAATACAGCAATTTGTGGCTACATTTCACCTATAACTTCTTCTAACTAAACTAGATTTTTTAAAGTAATATACTGTTACATCTGCGAGTCCCTTCTCGTTGCGTGGATATATCAGGCTTGTAGGTTCATCAAGAACTCGAGGTAACCAAAGCCAATACCTGAGATGCACCTTGCAATAGTTTTCATTGTGTACAGGGTATGCATCAATTCATTTGGTAAAATATAAAAAGTGAAAAATAGGTAATAAGGAAACCTATGTGTTTCCGAAATGGGAACAAGATGTGGAGTTTAGAAGCAGTGGTTATTTGCACATCTACAAATTTGTGGGTAGCGATATTAGCATGTGAATTTTGGGGCATTTTTTTAAATCCCTTCTTTTTTACACACTGTTGTACATTTGGAAGGCAGCAATACATAGAATGGCAACTGGTAATAACACTTATTCTACTATTCTGTATTCCCTTAAGTCTCACAATATAAACGGTACATCACTTGTGTGGGTAGGCCTAGTGCCAACGACAGCAAACGGCCCAAAACGCAACATGAGCACATACGTTTTTCCAGTGAAAACTGACCCTTTTTTTGCAATGCGCCTAGCTGTGGATTTTCAGCCCATGCTCAGCCGGCACCTTGGGATACCTAGCAAACCTTTACACTTTTAAAAACTAAACACTCAGGGAAATCCAGGATGGGGAGACTTGTGTGACTCTCGCCAAATTATGTTACCCACAATACCTTGCAAACCTCAAACTTTGTAAAAAAAAAACACATTTTCCTCACATTTCTGTAATGGAAAGTTCTGGAATCGACAGGGAGCCAAAACTTCCACCGACTCAGCATTTCCCCCATTCTCATATTAAAAATGGTACCTTACTTGTGTGGGTAGGCCTGTCACAAATGAGGAACAATCTCACCGGGTGGTGGATTTTTCTCACTCATGCTCGCCAACTTGATGCTGACGAGTGCGAGCAAGGAAAACCGCGGAAACCACGGAAAACACTGCAAACTCCGTGAGCGGGGCGGAGTTCACCACCCAGACGTAGTGCTGATGCCAGCAGCTTTGGATGTAGGTCGCACTCAGGCAATTCAGTACATACGCTATTTGCCTGCCCTAGACTGAGCGCATATTGGATCAGCATTTTTAAGGAAATAGGCATTCAGAAGGGTCAAGGGAGTCCCCTCATCTCATCGGGAGTTCTTTTTGGCACCCCGTTATGTACCAATAATCTCTCCACTAAATTGAATCAGTTATATTTATTAGCTACATTAGTAGCTAAGTCTTTAATATTAACTAATTGGAAATCAACAAATGTGCAAACCATATTTCAATGAGTAATAAGTTAACAAGGTGAAAAATCATGTCAATCTGTATGTAAAAAGAGTAGGTGCTACTAAAAATTGTAATACAATCTGGCAGAATTGGGTAAGAGGTGGGATAGCAGGTTCCATTGGGTCATGAACCTCTCCAGCTGAAACAAGGGTATGAGTTCAGCAAGCTTTATAATAGTCAACTGTGATGATTCCATTCACATTCATTGTCAATATATGTATCATCAGTCTTTTATAATGTATTCATTATTTTTTGTATATTGTTGTATTATAATTTGAATAAGTTATTATGAATTACGAGACATCTAATATGCTGCATTTTATTTCTCTAAATAAAAATATTACAAAAAAGAGATCTGATTGGCTGTTAACACTTCACCAATATGTGTTAAAAACATAAAAAAAGAAAAGGGGGCAGTGTAGAAAAACCGTGACCCTTTAACTTTTGTATTGAGGCCCCAGAGGGACACCGCAAGGGCAAAAAAACATTTTTAAAAATGTTGCCACACCATCGAGATGGAGCCATGAATCCATTGCAAAAAAAGACAAATGTAGTCTCACACACTTGTTTCCATTATAGCCCCCAGGTAAAACAGGTTCTGGGGCCAAGTGGGTATTTTCATTTTTAAAGAAAGGGGCACACTGGCCCCCTTAAAGGGCATATTTTTGCCACACGGACCACCACCTCACCGGGGCTAATGTTTATATTTAGCAGGGCATGCAGACCAATGATGGCCCCGGGGACCTCACATTCCCAGGGTGATTGATAAAATCTAGCGAGGGGCCGCATGGACCCCCCCAACCATGGGGACAACCACCTTCCAGGGTCCAATGTGTTTTTCAAAAAGAGGGAGGGGTTGCCACATGGCGCACCCGCTAGAACATATACAGCTCCAGAGACCAACGCCTTTTCGGGGCATGTGCCTGTGCCAATGATGGCAATGGGGACCTCCACCCCCCAGCACCTGCTATGTCTCTGGGTACCCACCACCCAGACATAACTGTTGCTTTTGCTTGGTGGGAGAGGCGACAGTTCCTGCCAATCAAAAACAAACATTCCGGGTCCTACTGGCCGGAGCAGTCAAAGTGCTCCAACCCAAGGGAAGCAGAGGTTTCATCACTTTCCCTGCCCACAGACATGAAGGGAGTGAAAGAGAAGAAAGATTGCTATTGCATGCAGGAGCTTCATTTCATGCAGTTCCCCTTATACCAGAGCAATGCCGGATCCCACAGAGGGCAGGGTGCCGGCTGGGAACCCGGGGGCCTTGAGGATACTCCTGTGTCCCAGGACAAGGAGAAAGAAGCAAAATAATGTTAAGAAAGAGGCAGAATAAAGGTCAGAAATGAGCAGAAGGAGACAATAGAGGTCAGAAATTAGCAGAAAGAGGCAAAATAGAGGTCAGAGACGAGAAGCAAGAGGCAGAATAAAGGTCAGAAAGAAGCAGAATAAAGGTCAGAAACAAGCAGGAAAAGGCTAAATGAAGGAAGAGAAATGAGCATAAAGAGGCAAAATAAAGGTCAGCAATGAATAAAAAGAGGCAAAATAGAGATGATCGTAAACAAGCAGAAACAGGCAAAATAAAGGTCTTAAACGAGCAGAAACAGGCAAAATAAAAGTCAGCAACAAGCAGAAAAAGGCAAAATAAAGGTCAAAAGTGAGCAGAAAAAGGCAGAAAATGAAGAGATCATACTGAGGGACTCGGACACTTACACCCAGTCACAGACCCAGTCGGACACCCATGCACCGACTTACAAAATCACTCATACTCTCTCAGACCCACTCACAGACCTACTCAGAGACTCATGCACCGACTCAAAAACCCACTCAGAGACTCACACATCCACTCACAGACCCACTCAGAAACTCACACATTCACAGTTCCAGGCAAACACCCATGCACCCACTCACACATCCAGTGACACTCACATGCTCACTCACATACCCACTGAGACACTCATGCACTCACTCAAACACTCACTCTCAATGGTTACAGGATACAGTTAGAAAATACCAATGAAAATATTCTCTGAAAAAACAAAGGTTACAGGGTTGTTATAGCTAGAAAATAGATATTTTTTTCAACATAAAAATTCACTGGAAAAACAAAGGTTACAGGGGCATTATAGCTAGGCTCAGATGTCACTTGTACAAAACCATAAGCATTCAGAAGTTATAGTTACCTGAGCTAACTATAACTTACGTCCCCGCAATACACTGCTTATGACCTCACATATTACATCACTCATGACATGGTCAGTGACATCACTCATGACATCTCAAATTACATCACTGATTATATCATCTTGAGAACCGCTCACACCCCCACTCACACCCCCATGCAGCATCTCATACATCCACTTTCACAACCACACAACCATTCACATACCCATTCACAAGCCCATATAATACTCATGCACCCACTCACTCATATGTAGAGGCATTCACTCACCCAATCAGTCACTCGTATAGGCACTCACACAATTTGTCTCTCACCCATATTGATACTCACATATTAACAGTTGGCTACCATATTTGAATCCTTAAGTGCTAACAGATTAGGAGCATATAGGAACATTATGTTTACACTCAAAATTATTGAGTGTAATTTAAATTCCTCTTTATTGGTAAAATCAGATTTAAGATTATAATTTTGAAAATGCCACTTTAAGAAATATGTGTTTTCTGCCCAAAGTTTCTGAGACGTTTCTAAAGTTTCAAGCTATCTGAGCCTGTTAATGGTTCTCCAATCAAGAATGTGTACTGGGCTTAAACAGTGAACAAGAGATACCTGGGTTTTGCAAAGAGTGTGTGACTACCTGGCAAGATGGTTTGGGAGTTGTTGTATCCTGCCCTAATTACATTTCAAAGAACCTTACCTCCAGCACACAGACAGGATTGTAACACCAGGCCAGCCCTGTCTTTTGTCACCCTACACAGTTTGGAGCCAAAACCATGAAAGGTGAGGAAATAACCAGAACCAATTTGGCGTCAAGTATAAAAGTAGGACCTTCAGAACCACTCATCAGAACTGTCCTGGACCTGTGGAAGATTTAAAAAAAAGGACTGACCTCCTGCCTGAAGAACTACCCTGCTGCTGTAAGGACTGCCATGCTGTCTGAAGAAGAGATTGGACTTGCTTGCTTTAATCCCAGGCTACCTAGACTTATGCTCCCACACGTCAGCTTCGATCGACCAGCCACGCCCTCGCCGCCGTCCCCCGCATCCGAAGAGCCACCACAGGAGGAAGGTCCTTCTCCTACCTGGCCGCCAAGACTTGGAACTCCCTCCCGACCCACCTCCGCCTGACCCAGGACCACCTTGCCTTCAGGAAGCAGCTCAAGACCTGGCTGTTCGAGCAGTAGCGGACCCCCCCCTCCCCTAGCGCCTTGAGACCCTCCGGGTGAGTAGTGCGCTATACAAATGCTTTGATTGATTGATTGATTGATTGACTCCAAGGGTTAGTTGGGTGACCTACAGTGTGAGTTACAGGGACACAACAAGCTTTCAGAGGACTGCACTTTAACTGCCCAACTGATCAGCACTAACTCTACTTGCCTGGACCTGGCTGGACCTGCGTGGGACCTGAGGCTTGCATCTGCTGGAGTGAGCTCTGATACCAAAGTTGTGCCCCTCAGGCCCTGGATAATTATCAGTGACATCAGTGAGAGCTCCTCCACAAGAAAAAGGTGAAAATCCTAAAGTTTGGGTTGTATGAGACTGCGAATAGGCATACTTCCACCAAATACTTCCGGCCACGACAATCACCAACACAAAGCTCTGCTGTGACTGGCTCTTTATGTGAGATCTGCGCTTCACGCTGACAGCAACCATCTGCGATGATCAATCAGCAAGATACTCCAACCAAGACTGGCTCTTCAAGTTACAATAATGATCGTCTGAGACGCTCGACCTGCTGTTTCCACCAAAAGACTCCTCCTCATGACCTTCTCCAGTGTGAATGGACCTATTTGCACTTGACTTGAGAGGTAACTCTTCAGTGAGACTAATCTGGTCCCTGTATCTGAATTGCGCTCCATAGTGGTCATCCTGAATTTGTGACTTTCCCCTGAGGGTGACCAGATAATCACAAATGTCACTCTCTGCATCTGGGTGCAATTTTCACAAAACATTTTACAATTCAATATCTCCAGTTCTACTGATTGGATTTTTCTGCCCTAGGTTTATTCATTAAGATTTCTAAATTGGATTGGGATTTTTCTTGTGTTGTGCTTTCACTTCATCACTCTTTGTACACTGCATGAATACTTTGCACATTACCCCTATGTTAAGCCTGACTGCATTGTGCCAAGCTACCAGTTGGTTAAGCAAGGGTTCATTTATTGACTTTTGTGGTTCACCCAAGTATTTTGGTGATTGCCTAGTGGGGCTTCCACTCTTCTCAAACAATACCCCATTTTCCTACATTCACGAAGTTCAATATTTCAATACTACCATTTTGAGTACATGTAGTTATAATAAGTGTTTTTACACATAACCATAGGTTGAAATGTATATTTGCATAGATAACTATGCAAACATAAGGAGATGATGGACGAAGCGCTCAAACTTTTCAGACACTCACCCCAAGTAACAGATCTGGGCTGAATCCATATTCTTTCTATAGCTCACTTCGCCACCCCAGTTCAAACCCAGCTTTATGCAAATCAGTCTTGACCGTGTGCCTCATGGGTACAGTGCAGCCCGAACTTCCAAGCCATGTCTTCACTGGACCAGAAACAAGCATCCTGGGACCAGTTTCAGGGTAACACCCCTTATCAGCCAAGCTAGCTTGGATCCAGTGGTAAAGTGAGCAAGGGACACATGTCTGGGGATACCCTGCCCACTTAGGGTAAAAAAAGCAAACACAGGAAGATGATGGACGGAGCGCTGAAAATTTTCAGCCCTCCGTCCATCATCTCCTTGTGTTTGTTTTGATAACTGTGCTCTGTTTCATCACAAACATGCTCACTTAAGTTACTCCTTGGACTTTTTAACCAGATTTCTCAAAACGTCAAAGATGTGTAAGTGACCTGCTTTGCCTGATATGGACTGACTACCATGACTTTGTATTGCCGGGGCACTGAGTTTTCTCTTGTTTAGAGAGTTCAGTGAACACTTTCATCACAAACGTTTCAAAATATGGCCAGGCATTTGTTGCTAGTGTTGCAATATGAGTCTTGATAAAAAAATAATGTGCCGGATTACGAATATCAGGGCAGTGCTCTCTATTTCTGACGATAAGTAGACTGTGTTCCGTGCTTCATGCTAGTGCTGGAAATTGTAAACCTCAAAAACACTGTCAACTTCTCCTGTGTTTCCAGACTTACTTTTAAATATTTTTGGCTGGTACTGCGAAATGAATGTTCTGTACTACCCACTAACTAAATTCAAATCGCAATAATGTGCAGAAGGCAACTCAACATGTGCTGCATGGTTTTGAGGTTTTCCAAGTCTATCCAACATTTGTACCCACCATGCCACCTCAGTTTGGACCCAGCCATATGCAGATCAGTCCTGACCCTATTTGTCATGGGAACAGTCCAGCCTTAACTGCCAAGCCAGGCCCTCCATGAACTGGAACACACGTAACCAAGGTCCTGTTTCTCTCTTGCTATGGGCTCTGTAGTGGATATAACTTGGTTTCAGTGGCATAGTGAGCCTGGAACCTACGTCTGGGAATACCCATTGCACATAGGGTGTCAAATGCAAGAACAACAATGTAATATTTAGTATGCTTGAATTAATCTCAGGCACTGGCAGTCACTCAGGCCACGTCCCAATTCACAGTTTTTCACCCACAATGCCACCTGTTTGGATCAGGCATATGCAAATCAGGCTGGACCCTGTTCCTCATGTGGACATCCCAGCCCGAACTGCTAGGCCAGGTCCTCACAGAGCCCAAACACAAGCAACCCAGGACCGGTTTCAGTGGCAGATGAGCCCATAACAAGGGCGAAACTGGTCCTGCATTGTTTTGCTCTAGTTCAGAGAGGGCTTGGAACTTTTGTGCTTGACCCATTGAAGCAGGGTCAAGACGGATTTGAATATAGCTATTTTTAACCTGAGGTGGCATGGTGTGTGCAAAATAATGATGGACTGGAAAGAAGTCATGCGTAATTACCAGAGTCTCAGATTAATTCAAGTATTCCATACATCGCGGTTTGTTTACTTTGGTATGTCATATTAAGAGGGACATGTGTGCCCAGACTTGGATCCCACGCACACTGTGTCACTGGAACCAAGCTATACCCAGCTGTGGAGTCCATTATAAGGGCAAAACTGGTCCTGCTTTGCTTGTGTTTCCATTCAGGAACCTGCCTCAGAAGTTTGGGCTGGACTGATAAAGACTGATTTTCATATAGCTGCGTTCAATCTGAGATGGCATGGTGTGTGTAAAATACCAATTTACTGGGAGGCGGCCTTAGTAATTACCAGTGGATGAGATTCATTCAAACATTCCATCCATCACTTTTACTATACTTTAGTACTATTGTTATCAGCAGCAATTTTGCTTTCTTCTCAGAAAATGTTGTTGGAGATGACCATCCTTTAGGTAGTGCCACCCCAGATTTTTAGCTAGACTGTCCTTAGTAACTGTAGAAATTGATCTGGGATTAGTTCCAATTACGCTGGAGTAATTTCAATAATTCCGCGTTCCCTTTGACATAGAGTTACCGACAATGACGTGATTAGAACCGCTTGCATAATTAAGAGTAATTTGGAAGGAAACAATACCACCATGAGAGCATATTTAGCAAGTGGCTGCATGTTCTACTGTGTTCTGTGGTATTGATCTCGATTTTCTTAATACAAAATGCATCTGCACGTCCATTTTAAATGCAAGGGTTTATTTTGTGCGAAGAAACAAGCTCTAAATATCAGGAGTAGGCCGGGGAAAAATCCTAGTCCAAGTGCACATTTAGCAAGCATGTGTGGCTGCTCGTGCTGCTATTCATGTTCAGTTGCAGGTCAAACAACAATGTCCCTCGTTATTTTGTTCTAGCCAGGCACTATCACCTAGACACAACACAGAAATGCAGCTGTTGTTTATGAACATGTGAACCTTGTCATGTAGGTATGCAGAGCAATGTAACACACACAGAGAGATAGATATTTCCTTAGAGAAGATCATGGCTGTATCTGAGATGTAGAACCTGCATCTGTGTATGCTAAGATACCGAGTCTGATGCTAAACTCAGGGATCTTTGCTGTATAATCAGTTTGCTTCTGTAGAAGGGGAAGGGGGTTAGGCTAGTCTGTCTTATAATATGAGAGTCTTTTTCATAATATATTTTTTATTGACAATGGTGATAGTATTTTTGCTAGGCAGCTGTTTTTTGATTGTGGCACATACACTGTATTCTAGTGCACAATAGTTTAAATAAACATTTCAAACTTCCTTCATGTCTCTGTCATATCTTATTGTAGACAAGAATGAGTGTGAGCAAAAGGGAGTGTCTTGTCACTACAATCCCTGAGAGGTGGGAGTGTTGCGTTCTGGGTGTTAATTCACTTGTCTCTCTGGATATGAGTAGGAGGCCAAGTGAGACACAATAGTTTGTCAGACCCGGGCTCAATGTACTGCAGTGGTATGGTGCATCAGTCACTATCTACTGATGTTCTATGGTCCCAAGCATAATTCTGTTCCTCAGCAGAATCCCTGTAACAGTAATTTTTACCCTAAATGCAGAATGATTCATCTCGTGTAATTCTGCATAATATTTCAGAATGTTTAGGCAATTCTGTTTCATGCCTTGTCAAGAATTAAGTAGGGTACACCACCCCAATGTAGAACTCTGTGAACTTACCCCAGCTAACCAGTGACAAGGTTTCTGTGCTCACTTTTTCAACATGCTGGAATTGGCATAGCGTGATTGGCTTAATAAGCTTACCTAGGAGTCCCTACTGTGCGGTACCACAGCATAACATGGACCTGTCAATTAAATGTCACAATGGACTGCAATACTCATTGTGCCATCCACTATATTAGCAATGTAAACATGACTTCAGACCTGATCTCATTAGCCTGACTGTACATATTTAAACTGCAAGTTCACACTGTCAAAATAAGATATAACCCCTTTTGAAAGGCCTAACTCCTCCTTTTAAATAATATTGAGTCACCCCTAAGTGGCCTTACAAGCTCATAAGGCAGATACAGGATATTCAAAAGTAGGGCATGTAAAGTGTTGCTGTTAAACATTTCCTTACAGTGAAATAGCCATCAAATCTGTTTGAACTGTAACAGGGATAGTTATTCCAAAGGAAAATTACTAAGATCAAATATTGCATTTAATAGTGGTATCTTCACATAGACAGCAGCTACAGAGTGCATGTTTAGACTTTAAAAAATATTTATTACAATCTCTACTCATTGGAAAAGTCTGCATTGTTTTATATGTTTTCTGCCTATAGAAGCTCATTTGCTTGAGCTTCAAACTGTCACCTAGGACCTGTATAGCTCCCTGATGAGGCATGAACTTGCACACAAAGCACGACAAAAGCCACGGGTGTGGAGAGGTGTTCTGTTTCTTTTGCAGGATGGCTATTTGGGCACATGAGCTGTGCATAGTAGAAGAAAGGTTCTGCTGTATTGATTTTTGCAAAGAAAGGCACTGAATAGTGTAAAACACGCAGTAAGTGCCGCAAAAGTGGTAACATTCACCTCTTGGAACTTTTCCCCCCATTGGTTAGGGAGTGCCCACAGTTTCCGATACCCAAAGACTGGCACGGGGCATTAATATGGACTGCCCTGGTGTCTGAATCCTGGAACTGCTTGCCATGAACCCAGGACCCAGAAGTGACTTCCCACGCCGCATTCAGCTTCCAGTGCGCCAGGATAAGCTTAAGAGGGGCACAGGGCTCCTGCGGGGCGGGAGCCCTCTATTTTGCATTTCTGCTGTCAGTATCTGCCAGCTGTACCTGCCACTGAGACTCGGGGAAAACAGGGGACGCCTGCCACTGATTGGGGCTGACCGGGAAGGTAAAGAACTGCACTTCCCATCACCCAGTGCGGCGCCCCAGGCCGCGTCCTGCATCCAGTGTGTCAGGAGGCGCTTAAGAGGGGCACAGGGCTCCCGCAGCGCGGGTTGCATGAGGGCTCGCCTGGGACAAGTGCGGGCCCGTCCATGCCCTTCAGGGGCCAGAAGAGGCTCAGCCCTCCCTCTTGGTTTTCTTTGTTCTCAGCTGTGGGACATAATTGAAATACTGGACTGGACTTTGTCCTCTTTGTGGCGGACCGCTTGGAGAAGTGTTCAGGTGCAGCATCTCATTGTGGGGGAAGTATAGCTAAACGGGCTCTCTTTTTGCACTTACCTCTGCACGGTAGAGCTCTGTAGCGGTTTGCCAGGTTGATACTGTTTGTTTCACCTTAATCTGTGCATTAGGGGCTGTGTTCCTATTTCTGTTTTAGTTTTGGGGGCTTATTTCATTATCGTGCCATGGGGAGGCGGAAGACCCAAGTAAGTCAAGAAGGGTCAAAAACTGTAACTAGGGCAAAGGTTACAACTATGGATGCCTTTTTAACGAGAGCTGATTCAGTCATAGACAAGGAGATCAAATTAGTGAACAGGCGTCTCTCCAGATCCCCTCTAAATGGCCTATTCTCTTGCGTGGCTGGTCCTATCAGCCCCATTAGGGTAGGGGTTATGGAAACACCAAGTCTACTCATCTCTCCTGTGCTGGGTATCGACTCACAGCCCAATTAAGCTTCTCCTCCCTTGCAAGGAATCACTGGCATGACGCCCCACAGGCCACTTTCCCCCGTTGTTATTATTGCTGATAAGGTGAATGGTGCTCATATATCCGTTTGGTATCAGCGCGCTCTATAAGTGTCATAGATAAATAAATAAATAAATCTACGACAGGGATTGGAGGCAATAAGAACTGTAAGGCTCAAGAAGTAGATATTAATGTTGGCATCCCACAACAATCTAGGGTGGTCCAAAGGTCATCTGAGAGTACAAAAAGAAAATCGAAGCCAATGGGGAGTGGAGCT
Source organism: Lissotriton vulgaris (assembly GCF_964263255.1). Taxonomy (NCBI): domain Eukaryota; kingdom Metazoa; phylum Chordata; class Amphibia; order Caudata; family Salamandridae; genus Lissotriton; species Lissotriton vulgaris. The sequence goes on from NC_141698.1 coordinate 959,406,822, forward strand.
AAAAAAATATATATATATATCCTCCTAGTTAGCCTCTAAAACCTTGGTACCTGTATCACCAGTAGTAAATACAGTTAACCGGCCATGATGGAAGCCTTCGTAGCAACCATGAGTTGTATGGTGGATGCTAATTTGAGCCCCATCCTAGATAGGCTGAACTCAATAGAAAAAGTACTAGTAGATCATAAAAGGTTTGTACCATCCACCCAATTTATTCAATCTCTGTTCTCGGACCCGCACCGTATAATTTGGTCCCTAGTATCACACCCATGCCTGGGCCAGTTTTAGCCCCCTGGCTGGCCAGTGGAGCCCAGCTTTGTGGCAAAACTGTGGCTCCCAAAGACCAAGGGGGGTTGGCTGATGTTGCAAGAGAAAGACATGCCCCTAATGAGGCTACATCTACTCATCCCCTGGGCCGGGTTTCCCAAAGCTCAGGAATACCATCAGAAGCGGCGCAGGGCCATCTAACAAATGATGTACAGAATCTAGCAGTTATCAATCTCCCACACCAATCAACACCCCTTGTAATAATTAGGGTCCAAAGAGGATTTTACTCAACTCAAAAACAAGGTTATTCACTGTTAAAATTGGGGGTCTCTGGTTGGCCCAGGTAGGTACTTATGACAAGCAGGGACCCTCAGGGCAAGAGAATTACAGTCAGAGCAAGGGAATTACCCTCTTAAAATAACCCCTGCTCACCCTCTAGGCGGCGTGGCGCGAGCAGTCAAGGCTAGTTCAGAGGCGATGTAAAGCATTTGTGACCACATAAAGTAACCCAGTGACAACACTACAAATGGACACCACACAAGGTTTTATAAAAAAATAAGTATAGTTTATATAGAATTATCACAAGACCAATAAACGACAAAAAGAATCCATAGTACTATTAAATTTCAAGAGTTCTGGTTAAAAAGGTATAAATCAAAGTTCTGTGTGAGTCGGTAGCCTTGTCCCGCTACGGCGTGCTGAAAGAACACAGAGTCTAACAAACCCAGCGGACCGTGATGGTCCGGGCCCCCTCAAATGTCGACAGACTCAAACACAGTACCTTTTCCTTGAGGCGGCCGGCACGGATGTGCGCGCTAGTTCCGGGGATCGTCGCTATGTACAAAAAGAAAGCGTTGTAGGTCACAGTGTCCCTTCCGTCGCGGTGCAGGCAACGGATTGTTGACGACGATGGTGAGCTCAGAACTGGCGTTGTTCGGAGCGGACGATGCTCGTTGAGGTGCTTCCAGCTTTACGGTGCGGCGTTCGAGCCGGAGTTCGGGAGCTGGCGTCGGTCAGTCCAGACAGTGGTGCGAGTTGGGCGGTGCGTCGCGAAGTGTGCGAGGAGGTGCCCAACTCTCGTGCGGTCACAGGACTCGAAGTCAGCAGCAGTGACGCGTCAGTCAGACCAGTTCGAGTTGGTGTAGCGAGACAATGCACGTTGCGGTGTCCTTCCAGTCGTGGTGCAGGCTACAGCTCATTGACGGCACAGAGCTTGGGTTGTTCGAGGCGGACATTTATCAATTCGGTGCTAACAGGACACAGGGCCGGTCATGAGAGTCGGTCACAGCTCCCTGCCTCTGTAGCCACTGGAACAGCAGCATTTCACAAAGGCTGGTGAAGTCCACTGTTCGGGAGCTGGCGTAGGTCAGTCCAGACAGTGGTGCGAGTTGGACGGTGCGTCGCGAAGTGTGCGAGGCGGTGCCCAACTCTTGTGCGGTCACAGGACTCGAAGTCAGCAGCAGTGACGCGTCGGTCAGACCAGTTCGAGTTGGTGTAGCGAGACGTTGCACGTTGCGGTGTCCTTCCAGTCGTGGTGCAGGCTACGGCTCATTGACGGCACAGAGCTTGGGTTGTTCGAGGCAGACATTTCTCAATGCGGTGCTAACAGGACACAGGGCCGGTCATCAGAGTTGGTCACAGCTCCCTGCCTCTGTAGCCACTGGAACAGCAGCAATTCACAAAGGCTGGTGAAGTCCACTGGTCCTGGACTTCGGTCAGGGGCAAGCTCTCTTCCAAGCCCTTGGAGATCTTTTTAGCACAAGTTGAAAAGCAAAGGTAAAATACACACAGTCCTTTCTCCTCTCTAGGCTGCCAGGCAACCACTGCAGGCAAATCCCCAAAGCAGCACTTCAGCTTGGGAATAGTCTCTCCTCAGTTTCTTCTTGTCAGTTCCAGGATTGATCTAATTTCATGGGATCAGGGTCCCAATACTTATCCCCCAACATCCTTTGTTCTCTGAGGGGAGAGGGGCCTGTGCCCAGTTCAAGCCAGTTCTGAAGCACTCTGTTTACCAGACTTCTCCTTCCCTTTCACAGCACAGGGCAGGCACATCAGACGCCCCACAGGAGGTGGAGCCAGCATTGTGGAAGGCAAGTACAGTCCAGGAGCACTTTGTTGACAGTCTTCCTTCTCTTCTTTCAGTGTGCAGGGCAGAGACATCAGACGCACCACAGGGGGTGCAGCCAGCACTGTGGGGGGCGGGCACAGTCCTATTCAGGTCCCATGTGCAACTCCTCCCTCCCATCTGGTTACAGATCTCCCTATTCACCACTGGGCTGCCCCGGCCTGTCTCCTGGAATTCCCCAGTCCTGTCACACACAAACCCAGACAAGGAATACACAACCTAGCAGAGGCGGGCTCAAATGGTTAGGCAAGCAAATACCTACTTTCTAAAAGTGGTATTTGCAAACACAGAATATTAAAATAAACTTTACTAAACGATGTATTTTATTATTCTGAGTCCAGGCATACTATATGCGAATTTCTACCATGTTCTCTGAATCTGCTAGGATTATAAACATGTAACAATCCAGCAGCCCATTCAAGCCCATGGAGTCAGGTAGCCTTGCAATAGTGAAAAACGAAAATGGCTGTAATTCACTATTAGGACATGACACACACATCAGGGCTTGTCATACCTTATACTTACAATGCACCCTGCCCTTGGGCCTACCATAGGGGTGACTAATATGAAGAAAAGGGAAGGTTTAGGGACTGGCAAGTGGGTGCACTTGCCCAGTCAGCATGACATTAACAGACTGCACGCAGGCTCTGCAATGGCAGACCTTAGACATGTTTTACAAGGCCGCTTCTGTGGGTGGCACAACCAGTGCTGCAAGCCCACTAGCAGCATTTGGATTTACATGCCCTGGGCACACTCAGTGCACTGTACTAGGGTCTGACAAGTAAACCAAATATCCAATCATTGAACCACTAATCAATACATCAATTTAGAGTAGGGAGCACTCGCACTGTGGCACTGGACAGCAATGGCACAGTGCCCAAAGCATCTAACTCCAGAAAAACACATGAGGCAACAGCAAAAAATGGAAAGGAGACCCACGCCAATGGTGCCAGGTCTAGCACTCACTGGTTGTTGAACAACACTTCTGTGGGCCCAATGGTGGAACGCAATATTATCATGGTGCGTTGTGTGGGTTGGCTAGGGAGCTTGAGGAAACTCGGAGGGGGTCCTCATGTATCGTCATGAATTTTAATAGCCCTTCCCTTGTGGATAGAATTCTACAGGATGTTTATTCTAACTGTACACAACGTGTTCCTGGTATCCAGGTTCTCCCGCTGTTTTTTTTCTATAAGGCTACCTACACAAGGCGCTTAAACACAAGTATTCCATGTGACAGATGGTCCCTAAGACCCCGTGAGGTAATGGGTGGTAGTCATTTATTATCCGAGGGGGTTCAACGCCAATTGATTGGGCATCAGCCGGCTACTCGGTTAGAGCTATCTAACAGATTTACAGTTCTATCAAGGTTGGATGAGTGAGACTGACTAAATAAAAACTCTGAGCCCGTTGTAGAGTTACTATATCAATAGGGGTCCCCACGTTTTTCCATGGGAGATGCTGGGTCCAGTGCTATGGAGGCATCTGGGAAGTCTAGCACCTAGCAGCGGTTCTTTATACCGGTTAAACATCAAGGGATGATTGTAAGCGCAGACTCGTATAATGTTCTGTCATGGAACATTGCTGGTCTGATGGGAAAATTTCAGGACCCTTTATGGATGCAGTTCATCTGAAAATTCACTTTGATTTGTCTCCAGGAGACTTGGCTCGTGAACTGTAACCTGTTTTAGGAGGGTTATAAACCCTTCTTTGTTCCTGCGTCACCGTCCCCATGCAGTAGAGCTAGGGGCGGGTTGGTGATTTATATATCGTTGGCTGTGCAGTGTAGGATACAGCAAATTCCTACTGCTAATAAGGATTCTCAAGTTATTATCTTAAGCAGAGGAAACAACAGTATTGGCATTGTTATTTTTTATAATTCAATAAGCGCACAGGGGTAGTGCAAGATTTCCCAGTTGGGCTGCCTTATAAGACAGTCCTGCGGCTCCATTGCACATAAGCTCATGGTGGCAGGGGATTTTAATATCCACCCCTGTGGAGACACCAAAATCAGAAGCATGGCTGAGCTGGGATGTGCTAGGATGCAGGGATTCCATTTTGAGCATTCTGTCCAGGGGGATGTATTGAATAATATTTTTAATGAATTTGAGCTGTTATCATCAATGTCTTTATCTGCCCCCCTCAGCACACAGCCCTTCCCCTCTTTTAAAGGATGTAGTAATGGCTCTTTTATAGCTCATATTTTGATTTCCACTGGTCTTCAGTGTATTTTCCACAGGTTCATAATTATGGATAGTGTTTTTAGCAATCATAACCCTGTTAGCTTGCATTTGGAAGGTAGGCTGTTGTCAACATTAGCTAGGGCGATAGTCACAGGCATGCTGAGACCCGTGGATGGAAGACTCCACCTAAAATGTTTGCAGATATCTACAGACTCATTTTATGGCTACGAACAAGTGTCTTGTGCATCAGAATTAGCTTCTTGTGTGTCTTCCTGTTCCCCTCCGGGGGACGTTCTTAAGGCTCTTGATGTCATTATCACCAAGGTTGGAGCACTCCTAAGCATTCCATCACATTGGACGGTTTTATCCGACCCCAGATGGTTCGACCCACTATGCTCTAAGGCAGCGAGACAACTAAAAGATGCCCTAAAATCAACTCTGAAAAATCAAGCTTTGATTTGTGCCCGACGTCTTGAGTACAAACGGGCATTGACCACCCGTAAGGAGGAATTAAAGGAGGAAATGTGGATAGAGCTATTGGAGGCCAGTACCTTAGGGAACAGCGCAAGGTTCTGGGGCATCATTAACCGACCTCTATTTGAAAGTGCTGGGGAGGGAGACATAGGCACTACCATAACTGAGGATGAATGGGTGTCTCATTTCTTTTTTTTTTTTTTTCCTCAAAAACCTTTATTGTACCTTCAAAGTTACACAGCGGAATGCCTACAACCCCGCGGGCTGGCCGCTATATCAATTTGTTCAACATATTGCAGCAATTCAACATCTTTGCAGACATAGCCGGCACATTAAATAGAATCGGAACTGCCGCAGTGAAAAGGTACAGTACATGCATCATAGTCCCAAACTGTACTGGTTTTTGGTTTTCTATTTTTTCAAAAAACAACAACAAAACAAACTAAACTTCAGGAATCACAATGCGGTCATATACTGATTGGTATCGGTCGAGTACGGCTCTTTCGTGAAATGTTCCCCTTCAGTGTCTCCCCCATGCCCACTAACCTGCCTAAGGTGAGTGTCCGTGTACGTGAGTATATTCTGTCTAACCGTGTTCCTTTGTACTCTCCCTCCCGCGCCTCTGCGCAATATCGTAACTTATTAGTCACTCCGGTGTCTCATGTCCTTCCCCTCATTACTGTCCGCTAGTGACACTAGGCCTCCTCCTCTTCCTCATCCGACACATCCTGTTCTTCCTCCGGCAATGGATCACAGATCTCCCCTCTGTATATATTCCACTTGGTCCAGATTTTGTTCCACTTCCCCGGGCAGGCCCGGTTGGAATAGACCGCCCTTTCTGTTACCATCACCCTGTCCATATTCAAGCACCATTGTGTCTTGGTTGGTACTTCTGCCACCCCCCAACGTTGCGCAATATCCCTTTTAGCTACCATCAATCCTACCGTAACCCAGAGTTGACCATGTCTAGAGAGATCAGTAGGTTCCCATATATTTAGTAGGCACCGCTTTGGCTCAGGTAGCAATGATATCTTCTCCAGTGTCTGTGATATTGTTCGTAGTATTTGTTTCCAATATTTCTGAATCTGGGGGCACTCCCATATGGTGTGAAAAAATGTGCCCTCCTCCCCACATCCACGAAGACAATAAGGGTGTTGTGACCTGTGGATGCGATGTAGCGTAGTTTTTGTGTAGTACACCCTATGTAATATTTTCAGCTGCACAAGTCGCAGCCGTGCAGAGATGCCCACCTCCTAGGTGACGCTGTCGCCTCATTCCACTCATGTTTGTCCAGTTCACAGGTGTCCCCCTCCCATTTCTCCTTTAAAGATGTCATTGGGTCTTGCAAGTTGTTGAGTATTTTACGGTATGTGAGGGACGTTGCACGTTCAGTCATAAAATCAGTGAGTAGGCGGTCTTCCAGCGGGGATGATTCCGGTAGGTCTGTGTGTGGGGGCAGAGCAGCGAGTAATGCATGTTGTATCTGAATGTATCTGTAGAGCTCTCTTTCACTCAGGCTGTACAGTTCTCTCAATCTATTGAAAGGTATCACCTCTCCCCTCTCCCAAAGGTCTCCCACCGTGGATATCCCTATAGTGTCCCAATGGGAAAATCCCTGGCTATTCCTCATGTTACCTAAGGCTCGAGAATCCCACAGTGGGGTAAGCTTCGTTATTCTCCCCTTCCAGCCCAGAGCCGTTGTCGCTGTATGCCATAGCATCACCGTTTGTCTGGTGGGGCCCATTCTGCGTTGGTCATCCAACGGAGCCAGTAAACTGTTAGTGCCCAATTGTGCCCTATCAGCCTGAAAGGCTGGCTCAGTCTGTGGAGTATGGAGCCACTGGTTGATGGGTTTAAGATGTGCGGCCCAATAATACAGTTTTAGATTAGGCAGCGCAATACCTCCGTCGTACCATCCTCTATGTAATTTGGGTTGTGCAATGCGTGCTGGTAGGTTCCCCCATAGGAGATTGGAGATCAATGCTGCAACTTTTTGAAAGAATCTTGGGGCCACCTGGTAAGGTGTGTTTTCAAGAACATACAGAAATCGGGGCAGTGCCATCATTTTATATAATGCGGCCCTTCCTAAAAGCGTTAGTGGTAGTCCCGACCAAAATTTAACATCTTGTTTGAGTCTTTCTAGGTGGGGTTCCAGATTCTTGTCCATAAATTCTGTGGGGTCTCTAGTAATCTGGATGTATTTAAATGAGGAACCAGCTATCTTCAGAGGGCAGTCCGTATCGAGAGCCGGGACCTGTCCCTTCAGAACATACAGTTCCAACTTGCTCCAATTTATCGTATATCCGGATATCCTCCCATGATTATTGCAGAGATGCAATAGGGCCGGCACCCCACTTTCTGGATCCGTCAGATATACCAGCATATCGTCTGCATAGAGCGATAGCCGATCCTCCCAGCCCTCCTTCCAACGTATGCCTTTCCGCAAGGGTGAGGTTCTAATAAGAGTGGCAAGGGGTTCCAATGAGATCGCAAACAACAACGGCGAGAGGGGGCATCCTTGTCTTGTGCCCCTCCCTAATGAGAATGTTCGCGAGATATGCCCATTCGCCACTACCTGGGCAACCGGGTCAGTGTACAACAATCTAACCCATGCGATGAAGCGGGGGCCAAATCCCAAACGCGACAGCGCCTCAAACAAGTAGTTCCACTCCACAAGGTCAAATGCCATCTTGGCATCAAGGGCCAATATCACTGCTTGGGTTGCGATCGAGTCCGCCCTAGCCAACACTCCGTGCAATCTACGCAGGTTCAACGCCGTGTTTCTGTGGGGCATAAATCCGGACTGGTCCGGGTGTATAAGGGACGGCAGATGCGGCAAGAGCCTGGTTGCAAGGAGTTTGGCAAGGATTTTGGCTTCTGCATTAAGCAGTGAGATGGGGCGGTAGGAGGAGCATTCCTCAGGCGGTTTCCCTGGCTTGGAGATGGCCACTATAGTTGCCATTCTCTGGTCTGTCGGAAGTGAACCGTTTTCTAGATATTCCTTAAACATCCCTAGTAGATGTGTACTGAGGGTCTCAGGCGTTGCTTGGTACCATTCTATAGGTATGCCGTTGGGTCCTAGTGCCTTACCCGGGTTTAAGGCTTCAATAGCCAGTTGGATTTCGTCAGTGGTAACGTCCGCCTCCAGCTCATTGGACATGTCCGGAGATAACGTTTGGACCTCTATTGGTGCCAATGCATCTCTGGCCATCTCAGGGGTAATCACATTTTCAGGGGTGTAAACCCCCTCGAAGTGGGTTGCGAGCTGGTCCACTATGTGCTCTGGGTTCGTATGTACCCTCCCTTGACAGTCCCTTAATTGTTGGATTCCCCTGGAACTTCCTTCCCGTTTGTCAAGCCAAGCAAGCATTCTCCCTGCCTTGTCGTCCACCTCATGAATCCGATTCTGAGTGTCGGTTATTTGCCCTCTCACTTGGAAGCGCAAATGATCGTTGTACGACCGCTGCTGAATGTCAAGTGTGTGTAAGGTGGCCGGAGTTGGGTGTTGTTCGTGTGCCGCCGTCAAATTTCTCAACGTTAATTCCAGTATAACTAGCTCCTGAGTTTGTTCCGTTTTGTATCCCGTGATTGAGTTTATGGCTTGCCCCCTCAAGACCGCCTTATAGGCCTCCCAAAGGACCTCGGAGGAGCGCACCGAATTAACATTCTCATTGAAGTAGTGTGCTGTTGCTCTTTTAAGAGCCTTGCGAACTTGGGGAATCTTTAGATAAGTAGCGTGTATGGGGTATATGCGTTTACGGGACCTCTCTTGAGTGGAGAGCGTGAGGAGTGATTGGGGAGTGGTCTGAGATTCCCCGGGGGTGTATTTCTACTGTGTCTATAAGCTGGAGCCCATCTCCAAGGGTCAGGAAGTGGTCGATTCTCGTCATACTGCCGTGTACTGCGGAATGAAATGTGTATTGCTTCACATTGGGGTGGAGGAACCTCCAAACATCAGTAAGACCCATGGCTGTCAAGAAGCGCTGGAGGCGGGGGATCCCTCCCGTGGGGGCCAGTGCCGGAAACCTATCAAGTTGTGTATAAGCCTGGGCGTAGTTTGCGTAGCCGCACTCCGCGGAGCTACGCGAAGATGCACTTGCACTCCGCGAACTACGCATAGCTCCGCGAGCATGCGTAGTAGCTTGCTTGACCCGTTCGCGAGCCATTTTTCGTCTTCGGGAGCGCCGTGGAACTCTGGAACCTGCTCGACACCACATCTCCAGACGTCGCCTTCCTCACGGAAACATGGATGAATGCCTCCTCAGCGCCCGACATCGCCGTCGCCATCCCGGACGGATACAAGATCACCCGGAGAGACTGCGTCAATGAGACAGGAGGAGGCATCGCCATCGTCCACAAGAACACCATCCGCATCACGACCAACTCAGACGACACCCTCACAGCCGCTTAACATCTTCACTTCCAGATACACACCGACCCCAAGACCACACTCAGAGGCACCCTCATCTACAGACCCCCAGGACCTCGCACACAATTCAGCGAAGACATCGCAGACTTCATCAGCCCGCACGCCCTCGCCTCCGCTGACTACATCCTCCTAGAAGACCTCAACTTCCACCTGGAGAACAACAACGACAACACCACCACCACCCTGCTGGACAACCTCGCCAACCTCGGACTCATGCAACTGGTGAACACCCCCACCCACTACGCCGGACACACGCTTGACCCAGTCTTCTCCTCCAGCAAGTACATCTCCTTCAGCCACTCCACCGGACTCCACTGGACAGACCACAGCTGCGTCCACTTCAGCTTCAGAAAGACCACGACTCACCACCCGCAACAGGTTCCCCGCAGGAACTGGAACAAGATCACCACCGACCAGCTCACCACTTCACTGAGCCAGAACCCTCCCGCAAGCTCAACGGACCCCAACCAAGCAGCCAACAACCTCACACAGTGGATCACCAATTGCGCTCGCCCAACCAGCCTCGACCACTCGCAGTCCGGCTTCCGCGCCAAGCACAGCACCGAGACCGCCCTCATCGCAGCCACTGACGACATCCGAGCCCTGCTCGACAATTGGGAAACAGCGGCCCTCATCCTCCTGGACCTCTCCGCAGCATTCGATACGGTCTGCCACCGCACCCTAGTGCAGCGCCTCAGCAACATCGGAATCCAAGAGAAGGCACTGGAGTGGATCACCTCCCCCCGTACAGATCCAAGGCCACCGAAGTCATATGCGGCGTACCACAAGGATCATCACTCAGCCCCACCCTCTTCAACGTCTACATGAGCCCCCTCGCAGCCATCGTACGCCAACACAACCTCAACATCATCTCCTACGCCGACGACACCCAGCTGATCCTCTCCCTCACCAACGACCCAGGAACCGCCAGAACCAACCTACACGAAGGGATGAAAGACGTAGTCGAGTGGATGAGGAACAGCCGCCTGAAACTGAACTCAGACAAGACAGAAGTCCTCATCCTTGGATCATCACCCTCCGCCTGGGACGACTCCTGGTGGCCCCCTGCCCTGGGCAGCGCACCCAAACCAACGGACCACGCACGCAACCTGGGCTTCATCCTGGACTCCTCCCTCTTGATGACCAGACAAGTCAACGCCGTCTCATCATCATGCTTCAACATCCTACGCATGCTCCGAAAGATCTTCCGATGGCTCGCCACCGAAACCAGGAAGACGGTCATACAGGCACTCGCCACCAGCCGACTGGACTACGGAAACACCCTCTATACCGGAACCACAGCCAAACTCCAGAAAAGACTCTAACACATCCAGAACGCCTCCGCATGACTCATCTTGGACATCCGCCGACACAGCCACATCTCCGGACACCTGAGAGACCTTCACTGGCTCCCCGTCAGCAAGAGAATCACGTTCCAACTCCTCACCCACGCACACAAGGCCCTCCACGACCTGGGCCCCAGGTACCTCAACAACCGCCTGACCTTCTACACTCCCACCCGCCAGCTACGATCGACCAGCCACGCCCTCGCTGCCGTGCCACACATCCGAAGATCCACCATGGGAGGAAGATCCTTCTCCTACCTGGCAGCCAAGACTTGGAACTCCCTCCCCATCCACCTCCGCCTGACCCAAGACCACCTCTGCTTCAGGAAGCAACTCAAGACATGGCTGTTCGAGCAGTAGCGGACCTCCCTCCCCCAGGCGCCTTGAGACCCTCTGGGTGAGTAGCGCGCTATACAAATATCCTGATTGATTGATTGATTGATTGCCTGCATGCTTGGGATGTGTAGCGCGCGAAGTTACCCATGAGGTTTGTCCCGCCCGCTCGCGTCCCCTTATTTCCGGTCACTACTAACGTGTTCGCGAGTTATTCTGTGCCAGATTGCAGTTTCTGCGTGTTCGGCAACTCGATCTTACCGACAAGCATCCTCGCGCACGCGAAAATACTATTGAGCGCGCGAGAACTACGCTACGCAGCAGTTTGCGGAGTATTCGACAACTTCGCGTTCTCCGCGGAGCGCGGAGCTGCCGAAACTCCGCAAACTCCGCGAACGGAGCGTAGTTCTTCGCCCAGGGTTAGTTGTGTATCCAAAATGGCATTGAAGTTCCCCCCAAGGATAACCTCCCCCTCGGGAAGAGTCAGTAGAAAGTCTCCCAGCTTCGGGAGTTGCACCGAGTGCAGTGCCGGTGGGATATATACGGACACTATGTTAAGAAGCCTACCTTCCCATTGTCCCTGTAAATCAGCAAAGCAGCCTTGATCATCTGTCTTGGTTTGTAGAGGGATAAACCGTGAGGCCCTCTGGAGCAGTATACCGGTCCCCCTGGAGCCCGACGTGAAGCCCGAGTGGACTATCATCTTGTAGCCTCTTCTATCCATGGCTTTGGTTGCCCCCCGTCAGGTGTGTTTCCTGCAATAGTGCTATGGTGGGTTTCTGTCTCTTAAGGGCGGTCAGTACTAGGCCTCGTTTCACCTTATCCCCCAGTCCCCTCACGTTCCAAGTCAGCAACCGTAGGGACGAGCCCAGTGTCTCCGAGTCTATTCCCCTTGCCCCGGGGATCGGGTTCTCAGCCATTTGGGATTATGGGGTCCATGGTGTGATAGAGCGGAGGTGAGTCATGGGTGTGTGTTACGAACTTGTTCAGTGAAGCGCTGAGGCGTCTAACCAAGGAAGTAAACAGTCGTCTTGCCCACCAATCTTTTATAAACTCCTGTGAAAACCTAACTTTCTTCTTTGACCGCACATGTGTATTCCCAACTGTGTTAAAACAATCCCTCCCTTTTCCCCCCCTCCCTGCATCCCTGCCTAACGGACTTTCAACTGCCCGCCCCCCCAACTGAGCAGAGTGCTTAACCCATCCCACAACCAGAGTACTTGCGTGTAGGGGGGAGAGCGCCTCCCCGAGCAGGCGGCATCCCTGCGTGCTTCTGGGGCTTTACCATGCCAGTGTCCGTATGCAGCTATCATACAGTGTTTCAATGTTCAGCGATTACAGTCATTTCAGTTTCTAGAGGTCGGGTCATTCTTCTCCGCCAGCCCCTGCAGATCCGAGGTGAGGGGAGCCCTCCGCTCCCCCTCGACCTGATGTTTGCGATCCTGCCCTGCTATCGTCTCTGTGACCGCAGTTGGACCTATGTGTTCTTCGTGGGTGGTCCGCAGTGCGCCATCCTTCAAGCCAGTCTTGGGCCGCTTCCGGGGAGTCAAAAAACCACACTTTTTTGTCTGCTACTACTCGCAGCCGGGCCGGAAAGAGCATCGAATAGGGCAACTCCTTTTCTCTCAGTGTCTTTTTCACCTCCAGAAAGGTCTTCCTTTTCCTTGACACCTCCGCCGTGTAGTCCGGGAAGAAGGCAATCCTTGAGTTCTGAATCTGAATGGCAGGAGCTACTCGTGCCGCTTGTAAGATGGCGTCACAGTCTCTGAAGTTGAATAACCTTGCTAGTATTGGTCTTGGCGGACCTCCTGTCTTTGGTTTCCCCCCCGGCACCCTATGTGCCCGTTCTACCGAGAAGAAATTCGAGAGTCCCTTCAGTTGGAGCCTGGTTTTGATCAGTTCCTCCACATAGAGGTCCATAGCACCAGTGTCTTCCGATTCCGGCCCGCCTAAGATTCGGACGTTGTTGCGTCGTGAGCGCCCTTCTTGGTCATTCAGTTTGTCCCTGAGTAGTTTGTTATCCGTTTGCAGTCTTTCCACTGCCGTTTGCAGTTCGGACACATCCTCAACAAAGGATTTGGTCACCACCTCACCCTGCTTGACCCTCTCGTTGATCTTCTGGAGGTCCGCCCGTATCAAAGTCACTTCCGTGGCCGTGGTGCCCACCGTTGCCTGCACCTGGGCTAGCGCTTCCAATACGTCCTCTAGTGTGGCCTTCTTTGTTCCCTCAGCTTGTGTCGTCTTCCCGGTGGGCTTGCGTTGTTCTTGGGGAGGAGTCTGCCTTTCATATGCAAATTTGTCCAATTTTGCCTGTGTTGTACCGTGTTTAGGGCCTCTGTTAGACATGGTTCTCTACTTACTAGCGCTCCTGTCCCCCGCAGTTGCTATATGTCAAGGACAATAGAGGGCTAAACACGCGCCCACCTGCCGCTTTCCGCGTGGTGATTGCGACGAGTTCTTCGCAGCAGTCGGAGCCAGTGTCCCCCAGTGGGTTCTTGTTGTATGAGCCTTTCTCAGGTGTTGATAGGGGCTCGTGCAGTAGATTACCCCAGCTAGAGGCAATCGGGGTGGTCTCCCTTCTCCCGCTCGAGTGCAACGTGCTCCGCACTCTCTGTTCGCGGTGCTGGACAGTATTGCTGCTGAGGCGGCAGGCCGAGCCTTCACAGATGTAGTGTGCAGTGTTCAGGCCATTCAGGGTTCGCACTCCAGCTTGCGCTGTTCCGAGTACCTGAGGCTCTCAGACCCGGCGTCTCCCCTCCCTGTCGTTGCGCTTTACCCTCTCCTTGTGTGCCGCTATTTGTGTCCCTTCTGTAGAGGGGCGGGGGGAGGGGGGTAGTCCACAACTCACCACCGGCACTGAAGTCGGCTGCCGCTCGACCCGATGCTTCCGTTAAGCCCGCTCCAACTGCCGCTGACCGCCGTGTATTCTCCGGTGCGCCTCTCCGCCTGCAGCGTGGTAGATGGAACTGCTCGGCCACTGTACGCTCAGGGTCCCGATGTTCGAGACGGGTCCGGCACTCAAGATGGCGGAGCCGCCCCCCTGTATCCCGGTCATCTTGTCCGTCCCTTTCCGGGCCGATCCTGTTGTCGCGCTGACCTCCGCTGGGCACCGCAGGTCGTCCCCCTGTCTTCCGGGGCTCAGGAGGGTGGTCCGATTGCGGACAGACAGGTCATCCGCGGGGCCGGCACTTCCGGCCGGTCATGCCCGCCAAGGCACCACTTCCGGTCGGGTCCGATCCGCTAGGCACACCGCTGCTTTCAGGAGGACAATAGGCCCCTCCCCTCCCTCGTCCCGCGGGCTGATTTCGGGCTGTTTGCTGGCCGCCTCCGTCTCCGAAATGCTCCACTGGGCGCTGCAAGGACTCCGGGCACGGTCCGCCCCTTCGGGCACCGAGAGTTTACGGATGGAGATCGCGGATTAATGTGGGAAGCTGCCTTTTCACGGGAGCCTCCCTAAGCTGCGGCCGCCATCGTTGGCTGCTAGCCACGCCCCCCGGGTGTCTCATTTTTAATCTATCTTCAGTTGCCCCATGGTTCTCCACCAACCCCAAGGCAGGGCTATTAGCAATGCTACAGTAATGTTCGAACAGAAAGAGGTGGAGAAGGGCATCTTAGGGCTGACGTGTAACAAGGACCCAGGCCCGGATGGCATTCCCCCAGACCTTTTTAAATCAAATCTACTCCTCTGGGCTCCGGTCCTGATGGCGGTGCTTAATGCGGCAGACAGGATCGGTTGTCCGGACTCTTGGGGCACCTTAACCATCATGCTGGTTTTCAAGAAGGGCGATCATAATAGCACTATGTGTTATCGCCCGATCTCCCTGCTTTTGATTGTGTCAATCAGGGGAAATTGTGGCAATCCATGAAGGCCATGGGGGTGGAGGATAATTTGGTCGATTTCCTGGAGGCTCTACATAGGGACACCAAGGCCAATATTAGATTTGCCCAGGATCTTCATGTGTCCAGCCATTTTAAAATAGAGAGCAGGGTTAGGCAGGGGTGTATCCTGACCCCCTTCTTATTTAATTTATATATCAATGACCTGGAAAAAACTCTGGCAAAAAAACAGGGGTCGATTTCCCATATGTGGCGCGACGAGGTCTGCCTGTCCTGCTATACGCTCGTCGCTAGGATGGCAAGGGAACTTCAGACCCTGCTTGATACATTCTGGAGCTTCATGGAAGATCGTGACCTTGCTATTAACAATTCTAAATCCTATATCATGCAGGTCAGGACTCGCCAGAAGAAACAGTACCCCTTTAAAGTGGGTAATGAGAATGTGCCAATGACTACGATACTCTCTTACCTGGGTGTCCTAGTAGATGACCGTTTAAATTGGGGGGCCCCGATCAAGAGGAAAAAAGGGGAGGTTATAAGGACGAACGCCACAATTTTCAACTTCGCCGCGATGATGGGTAAGCACCCAATCGCGGCGATGGTGAAAATATACCAGGCCAAAAGTGTTGCTATTGCTAGCTATGGGAGCGAAATTTGGGGCTATGCAGCAACTGATGTGTTGCAGGTGGCGGAATTTTTTTTTTTAAACGTCTCCTAGGAGTGCCCAGTGGAACATCAAACCTGGTAGTACATGAAGAATTGGGATAGCCATTTATAGGGGATAACCTGGCTATGTGCCCCTTGCTGTTTTGGCTTAATTGCTGGCTAAATAAATATCTAGCTCTTAACCATCAGATCCTAAGAGAAAATATGAGGCTCGAACATATGATAGGCATTCCATGGTTAAATTACATTAAGGGATGTTTTGAAGAGCTGAGGCGGCCGGACCTTTTTTTAAAGGCTGATTCTATTACTTTGAAAGATGGGGAATTTGTTAGGAAAACTTTCACTTCCCTAAAAAAGCTTGGTAGAGATGATTCAAAAGTTGGAAAATCTAGTGTCCGCAAACATTTGGTGCTTAAAACAACTCCATCCATTGAGCCCTATCTCTTGTGGCCACTTTCATCTCATGAGCGGCTTTTATTGATCAGGTTTAGATTACATTATTTTCATCTATTGCTTGCCATCCCAAAAGGGAGCTGCAGAGGTCAGGTGTTAGCATCCTGTGGCTGTTACGGAGAGTCTCCTCAGGATTTGCTACACTTTATGTTCTTTTGTAAATTTTATGAAGAACCTCACAGATATTTTTTAACACCTCTTTTAAAGAAATTGAATTTTATTCAGGTCCACCCAGCTCTTTTGAATTTACAACTGTTGAAACCAGAATGTGTATCTTTTATAGTAGGCTTTCTGAAATCTTTGTTGCGATCTAGGATCTGTATGAGGAGCTAGTAATCCCCTAACGTTGGTAGGCACTCCTCATTGTGTGTTTTCTCCACCTGACTAGTCTTTGCACTAAATGTATATACTGCTGTTTTTTACGGATTATCTCCCTTCATTTTCATTGTCATGAATGGTATGTTTCAACTGCTACATGGACTTGTGTAACTTTTATGGTTTTAAATTTAAAGCCAAATAAAGTACTTTAAATCTCAAATCTTGACTCAAAGAGTCAGTTTGTGACCTCCTATTGGAATTAATTCTAACCCCCAAGTGGAGCAACCAAGGTCCTGGACCCTTGACTCGTATTGAAGTGTACTCCTCCTCCCCAAACTGCAATACTGCAAGATCTGAGGCTTAGCCATTTTTTGCCAACTCTTTCTCCAAAGAACTGGTTGGGAACCAGACCGCTGTTGAGCCGAAGCCATCACTGTAAAATCACCATTTGTATCCAACTTGCCAGTTTGCGCCTCTGAAGGAGATTCGAGTTTCAGAAAAATGTCTACGTCTGAACATAAAAGGCTTCCCTGAGACTGACGCTAAGCAGAATCCAAACAATCTTGAAGTCCCTTGGACACCGACTTCGGACTTTGCCTGCTTAGAGCTTTCCCACCTTCTTCGATGACTGTACAGGGAGTCTGCTCTTCAGCAACCCACTGTTGTTGAGACCTGCTTGCAGCTTGCCTGGCCAATGACTCATTACCAACCATTTTTTCACCCTAAAAGTCAGAAGGTAAACTTACTACTGGGATGAACCTGGTCCATGTTTCCAATCAGCAATCCATCAAGGTTGGCTTTAAATGTTGACTTCGACTGGGTCTAGGATAACCAGATATTAGCAGTAAGTACTTTGTACATTTAAGTGCTATTTTTAAATCAAACTTCAAAAAGTATATCTGTGTTTCTTCTTACTAGATTTCTGTAATTTTTGGGTCATATTATTTATTTAAATCTACACTTTAGTTTGGTTTGTAGTTTTTCTGTCATTGTGTTTTGAATTTTACGGAATAAGTACCTCATAAATACATTACAGATTGCCTCTAAGTTAAGCCTTCCTGCTCTGTGCCATACCTACCAGGGGACCAGGTTAATTTTGTGACTTTAGCGGTTCACCCCAACAAGGATTTGGATATTATTTAAGTTGGGTCTTTAACCCCCTCAACTATCAACTACATTTCTTACAGTTTTGCAAGGGACTGGACAATTGGAGAGCTGATCCCTGGAAGAGCCTGTTAAGTATTTAGGGGGTGAGTATTTTCACTGTATTGAATATGGACCTACTAACTCTATATATCAAGATTTGTAACCCGCCTCCCCACATAGTGAACAACCTTTGAGAAAAGGGTAACAAGAGAAGGAGTAAGATGGCCCCATATCATTGATGAACACCTGACTATGGTTAAAGAACTATGGATTTGCACGTATTGGGCTTAGTTGGACTCAGCCTCCAAAGCTAGTTGCATTTTCTCTCTGACTCAAGGTCAGTAGAAGGTGGACCTCCTAGAGATCCTATTGTAGGGGGGTTTCTATATACAGTTGAGGGTGCAACACTATATGGTATTACACGTTCCTCTAGGACACACAGGCATCCTGACTGAAAGCCTGAGGACTGTGGAGTGTTCATGGCTGGAAAACCCCAGGTCAGCAGACCACTTGGACTGCAAAGGAGGTCAGGGCTAGAGCCATGCAGTCAATTTGGTTCCACAAAGGAGGAAGAAGCATCACTAAAGGCTGTGGAAAGGAATATCAAAATCCTTTGTAATTGTCAAGCAATAGTTTTTAGAATCAAGTGGCCCCCACAAGAGTTCTATTCGCAGGCACGCCATAAAACAGAGGTCTCACACATTCAAAACCTGGCTACCAGCTGAAAAGTGTTGGTTTGACAAAGGGAGTCGAAAGTTTACATGGCCTTGAGAAGCCAGTGTGATAAACTGAGCAGAGTGCATGGGTGCCAGGAGAACAGGTACACCCTACTAGTACTCTGGGTCAGGCATAGCAAATCTTTCCAAGAAACCCAAAGAGAAAGTAAAAAATGATGACCTGCAAAACCACCTAAAAAGAAAGTCTTTAGAACAAAGGAGCTCCTGGTAAGCCCAAAACAAATGTTAAATATTTCCAAATTCCGAGTAACATCCTAGAAGATCTGGGATACTACAAAGAGTTTGCCTAGTTGTAGGGTGGAAGGGGTGGGTCTATAGAGCAACGGTGGACATCTAAGGAGAGAAAGAAAATGTTCACCATAAGGGGCATAGGTACTTGCTTGACTAGGATTTACAAAGGCACACAAGGGGCTACAAGCGCTGCCTTGTGCTACATTGTTGTTACAGGTCATTGTGGTATGTATTCCATGGATGAAGCATGGCATGTCCATGCACCCACACTTGGAATTTGATGCAATCCCAGATTTACTAAAGGCAGTAAATCTAGGATTGATCAAAAATGGTGCACCTGTCAAAGAGAGGTATTTTGTATGGTCTATTCTGACAGCACCATTGGCAACAGACCATTATGAGAAAATCACCAGGAAAGGAATTTTAGCTCTGCCCACATCTTGGAAACCATAAGTAAGTGTTGATTGGGCAGATGTTGTGTGGTTCCACAAAACAAGTTCTTACCTGCCACATAGCTGTGATCATTGTTTTGTTTATTTATCCATCTGCCTGAGCTCAAACTTTCAAGGGCAAACACAAGACACTGTGATGCTATAAAGTGTCTTGGATAACTAGAAAATTGATGGTGTTTTTCTTTGCAGCAGCACATACGGTAAGAGGGCAGTCATTAACCCACATGGATTTTTGGGTCTGGTTTGACACTGCAAGTGTCACCTGACATCTTAATCACCTCCTATATTATTCTACAGATCTTTGCTTCCACACAAATGCATCGTAATTCCCTTCCATTCTTTAACGTCTGAACTATTGGCATTCCCAATGCTTGCTCTGCTTTGTCTCTTCTTTTTTATAGGTATCACCAGTCTTACAAAGATTTAACAATCTTGTAGAGGGGGCTTTAAGATTATTCCAAACCACATGAAGGAGAGGCGTTGGTGTCAGAACACAGGCAAGTAGGATAAGTTCAGAGAAATTCACTGACTGATATCACAAACTTCCACTTTGCACAAATAGCCAAAGTCAAGCCATGGTGTTGTTTAAATATGGATGAGATTCAAGCGCCCCCCTCCCTACCCCCCCAATTCACGCAAGGTCATATCATCTGATTTGGCCTCATGAGATATCAGTCTTTGACTCTGTGGGTCCTTGAGTACTATTAGGGTGAAGGTAGGATGCCAGCCCTACACCTCACCTACTATAATATTGTAGCCTCAGCCTCTCTGTGCCTTACTGAGCCCAGTAAACAAACAACAGAGAAGGTGGTAAGAAGACAGAATTGTGCTGTGTTTTTAATCTTTAAAGCTGCAGTTTTTCTACCTGTGAATGCTTGAATTTAATCTCTTGTCCTGTGTGCAACTGGTGCTGTTAAAGACTGGGTTTTTTGTTGTGACTATTTGAATTGAACACTTGGTTTCTGTAAATATGGTACTGTTTTTAAGCTGCTGGTTTTTCTATGTATTGTGCTTAGGCATGCACGGGAAACCGCCCCGCCACCCACCTCTTTTGAGTCTTTAAAAGTTAAAATGGCAAACTACACCCTCAGAGACTATGCAGAGTGTGTTAATGAGACTTCTGATTCTGTTTTAAGATTTAAAACTATGTTTGGAAAGTGTATGTAGCCCTTGTTTATGGTTAGAAAAAAAGATTTGTTGAAGTGTACAAAACATAGTAGTTAAGTGGCTTAGATGTGGGCCTACCTGCAGCGTGAACCAGGAATAGCAAAGTGTGGATTGAGCCTGTCTGTCTCCAAGAATATTCTGTTCTTCGGGAGAAGCACACTGTCCCCTGTCTATCAGCCTCTGCTTGAGGTTACATGCTCCTTATATAGGTTTGCCATTGGATGGTACATCTCTGCTCTGATTGGCTGTTGTATCTGTTGCTTCTACTGGGCTTAGGGTTTGGTCTCTTAGTGGCTGCTAAGACAAGGCCTGTGATTGGCTTGTGTTCTAATTGATTAGGGTTGTGTTCCTATGGGCCAAATGTCACCTGGCCTAGGGCTATTTAAGCTAAGGGTTCAAGGGGAATTAGCCCTGGAGTCGAAACTGAGAACAGAGAGGACAAGGACAGTTGCCGGTTTGGGCCTGTTCTGGAATGGTTGGGCCTACGGCCAGAGATGCTGGTCTTTTTTCCATTCACCATCACCCACCTTAACCCATTTACATCCACCAACATATTAACCCACAACAAATGCACTCTGCGTTTTTGCTACAAACTCTAGTAGTTTTCAATGTCACAAAAATCACCAAAAAACAGCACAATCCACATTTATACACCCTTCTACCCCAAATATCACACAATGGTACCGTCACTCACACACAAAACCTCACTCTAGCCTATACCACTAACAAATTCCCATATCACCACCACAACCCAAATACATACTATACGTAACTGTAGCCCATCCAGATACGCACTCCCTGATATTACAAATCACCAGCTCTTCGCTTGACTTACTCCTAACATACCCCTTTCTGTCACCATGTAACCTATACTAAACCTTCCATAATTTCATCCACCAACACCCTTTTTTAACAAAACAAACACAACCACACAACCCTCGCATTCTACTCTACCACACATATTACTACTTCCAGCGATCACGTCTTAACAAAAACTCTCTTAACTCTTGTCCATTCCCTCTCACACATATACTCCTTTTCAAAACACCTCACTACACCTTTCCCATTCAGCTTCCACTCACCAACAATACTTTATATACAAATATTTCTCAGAAAACAACCACATCATCATCATCTCCTCTTACTACTCCGTAAAATCAAAACATAACACACAAGCCAGCGTAACAAAATATTACACACACACTACCTCATAATGCTTTCTGTCACAACCGAAAAAACATTCACCCACACCCACCTTCCTGACTACACAAATAATACAGGCCCTAAACCAACTCTACTGCCACTCTTTCTCTATTCCCATACAGTTAACACATATACAGCAACACAGCAACTCTTTTTCAGTCACCTCTCATCCGTTGGACATTTTAGAACCTTGCAACATGTCCCACGTGCTGCACCAACACCACTATTCCATACACCTTCAACCATAAACAGACACAAACAAAATTATAAACATGCCACTGTTCACAACCTTCGCATCTCTAAGGCTACTCTGCAAAAACAATACAGCTCACCAACTCTCTCTCAATCACCATCACCCCACCTACACACACAGACCCAACAAAATGCCTTCAGCACTAAGGACACACATGCTGCAAGTTCCCAAAATATTGCTCACTCTTTTACAAAACAAAGTCATACCATCACCAAAACACATTATCTAAACTGCCTATTAATAAGTGCTTAATCACTCCCTAAAAACAAGCATCACATCTACGGCCTTCTCACTGACACACAACCGGACCTACTCTTTATAACTGAATCATGGTTGAGAGATAACATGGCTCTAGTATTGCATGAAGCCATTCCTCTAACTATGAAACAAATTTGTATATGCAAAATAGGAGGCGGCCTAGATGTGCATTCAGGTAAACATAAAATATCACTCTCTGACAATGTCTTCATGGAATATTGTGAGTCCCTCTTCACCAGATGCAATTCTACACTATCTTTCTCCTGTACCTTTCTACTCCTTTAAAGACCTCCACCTAGCAATGCAACATTCCCAGACACACATCTAGAAACAGATTCAAACCTGATATCACTACACTGCAACCTATGCATTCTTGGTGACCTAAACATTTGTTTTGACAAACCCAATATGCCCCATCGAAAACAATCAGCACTGTCCTAGACACACTGAAACTACATCAGATCGTCCACAAACCCACACACATCGCTGGACACATTCTAGATTCTAGCTAATCAGCCTCTGCATTCCTAACAACAAATATCACACAATTGATACATGGATCTGGCCAAAGGAAGCCAGCCTGCCAACAGCCCTTCTGACCCGTATGAACCACAAACCTTCAGGAAAATGATTCTAAAAAACTCTGCTGCCACATGAGTAAGAAGATTCATCAACAATTCCTTACCTGCAGGAATATATCCAGAAGACTTAGAAAAGGCATTCATAATCCCACTTACAAATGGACCTTTCCTGGGCAAACTGATGGAAAGAGAAGCATTCGCCCAGATGTTACAATTCATTCCAGATAATTCCATACTTTCAGACTTCCAAACAGGATTCCGTCCAGGAAGAAGCACAGAATATGCCCTAATTGCCATGTGGGATGACCTTAAGAACACATTTGACCGGAGCAGGGTTGCTAAACTACTTCTCTTGGACCTCTCAGCTGCCTTTGACACAGTTTATCATGACATTCTAATACAACGACTCAACGAAGCCGGCATAGAGGGGGCAGCTCTCCACTAGATCACATCCTATCTTCAAAACAGAACAAATGTCATCCATAGCCCTCCTCATCCAAACCGTACTTCACAAAAGCAGGGAGCCCTCAAGGGTCTATCATCTCACCCATACTTTTCAACATCTACATTAAGTCATTACCGGCACTGATCAGTGATTTTCACCTCATATGCTATAACCATGCAGATGACACAAAAATACACCTTAACCTGTAAAGCCCAAAGACATTGGAAACTGATACATTTTCAGTTGCCTCAGTGGATACTTCCTAAACAGAAACATCACATGGGTTGATTGGAAAAACTATGAACAACTCGCCACCTGACCTGACGACCTAGGAACACAGCTTAAAGTATTTAAGGAAGCAAGAAACCTCAGAATTACCAGGGACTCCATGCTGTTATGAATGCCCAAGTGGACACACTAGCAAGATCAAGCTCCTTTACTATAAAATCTCTGCAACTCATCTTCCCCAACCTACGATTTCCACACAAGGTCCAGGCTGCTACCTCTCTTGTTCTGTCTAAACTTGACTACCATGTATCATCATTAACTATGAAAAGACTACAGCAGATTCAGAACTCTGCTGCCAGACTACTCCTACATGTAAAGCCACATGTACAAATCTCCCCTGCTTTGAAGGTCCTACATTGGTTACCAGTTGTCAGAAGATCCACATTCAAGGTGATTTGTATCACCCACAAAGCTAAACATGGAACAGGGCCTTTCTTCACCAGGAATAAAATCACCAAATACATTCAGCAAAGGAACCTCCGCTTTAGATTGACACCTCACCTCGAAATCCCACCTTACAATGAAAGAAAAGGTGTCACATTCTTCTCTGTTCAAGCAGCCAAACCTTAGAACTCTTTGCCCCCAAAATAAGATCCACAGATGACTACCTTATCTTCAGAAAACTACTCAAGACATGGTTCTTCTCCATATAACCACCAAGCTCAAACATAAATGTGCAGAAAATCCCAGTGTATATAGGCATTTATTTGGATTATATGTATGTATCTAGATAGGTTGTATGACAGAACAACGCAGGCTATTACCACGCGTGCCATTACAATGCTGTTATTACAATGCAAGTCGTTACAACGACTTGCGCTGTAAGCAGTGGATAGTGGAATAGTTTAATTTTCTTTTCCAACTCCAGCCCACGTTACAGTAGGGAAGGTGTTGGAT
Organism: Lissotriton vulgaris; assembly: GCF_964263255.1. Classification (NCBI taxonomy): domain Eukaryota; kingdom Metazoa; phylum Chordata; class Amphibia; order Caudata; family Salamandridae; genus Lissotriton; species Lissotriton vulgaris. The sequence goes on from NC_141698.1 coordinate 959,430,908, forward strand.
AGAAAATTAAACTATTCCCTATCCAACAGCGCCCTCCAGCGTTGTAACGACTTGCGTTATAAAAGCAGCGTAGTAATGGCAGTGCGTGGTAATGCCCGCGCTGTAAAGGCTGCTCACCATCTAGATATGTATATTCCTCTCTATAAATGTGTATAATAATTATGTTTATAAATATATAGATATTCATTAGGTCTGCCTAACAAATGTACATATATGTTTATATTATGCTGTACTTAACATGTATAACTATTTATCTACAATTGATTCACTATTGATTAAAAGAATCAAAAATGTAAATGAAATACATTAGCTTAAAGTATAACAACACATGAAAGTTTGAGTTTATTAAATACAACTTAAATCTAGATAGATTCCCTTCCTTATACATGTATACCTTCCATGCACTTATGTATATTTATATTTATTACTCCACTCCCAACTCAGCCTCTCCAATTCATCGCCCTATAGCTCACCCTTCACCTCTCTCAATATATCCTCTACCTCTACCCTCTAACCCATACAAAATCCCATTCTACTACTGTGATCCCCAAAATAACCCTTTCTAGACTCTTCCCTCCTCTACCCCTCCTTGCACCATCTCAAACCTCTTTTATTCTTCTTAACTCCCAAAGAAGCCTATCTAAATCCTTCCCTCATGTATCCCTCCTAGAATCATCCAATACCTCATCTCTCTCCCTAATCTACTTCTAGAGACTCTTCCCTACTCCATCTTTCCTTAACTCTTCCCAAAACTCCTCCTACTGCTATGATCTCCAAATAAACACTTTCTAGAACCTTCCCTCTTCTATCCATCCACTATCCTTTCAATCCAACTAACAGACTCCCAAGTCCACCACTCAAATTAATTTCATATTTCCCTAAACTAATTCACCACTAATAATGTTTGGATTCCTGAGTAGCGTGCTACTCGCTGAAAAGCACTTTGTCGCCTCGTCTGGGGAAGTACGTGCTATATAAATGCAATTGCAACTGCAATTACCTTAAACAAAGTGCTAGTGATGGCAGGGTTAAAGGGGAAACCAGGGGCAAAGGTGTGACATTGGTACTTACTGAAAGGAGGTGTTTTTTATCAACAGTAAATGCTTGATACTGCAGGCAGCACAGGCAAGACGTGACAAGCTTTTGCACTTTCCTGGGAGTGTTGGACCGCTTGTGTTTGGGCTTTGAGAGGTTGCTAGGCAATTTAATGAAAAGAAAAAACATGATCTGGCATCTCGACGAGGACCACGTGTGTCCAGGTATCTTTTTAGATAATCCGACAAATGAGCTCAGGTCTGGACCAATTGAATGAGGTCCAACATATTAAAGTGGGATATATATTCATTACGGATGGAAAGTGCAGGCAATCAAAGCACCCGTAATACTGAAGAAGATATCAATAGAGACAAGCGATTGAAGCCAGTCAGATATCACCTCAGTGTCATATTATACAACCAGCACCTAAGCATCAATTGATCTAATTTTAGAAAATAAGCTTGTTCACTAACAGAGACCTACACTCTCCAAAAACAGACTTGAAATATTGGTAAAATATGGTATACAATATGTATGCTCAGATAAGTTGTTTCTCACTCGAGCAGCTAAGAATTGAAGTAGTGGTGCACACTAACAAATAAGAAAATGCATTCTAATTTACAGGCAAAAATGGAAGTCCCATTTCTGATGCAAATCCCAGAAAGGAGCCTCACTACAGGCCTCGAAAAGCATTGACCTATTTTGAAGAGAAAGTCTCCTAAAAATAAAACTATAACAGATGCAGCCGAAACAAAAATCGAAACGTGCTGAGAACCATGTGCCATTACACACAGAAACACATACATTTTCCACAGAGCAAATGTTCTACTCCCCATGAAAATCTATGCATGCGCACCGACGCCTGATTCAAGACTCATTAAATGGCAAGAGTCCAGTAGGAAAAGAAGTACAGTTTCAATTCCATTTCAAAAAAAGCAAAATGGTGCGTTCTACAGCACGTGCTTTGATTAAATATTCAATTTATTTTATTTTATTTTATTTATTTTTAGAGTTTTCTATAGCGCGAACTTGAACCGATTAGGTTATCAGAGCGCTTTACATAGCACAAGTTTCGTTACATGTTAACACAGCAGTTTACATAGAATCAGTTACGTTGCACATTTCAATAACTTGAACCGAATAGGTTATCAAAGCGCTTTAAATAAGACAGTATTCGATGTCCAGTGCCCTCCTCCGCCGTGTAGCGGGGGACCACTTCAAGCCCTCCGAAGTCGTCGAGCTGTCGGGACTAGGCTCCTGGAATGTCCAGTGCCCTCCTCCACCGTGTAGTGGGGGACCTCTTCCAGCCCTTCGAAAACGTCGACCTGTCGGGACTAGGCTCCTGGAATTTCAGCTGTCCCTTTACAACTACTTTGTTTGAAGTCATGACGGAGTTACTAGTGAACATAATACAACTAGAGATATAGTATTGCCATATAAGAAGGTAGACATTCTATCCAGAAAATGGTGTAAACACATGAGTGTAAACCCCGGCTATCCACCCGAGAGAGAGACTAGGCAAAGATGGCCGCCCCATATGAGGAGAAGAGACAGTAGTCCTCTTTTTATTATTGTGGCTTTGTGAGCAGGGAGGGCAGTTTCGTTTTCAAGCTAGCCCAGTTCCTGAGTTGCTGTGAGGGAGTCTTATCTTGCAGGGGCCTCGTGGGCATCTGAAGGCACAGGCGGTGATTTATTGCCTTTCTTTTTAGCACCCCGCCATTTTGAACAAAGGGTTGTGTCAAAGTACAAGCGAAGGTCAAGAGAAGTATCTTTTTTGTGTAGCAGCCCGTCCGTTAGTGCTCAGTTCCAGATGTATGACCTTTTTTGTGTAGCAGCCCGTCAGTTAGTTAGTGGGGGTGGGGGGGCCTCGTCCACTGCCGCCCCCTGAATCTCCGCGGTTTCCTGGTGCATCAAACAGCGTCCCCGAGCCCCTCCACTGCCCTCAAGGCTGTGGGAATCCTCTGATGTGGGGCGGGGGGCAATCGTGAACTGTAGGCACCGGAGACCTGCTCCCAGGGTCCCGGTGGCAGCCGGTGGGGGGGGGACGCAGGGGGTCACCCGAGCAGAGGAGGAATCACCGCTCTTGCCTGCAGGGTGCTCTGAGCCCTTGTGCCGCAGCCCCTTCCGTCACACCCGACGGCGCTGTGTGTTTCCCTCTCGTCTCGCTGCTCGACTAGGGACTCCACTCCGATGTTTCCCAGGGCAGCGACTCCACCCTCCCTCCCTCTCACCTCCAGCCTCCGAGGGTCCGATGTAGCGAGGGACAGGTTCAGCCGAGTGAGCTTCTCCGACAAGCAAGGTTCACCGCGGACCTGCGGCAGGCGCTCCACACACGGTTCGGGTGCACAGCGCCCGTCCGACTCGTCCCCGGTCTGCGCTCCTCCTCCCCGCTGCTCTACAGCCCGAGCTGGCAACGGGCGGCCGCCATGTTGGGTCCTCGGCGGGGATCAGGAGCACTCAGCAATCGCCGCTCCACCGGCACAAGCAGCGATCTGGGTAGCCCTGCAGGTGCCCCACACCCTCCGCCACAATTATGGAGCGTGTACGTCGCGGGGGGCCTCCCAAGGACGCTGGACTCCAGGCCGGAGCAGCGCGCTGGCCGGGAGCCGAGTTGTATTGTATTAGCTTTTAAAGCATAGTGAATGATGGGGCATATTACCAACAACTAGCGATAAATATCGCTATGTTGGCTTAGCAGCAATATTTTTTTCGCCGTGCTGCGTCGATTTATATCGCTTAGGAACCTTGCTATTATCAAGGTTTATCTCCTAAGCGATAAAAATCAGCCGAAATGCATGAATATCGCTGAAAAGTCAGCGATATTCATGCATTACCGAGCTAATGCACTTAGCCATGTTATCCACCTACCATTGGATAACATGGCTAAGAACTGCTCAGGGCAGGTGTTAGCTTTTGGAGATAATCGCGCTTAGCGCGAATACCTCCAAAAGTTGGTAATAGGAGATATCTCCAAAAGTTGGTAATAGGAGATATAGAGTTGGTAATAGGAGGTAATAGGAGACTGTTTCCAGTCGCTAACATCTTGGCACGCCCACTTTGCATGTCATTAGTGAGAAATATCACTGACATGCAAAGCGGGGCCCAAGATGGTCGCTATCTCCTACTAGCTGTCGCTAACTGGTGTTAGCGACAGCTAGGTAATAGGGAGATAATTTTATCTCCGCTTTCTTGGCTTTTACAGCCAAAAAAGCAGAGATAAACCCCCTTGATAATATGCCCCGATGACCTTACAGTGGCATTCTTACAAAGAACACAAAAAACAAGATGCCAACATGAAACACGAACTTGAACACAACACAAGTGCACACATTCACTAATAAGCACAGCCAATAAGCTGGAAACACACTGAAACACCATTCCAGAGGATGTCAGTTACCTCCCCTCAATAAGCTGCTCAGCAGGGCTGAATTTAGTTCTGGGGCGCCTGGAGTGACAATATTTTTGGGCAACCCCCAATTATCACCTCCTCCACAAATCTTCTCATTATCATTCTCAAACAGTGCCCTTCATCTCTCTATAGACCCTCTCTCAAATGTATTTCATATGTTTCATAGCATCTCTCATACCATTATACGGTGTTGGAGCATTTTACATCACACACCCACACACACAGAAAAGCAATCATATGTATTTAGATCAATGTATAGAAAATGTTACCAATGATAAAGGTGACTACAGGTTGTAGAATTCCAATGTAATTTATAGTGATAGACATATTTTAAGAGTGCTCGGTCCGGAGAAGCACAAACTCCGGACTGAAAACGTAACATGGTGGTTAGGGTTGGCTTTACTACTACTAATGAACTTCTACCTATACACGTTCTTTTTAGCAATATTAGGATCATGGACACCAATTTGCGTTTGCCTGGGATCGCAGCTGTGACCCCCAGCGTTCACTTAACAACCCCAGCCTCTGCCCCTGCGACCCCTGGCAGAGAAGCCAGGCTGTGCCAAAAGCTGAAAGCAAATGAGGCTCATCCGTGTTTCCATTGGGCAGGTCCCATATTTGTTTCTAGCATAGTCCTTTAGTCTTATGAGGGATCAAGATGGGAGAAGAGGCTGGGCTCTACTCGCTCCATCAGCTTCATCCTGATCCATTACCCAGCCAGTGGTTGGCTCGGGGAGCAAAAGGAGGATAGTAATGTATTTCCTTTGGACATCAGCAGGGCATGCACTGCCAGAGCAACAAAAAAAGCTGCGAACTTCATGTACCTGCAATTGGGCATTAAAGATATTTCAATATACTGAGAGAGGGGCATCAAGTCCTCAGCAGTCTTGGACTTACCTCGAAGATCCCCCTCGGTGCCGTGCCTAAAAACCTTACACTGGCTTCCTGTGAAAAAACGGATCACATTTAAAACACTATGTATGGTACACCAACATATGTATGGAAGGGGCCCAAAATATTGGACCCTGAAACTCACATGATACATGCCAAGGAGGCAGCTGAGATCAAGCACTGAGTCACTACTCACTCCTTTGAGAATTCAAACTGCCAGGAATGGAGGTTGCGCTTTCTCCTTCTTGGCTCCATCCCTTTGGAATAAAATGCCTCTCAGCCTGCGCACAACCTCTGAACACACTAGTTTCCGAAAGAAGCTTAAGACCTGGCTTTTCTGCTAATCTTAGCTACCTACCCTTTGGTCAGAATCGTCTGCATGCGCCATGAGACTCTTTGGACGTGATATGTGCGCAATACAAATATCCTGACTTGACTTGACTTGACAGTGGATCAATGCCTCAGCGATGACTGTACTCAGGGCGCGTAACTATCTATCATGGTCGTACTGGCTGCATCGGGCATTTCCCTGGGAAGCCGGAAGGGTGGGGGTCGGTTTTGTTCCTGGAGGCCGATTTTGTAGCAGTGCAGCAGTTTTTGAAAGCACCCACTGCAGAGTTCCTTGTATATCCAGTAGTTTTCAGCAACAATAAAAGTGTCAAGATAACTCTGGTGATACTGTACAGTGAGGGATCTAGGCTCAAACCATTTTTGTCAGGCTTCATTGTGGCTCCCATTCCGGCCCTGGTGTCTATGTCTGCAAACCGTAATATATTGTGGGACTAGGGGGCAGCACAGATCTTTTGATTGCATCACATTAAAAAATACACAAGGAAGGCGAAAAACACATTCAGCTAAGCTTCCACTGAGCGAGGGAGATGGAGTGGCTGTGGTTGATTTTTATTTATTGTGCATTAACTGTCTATCAAATGGCTGTGCACAATAAGGCCAGGGGTGATAGGATACAAATTGCAGGGGTTTGTCGACGGTCAGCACAACACTTGCTGCTTGGGTGTTCTCTCATGTTGTTATGTAAAATATTAATTACAAAGAATCTTTCCTCATTTGTTCAGAGTAAAAGCATTTTTGTCTATGTATGGAATGGGCTAGCCAGTAACTTCACTAGAGCATACTTGTTTTTACATCTAGTTATAAGCATTTTCCTTGCAACAAAATGAGCAGACATAACTGAGGGGCATATTACCAAGGGCCTTATCGCCGCTTCAGCGGGAATTTGTCCCGCTAAAGCGGCGATAATTTTATCGCCCTATTACCTAGCTGTCGCTAACACCAGTTAGCGACAGCTAGTAGGAGATAGCGATCATCTTGGGGCCCGCTTTGTATGTCAGCGATATTTATCGCTAATTAAATGCAAAGTGGGCATGCCAAGATGTTAGCAACTGAAAACAGTCGCTAACGTCGTTATCTCCTATTACCTACAATGGTGTACTTTTGGAAATATTCGCGCTAACCGCGAATATCTCCAAAAGCTAACGCTTGACCAGAGCAGTTCTTAGCCATAATATCCAAAGGTAGGTGGATAACATGGCTAAGAGCATTAGCTCGGTAATGCATGAATATTGCTGACTTTTCAGCGATATTCGTGCATTTTGGCCGATTTTTATCGCTTTTGAGATAAACCTTGATAATAGCAAGGTTTATCTGCGATAAAAATCGGCGGAGCTCGGCGATAATAATATTGCCGCTAACCGTGTTAAGCGATGATTATCGCTTGATCTTGGTAATAGGCCCCTGAGTTCCATTGGATTCAATGAAGACCCTCGTTTTATTAGCATATTTACATTGGTGGAATAGTTATAAAGGTTTCAGTGCTTTTTATGTGATATACGTGTTGGTAACCATTTTTTTGCCATTGTGGAAGGAATCTATGGCATTCAAAAAATGTTTCTGTCTTTTTGGCACGATAAATGTGTGTACGTCCTTCAATTTGTCATCAATGCTATGGTAATGTAATCAGTTTTCTCATTGTTTCTCCAACAATGAGTGCTGACACAGGGTTCTACATAGGGTTAATGGAATAGCAACTGGCTCCACTGAGGTACAAGAGTAGAGCTGTGTTTTGGACATTCATCTAGAAAGGCTGCTGTAGGCGATGTGAGGATATGCACTGGCATCAATTGTGAGTAGCGGCGCGTAGAATAACAGGAGTCATACATGCAAATCGGTGGTTGTACAGCAGTGGGATTTATTTGAAAAGGTGGAAGAGCGCATTTGGCGCCAAATGTACAATTTGAACTGTGCAGCCAACTTTGCGGCCCTCCGGCTTGAATTTGAGCTTCTCTCAACTTATATGTTCGCCATGGCAGCATGCTTAAGGTGGGGTAATGCTTTATTGGAAAATGATGTAAGTTAAATTCGGGCAGTGCTTAGATACAACATTTTTGTCAGCGTTTTTTTTAGAAATTATCCGAAAGCCTTAGAGTTGTTTGGAATTGAGCCTAGTGGTACATGTTCTTACCCAGGATCTGCATTGTAAATTCTAATCAAAATCATAATTTACGAAGTCAGTTGCAAGAGAGATATATTTTTTTGTTCATGGCACTCTAGAAACGACATAATAGTGGGGAGCTGTACAAATAAAAATAAACAATCGTACGTTGTATGGAACCTCCCATATGGAGTGCATAGAACCATTTTGCTTTTAAGGGTGATCTGCTCCCTTTGCTAATTATGACAGGGGCCTGGGAGGGTTTAGTTAAGAAGAACAGACTTCGTGATTTATGCGTAAGTTGGGTGCAAGTTTTTAATCATGTATTATATGTTTGTCCTTCGACATTATTAATTCAGACCTGTATTTTTAAAGTATAACAGCTCTACCACAGATGGGGCCCGGAATTGTTTATTAAACGCCCCCCCACCTCTGAATTAGTACGTTTTAAAGTTTTTAGCTTTTTTAAACAATTTTTAAAGATTTTTTAGAGAGATATATGACGATGTGCCTAGTTCCAATGTGCCAAATACGGGCCCTGGTGGGTAGTATATTTTGCACATTATAATCTGGATCTTAGGGCAAGATGTAAAATCAAGTGCTAATTGTCACCCCCCTCACCCCCCATAATATGTTTAGTACTGATTGGCTAATCATGGTCCCTGTTGTGTAGCATATTCTTCACATTATAAATCAATACTTGAATTGTATAATGGAGGATGATGGAATATTAATTGGGACAACGTACTATGCAGTTTTGAACAACCACATACTTGGTTGTGTAAAGGTTTCTATACATGCACATTTGCACTTTATTCATTAGGTAGTGTAATTTTATGGAGTCATTTTTGCTTTTTTCATAAATATTAACTTTTAATCTTGTATATTGAAGCTGTAGTTGTGTTATATCCTTTGTTTTAAGTTTCTTTTTAGTTTATTTGCCCTACTGTTTATCTTGGTTATTGTGTTGTTTATATCCTTTAAGAAGTATTGCTTTAGGCATTTCTTAACTATGTCATAGTTGCTTAGCAATGTTGGAATGTTGGGGCCCTTGCTCTTCAATTGAAGACTGGAGCTTGACAGAGTGACACTCTGGCAGTTTGAGAGCTGTACTTATACCTATGAATAAATCTTCTTTTAACGTACAACGTTAGAACTGTCTTTTCTGGATACAACAAGTTGCTATATCCTTGATCGGAATTTTATTCTGTTATTGTGAACAGTATGATTTGATACACTATAAATCTTCTTTTTTGCATATTTTTATGTGGAACTCATTGGAGTTCTGAATCATAATAAATGGAATCAAATTGAATAACAGGTGTTACCCATGATTGGATTGTGGTGCAAATGCAGGTGTCAGAGGGACTCAGACCTAGAATATTAGTATGTTCTTCCGGTCAAGATCTAGGTGCAATGATTCCTGTGGACTACACCCGGTGATGGAAACTGGGTACTACAGTGAATAGTTTTGATGCACTGCCAGAGCTATTGGAATAATAGTGGGGCTGTAAGGCATGATGTACATATGCAAACATGATATAAATTTACATTAAGCACAATGACAAACCCATCTGCTAATATACATTTTGTATGTGAGTACATCTCTGAGAGTACACACCACTGAAGCCCATCCCAGCATTGTCTGGCTTTTGCACAAGTAAGGCTCAATATCTTCTGGTAGTCTCTGATTGGCTAAGTGGCTAGGCAGATGGTTGCATATTGAGGACTGAAGACTCTGCCTGGATTTTGTGAGAGTCCCTGCACTTGAGTTCACTACTTGGATGGACAGACGTTGTGGCATTCACCAAACGATGAGGCTGGGATTTGGGGTAGTTGGTCAAGGTATAGGGGACGTGGCCTAACAGCCTTTTCTACTGAGTTTAGAACTGAGATCCACTAAGAGAGGTCAACAAAGACTTCAGCCTGGGGATTACGACAAGACATTTTTGTCTTTCCTGTTTTGTGCTTGGATTGATGTAGTTTTTGTTCCTCTCTCCTCCACTCTTAGGAATTCAGGGTTTGCTGGATATGAGGTATCCCTAGAATGCCACGGAAGGGTTACTTTCTGGGGTGGTCTGAGTATTATTATTTTCTATGCGGAACTCTGGGTGGTCTTTGTGGGCTATGGCTGGTCTTGGGTACAGGTTACTATATGGTAGGTACCAGTGCCTGGGATGTGCAGATGACGGTCCTTGTGCAGGTCACAGAACAGGCCCACATTGTTTGGGTCAATTGATGTTATGTCTACTGATATAGATATTGGATTACTTGAATTGGATTACTTGAATAAGGGGTAGTTAGGAGTCTTGGATCGGTGGTCAGAAAAGATTTTTTTAAATGTTAATTCCTAACTATAACGTTGCTGAAACCTATGGATTGTTTAGAGAATTTCTAAGGTTTTTTAAATGTTAATTCCTAACTATAACGTCCCTGAACCCTGTTTTTTTGTGAATATATAGAAACATATACAAAAAGATGTTTTAAATATATTTTAATGTGTTTATATAAATTTGTTATGTAATTTATATATATGCAGTAAATAGTTTAAAGAAATTGCTGCAAGATGCTACCTTGCTATGATATAGGGGAATGATTGGATGAATGCATGGGTAGTGCTTGAGTGATTAGATGAGTGCATGCGTAGTACCTGGATGACTGGATACGTGTGTGGGCAGTACCTGAGAGAATGCTGGAGTGTATGTGTAGTGCCTGAGTGAATGTTTGAGTTCAAGGATAGTGCATGAGTGATTGCAGGAGTGCATGCGTCGTACCTAAGTGAATGATTGAGTGCAAGACTAGTGCCTGAGTGATTGAATGAGTGCATGGGTAGTACCTGAGTGAATGCATTAGTGCCAGGATACTGACTGAGGGATTGAATGACTGCATGGGTAGTGTTTGAGTGAATGTATGAGTGCAAGGGTAGTGCCTGGCTCATTGGATGAGTGCATGGTTACTGCCTGGGTAATTGGATGAATGCATGGGTATTGCATGAGTAATCAGATGAGTGCAAGGGTAGTGCCTGTGTAAATGGTTGACTGTAATAGTAGTGCATGGGTGACTGGATGACATCACAACTAGTGCATGTGTGATTGCATGAGTGCATGTGTACTGCCTGGTTGATTGGATGAATGCATGGGTAGTGCTTCAGTTAAGGCATGAGTACATATTTAGTGCCTGGGTGATTGAATAAGTGCATGTGTTATGCCTGAGTGAATGGATTAGTGCAAGAATAGTGCCTTGCTCATTGGATGAGTGCATGGGTGGTGCCTGGGTGTTTGGATGAATGCATGGGTAGTGCCTGAGTGAATGGATTTGTGCAAGACTAGTGCTTGGGTGATTGGATGTCTGCATTCTTAGTGCCTAAGTAAATGGCTGACTGTAATAGTAGTGTCTGGGTGATTGGATTAGTGCATGCCTTGTGAGTGTGTGATTGCATGAGATCATTTCCGGTGTATGGTTAATTAGATGAGTGCATGGGTAGTGTCTGTAAGAATGGAAGTGTGTATGTGTAGTGTCTGAAAGAATGGATGAGTGCAAGGATAGTGTTTGAATGATTGGATGAGTGCATGGGTAATGCAGGTGTGTAGGAATCGCACTGCCCAATAGACCTTCTGTCTAATGGTTGTAATGGTCTGTAGCCTGCAGCTGGGGTATCGCTGTCTGTTCCACACAGCGTAAGACGAACCCGGACTATTGCAAAGCTACCCATATTGAGGGATAGCACCCCTGTGCACTGCTGACGAAAACTCAATGGTTTTATGTTCAATTTTCCAGTTCAAATAAAGTTTTCTGAATTCAACAGTATTATTTCGATTCCAAGTTTCTTTAATGCATCAACACATTATTTTCATGGTTGTTGTTTTCATTCACAATAATTCTTTATCCTTCATTATATGGTCAAAATCATCATCACCAGTTAATTATCTTCCCAATGCATTTCGGGCTCAAATGTGCCCTTCGTCAGGGGATCACTCTACAAGTAAAAAAAGTGTTTGTATGTAAATGGCTGTCTGATTATAGTTACTAAATACAGTAACAATGTGAGATTATTCATGCGGTGGGTTAATCATGCATCTGTCAGCTGCGTGAACTGCTGTCTGTAAGGTGGATTGTAATGTGATCTTGCGTGCTTCTCTCATGCATATGTGAAGCTTTAAACAAAGTGCAAATGTAAAATCAGTGGGCATTCTCTATCCAATGTCGGTTACGGCTGTGCGCGGTGAAGCTGTATGAACATAAAGTTTGCGCTTACATTGCGTGATTGTTAGCATGCGTGCTCCATGATGTGTACGGATTATTCGCTGGGAACGTGCTGGTGAAGTTTAAGTGTGAGCGTAAAATCCGTTCCGCTCGCGGATTTTGCGGATTTTTGGCAAATTCGCAATCCGCGAACTCCCGCGAATTTGCCGAAAATCCGCAAATCTGCGAGCGAACGGATCTGGGGGCAAAAGTTCAAGCTTCAAGCTTGTAACTATTTTAGGATGGCGCCGGCAAGCTGCCAGCGCCATCCTAAACAGTTACTAAGTTAGCTTCATCAGGAAGCACTAATAGATAAAATAAAGCAGGTGCTCGAGCACCTGCTTCATTTTATCTATTAGTGCTTCCTGTTTAAGCTAACCTTCTGCCCTCTGCCCTTCTGCCCTCTGCCCCACTCTTGTTTTATTTTAGGATGGCGCCGGCAAGCTGCCAGCGCCATCCTAAAACAGTTACTAAGTTATCAGGAAACACTAATAGATAAAATTAAGCAGGTGCACCTGCTTTATTTTATCTATTAGTGCTTCCTGATAACTTAGTAACTGTTTTAGGATGGCGCTGGCAGCTTACCGGCGCCATCCTAAAATAAAACAGGAGTGGGGCAGAGGGAAGAAGGGCAGAAGGGAACAAAAAGTAAAAACAAAAACAAAAAAAATGCCGCAAACACGCACAACGCCCCGCAAACACGCAAAGCGCCCCATGAACACGCAAAAATAAACAAATCCGTAAATTCGCACAAATTCGCAAATTTTGCGGATCACGAATTCGCAAATCCGCAAATTCGCGAATCGCGAATTAGCAAAATTCGCCCATGCTTACTGAAGTTACAACCTGCTATTAGGGCAAGGTACAAAGGTGACCGGGGGCCGAAGTTTACTCATGTGAAGACGCCGTGAGTAGCAGATGAGCCTGTCAATACAAAGAAATTCCCACCAAATCAGTGGACAAACAATCTATGACTACATACAGAGGACTAATGCCATGCTACAACTGTGTTAACTGTCATAACATCATCCCTGGGAATTATACCAACCAACCAATGAAAGGGAACAAAATTAAACTGACTAAACTTATTTTATTTGGAAATGAGTTAATTTGTTTCCCTTTCATTGGGTGGTTGGTATAGTTCCCAGGGATGATGTTATGACAGTTACTACAGTTGTAGCATGGCATTAGTCCTCTGTATGTAGTCATAGATTGTTTGTCCACTGATTTGGTGAGAATTTCTTTGTATTGACAGGCTCATCTGCTACTCACAGCGTCTTCACATGAGTAAACTTCGGCCCCCGGTCACCTTTGTACCTTGCCCTAACGGCATGTTGTAACTTCACGAGCACGTTCCCAGCGAATAATCCGTACACGTCAAGGAGCACGAATGCTAACAATCACGCGAAGTAAGCGCAAACTTTATTTTCATACTGCTTCACCGTGCACAGCTGTAACCGACATTGGATAGAGAATGCCCACTGATTTTACATTTGCACTTTGTTTAAAGCTTCACATATGCATGAGAGAAGCACGCAAGATCACATTACAATCCACCTTACAGACAGCAGTTCACACAGCTGACAGATGCATGATTAACCCACCTCATGAATAATCTCATATTGTTACTGTATTTAGTAACTATAATCAGACAGCCATTTACATACAAACACTTTTTTTACTTGTAGAGTGATCCCATGACGAAGGGCACATTTGAGCCCGAAATGCATTGGGAAGATAATTAACTGGTGATGATGATTTTGACCATATAAAGAAGGATAAAGAATTATTGTGAATGAAAACAACAACCATGAAAATAATGTGTTGATGCATTAAAGAAACTTGGAATCAAATAATACTGTTGAATTCAAAAAACTTTATTTGAACTGGAAAATTGAACATAAACCCATTGAGTTTCCGTCAGCAGTGCACAGGGGTGCTATCCCTCAATAGGGGTAGCTTTGCATGGGTAACGACTCAGTAAATGCATGAGCGCAAAGGTAGTGGCTGGGTGATTTCATGAGTACATGGGTAGTGTGTGAGTGATTGGATGAGTGCAAGCATAGTGCCTTATAGAATGCATAAGTTCATGGTTAGTGCCAGAGTGAATACTTGAATTCAAGAAGCATTGCTTCAGTGATTGGATTAGTGCAAAGGTAATATCTGGATGATTGGATGAATACGTGCATAGTGCTTGGGTGATTGGATGAGTGCATATGTAGTGCCTGAGAGAATGCGTGAATTCATGGCTAGTGCTTGAGTAATTAAATTAGTGCATGGAAGGGGGTTTAGTGATAGCATGAGACCATACATAGTGCCTGAGTGAATGATTATGTGTGAGGATAGTGCTTGAATGATTGGAAGAATGCATTGGTAGTGCATGGGGGACTGGATGAGTGCAAGAGTAGTGTCTGCATCATTGGATAAGTACATGGGTAGTATGTGAGAAAATCCAGGAGTGTATGCATAGTGCCAGAGTGAAAGGATGAGTGCAAGTAGAGTGCCTGGGTAATTGGACGAGTGCATAGGTAGAGCCTGAATGATTGGATGAGTGTATGCATAGTGTCTGAGTGATTGGTTGAGTGCATGGGTTTTACCTAAGTGAATGATTGAGTGCAAGAGTAGTACCTGAGTGATTGAATGAGTATAATAGTACAGGCTTTTCTCTGGCAGCTTCACTATTCACTGACTGCTCAGAATATTTTTCCTAGCAAAATATAAAACAGCAACCCTTCCCTTTTCACTATTTCTAAGTCATACCGTGTTTCCGAAGGCCTCAATAAATGACTCTGTGCCTTTTCCTAGTGACATGATGCATAAAAAGAAACCTAGAAATAGTAGAATACCTTTGTTTCAGACCGCATGCTCTCTAAGTTTCTGTAGAAGAAGGTGTATGTATTTCTTTCTGCTCATAATACAGGGCACATGGGTATTCAACAGTCTTTTTGAGGGGTTCTGTGACACCTACATAGGTAATACATGTCTCCCTCTGTGACCGAATGATGGAGCGGAACTGAGAAGATTTGTGCACCTGTTTGAGAAGCTACCAGTTTTTTAAGCTGGGATCTTCAGATGCAGAGCACGTGTTAGAATACATGTACAAGTAGACACATATCTGAGTCATGAGAGCACGCAGACCTTTAAACTTGACAAAGTGCGCTTCCCAATGCAAGCAGACACCTACATTTATATGGCCTACTTCATGTGTACCTTGCCAGAGACTCATACCAAGTAGCCTAATGCCTAATCCCTCTGCCAACATGTCCTACATTTCACTTTTCTCTGACAGCTTCACTTTTCGCTGACTGCTTAGAATTTTGGGCCTAGCCAAATATAAAACAGCAACCCTTCCCATGTCACTGTTGTAAGTCTCACCATGTTTCCGAAGGTACATCCACTCACACCACAGTATATTCTTTTATACAACCACTGCCGCTCCCACAAAACTATTCACAAACCCATTCATAAAGCCATACCGGTACTTACACACTCACTCACTGTTTCATTGATCTATACATGCATCCACTCGCTCACCCAAACTGCCACTCATAGACCCACTCACTCATTAATACAGCCATTGACATATCCACTCATACAGGCATACAGGTGCTGACACTGAGTGAGTCACCCATAAAACTACTTACACACCTAGACCCTCACCCATACAGTAAATAATACAGCCACTTACTAACCCAAAGAGTTATACACCCACCCACTTACTTACTCATAGAAATAGGGACATATACTCACTTAGCTATAAGTCACTGACAGCAGCATGCACTCATCTATATAGCCACTCCCACATTCACTTACTCATTCATACATTCACTCATATACACCATCACTCATGTATACTGCCTTTCACATACTCAGTTACTCATCAATAATAACAAAAGCCTTAAATCACCAACACAGCCACCCAGACACTCAATCACTCATACAAACCTTTCACACACGCAACAATACACCATACAGCCACTGATGCACACACTCACTGATCCATACAGGAAGTCACACACCTCCTCATCCATACAAACAGACACCCAGACAACCATAGATGTAGTCAAACAATCACCCATATAGCCATTCACATACCCACTAACACACTCATACACCCACTGAGACATTAACTAACAGAGATACACACATTCATACAACCAGTCACTCACCCATACGTTCATTAAGACACCCAATCATTCACTTTTACAGTAAGTGACGCACACACTGAGTCACCCATACAGTCACTCATAAACCCACTGATTCACCAATACACCTTGGTATACATGTTTAACACTCATAAACTTTTTAAAGAACACTCACAGTCACTGGAAACAGGGCTCCAGAATACTACTGCGAAGTACTTACAGGTGGTACCAGAAGGACTTCTTGGCTCCCAAGGTCCCAAAGGAGTCAATTGGACTTTATCCCCCAACCAGTTGAGCACTAAAAGGAGTGGTTGCAGAGTAGTGGAGTAAGGGGGGGGCGTGACCTCCAAAAACCTCTTAGTAATTCCACTGTGCTGGATTTACTGGAGGAACCAGGAAGAGTAGATGACCAACTACCCATCCTATTACCTCCAGTAGGTCCCACACAGCAGGATTGCTGAGTTCTGATACCAGGCCACATCCCCTTTCTCCACCACCCTGCAAACTCACCTTCTGGTGCGCTACTTGTTGAGGGATGATTTCCCCTTGCCTCTTGAGGGGCCCTGGGGGCCAACTAGCCCTCCTGTTACCTCCAGTAGGCCCCACACAGCTAGGTTGCTGGGAGGTAGTCAGAGCTCATGCCCCCTTTTTATACCACTCTGAAAACGTACCTTCTGGCACACTACTGCTTGGGGGATGAAGTCCACTTTAGCCCTGAGGTGCTCAGGACACAAGAGATCTCAACGCCACACTAGCAGGGTGGCAAGAGGTACATTTGCAGAGTGCTGCAAAAAGGGCCATGGCTTCCGACCACCTCTCATCAATCCCACTGTGTGGGGCTTACTGGAGGTACTTGGTGGGTCAGTTGGCCTCTAAGGACCCACAGCAGCAATGAGGACTTCATCCCCAACTAGAAGCACACCAGGAGGTGTGTTTCCAGAGTGGTGCAGAAAGGGGGCGGGCCTCTGGTGAGTTGCCAGTTCCTATTTTTTTTTTATTTAGGATAGGAGACTGTGTGGCCCCCCTTCGCTTGGTTCTTTTGGGCCCCCTGGAACCCATCCCACATGCCCTGACCCATTTTTTTATTACATATAAAGGGAGGGGAGCCATGTGGTCCCCCATCCCAGGCCGATATATGCCTTGGGGACCCCATCCCCACGGGCTGGGCCTTTTCATTTTTTTATTATAACCAAAGGGGAGGAGGGCCATGTGGCCCCCCTCCTCAGGCTGATTTCAGCCCTAATGAACCCATCCCCCGAGGTCCAGCCAATTTTTATTTTTAAAGTATTTTTTAAAGGGGGGAACCCCCTCTCCCTTAGGCCATTTTTGGCCCTGGGGACCCTATCCCGCAGGGCATGGCCACGTCGTTGGGGACTGCGGGGGGAGCCCCAAGGCCCCCACTGTCCCTGCTGGCACCACATCTCCTGCAGGAGCCAGCACTGCGTTTGGACAAAGGGAGCTGCAACTCCCTTTGCCCAAACGCAATTCTGCTTCGCTTCATGGAAGCAAGAGCATTTTCAATGCTCTCACTTCCATGAAGCGAAGCAGTGTTTGCTATGGCATGGTGGTGCCATAGCAAACTGCAATGTCCTGGGGTGGGCACCCCGGGACATTGCTGGAGCCGGCTGGGTTGGTGGCGGCCCCCAGGGTAATGGAAGGCTCCTGGATGGGAGCTGTGCGGTTCCCCTATCATTATCTGTGTAGCCCCTGGGAGGTGGTGGTCCCTGAGGCTGGGGATCCGCAACAGATCCCGCATTTAATTATTTGGTGCCCTGGGGAGGTGGTGGTCACAGAGGGCTGTGTAGGGCTGTGTGGACCCCTGGATTTAGGGGCCGATTATGATCGCGGACGGACTTGCGTCCGTCCGCAATCACTGAGGAGGAGGGAACGTCCGCATGGGCTGCGGAGTCCCCTCCTGTGCAATTAGGATGTGACCGCCACCCTGGCGGTCACATCCTCTATTTTTAACATTGCGGCGGGTGCGGCTTCAAGCTGCACCCGCGGCAATGTTAAAAATGCAGTCATTGCATTAGCATGCAGAAAGAGGCAGGCACCGCGCGGTGCCTGCCGCTTTCTGCGTACAAATGCAGGGGGATCCCGCTGCGGTGGCTTAGTGGTGTGAGGCTATAATATGTTTTTCAGTGAGCCTGCCATGAAAAGGGTGGTGGTGGGAAAACTAAGAGGCCCCCTGATGCCTCTGTGCATGGGGGGCATACAGACAGGGAGGCACACCATGGCATGGTGTGCTGCCCTGTCTGTATGCACCCCATGTTGCTGCACTGAACTAAATGCACTACATTGTGCATTTTGTTCCATGTAGGAATAAGATGCAGTGCTCCCACAGCGGTGCCTTCCTAAGATTCTCCTATGAGCCTTAGAAAGGCATTGCCGTGGGACTGCTGCCACAAGACAATCCGACCTGGATTTCAGTCAGAATATGGCAGGAGTGTGTTTTGTCAGTGATGCAGCAGGGCACTGGCATGGCGGCCTGCTGCAACACCGCAAAACTCGTAATCAAGTCCTAAGATTATTGTTTGTAAAGGCATGCGTGGTAAAGGCGTATTTGTATTAAAAAATTGTGTGGCAAAGACATGCGTGGTGAAAGCATGTGCATTGTAATGGATGCATTGTAATGGCCATGTTGTAATGGCTGTTTCCCCCCTCAAATTTTGATGAATCGATTTCCTTAATTAGGAAAATGAAACACTTGGGAAAAACATAACTTTCTGACCTGTATCATGCAGTTTGCATGCAGATCTTTGATGGTAGTTCATAACTCACTGTGCTATGTTAAGATTGTAACTTATGAATTGCAATCAACAAAAGGATCTCTATGACAAAAGCAGTAACCCATCAGCTATCCACATAAAATTGAGTTCTGTGATCTGCAAGGTACACATTCTTTGCAGCAGTAATGTTAACCCTCTGCACTACTTTAGATGGGTCAAAACTGCCACTATACAAAACTATGATCTCTCCCCTTCAGGAACATAAATCACCACAGTGACATTTTTATTCTTGCCTGAAAACTGCTGGATATAAAAGGAATTCTGCAGCATGTGCTTTTAAACCCATACCAATTAGCACATCACAGTGCCCCCAGCTCAATGATAAACCTGCCCCCAGTAACACAACTGTCTCCCAGAAACAAAACCTGCCCCACCCTTCCAGCTTCCGCGGGAAACACCCGATGCCCAATTTGGCCGGTCCGGCATTGAGTCTTGGAAATCATTTACTAACAAACGTTGTTTCGAAGATATATTTTTTGGCCTTTTATGTAACCCTGGGCGAAGGACTTCGCTACACCCACGAAGTGGGCGTAGTGTTGCCTACTTCGCCCTTTGCAAAGTAGGCGAAGCAGGCAACACTACGCCCACTCCTTGGGCGTAGCGAAGTTGCCCGCCACCCGCCTCCCTCCCACCCTCCCGAACATACCTAATTTAGTAACTGGGCACATAAAAAATAAATAAAAGGCACTTACCTTGTCCGCCGCGTCCCAGGGCTCCCTCTGCTTGTTCACGCCGCCATCTTGATAACCAATGCGCATGCGTGGCTGCCCGCGCATGCACATTTCTTGCGAGAAATGGGCATGCGCGGCCACCCGCGCCTGCGCATTGGTTATCCAGACGGTGGCGTGAATGATGAGAGGGAGCCCCGGGACGCTGCGGACAAGGTAAGTGCCTTTTATTTATTTTTATGTGCCCATTTACTAAAATTTGGTATGTAGGGGAGGGGGGCATGAGGCGCGTAGTGGGGCTACGTGAAGTGCGCAGGTGGGCGTAGTTGCCCGCCCACTTTGCGTAGCTTCCAGTAGCCCCACTACGCACACTACGCCCAGGTTTGCTTTTATGGAGTATGATATTAAAGCTCTAGCTTAAGCAACACCAGACAAAACCTTTTATTCTGAGCCAATTTGTATTCATAATAATCCTTCAATGTGAATAGAGCTCACTGTACTATGGTGTCTAGTGGACACATGAGAGAGTGCAAAGATCGGACGTCGGCTGGTAGCAATGCGTTGGAAAGTGCCGGGCCTCACCTAAAAACAATACAATGTCAAAGCCATTAGCTACACACAATATCTTTAATACTAAGAGAGAGCTGGTGACTGTTAGCTTCATGGAGAGAGTGTCAAGAGTTGGAGGAAAAAAACTGGTAGTACCGTGCCTGGAGCTGCCTGCACTCTGCCCTAAAAAACTACACTGCCACGGATAAAAAAAAAACAACACATTTTTAAAACCACAAAATAGTAAGCCACAAAACAAATGATTGGAGTTATTGGTTCATGAGTCCTGTCATTGAAGTGCACTACTTTGCATGGGGATATGCACATCTGCAAAGGTAGAATGCCATCTCGTGATTGGAGCCAATTGCTAAAGTGAGCTTAACCATAACACTAAGATGCATGCAGTAGTGGGTGGAAGCTAAATGTGAATGACATATGAACACACCAAAAATGAAGAGCTGCGACCCTAACCTCGTCTACATATGCATATGCTTATTTATTTTCATTTCAGAATTTTTTAGAGAACATAAGTCTAGGCCAAACCTAAAAAAAATCCTGACTGAAGAGAGACCACTGGACCACGTATGTGTTGAACAATGGTGAGCTCAGTCAGCAGCCCTAAAACACTTCAGTTGAGTCTGGATAACAGAGGCTGGCTACGGGAAAGGATAGGGCTTATTGTTTACCAGTATATGGTGCAAGCCTAATACCAAGTATCTATTACCAAAGAAGTTCTACCTAAATGGGAGGTCAGCTAGAGTGGGGCAGCCCTCCTGAGTTTTGCTTTCAATGATATCAAGCCATCACCTAGTCCCAAACGCCGAGACAACACTGGAGCCGAAGCTGGAACACCTATCCCACTCAGAGCAGCGCAAGATCAAGAGACCAAACTCCTTGGATCACGCATGGCACCCTGGGGGAAGGGGAGTTGGGATAAAATAAGAAAAGAGAGACTTACTGTGCTGCATCTGCTCAGTGACTGTGCAAAACGGCATAACAGGATCTGTCACTTCTGGGACCTTCTACCTTTGTGAAATAGATGTGTTCTGGCCCAGAACCTTTGGCTTTGTGATGACGCAATGCACTGGAAATAGCAAGAGGAGGCAGTTACCGTCAGTACAATAACAGGTCTTTACAGACAATGAACATGCATTAACTTCAGTGACCTACTCTTACAGGTTTTATCAGCAGCATAGAATGAGAGCAGAATAACTTAAATCACAGATTGGAGTGTATCACTCCCAGTGGTAAACTCGGAACACAGATTGGAGTTACTTGCACTCTCAGGGATAAACTCAGAACAAAGGTTGGAGTTACTTGAACTCCCAAGGATAAACTCAGAACAAAGGATGGAGTTACTTGCACTCCCAAGGATAAACTCGGAACAAAGGTTGGAGCTGCTTGCACTCCCAGGGATAAATCACTCCCAAGGATAAACTCAGAACAATGGTTGGAGTTACTTGCACTCTCAAGGATAAACTCGGTTAATAGATGGAGTTATTTGCATTCAAATGGATCAACTCTGAACACAGGTTGGGGTACAAAGTTCATGCATATATCAAAGACTCTGAAGTGCTTTATCTTGGTACTACTGTAGATCAGAGAAACACAAAGCTCAAATAATTTGAGCTGTGTCTTTCTCTGATGAACAGTAGTTGTAGCACGAAGGTTCTAGGGAGGGTCAGGAGTAGAAACAAATAAGAAGTGGTCAAGTAAATCACAGAAATGGCATGGAAGAAAAGTCTATAGTCTTTGAAGATGTGAGTACTAAGTCCTGCTTATCACTATAGGAGGATTAATGTGCACTTTCCTGAGATCAAGTACCTAGCCTAGTTCTTCCACTTGAGTGAAGTTCAAAGAAGATCTCAAGGTTTTGACGCCATGGGTCCAAAGTAGCTGTGCAGGAGGGAGAGAGGAGGAAGACAACAAGGGAGCTGGAGCCACTGGAACCACAGTTACAGATGTACTTGAAGGACACTGGAACGCTTCTCTGTTCCTGCAGGATTTTTCAAGTGAGTGGGGAGGGTGAAGCTTGTTCAATAGGGAGCGAGGTCAAGCCACGGTTCAGGGTTTGGCAGGGTTTACATATCCTCTCAAAGTCTCAAAGGATGTAGCTAGATCATGTGTGGCATATGGGGCACATGGTCATGTTTAAGGTTCTCGAACCTTGAGGAAAACACGTGTTAGTACACTCTCTTTGACCTTACAGAATGGGCAGGTGCAACTTGATGATCGGAATCAAATAACAGGAAACATGCCAAATGGAAAACAAAACCAAGGCCCCAGTAACAGCGGGAGCAAGGCTTGCCATTGGCTCATGGTAGTTTACCCTTTTAAACTACCTTGATCGCATTTTATGCTGGCCTTCATTGGAAGCTCTTTAAGGCCTTAAAATTATTCTTTGCAAAATAGCAATTGGATGCAAAGGTTGCTCTACTTCTTAACAAAGGTTAATTCTTCTGTCGTCAGTTTGCACATTATGTAATAAAAAACGTATGTTCTTTTTGTGGCCGATTTACATCCAAAAATGGTACCAAATAGAAATTATAAATAGGCTTGAATCCATTTCCTAGGACAATAGGCTAATAGCTAATTAGTTAGGTTAAGATTTCTAAGTTTTCGGACAACTTAGTTGTATGGTTTACTGCTTCTTCATGTTTCCCATTCCAGATCAGCCACACCAAGTATAATCTCTCTGACCCTCATTACCAGTTAGTCACTATCAGATGCAGTAATTATCACCCCTGATAAAAACCAACGCCAAGGTGTTCACAATTTATGAGGTGCGATACTGATTGCCTATTTATTGTGTGTTTTTTGGGATAGCATGTCGATTTTCGTACTAACTGCACCAAATCCACATGCTCTGGTAATTACCTCGCATTTAACCCGCGTTAAATTGTCGCAGGTTTCATAAGTCAATATTTAATAGGGAAAAATTGCAGGGCTCGGATGTTGGCAGCAAAACCCATAATTCTGGGATGTGTTTAAAAGGAGTTACCGCACATATCAGAATTAAACGGGGCTCTCCTAATGGTGGTCTGCCTTAGTGAATACTTTCCTTTTCCTTTGCGTTAATTTAAGAACATTTTGACACTACTTGTGGGACAAGCAATCAGTTTCCTGTGAAAAAATACACAATTTTACAGCTCTAAACACTGAAGTACTAGTATAGTTCTCGGTTTTCTCGTCAAGCATGTCTGTGACATCAATGTTCTGTAGACAATATATTTGAATACTTGTGATGATAAATGAATAGTTTCTTCTCATTTATTGAAGGAGCATTGGTAAATGTAACAGATCTGGCCTTGGAAATTTGGTTTAGTGGATCAATTTTTTCTTTTTTATTGCAAGCATGTGCCAAAAAAATGCAGAGCTTTACCAAAACATAGTTTTCAATGTGCTTGCAAACAAGAAATGTGAATTAAATAAAATAATGACATACAAGTTAATAGAATAGAGAAGTGATTCGTAGAAAGCAGGTGAGTTTAGAACAGCAATAGAACACGTTTTTTTCCAGTTTTAATGTACGACAGTAAAATATGATTCGTATTGGTTCATAACAATTTTATATTGGTTTTGAATTACTGTAACCTGAGGGATAGATTAAACACACAAGGATGCCTAAAAAAACTTAAGAAGGATAAATAACGGCTGAAAAGAGTATTGACAAAGTAAAATGTTGGCCCACCTGCCTCAGTAGCTTAGGAAGCATGCCATTTGCCCTGGTGCAAGCAAGACATATGGCCCTTTCAGCCACGGCCCGTGGATGGAGTTTCGGTGGGGCAGGGAGGTGGGGCGGGGGAGGGGCAGGGTGGGGGTGCTGCATTTTGCGATGCAGGCCGCGCTACGAAATTCGTTTGATTAATTCAATTGTTTACTTACCTTCAATTATCCATACTCCAGTTTTTAGCACACCCCACCCTGGCCTTCCCCCGCCCCGCCTCTCCGCCCCACCGAAACTCCCTCCACGGGCCGTGGCTGGGCCCTTTTGACTGTTGGCGTAGAAAATGCAGCAACTATCAAGGTTCTGTTGGCCCCACTGCCACTGCACCTGCTGCCCCAATGGTAGCTACACTCCTGCCTGTCCTGGCACTAAACTGTAACTCCTTTAGGCTGATGTACACGCTTGATTAGGCACAATGATGTCTTCAGTGTGCACTCATTGCCTATGCTGCCAGGTTACCAGACTCATGGTTGAAGACCTAAAGCCCCTTTAGAATATACATATTAATACATTTTTATTTATGATCAATTTATCATGTGAAGTTGGAAAGCAGCTAAGTCTGTCTATAGGCCAGACTTAAAAAGTCATACTGTGGGCCAGATACTATACATTCCCAATTCAGATTGTCAAGGTTGTATCTGTTTCCTCATTCTTTGCAACAGGTGCTGTTATTAAAATCTTTTTTCCGGGGCTTTTTCTAACGATCACTATAGCCGCTTGTTTCAGGTATTTACAGCAAGTTAGACTTGCATTAACTTTTAGTAAGTTCACATCTGCAGTACAGTAACTGTACTATCGACTTCCTCATCTGGCCAGGAAGCCATACTAATATACCCCTGCTGCAGCTTTCCTTCCAGGTTAGACTGTCCGCGCGCACTACGGGCTCTGCCCGAATTGCACAGTGCAGCACCTGCTCCCTCCTCAAATGTCCAAAAACACATCATTGCATACCGTTAGGAACACTGAAGGCACTGAAGCCCGCTTCTTCATTAAATAGAGATCTACTTGTGCCCGGGAATTCAATTTACATGACGAATCATCGAGCTAAGAATGACCTGGTTTTGCTGTCAGAAACCAGGTTTAATGGCCACCTTGCTTTAGGATATTCAACAATCAAATATAACAAAATCAGACAGGGAAGGGCAAATGTATCAGATGCATGTGTTGCCCTCAATTAGCTCGTCGGTCTCTTCTATGCATCACTCACTTGAATCTCATATTGAATAACTTTCATTCTTAAACCTCAGTGACTCCTAACCCCAGCTCAGTGCTACAACATTGGCTTTCTGTTGTAATATTCAGGAGTCCTTTTTCTCCAGCAAAGCACTTCTAGGACGTTGACGTGTTGTATCAAGCGAGGTGAAATTCATAACACCTGAGTAAGGGGCTGGTGAGTCCTAAATAGGTGGCTCTCATTTGGCTCGAGCCAGTATTTTGAACTCAGATGCAAATTTCGCAAAGACACAGCGGTTTTACTTTTTATCAGAACAAGTGTATCACAACAAATTTCATCAAAACCATGCAGAATTTGCAGAGCTGAAACCCGCACATTTTCTGAGTTTTTCTGCAGGAATGGGAGATGGTGGGGTTATATTCAATTCAAGTCAAAATAACTTTATTGGGTGAGCAAGGATTCGCAAGAATGTGTCCTCTGATCAGACCAGGTCACTGTTATTAGGAGAGCCCCACAGCTCAGCTCTGTAAAGAGCTGAGACAAGGCCTTGGCCTTGTAGATCTGGGGCCTCATTAACGAGAAATGGCGCATTGCTGCGTGAAAGCAGAGATGCGTCACTTCCCAGTGCGCACTCCTTGCGACATTCCTGATGCATCATATTTAATATATGACGCATCATGTTGCAAGGAGTTACAGATACGTCAGTATTTCAGACGTATCTGTAAGCGCAAAAGTGACGCATTGCTGGAGTGTGTCACAAAAAGTGACGCAACTCCAGCAATGCGTCCTTTCACATGGAGCAAGCCCCATGTGAAAGGGCCTGCGTCAGTCTTATGCCTGCTGTGAGGCAGGCGCAAGATTTTGACGCAACAGCGTTCTAAAAGTGACGCAGTGAAATCTCATAGATTTCACTGCGTCACTTCTACGACCCTTCCTTGCGTCAATACGCCCCCCTTGCATACATTATACCTGGCGCAGGTATAATGTGGCGCAGGGGTTTACAAAGTGACCCATCTACCTAGATGCGTCACTTTGTAAATATGGCGCAACAAGGTGCATTTTTTACGCCACTGGTGCGTCACAAAAAGTGACGCACCGGCGGCATAAAAATGACGCACAGCCTCATAAATGAGGCCCCAAGAGAGCAGGTGCTATAGGTTTAGTAATAGAAGCACGATGCTCTTTAAGAATTGTCCCTAACATCTGTCTATGCCTCATAACAGCCTTGCTGGTATGCGTCTTCCATGTCATGCCAGTGCAGAGTGTTACGCTGGGGTAAGCAAATGTATCCACCTTCTCTAGTGGGGCACTGTTGTAATGAAAGTCTGGAAACCGATATGTAGTTTTAGAGGATTTATTTGTTTTGGTTGCAGATTAGAATACGCATAGTAGGTTCTTGATTAAGTCCATCATATAGCGCCACCCAGTGCAGCCTCCCTGCTGCTCAGGCCATACTCCAGCTGACACACCTCACCTCACAGGCACACACAAATTACACTGTATCTCCACCACACCAACATTCCACACAGCACAATCACATTGGCTGAACAGCAAGGGCAAAAGCAATAGGGAAGATACATAGATAAATACACAAGTTATAACACATCCTGCGCCTTCTTTAAAAAATACATAACAATACACGAATGCAAGATGGTACAAAGCATTACATGAGAGAACATGCATAGAGAAAATAGGGAAGATGCATAGATAAATACACAACATATCACACATCCTCCCCTTTTAAGAAACACATTAAATAGAGCAGAAAGAATCTAGTCACAAAGCATTTTCTATAAAATCACAAGTTGCTGGACAACAGACTGAGGAAGAACCCTATTAGTCCTACATCACCGTATAAGATAAAACAAGAGACAATGCCGCTCCTATTATCACCATCCACAACATCAATCAGTTGGACAAGCATGACAGGTGGCATAACACAGCATGCCATAGCAACCAACCATAGCAAACATTCACACACAAGAAAAAAAAATTGACAAGCCAAATACTAAAACAAAGCACACTTATTGTCACACAGAAGTGATGGTTAAGATTTACCCCACGCAAACATCCCCATGTAAGGGCAAATAGGGTAACACGTAGAAACGGGTGAATTTCCAGCCCAAACAGTCATTCCTCATGTAAGGGCATCTAGTGTAAAGTGTACAAATGGGTGAATTCCACCCCAAACTGTCAACCCTCATGTAAGGGCCTCTAGCATAAAGAGTAGAAATGCGTGACTACAATCCCAAACTGCCATCCCTCATGTAAGCGATACCAAAGGGGATGAAGGATGGAGCTTTAGAGCAAATCAAACACTCACCCCCAGTCAACTGATCTGGGTTTAATCCATCATCATTCTTTAGCTCACTCCACCACCCCAGTTCAGACATTGCCCTATGCAAATCAGTCTAACCCTGTGCCTCATGGGAACAGTCCAGCCCGAACTGCCAAGCTATGTCTTCCCAGGACCGAAAACCAGCATCCTGGGACCGGTTTGGAGTTCATAACCCTCATCGGCCAGGCTATCTTCAATCCAGTGGCAAAGTGAGCAAGGGACCCACGTCTGGGCATAACTTGCCAACTTAGGATGAACAAATCGATACCAAGGGGATGATGTCCAGAGCGTTGGAGCAAATCAAATACTCAGCCCCAGTCAACTGATCTGGGTTTAATCCATCATCATTCTTTAGCTCACTCCACCACCCCAGTTCAGACATAACCCTATGCAAAGCAGTCTGACCTTGTGCCTCATGGGAACAGTCCAGCCTGAACTGCCAAGCCATGTCTTCCCTGGACTGCAAACAATCATCCTGGGCCCGGTTTCGGGTTCATAACCCTCATCAGCCAGGCTATCTTGAATCTAGTGGCAAAGTGAGCAAGTGACCCACGTCTGGGTATACTCTGCCAACTTATGGCGAACAAAGTGATACCAAAGGGGATGATGGATGGAGCGTTAGAGCAAATCAAACACTCACCCCCAGTCAACTGATCTGGGTTTATTCCATCATCATTCTTTATGTCACTCCACCATCCCAGTTCAGACCCTGTGCCTCATGGGAACAGTCCAGCCCAAACTGCCAAGCCATGTCTTCCCTGGACCGGAAACAAGC
This sequence comes from Lissotriton vulgaris, assembly GCF_964263255.1. Lineage (NCBI taxonomy): Eukaryota > Metazoa > Chordata > Amphibia > Caudata > Salamandridae > Lissotriton > Lissotriton vulgaris. Next base: position 959,459,099 of record NC_141698.1, read on the forward strand.
ATCCTGGGACCCATTTCTGGCTAAACAGTCGTCATCAGCCAGGCTAGCTTGAATCCAACACTTTGCCAGTGAGTGACTCCTCGTCTGAGTACTGCCACACTGGACAAAACCTCTGAACTAGAATAGAGTACCAAGATAGACCATCATGTCTCCCATCTGATTAGGCCGGTGGCACCCAAAAAGAATATTCAAAGAAACTTCTTCACACTAGGCTATATATTGGCTCGTCAACTTAACTTTACTCCATTTTGAAGCTGCAGTTGATGCCAATTCCCATTACCAAGGCACTGTCTTGATGAGTACATGTCCACTAAAAGTTCAGATGAATACGCTCATTTCCAGAGGGGGACTGGAGGTGTAACAGACAGCCCCTAATGTTAAACCCCTTTCATTTTTACTTAAGTTGGTAAAAAGTTATTAATTTGGTTTTTGCACTAAGCCTTGGCACAACTCGTAAAAACAAGTCAGAAATTTCTGGTGCCCACTCAGAGGTCTCTGAGATCAATATGGTGTCATTAGCAAATAGGAGAATAGGAATTTTAGCATTTGTGAGTGTCGGGCGTCAATATGGACCTGAGATAGGAAGTGCATAATTTTGTTTGTCTACAACAGGAACAGTGATGTAGCCGGGACGCAGCCCTGCTAAATTCCTTTGGCGACCAGAACTATCTTGGTGAGCTGGCCCTGAGCTCCCCATTGGATTCTGACAAAATGTTCTTAGTATAAGCGTATGAGAAGGGACAAAATCTCAGTAGGCATACCCATGTCATTTGAGGGCTTGCCAAAATCGTGGGTGAGTGACCAAGTCTAAGGTGGATTTTAAGAAGACAAAGGTAAATAAACATTGCCTCTGCTGATTATCACCGTCTTCTAGTGTATAAGCATGATGCAAAAACTTGATCAATTGTGGAGGTCTGAAACCCAGCTTGGAAGCGACTAAATACAACTATATTGTGGGTCCAGCCCTGGATTTTGGATAGAACACAATGATGGAAGTTCTTTTGTATGCAATCAACTAAACTAATGGAACCAAACAAACAATGGTGGCTGTGTGACCAATTTGTCGCACATTCACGTGTTGCTAAAAGTGTCTAGTAATTCAGCAGAATCACAATTGCCCTCCTCAAGAAATGGTTGGCCACCAACTAGGACCACAAAGATCTGAGAGTCAACCAGACCAACATACACTGGAATAATGGCAAGATTGCCAGGCAGAAGCAGATGCAACAAGAGATTTTCTTTGAATATTTGATCCTTGATCCTTTGGTGAAGAGGGTGGGGCTGAGCGAGGATCCTTGGGGTGCTCCACAGATGATTTCCTTGGGTTTGGAGGTGAAGGGGCGCAGGCGAACTTTTTGCATTCTCCTGGTGAGGAAAGAGTCAATCCATCTGAGAGCAGGTCCTTAAATGCTTATGTTTTGCCGACTTGTGATGAGTGTGTGGTGGAAGACTGTATCCAAGCCTGCCGGGTGGTCTAGGAGGATCAGAGCCAGTCTCAGATTGGTCAAGGAGGGTTTGGATGTTGTCAGTAGCCACAATTAAGGCTGTCTCAGTGCTGTGGTTGCTGCAAAATCCAGACTATAAGGAGTTGAGTAGGAGGTTCCATTCAAGATGTGAGGAGAGTTGTTGGCTTTTTCTAATTCTTTGGCTGGGAACTGGAGCAGGGAGATCGGTTGGTAGTTGTTGAGTTCGCCGAGGTCTGCTCATGGTTTCCTTCGTTGGGCATTGACTTCTGCATGAGCTTTTACTTAAAAAGGATTTTCGTACACTACTAAGTATTTAATATAACAGTGTGAGAAAGTGGAGTCTTATTAGGGGTGTTTGGGAGGCATCGCCAAGTCATAATGCCATATTAAGTATCTATCAGGTCAATCAGTACCCTTTAAATCAAGCCTTAGCACAGTGCTGGGTAGATGTAGCACAGAGCAGTGAGATTTCACTCAAATGAAACATTTATCAGCCTAAAAACAGTTACAAGTAAGAAACACAACACAAAACAAAATCCCTCTCTAATTTATGAAAATAGTATATATTTTTATCTTTAAATAGACACCATAAACACAAAACTATATGAAAGGAACCGAAGTTATGATTTTTGCAGGATTTTCATAAATCACTGCTTTTTACCTTTGAAACCTTTAAGGTTTAGTAAATGACTCACTCACTCTTAGTTGTAGTGTAAGAGCTGAGAATTCAATGGTCTGGCGTTAAATCTAATTTTCAGGCTGACCGCAATGAAAGCTGGGGTTGGTATGGGCATCGGGGTGGTCCCTGTCAAGATTTTACCTTTGCACTTTGAAAAGTTTCTGGCTCTTGCTATCCATTGGTGAGGTTGGTGAGTTCAGTGGGGTGTTCTGTAGCTTGATTCTGGTGTTAGGCTCGACATTAACAGCAATCTGGTGTAGTCTTGGTTTTCAACAGAGTTAAAGGCCACTCACAGACCAGCAAGGAGTGATAGTTTATGAGTCTCAGACTTGATGCCAAAAACATGGTATTTTGTTTTGCAAGTTGAATTTCTGTGGGGAGACAGGTTACACTCTAGCACCAGCCAAGGGCACCTCTTGGGGATAACACCTAATCTCACACTACACCAGTGGATTCCAGGGCAAGTCCAGAGGCTACTGGTCAGAAGGGCAGTTTGCAGATGCAGGTCTCTTGATGTTTTGTGTCCATGAAACTTAACAAGAGGCTAGTCAACTAGCCCTTGGAGCTCACTTACTGGTCCTTTCTAAATATGGGAGCAGATCCTGCCCTTAGGGTCTCCTGCCACAAACTAGACAGTAGGGACAGCCCTTCTCTTTCTGAAGTCCTGACTTGGTTTAGCAGGTGCAGTCTTCCTTGGTGTAGCATCTCTTTCTGAGGTCTACAAGTAGAGCAGGTACAGTTCTTCTTCTTTCCTTATTGAGTCTAGCAGTGTTCTGAGGCAGGAAGTCCGGCTCGCCACTTTTATGCCAATTTCGTGTTTTTGGATGGGGGGACTCCCTGGACATGAGGCTATTATTCCCGATACTAAAAAACAGGACAGGTGTGTGGAGGGTCTAGGGGAATATTTTATGACCTGTCTGCTCGCTCCCCTGCATCAATATGCAAAACACAAAAGAGCAGACCAGGTCCAAAGGTGGTGTGCAACTACCACAGCTACTGTGAGGCAATATAGGTGGATGTGTGAAACAAGTTGTTGGGAACAACGACTGTTGCTAACAGAAGGCTAAAGCAATTTCCATCAGACCCCCCTCATGGTGGAGTTTTACATCACGTGGTAATTGCTGATCATACCATCCCGATCCGACCATAAAGTGCCGGTGCGGAAAGGATGTCAAAAGTATGCTAATGATGTACATCCTAGAGTGGTATAAATACAAAAAGTGCAGTGCTTAAATAGTGATAGTGAATAAAAAATGACTACCCAGACTCCAAACAATGTTTAGACAGAAGTCTAAGTGTCAAGGATTAAAAACACGCCGGGTAGTAGAGTTACCCTGTGGCACTGTGCAGTACGGTCGACATGTTTCAGCCTAATGGACATTTAGCCCGGCTTTCTTCAGGACCTTAAATTGGAATAGCTACTGCAACCACATATAATGTATTTGTGTAACAAGTAACAAGAATGTACTACTAAAGAGTTACATCTATATCATGAACTTAGATACTTAAGTGTCCACTGAGGGGGAAGATATGCGTCTTCTTCCCAGCTTTGTGTGGGTGATGACCTCACCTCGCCCGGCGACCGCTCCGGAGTATGAGGCCCCGCTCTGTCCGTCGGTGCCCTAAATCCGGAAACGAGCGGAAGTGGAGGTCATCACTTCTGGAAAACTAGTTCTGCAATGGGCTTTCCCCATCTGGTGGTGATTCCAGTCTATCTACCTACACCAAGTAGAAGCGGGCAAGCTAAGGTGAGCCTCAAATTTGCTTTTCTGAGGCAGTAGCCCCTGTGAAGCTGGGCCATCTGTGTCCAAAGCCCTTGGCTCATCCTGTCAGGAGGAGATCACATCCAGTAGACCCTGTGTTCCCTAGCTGGAAGTGCTTTACACCTCCAAGCAGGAGGGCAGCAGGATGTTTTGGGCAACAAGTGCTGCAGTAATTCAGCAATGGCTATCAGAATCACTTAACAGTTAAAAGGTACTTTAAATCCAACTTCAGTGTTGGGTTTAATGTAACAATTAATTTGATACCTTGGAGTACCAAGTTTGGTGGTCCCAAATGTATGTTACAAAAAGATAAACAGGACCAAACACCAGTCTATCAAACAGTGGAACTGGGGTATACTAAAACAGAGAAAAAAATGGTTCCATTGGTCTCACTCACAATATCCCATGAAGTTACATTACAATTCAAACTTGATTTTTTACATTTATTTTCCATCCAAAAAAGTGCTAACAAATTGATAAGAAAATGAAGATAGATCCATGCTCATAAGTGCAGTAGGGAAAACCATCAAAATATGATGCATGTATACGATGTGTGTGTCTACAAATGTGTATATGAGAACTGTGTTTTATCTGATGAACAATAAATGTAAATGATCAAGTTCAACATGTAATTTAACCTAATGGGTTGTTATGACTTACATTACCATTTGTTCAAAGCATAAATAGAAGTCAGCACTTAGCTCGTGGACTAATGTAACTCCATGTTAGCCAATGGGACTACCAGCCTTGCTAAAATGAAAATGACAATTTCGTTTTTCTCTGTCAGGAGATGTCAAACACAAAAGGAGAACGTCCTACTTATTAATATTTAGCACTGCTTTTTGGGGATACTAAGCCATTTCCTAGGGGTGATTTTTTAATATTAAAAAGGAAGGTTTTATGTTGGCTAAAGGGGTTACTTTGCCATGTTAGGTTAGCGGGTTAAAAGCTTCTCGACTAGCTTGCAGTGGCCGACCTACAGCCAAGATTTCACTGAGGCACTGTTGTGGTGGCATAATAAGTGCTGTAGTCCACAAGTGACATTTTACTTAATAGCCCTGAGTACACCTTGTTTCATACACTAGGGAACTCATAGGTAAGTTAAATATGACAATCAGCGATTGCTCAATTGCACGTACACATTTGAGGGGTCAGAGAACATACGCTGGTATCTGGTCAACATGGCCCAGTGCACTTCAGGGACGCAAAAACAGCAGCATCTGTCCAAAAAGTTTGGGGCTGAGAAATCATATAAAAAGAGGCAATTTCTTACAGAGAAGGTACACAATGAATTGAAAGCCAGACCTCTCTCTCGCCTATCTTCAACTAGAAATATGTGGAACATGTCTCTCAGTGTTGAGTGTCCTTCCTGTGATGTTTGACACGGAGTTCGCAATGGTAAATCCTTTCCCATTGCCTTTGCCATGGTTCACTATGTAAGGCTGTTATGTTGTGTAATATAGGTATGTTGCTTTAACTCTGTTCATTCCACATTCCACTCAGAGTGTTCCTACTAATTGTATTCCAATGTGTTCAGTTACTCCTGACTGCTAACCTGTCTGGCTGTGTACCTGCTCTGCTATTATATTAAATCCACTTTCTACTTAATTGATGTGTGGTTCATCAATTTAACAAAGGCCAATTCATATTGTCTTTGTCAGAGTATTAACCACGTAAACCCATTTATCCTGTTTTGTCTTAGAGTGCACAATATTAAAGCTCTTTTTCCTGTATTTGTGATGGAGCTACACCAGGTCTCTTCTTACTGTATCCGATACCGATCTAAAACTAACAGTTTAGTCATGAGCAATGGAACTACATAAATGGGGTGACAAAACTGCTTGATGATATCAACAAGGCACCAAATACACTTCTTATGTACTTGTCACTGTGGGCAGTTGTCTCATGAGTACTCATGAAGATGGAGTGTTTAAAAACTCACAGCTCCACATAGCACAAAATAAATCTTAATAAATAACAAGCCATTGACTTTTGTAATAAAAACAAAAGGTACTTTCATTTACATGAAATACTTAACATAACATTACTGATATACACAATAAGAACTCCATCTCTCCTGCCCCTCCTTGTCGAGAGTTCAGTGTAAGAAGGTATCTCAGTGTTAAACAATGTAAAACCACTTCCTATTGTATTTGTAAAGCCCCTTCATCTTGCATTTCTCACTGAGTATGAAATGTTGATAGTGTGCCAAATGGTGCGCAAAATTGTTTAGCTTTGGAACAACAATGGAACAATGGATTGACATTTCACAATTAGGTTTTAGGCTTAGAAAAATGATTTTGTTTCTACTTCAACCTACTCACAGCTGTAACTGGTCCTGAAGCAACACAAAACAAATAATGTTTCTCATAAAAGAGAGATGTAAAGGTTGTCCAGACATCTAGGACCAGATTTACATTTCTTTCACGTACAGCAATGCAGCAAGGCAACTTGCTGAGATGTGTTGCATGAAAGGGGGAGAATAGAAATGTGTCACATCTACTAAGATAGAGTGCGCTTCTGCTTTTTTCTAGTGCTGGCACACTGTGTGCTGTAAGGTGCCAACACAGAGACCATGGTACAAGAGTGCCTCCATTATGAGCAGAATTGTTTTTGTGCAGGAGGGCATGCCTTCCTTCATAAAAGCAATCCTCAGTGGCATATTCATCTTTCTATGTGTGCTACAGAATTCTGCCCACAAAGAAAGAGGAAGTTATGAGGAGGAATAAAGATATTTCTCTTTGGTCTTTCTCTGTTGGGTAGGTGCAGCCTTTTGGTGCAAACCCAAATTTACTGGACTGTGTTTTTAATGTCTGGACAACCTTTACATCTTTATTTTATGAGAAACATGATTTTTTTGTGTTGTTTCATTACCAGTGACAGCTGTGAGTAGCTTGAATTAGAAACAAAATCAGTTTACCAAGCCTAAAACCTAATTGTGAAATGTCAACCTGATGTTAGGTCTTTTCTTGTGTTCCTCCTTTCAACCCTGTCTTCCCTCTTTGTTCAGTCTGGGGACATTTAGAATGTTGAATGATGTCACAGAATGTGGTGGGACTCATGCAAGTCAGTTGACTCCTAGCTGAGCTGCAGGAAAGTAGCTCCTGGTGGGCCTTCTTAGCAACATACTTCTTGGCCTACCTACTACCCTGACTACCTACTTTTTCACCTCTGTAACTAACCATCCAATAAACTACAACCTGGACTCCTGTTTGGTATTTATTTTCAACACTTTGGCGACGAGGATGGGATTTTGCAGTCACTTCATTCGCTTTATACTTCAGGTGTTTTTTGATCTACACGCAGGAATGACATCACCTAATGTCTACAGCATTTGCAAGCCTCGTTGCTACTACTGTCTACGGCGACCACTTTTATTGTTTTAGTTTATTGTTTTTGACATACTCCATGACTACGGTGACAACTTTAGTTATTTTTATTTGTTTCTTTCATTCTTTACAGCCTATAGTGCTTGCTCTACTTTCAATGACTGTTACTTTGCTTTTCATTCCATTGTCTTCACATGTTATTGTTATTTTACCATGTAATTTACATTTATTAATGAATATTGAGATAACAGTATTTCTTTTATTATTACTTATCTAATTGTTTACAGTCATTTTATTCATATAATATATGTTTACTTTATAATAATTGGGGCTTTCACCCTTTTCAGTCACAGGCATACTTTCTGGTATTCTAAGGGCTTATGGAGTTTCTGGTATTCTTTACTTCTTTTAGACATTTTGCACAATTTTCATATGTCTGGGGCTTTTACCCCTTTCTGTTATAAGTCTTCTCCTGTAATTTTTAGAGTGCTTGGAGTTGTTTTTCGAGACTTCCTGCGATGGTGTTCATTTTTCTGACTTTCTGCGAAATTGTCACTTTTGACTTCATTGCTCTTGTTTTGGATTGAGTGTTGGCGCACATTTTTCTGTTCACTTTTCACTTAATTGCTCTCGTATTGGATTGAGTGTTGGTGCACATTTGTCTGTTACGTTAGACTCGGCTGCGAATAGAGGCCTAATATTTACAGTATTGGTTCATTGAGTACTTCTGGCCATTGGTCTGTTGTTTGACCAGAGACATCAGGTGTACATTCATGGTATGATTTATTCTGTTTCTTCCCTACATTCATGATATTCTTCTGCAATGTGTAAGCGTACATTTCAGCTTTTACGCTGTTTTTTTTTTGATTGCCTACGTTCTACATTACACATACTTACATTTTTTTTCTCATTTTGGTGTTATGGTTTCTTTGGTTTGCAGCGCTGGCTCGTTGTTTTCGCCATTTCACTTTACGTTGTGTTTGCCTTGACGTCAGGCGTACAATTTGGGATGTGTTCTGTCATTACAGGTTTTCGGCACATGTTCAATCCTCTCCAAATCTGACGATGTAGGGTCATCTAATTGGTGCACACTAAGGAACAATCCTATAATTCATTGAGAACTGGTTGCGCTCTACCAACTACAGAGGCATCGTCCTACCCCTAGACATGAAATACAAACTGAAAAAGGGCAGGGAGTGCTATATCTTGATCCAAAATATATGATTATAATTATCCAAGTATTTTGTGTAACAATCTTTATATAAACATCATGCATCAAAAAGACGATTCTTCAGAAGGATCTTGAGTTCTTGATTTTCTTTTTATTGTGCGTTCTTCTCAGTCATAACATAAACTACAGCCTTCTATGTCAATGGATACTACAGCCAACAGCCGGCGCGTTTTGTCCTAAGGCTAGGACATCATCAGGGCTGCGAATACAGAAAAAATATACATACATGAACTACTAATCATAAATATATGCTTTATCTGACACATTAGACTAAATTCCCTATTAGCATTCAAAAACAACCTATGACCATAAGTAACTAAGTTTATTCCAACAACAACATGTCTTAATCTCCAAAAAAATGACTATAGGTATATTACATTCCTCCATTCACCACCCCTAGGCACAGAAAGGAGGCTGTGAGACAACAATTATACATGTTCACAATTTATATGATACATTTTTTTGATACATTTTCTTACATGGTCCTAATTACATTCTGAGATCCTGGGCGAGGCAACATGTTCATGGCTTTCACCTCCCATCCACTTTGACCAAATCTATAGGTTAGTTCCCTGTTAGTTAGCTCACCTTTTAAACTAGATCGTAGTTTCTTTGTATGTACTCAAACTTTCATATTCCTGAACTTGAACTTGAATCCTCAAAGACTTTATAATGGTGAGCGGCGTAGATGTCCAATCTAGAAACATAATGTCACGTACTATTAAAGGAATTCTCCTAATAATGCTCAAAACCTCTAGGGTCAACTAATCCCGCATGATGTTTATATAAATATTGTTATACAAAATACTTGGATAATTATAATCATATATTTTGGATCAAGATATAGCGCTCCCAGCCTTTTTTCAGTTTGTATTTCGGCACATGTTCTCTTGAGTTTGCTGTTCAATTGTGAAAATGGGGGATGGTGTTCGAGCCTGGTTTTGCTACATTCTCCTTGATTGTAGTATTTAATTCATGCTGTTTTGTGTGTTCATTTTTGCTGTTTTGTGTGTTTCTTCTTTTTTCTGTTTTACTATTGCCTTTGCTTATTCTTTGTGTAATGTTATTGCATTATTGCATTTCTGCATTACTGCATTCCTGCATTCTACATAATATTTATTGTTACGTTTATACATTGTTTTTATGTTATACTCTGATCTTATTTCTTCTTCTTTTCTTTCTTTTTTTAAAGAAAGAGGATATGTTGTAAGGTCTTTTCTTGTCTTCTTCCGTTCCACCCTGTCTTCCCTCTTTGCTCAGTCAGTCTGGGGACATTAAGAATGTTGAATGATGTTACAGAATTTGGTGTGACTCATGCAAGTCAGTTGACTCCTGGCTGAGCTGAAGGAAAGCAGCTCCTGGTGGGGCTTTCTTACCAACATACTTCTTGGCCTACCTACTACCCTTACTACCTACTTCTTCACCTCTGTAACTAACCATCCAATAAACTTCAACCTGGAACTACTACCTGGATCCTATACCGTACTTACTTTCAACACAACCCATTGTCCCATTGTTGTTGTTGTTCCAAAGATAAAAAAAATGGCATCCCATTTGGCACACTAGCAACATGTTATGCTCTGTGAGAAATGCAAGATGAAAGGGCTTTACAAATACAATAGGAAGGCATTTTACATTGTTTAAATCTGAGAGACCTTCTTACACTGAACTCTCGACAAGGAGGGGCAAGAGAGACGGGGTTTATGTATTTGTCCTATACTTAGCTACAACATCACTTTAACCTTAGTTTTTTCAGTGAATTTCCAGTTTTTAGTTTAATGTAAATAAGATCATATTACAAGTAATAGCTCGACAAGTGTCTACTTACTACGAACCAAGTACCCCCATTAAAGCTCTTGACTCTCTCATGGGAGTGAAAAGGAAATGTCTAGTCTTACTCAGGTGGAGTGGGCTAGCAATAAAAAAGAAATGGTACGCTGCAACAAGAGTCAACACATTATTGTCCAGTCAGTGATTTGTCTTATAAAAAGGAAGGTGCATTAAATACACATATCCTCCTAAATTTCACACATTAAATACGTGGAAATACCTTGGTTTATATCCTCAATTGAGATGTCTCTGGTTAGACATCCATTATATGTTCAGGATTCACAAAGCTGGGCTATCTTTCATTTGACCCATAGGTCTGGCCCCAGACACCTATGCTAGCCCTCAGGTGACATTACTCCTTTACCAAAGAGCAAGAGCCACAACCCATTATTTTTGCTTGATTTCTTCTAAAGTTGCTACTGGCCTTGAATTTAGCTCCTGAAATCCTATACATTGCAAGATGTGTGTGGAGTTGTTACTTCTAAGGTACAACAAATATCCCAATGACATCTTAGCACTTTGCTGACTAACATAATCAGAAGAAATTAGGATAATTTCATAGATAATTTTCAAGAGCTTTTGCGAAGCATAGATTGGCCCTTTATTTTGAACCGGCCAAGTCGTGGTGTATTCTAAAGAGAGGAAGCAGCAGAAGGGAAGAAACAGAACAGAGCCATAGCATGTGGATGCAGGCAGGGAAAATGTAGAATGCACTTGCATGCAGGGTGACATTTCTGTGTGTGAGACCATTTTGTGTTTGAGTTAGGCAAACAAAATCCCAGTGTAGATGCTTTAAAAATGGTGCCTGCTAAGCAAGCCTCCATTGTTTAGAAAGTGGTATCACTCTGGCAACTGTCCTCACAGCACCACAATCCCAGGGGCACACAGGTGGGAATCTATAAATCGGGTGGATGTTCTTCCTCTAGAGTGGCAGAGGCCTTGGGTTGATCTGCTTAGTATATTTGCAGACTGCGACAAGTACTAAATGCCCATCTAAGCATGGTCTACGAAATTGTAGCAGGCAGAGCATTTGACATATTAGGCAAGGTTGGTGGTCTGTGTGTCTCCTCAAAATCTGTGTGTGAACTTGATTAACTATTTAGCTGTCCTCTGCAAGAGAAAAGACAACTGGTGAACACAAGAAACGTATAGAATAAAAGAGTTCATTACTCCCTCCACACACAAACACTCATTTCCACACCCTACGCCCGTTCTCTGTTTATGATATATAAAATTATATTGTTGAGCTGAATATAGCGGTATAGATTTATTAGAGGCTATAAATGTAAATGTAAATGTAAATGTAAGGTGTTTTGTAGCGCGCTCAATTACTACCGGAGTATCCTGGCGCGAATGACCGCTGGGGAACCCGTCCTGGCTTTCCCTGTGAGATGGTCCCATGCTGGGTATCTCCAAGGTGAAGCCAGGCATCCCCGGCGTCTGTGGGGGGCCGTTGTAGAGATGAGGCAAGCTTAATGCCCAGAGTTACCGAGTGTGATCACTGCCCAAAGTGGGCACCGAGGCGAGAATTATCAGTCCGCTGACCCTGGTCCTCGACCCTGCCGCGTCGGGAATCGAACCCTGGTCCCGGGCCGTTCTCAGCCTCCGGGTCTGCCGCCTCTAACCAGTGAGCCACACCTCTCTATAAGGTTATCGCAAATAGAAAATTGGCAAGCTAGATGGACTTGATGAACCCAACTTGAGACTAATATATCATCAACTGTACCAGTATGGATATTATCATGATAGAAGCACAAATTCAGATGTAGAGACTAATGCCATGGTTCCAAGTTGTGATAATTAGTGCACACAGTACTTACCACAGTGGCAGATATCTAATGGTAACATATTTAGCTTCTTCTGAGTTACCCACATCAGAAGTAATCGTAACATGTGGAACATATGTTTACCACAGTGACTACTGCATGTTTTGCAATGACAGCATTTCATCATGCAATATTTTTTCAGGCTTTTTTTGGTGAAATGTCTCAGGAGAAAATTTCAGAATCTGTGCGCAAACAAGTGTTAGACCTGGTATCATTGGTGTGGTTTTCCCTGACTTTTTCCCTCTACCTCCTTTGTTTTTGATGCTGTGCTGGATTTCTTTTTGCTGGCTTATATGCTTTGGGCACTTTGCCACTGACTATCAGTGTCAAAGTGCAAGTGCTCCCTGTGTAAATTGTGAATCTAATTGTTTCTCCCTGATTGGCATATTTGATTTACTAGGAGGTCCCTAGTAAAGTGCACTAAGTGTGCCAGGGCTAGTAAATCAAATGCCACTTGTAGGCCTGTAGTACTGATTGTGCCACTCTCATGAGTATCCCTGAAAAGATGTCTCAGTTCTGCCACTGCAGTGCCTGTGCGCAGTTTGTTAACTGCCATGTCAACTTGGCAAGTGCACCCACTTGCCAGGCCCTAACCTTCCCTTTTCTTAAATATCAGACACCCCTATGGAAGGCCCAAGGTACCCCCCTGGGCAGGGTGCAGTGTTTGTGAAAGGTAGGACACGTACTGATGTGTGTAGCATGCCCTAATAGTGAATTACAGCCAATTTTGTTTTCACTGTTGCAAGGCTACCTGTTCCCGTAGGACAGAATGGGGAGTTTGTTTATAACATCTTATAAACATAACTGCCCCTGGGAACAAGGTAGGAAAATAAAGTTTAGTATGCCTGATCTCAAAATGTTAAGGCACATCTTTTAGTAAGGGTTATTTTAACATTCTGTGTTTGAAAATACCACTTTTAGAATGTAGGTATTTTCTTGTTCAACCTTCCAGTGTACCTCTGCTGAGATGTGGATTGCCTGTCTAGGTTTTGGAGTGTCAGGTGCTGGGGAGGAGCAGTGGTTCCAGAGAGCCTGATGAGTCAGGCCTGGGAAGAATAGACCTGGGCTGCATTTAGAGTAGGGGGAGGAGATTTCCTTTCACCTGAATGGGCTTGGTCTGCCTTCCACAGTGCTGTCTTCACCTCCTGCCAGGAAGCTGCACCAGAGAGGACAAAACTGGTTTTGGCTGGGTACAGGGCTTCTCAGCCACCAGAGAACATAGGATTTTGTAGTATAAATATTAGGGCCCAACCCCCAGAATTGTAGGTCATTCCTGGAATTCAAGAGGGCCCCTTTGCCAAGGAGAAGGGCTAGACTTCCCCCCCAGCTCCCCTGAACTCTGCTGTTGGGAGTTCGGACCTGCCTAGATGTGCTTGTGCCAGTTTTGGGCCTCTGGAGGTTGTTTGGGAGCTGGAAGAAAGAAGAAACATGAAGAACTGCTAAAATCAACGTATCGCTCTTCTTGCGAATTTTTTTCTCGATGCACCTTCAAGAAGCGAGAAGAATTTCAACGTATCTCCATGCCGCTGCGAAAACCGTTGCAGCGCCTGTTGCTGTTCGACGCATCAAGGGATTGCAGCTGAAGAGGACCGACCCATCGCTGCTCGATGCCGCAGCATCGATCACCGACGCATCCCGGAGATCCACGCATTGTACTTGTGTGGCACGCTTTCCTGGCGCATCACCTGCGAACCGGAACCGACACAAAGAAGCAATACCTCACTCCACATACAGACCAGAACCAATGCAACTCATCCTCTGCATACTGCAGAACTTGTGCATCACCTTGCTCAGGTCTCAGGAGTGTTGCATCTCTTTGTTTTCCAAATTTGCCACTGTTCGGCTTGACACATCCAAAGATTTCTATGGACGGGAAGCCATGCATCCATAGATTTCTATGGTAAAAGTTCTTGAAACTTTTTGAAAGTCATATTTTTAACTGCATATGTTGGATTTTCGTTGTTTTGGTCTTGTTAAGTTTAGATAAAGATACTTTATATTTCTAAACTGGTGTTTTGTCCATTTGTGTTTTTTTCAATATGTTCCTGTGAGTATTGGTACAAATACTTCACACATTGCCTTTGGGATAAGCCTGTCTGCTTGTGCCAAGATACTAAGGGGGTGAGCAGGGGTTATCTAAAGTGTGTCTCCCCTTTACCCTGACTAGAAGCAAGGGACCCGATTTGGACTAAGGTACCTACCTCTGCCAACTAGAGACCCCCATTTCTAACAACAACCATTTGTGCATGGATCAGGATTTAAAACACAACTTTTGTCTAAGGGTGATAGTAAAGTCTGTATTTTCATAGAAAGCAGTGATAGGTTATTTCAATAGAGATCTGACTAGCTCTATATTGTCATTGTTATTGCCACAAATTACTTTATACCCCTAGCGAGGATCTAAAGCACATTCGCGGGGTAACACGCTAGTCTATGAATTGCCATAGACAAAACAGTGCCTGTTTATCCTGTAGCCATTATGGAATATTTTGATGTTATTTGTCAGGACTAGAGTTATGCTCGTGCTAAACTTTGCTGTTGTGTCTCTGCATGAATTTGAAGTGGAAATGAGTGAAAGATACATTGTTTAATCATCATATTCAATCGTATTGCAGTCTGGCTTATGTGGGAAGTGCTCCAGTGTCTAGATATGACTGAAATCGCTGACACTATCTGTCCCTTAAGTGTCTCCCTTAGGGGAGACTACATATGAATGCACACAGATGTCTACTCTGTGTGTCAATTAAACTGCCCCTGGTGTGGTTTTCCTGTGTAATTATTTTACTATTTGTCCATCATGGATTATCTGGAAAATTCCAACATCCAACAATATTCAATAGTTTCCGGAATCATGTTCATTTTAAATTTTAAATTCAATTCAATATGGTTAACTTTTGTCATAAAATCCATCAGTAAGAATTTTGAGGAATAAGGCAGAGGCTGTCAATATATCAAAGCTACATGACTGCATGGTCTGTGTACTTCTCCAAATTACTAGGCCTGGGCGGCAAATTCTGTTCCACTCGCGGAATTTGCAGAATTTGGGTAATTTCACGTTTCATGGAGAACGAGAAATTGCCCAAAATTCGGCGTTCTTCAACTTTGCGAAATGTTTTGCTTGTTAGCGTTCTCAAAATGCGTGTTCGCAAGATATTTCCCCCAAAGCACGCAAACAGCGATTGCGAACAGGTAAAAAGCATCGCTAACAAGCAATTCCACATGTTCGCAGAGATTTTTTTACCGTTTCGCGGAGATTTGCGCAATTCCACCCACCCCTACAAATTACTGGACTAGAACACCTGGTCTGCCTACCAGGCCATCAAAATGCTGGCATAGTTGGGCGCATAACAGGTTCCCATAGTTGTTTCTTGTTTCTGCCTATATAACACATCCTAAATCAGGAAAATATTTCCTCCAGGCAAAATTATTTCAGTGTTAAAAACAACATTATGTGTGCAAATATCTGAATTAGCCTTGCCTTTAAGAAGATCTGACAGACTCTAACTCTATCTTCTGTTGTATACTAGTGTAAAGCGAATTTACATCTAGAGTTATCAGACAAAATATGTGTTATACTCAATGCTTTCCTTGGCATAGGAGGGTAAAACACTAACCAAGGATGATGGAAAGTGATCAATTCATTTAGATGTATTCTCAAGGAGACTCCCAAAGGCAGAAGCAATTGGTTTGCTAGGGATTTTCTTGTGTCTTTGTGTATCTTTGCTAATAGGTATAAGCTAGGGATCACTTAATGTTCACATTTTAAGAACCAATTCTCTTCCATCTCTAGCAGTGTTCTGTCTTTCCAGTCCATCAAATGATCATAGAACCTCTGTATTATCAAGTTGTGATCAATCACAGTTATGCTCCCATAATAATAACCATCAATAAGATAATTCATAGCTTCATTTGAATATATTTCTCTTGCCCAAATTACTATTTTACACTCCCATTGTCACATGATTTTATAACAAGGTTATGATAATCTCTTAATGTTTTCAAAATGTGTGTTTGTTTCCCTGAGACATTAGGGGATTTAGTACACTAAATATTCCTCCAAAATGTGTTCAATCTAAATGTCAACATATTTTGAGATGCTTATATATATATAAATATGAATCTCGTTCCTGAAACAGTGTCCCTGTCATACACAGCTTGCCATGCCGGGTAAGAATGGGAAACAGCACAGTCCAGTATATGGTATTCAACAAATATATTTATTTTCTTTTTACAGCCAGGGACATTGTGCATAACTACAAAGACCCACGTGTTTCGGCAGGAGTCTTCAACAGTATATTTTACAGTGATGTTATAGTTAGGAAGTACAATAAAGAAGCCTTAGAAATTCACAGAAAAAAAAACAAATGTTACAGGGACATTATAGTTAGGCTCAGATTTCACTTGCACAAAACCATTGAAATGCAGCAGCTATGGTTACCTTAGCTACCTATAACTGACAGCCCTGCAATACCTTGCTTATGACTAGGAGTGGGCAGAGCTCACTGAGTTTCACTGCGTGGAATTCTGCATAGTTATAGAAAAACTCTATGTTTGTGAGAGTGTGGAGTAGGTTGATCATACACCAACCACAAGCTCAATCATTTTGTACCTCAATCTTCAAAGGACAAGCCCAGCAGTGCAGCCACAGAGGGTCTGCAAAGGGTGTCTGTCAAAGTAGAAAGCAACTTTAAGTGGGCCACAAAGTCTTGTGCAAACTCCAGAGGGAGCAACATGTTCAGAAGCAGGAACTCAATCAACGAGATTGGGGCACACAGGGTCAGACAGGCCCCACAGCTGGAGCCACTCCCTCCTATCTAATCTCAGGTCTCACCGCTGAGCGAGACCCACCCCCACCCCTGCAGCCACTCCATGCCTCACACTGCCGGGGCCTACTCACTTTGCCTCCCCATCACATAGTGCAGACACAGCTGGGAGAGGAAGACTCTGAGCCAGGTGACAGCCAGGAAAGGTGATGCTCCCACCAGCCCACGGCCGCTCCAGTCAAGGCTGCACCCCACTGTCTTCCCGAACCTGCCCCTGTAGGAGTGGCCCACTGGTAAAAGCAAACAACTAGACCACTGTCTAGATAAACCAAAGTGTTCCAAAGTCCAAGAACAGAATACTACTTTGATTCATTATACCCAATTATTTAGTGTTTTCCATGACTGATTCCCATCAAGCACCTAATGCTCCGAGGAAAGTTTCTATTAATTTTGGCTATAATGAGTGTAGCTCAGCACTCGTAGTTCCAATTGCTCTCTCCTTACCTTTCATGGAGAGCCACAAGTAGCACCTCTACATTTCATCAAATTATAACACAGCATGCTGTCATACAAGCAACTAAAATGCCCCATTCAAGTTGGGTAATAAAATACAGAAGTTATTGGGGTGCAGAGGTTCCATTACCCCTCTGGAGTCAACTGTGAATGTGCCTGCTGCTGATGGCTATGTCCACATAGTTTATCATAAAAATAGCCCAAAAGTCGAGTACGAATGCTTGAATCACGCATTTTTTAAAAACATCGGTCAAGACACATGTCCGCTTGCAGCAAGCTTGCGTGTTTTGAGACAATTGCGAAATTCCACACTGTCTCTTTTTAGGCAAAGGTTCCAATAATTAAGACACTAAAAAGTAAATGACCTTTTTTCACCATTTACTGTTGGTTAGCAATGGAGCCATGAGCACCATATCCCTTTGCTGGTAATAAAAGGCAGTCATACTTAGCGGTGGACTGAGGGGGCTGACAAACTACACCACGCGGCGGAGTCGGAGCTCTCCATTGAACTTCGTGCTCCAAGCAGAGTATGGATTTGGCAAAATTCTGTGAACGCCGCCCTCTGAGCCCACCACTACTTATGACCTCAATTATTACATCACTCTTGACATGGTCAGTGACATCAATGATGACATCATAATGATATCACCAATGACATCGCTGATTACATCATCCTGTGACTGTGTTTCATAAACATTTCCGAGACTTAAAGAAATATACTAAGCTACAGCATAAATTAAATTGCTATTCTTTCTGTACTAGTAATTAGACATACCATTTCTAACATATCACATCTGACTGTCTATCTGACCGGTCTGTACCAGTGTCTGAGTGGATGTCTGAGTGGCTGTATGGGTGTGTGAGTGGGTTTGTGGGTGGCTGTTGAATGTGTTAGTAGGTATGTGAGCAGCTGTATGGGTAATTGAGTGGCTATGTGAGTGGCTGTATTGGAAAGGGAGTAGGAGTGTGAGTGCCTTGAGACCCTCACAGGTGAGTAGTTCTGCTTTACAAACCCCTGATTGCTTGATTGATGGATTGATTAAGTGGCTGCATGGATGAGTTAGTGGCTGTGTAAGTGGCTGCATAGCTGTGAGATTGGGTGTGTGAGTGGCTGTTTGGATGACTGAGTAGCTGTATGCATGAGTGAGCGGGTGAGTAAGTGGCTGTATGAGTGAGTGAATGGCTCTTTGAGTGGGTGTATGGTTAACTTATTAGGTGTGCGAGTGGCTGTATTGAGAGTAGGTGCCTCTATGAGTGGCTGCATGGGTGAGTAAGTGGCTATCTGAGTGCTAGTAGGGACGAGTGAATGAGTATGGAAGTGGTTGTGAGAGTGTGTGAGTGGGTCTGTGAGTAGTTGCATGGGTGTGTCAATAGGTCTATCGAGATGCTCTATGGGTGAGTGACTGGCTGTCTGAGTGATTGAATGATTAATTAAGTGTGTGTGTGAGTAGCTGCATGGGTGATTGTATGGCTGCATAAATTGTGGCATGGTTGAATAAGTGGTTATATGAGTAGCTTTATGAGTGAGTGAGTAGTTGTGTGAGTGGTTGTATAGGTGATTGAGTGGGTAGGTATGTGAGTGTTTGCATGGCACATGCTAACGCACCCAGTACATTTTATAGAGCCTTGAGCTGCAGAAATTTTAATCATCTAAGTTTGGTGTATGGTATGGAAATCCCTCCAACCATACTTTATGCTATTTAAGTTACTGATACAAAATAAACATGAGGGAAAAGTATTTAATAAAATCTGCAATTTAAATACACTTACTCCCTTCAAAGCTATAGGTCTTTCGAGTAACTCATGGTTGGCTGTGGCCTTTCAATGTGGTGAGAGGGTCTTGCTCAGTTAATAGCAATGTTTTAAAGGTCAACTCTGCTTAGAGGCATTTGATCAAAGCAGAAGGGAATCCACTTTGTAGAAGAATTTTAATCAAACACTCTTTTACTTTTAGACAGAGTAGAACTGATCTAATGGCAATGTCCTGTTACGCTCAAAACCCCTAACCTGCTGGCCCCCATCCCCCCAGTGCATTGTCCATTTCTGGCTATTTGGGGTAGTTTTCGCTTAGGGCTCCATAATTTTTTCCAACAAAGGTATCAATGCCAAATTTGCAGTCTTTTTTGAGACATCTTCGAAATTCTAAGGGGACCCAGGGTTTGAGGATTCTCCTAGAGGGGACTGAGAAAATAGGCAAAATATAGCAACATTTTGAGTTTTTGGTGAAAATAGGAAAAACTGGCTCCCGATAAAAGTGTCTATTTATTCCCTAAAAATGGCATCCACAAGTTGTTTGCTGTACTAAAGTCACCATCTTCCCAACTTTCAGGAACGTGCAGAGCTGAATCAAAAAAACCTAGGGGCCAATTAGGATGGCGGACGGACTTTGCCCGTCCACCATCCTGTCGTAGAAAGGGACCATCCGCCACAGGGGCGGAGGTCCCGTGCGTCGAATTAGGATGCACCCGCCACAGTGGCGGGTGCATCAGCACCGCCCGCCGCAATGCTAAAAATGCATGTTGTGTGGTTCAAGGCACAACATGACAGGCACCTGCCATGTTGTACTTTGAAACGCAGGGGGGTACCATAGATAACCCCCACCCCCCCTTCACCTTGGGGCCCGCAACAGGCCCCCAAAGCAAAGACCATATGCCTTTCCACGGCGGCATTGCCGCCGTGGAAAGTCATGTGACCGCCGGCATCGTAATATGGCTGGTGGTGTCTCGCAGACACCGCCACCATATGTAAGCACATTTTTCCGCCGGTCGCGAAGGCAGCGGCGGAAAAGCGGTGGACGGTCTTGCCGTCCGCCGCGGACTTCCCCGCCAGCCTAATGTGGCGGGGGGAATTTCTGTGAGGATGGCGGACGGTTTGCCCCTGCCGGGCCGGCGCCTAAATTAGGCGCACAATTTGGGCATTTTTAAAAGAGGTAGAACGTTTTTCCTTTTTTGTGCTCTCAACATGTTTCCTGTTTGTGGTGTAAACCTGTTTGAAGCCCATGGGTGATCCAGAAAAGCAATAGATTTACGAAAAGTAGACAACATTCTAAATTCAGCAAGGGGTCATATGTGTAGATCCCTCAAGGTTTTCCCAAGGAAAATAACCGTTGAAATAAAGAAATATTGAAAGAGAGTGGGAAAAAATGGCCATTAATGACAACATTTTTATCTGTAATCTTTCGGCACAATCGCCGATTTACAAAAGCATATACCATTACATTCATTAGAGCCTTTGGGTTCCCGGGATATATAGGGTTTGTAGGCTCTCCAAAAACCCAAGGTACCTAGAGCCAACAACTGAGCTGCACCATATAATGGCTTTTCATTGAGTACCGAGTATAGACCAATTCTTATAGCGAAATAGTCACACTGAAAAATGGGTATCAAGGAAAGCAATGTATTTCTGAAATGGACCTAAATATTGGAGGTTAGGGCAGTTGTTCTTTCTACATCTCTGAATTTCTGGTTACTCATATTAGTGTATGATTTAAATGGTATTCTCCAAAATGTCTTCTTTCTTATACTGTTATAATAATGAAAGGCACGAATGCAACAAAATCCAATTGGTGATAACAAATGTTCTACAATTCTATGCTCCCATAAATCTGGAATCTATTGGGAGCCACACATTTTGATTCATGCAGCATTCCTCCAAGTCTCCTGATAAAAATGGTACCTCACTGTTGTGGGTAGGCTTGGTGCCTGCAACTTGGACTAGGCCAAAACACAACATGAATGCATCACAATTTCCCGCCAAAAATTGACCTTTTTTCCAACGTGGGTAGTTCTAGATTTAGGACCCTAGCTCAACTGGTACCTAGGGAAATCTAGCCAACTTGTACATGTTTGAAAACTAAACACCTAGGAGTTTGCAGGGTGGGTTGACTTTTTTACCAAGAATCCCTTGCAAACCTCAAACTTTGACCCAAAGTTTTCCTCACATTTCTGTAATGGATAGTTTTAAAATCTGTAGGAAGCCACAGACATCCATACACCTAGCATACCCAAAGTCTCCTGATAAAAAAGGTACCTCATTTGTGTTGGTGGGTCTAATGCCTGCATCAAGAAATGGCCCAAAATGCAACATGGATCATCGCATCTTTTCACCGAAAGCTGACCCTTTTCTTCCAATGTGGGTAGTGGTAGATTTTGGACCCTAGCTCCGCAGGCACCATGGAAAATCTAACAAACTGTACATTTCCAAAAACTAGACATCTAAGGGTATCTAGGGTGTGCTGACTTGCATGATTCACAACAGGTTTTTTGACCCAAAATCCTTTGCAAACCTCAAACATTTACTAAAAAATATATTTTTCTCATATTTCTGGAGTGGGATCTCTGGAATCTGTGGGGAGCCACACACGTCTGTCCACCCGGCATTTCTCCAAGTCTCCCAATACAAATGATACCTCACTTGTTTGGGTGGGTGTAATGCCTGCATCAGTAAATAGGCCAAAACACAACATGGACTCGTCGCATTTTTACACCGAAAACTGACCTTTTTATTCCAATGTGGGTAGCTCTAGATCAAAAGGCACCCAGGGACACCGAACCAACCTGTACATTTCTGAACAATAGTCACCTAGGAGTATCCACGGTGAGCTGAATTGTGTGGCTTCCATCAGGTTTTGTTACCCAGAATCCCTTGCAAACCTTAAACCTTGACTAAAAAAACACATTTTCCTCGCATTTCTGTGATGGAATATTCTGGAATCTGCAGAGTTCCACAGACTTCCACTACCTTGGCATTCCCCCATGTCTCCCAATAAAAATGGTGCCTCACTTGTGTGGGTAGTCCTAGTAACTGTGACAGAAAATGGCCCAAAATGCAACATGGAAGCACTAAATTTTTACACCGAAAACTGACCCTTTTTTCCATGGTGGGTAGCTCTAGATTTTGGATCCTAGCTCAGCTGGCACCTAGGAAAACCAAGTCAACCTGCACATTTCTGAAAAGTAGACTCATGGGGATATCCAGGGTGGGCTGAGTTGCATGGCCCTCATCAGGTTATTTGACAAATACTCCATTGTAAACCTCATACTTTGATTAACAAAACCAAAATGTCCCCACATTTCTGTAATGGAAAGTTCTGGAATCTGTGGGGAGCCACAAACATCTGCCCACCCATCACTCCCCCAATCCTCTTGATAAAAAACGGTACCTCACTTATGTGGGTTGACTTAGTGCCTGCATCAGGAAACCGCACATTTTTCCACTGAAAACTGAGCCTATGTTTCCAATGTGGGTAGCTGTAGATTTTGGACCCTAGCTCAGCCGGCACCTAGGGAAATATTAGACCTGTCATCCTTAAGGGTGTCTTTGTCCAGCCTTTTTGCCTTTTACCTCCTGTTTTGCTGATTCTTTCTGTTGGCCATAGGACTCTGAGCACTTTACCACTGCTAACCAGTGCTTATTTTTATTTTTTTATTTAAGAGGTTTTATATAGCGCTAGCCAGACCCGAAGGTATTGGAGCACTTTACAGCAAGTAGGGGAGAAAAACACATAAAAGAGGAACAAGAAAGCGTAAGTGATCAAAAGTTCCAGTGTGCATGTTCATGTGCTTATCCCCTAAACATGGTGACATTGGTGTATACCTGATTGACATATTTGAATTACTAGTAAGTCCCTTGTTAAGTCATATTATAACATATTGCCAGGGCCCGTAAGTCAAATGCTATTATTGGGCCTACAACAGTGATTGTGCTATTCACATAAGTAGACTGTCTCAGGCCTGCCAGTGCAGCACATTTGTGAAAGGCATGACCTTTTTGGGTCTCCATCCTGATATAAATTTGAAAAGCCTAAATAATCTATGACTTGAAACCAAACAAGTCATAATTCACAAGTCTGCTACTCTATTATTTTTTTGGTGAAGTTTTATATAGCACAAACTTCACCTAATGGCAGATGTCCTTTGGATCACCGGGGCAAAGTCACTTTTAATAGACCGGGCCATTGTAGTAAATAGACTACATTTTGATACAAGTTGAGCATTGGCCTGCCATTAAAGACATGGAAGTGATTGACTTAGTAGATAGCGATCACAATTTTCTTAGTTTGACATTATGTATTTAAACAACCTTACACCATGGGAGCAGGGGTAACTGTGACATTGGAGCACTCCAACCCACCAATACCTTTAGATCTTTCTTTTTCGGTGCATCCTGGGGATGCTTGCCATCGGTCATCTCTGCTGCCACTGCATCTCTTCACCCTAGTGCACGGCGGAAGAACGGGGGGGCTACAGCCTCCAGGTGCCCTTGCGGCAGGACTCCGCACACGCTGCTTTCGTGCCTGCCGGGGGAAAACGGGCCGCAGAAGTTGCGGCAGAGCGGGAGACTCTGAATAAACCCTACATGGACCTTTGTGGAGCCCTGTTTCGGAGCATGCTGGTTTGACTAGGATTTCTTTTTCGGTGTAGCCTGGGGTTGCTTGCCATCGGTCATCTCTGCTGCCGCTGCATCTCTTCACCCTAGTGCACGGCGGAAGAGCGGGGGGACTACAGCCCCCAGGTGCCCTTACGGCAGGACGTCGCACATGCTCCTTTTGCACCAGCCGGCGCACAAAAGACTGCGGAAGATCCCGCGTCGTGGGACGCGCACGGGCGGCGCGGGCTAAGCCTGGGCAAAGGGCAGGCCGTCTGTGGCCGTCAGAGGCCAGAAGAGGCTGGGCTGGGCCACCCCCCTAACACCTGCACTCTTTGCCTGGACTTTGAAGTATTTTATAAGGTACTTTTAAAAAAGCAAACAAATTTCATCTGGATAAGTTTGTGCTGAAGTATACGTAATTGACAACAGGGCTGTTTATTTACAAATCTCTTCTACTGTTGTGAGGGAATATTGTGTATAGTGAGATTTGCCCCTCCAAATTTACAATAATAACTGGTACAGGTAAAAATATTAAGTCCTGTGCTTCCCGTCCTATGACTAGGCACCAGGCTGCCACGATTCAACCCCTCCCGAGTCTAACAGCTATCGATAAGATGATTCAGAAAACGATCGGGGTAGTGGCAACAGCCATAGTAAACACGGAGAGGCAATTATCAATTACCCCTGCTCGTCCTCCGTTACAGCAAGCAGGGGATTTCTCTGCAGCTACAGTTAATCCTCCTGACTGTAGTTTCTTCCTCACTTCTTCTTTTGCTGAGTTGCCCTGTGCACAGGCTGCTATTGGTGTTATTGATAGTCCGCCTGTTGCTAAATCCCTCCCACAAGCTGTAGGAAAAAAAGTACTTAAAACCCGCCCTAGAAGTAAGAAATGTAAACTCCAAAAAAAAACAACCAAAAGAACCATGCCCATTCATGATTCTATACCGGATGTTGCTGGTCCTTCTTCATCCACTGTCGGAACACCTGTCTGGGTTGCTCATCTACTCGCTGACTTCCAGGTTCACATTGAACAGATCATTGGCACACATATCAAACCACTGGCATCTAGGTTGGATCGATTAGTTTCCACAATTAATAACATAGGTTTAGGGAAAGTTCAGCCTGCCAGCCCATTGGGAAAACATGCTAACAGAGTGAATCCTAGTACTGCCAAGCCTACCCCCTGCTCTGAAACCACTAAGTTGATAATGGTGTTGCTGGGAATCCTGTCATCGGGCCGACTCCTGACATCACTAATTTAATTTTGGATGCCAGGGGCCCGCCTGACAGTAATAATATCCTAGCTGTAACCTCTCAGGCAATTGGTAACCCAATTCCCGGTATGGCTTTGCCTCTGCTTAGAGATGGGAAAGTAGCTGGCGGAACCAATATAGTGCCAGAGGGGGGTCTAAAGTGGGGACAAGCAATTCTGACCAACAATCCCTAGTTATTGGAGAAACATCTTAGCAAGGGGTTTTTTAATAGAGCTGCCCTCCATTGATCTCCCTCCTGAGTCCTTGCCATATGTAGTGGTGCTTGCTGGGGTTCCTCCCCTAGCACAGGGAAAAAGTGAGGATCACAGTGATCCTAAAAATAAATGCATACAATGGCTTAACACCAACAGGCCTTCTCCTCCTAATTCCTCAGGTGAAATATTGTGTGTTAGAAGAGTAGATTGGATTGGGTCTGGACCTAAAACTATTGCACAAAACTGTGTGGTTATTAACATTAGGCATACATGTGCTGTAGAACACATTTGTAATGGGTTGCCAATCTGGTCGAATACCCAAATTCTTCCCCTCCATTTATCTTATTTCTATCCTACTCCTCAGATGATAGCCGGCCAGAGTAGAAGTCCTCACTATCAAGGGGCCCAAAATAAACTCTTATATAGAACTCAATAGGGGATAACAACTTGGGAGAGCTTCCATCCGCATATTCCCTTACTCTCACTATTTCCCCAAAGAAATAGGTTCAGTTCCTTGGAGCAGGTGGATTTACGCCTTGTGGGGCAGAATTCTATACCACTAGCGGATAGTAGTATAGGTACCCTAGTAGTTATACTGGAGGGAAATGATGTCAGTATTGGCCCAGAAATCCAATAGTAGATCAACATTTGATTACTGAGGATAGGACGGAATTGGGGGAAAATACACAACATGTGGGGCCTTGTGCCCCTAATGAGGCACTGCTTAGTGGTGAGACAAGGGAAAGGACATCTGAGCCTAGAATTTTAATTCCTGACACTGGGTCAAATATAGGTGAGCACAAATCATTACCTAGCCCAGGGATAGCTGATGGAAGTATAAAAATTCTGTCTTGGAATGTGGCCGGGTTAAAAAATAAATTGCCCTTGCCTGAGTGGGGTTCTTTTATGGCAATGCATGATATTTGCCTGATGCAGGAAACATGGGCATTGGAGGAGAGTGTAATGCCTGGTTTTGCTACCTTTGACATCCCGGCAACAACTGGGGGTAGGGGGAGACCATCGGGCGGGCTCACAATATGGGTGGGCACGCATCTGGGTGTCCAGGCTGCCCAAATACCAACTAATTCCCCAGATGTTCAGTGTGTACTCCTAACCCCTCAAAATACGCCGCAGGTGGCCATATTAAATATTTACTCAGGGCCAGTTAGGAGTGGGCAGGAATCTGACGCAATTGATGCATTAAAAAACTTCATGCAGACACTTGACCCTTCAATCGTCTTAGTGCTTAAAGGAGATTTTAATTGTCAGTTTGAGCCCCTTGTGAGTCCAGAACTGGGTGAACAGGATGATGAAGATCAGTTCTGGCACGTTCCTTACCCACAGATCCCTTCTGTCCGGGCATGGACTCCATTGGTTCTTCAAATAAAATCACTCTCCCTTACAACGTCTTTGCGGGCGTGTAATGGGAGGTTGGAGCCTGACAGACCGGGGTCAGCTACGTTTAACAGACTAGACCAAACTTCCATCATTGATTATATAATGATGGAAGTTAAACATTGGGACAGGATGCTGGAATTCAGGGTTTACCCGAGACAAGATAGTGACCATAATGCCCTTGTTTTAACACTGAAACCTGGGAGTTTTGGGCTGACAAATCCGGCACCTAAATTAACCAGTGCAATCTTGCCTCTCATAATAGCTAACAATAGGCGAAGGGTAAAATGGCCACATCTTCAGCATTCCCCCACTCAACTTGCGGAAATATATAAGATAGCTATACCGCTGATTTCTGATATGGGGGACACTGGCTCCCAGGGTAGAGCTGTGAAAATCCACAAGCAACTGGTTGCCAAGCTAGTGGATGTGTTTTGCCCTTGTGTTGGGAAAAACCCACTGCGGGCTAGGACACATTCCTGGTACGACGTCTCCGGCAGGAAGGCGAAAAAAGACCTGCTATCTGTAATTAAAATCAAAGATAGAGCAGGTATTAAGAAATTCCGACTGCTCTATAAAAAGGCAATCACTAGGGGAAAGAAGGACTGGGAGGAGAAGACGTGGGTGGAGCTTGGATCTGCACTTAAACGTAAGGATTCGAAGTCATTTTGGGCTATTATTGGCTTGGGTATGAGCGGGGGCGGTCCGGCACTGGCTCCGAATATAGCATCCTCAGTGTGGGAAGCACACTTTGGAGCACTATACGCTAACGTCGAGTTAGAGACCATAACCCTCTTAAGTCACAAACTTTTTCAGGAGCATGGATTGGCTGGGTCGGCAGACTTGGCTCCGGGGGAAGATGTGGTGCCTCCTCTGTTGGCCGCCCCGGGCTCCCACCATGAGTATTAATTGGCGGGGACTTTGGGTGACCAGCGGCGGCGGGAGTCCCTGGATGTTGGGGATGTATGACATTTTGAATGGCACAAGGTTATTACATTGAAGGAGGTTGCCTGGGGATCTGTTCCGCTCCCAACCTAAAATATGGGCACCATATTTGGTTGTCCTATTTAACGAGATCCTAATGGGGATTGATCCACCAGGCACTTGGCTTGGAGCTGAGATCGTCCCCATTTACAAGAAAGGTTGTCCGTTAACCCCATCCAACTACAGGCCCATTAGTCTTATAGATACAACACAAAAACTAATGGGCAGGATCATTTTGGACAGGATCCTGGGGTGGATGGAGAAAAATGAAATATTGACCACACTCCAGGCTGGATTTAGGTCAGGCATTTCTACTCTGGATCAAATATTTTGTCTGCTGGTTTTATTTTGGAAAATGGCAAGTGTGGAGAGTGGCAGCCTCTACCTTGTCTTTGTTGACCTGCGGGCCGCTTTTGATCTTGTTCCCAGGGAAAAGCTATGGAAAGTTTTGGCAGACTTGGGCCTCCCGTCCTACTTTTTGACTATTCTAATTAGACTACACACTGGCAATTACGCCCAAGTTAGGTGCGGGAGGCATGGAGATCTCTCGAAACGTTTTCCTGTTCTGAAGGGAGTATGCCAGGGGTGCGTCCTGGCTCCAACGTTATTTTGTCTTTACATCAATGGTCTTGTAGACCATTTAATTGGTGTAACAGACAATGACACTCCTAGGTTAGCGACTGGGAGAGTGCCCGCTCTGATGTTTGTGGATGACACTCTGTTGTTATCCAAAACATCATCGGGCATTCAGCGCATTGTGGATAGGTTTGCAGCGTTTTGTTCTTTGCGGGGATTGGAAATAAACTTGGATAAGACCAAGTTTATGATTTTGAATCCCCCGAAGCAGACACGCCCAAACCCTATTCTCAATGGTATTCCCCTGGAAAGGGTCAAGACTTTTGTCTATCTTGGTCTCACCCTGACGGAGAATTTTGACTGGGGCTTCCAAATTTCTAAATCAGCTCTCAAGTTATCCCAAGTAACTGGGGGTATTAGTAAAGTCCATAGAATATCAGACCTCAAACCGGCAGCTCCGGCTCTTGAAATATATCGACTTCAAGCCAGAATGGCCACAATATATGGTGCTGAACTTTGGGGCCATTAAATATATATAATCTCCTAAGGGTGGAGCAAAACTTCATGAGGAATTTGGTAGGTTTACCACCAAGCACACCACTTATTCCTCTGCGATTTGATCTGGGGCAAGAGTCAATAGAGGAGCTCATAGCTGCATGGCCTATGCTCTATTGGAAGAGGTTGTGGTCAGTTCAAGAACTGGCTTCCTATAGAGTGGAATTCCTGGAGGTTTGGGCTTTTCTAAAAAGTAAAAATATCCCATGGTTGCTCCATATTAGGGCTTGTAGTACATGGATTGGTCTGCCACACCTTTGGGAGACTCCTGAGCTGTGTTGCCCGGGGATATCTAAATCGGAACTACAAAACCAGATGAGGCGGCAGAATTTATTAGCCCTACAGAGATCAGCAAACTGGGCAGGCTGTCTGCAGAGTTCCTCTTAGTAAAAATGGAATCTTGATTTGAGGAATTCTTAGATGTAATACAACCACCTCTTGCGAGGAAGTTATACCTTCAGCTAAGGCATGGCAGTCTACCACTTAGGGCATTTACCTGTAAATGGACAAAATCGGATAAGGAAGCCTGTCCGGCATGTAATTATAAACGTGAAGATGTCTCTCATGTCATGTTCTTTTGTCCTGCGTATGTAACAATAAGGAAATGTTGGCTGATCCCGTTATGCAGGAACCTTGGGTTTCGACACTTTATCCAGGCTTGTCGGATATTAATTTATGATACCCAGGCCCCTATTGTTTTTGCTGTATCCCGCTTCCTATTTGACATGTGGCGTAGAAGAAAAAGTTTTATATAATATATGTGATCAATTATGAATTTTATATTGCTGCTTTTCTGATAACTCTCAAGTTTATTCCATTTTATCTCTAATTTCGACTTGTTCACTATTTATTGTTTTAATGTTGTGTGCTTTGTATGTATTTTACCTGCATTTTTATGGTCTCTCAACCGAAATAAATGAATGTTAAAAACTAAGCATGGGTTGAAAGTTCGTTCCGCTCACGGAATTTGCGGATTTTCCACGATTTCGCGATCCGAGAATCTCGCGAAATCAGCGGGGACGAATTTTCAGCTAAGCACTTACAGGGTTACAGCAGCAGGTGCAAAAATTGAAGCTAATTTTTTGTAACCTTTTACAAAAGGGTTACAAAGAAATTAACTTCAACTTGGGCAAATGCTGCTGTAAGCCTGTAAGTGCTTCCTGGCGCCTCGTTGCCTACTTGCAACTATTCTCTGACCCTGCTCTGACCCTTGAAGCAGGGTCAGAGAATAGTTACAAGTAGGCAATGAGGCGCCTGTCACGAAAATTAAACCTCAACAGGAAGCACTGACAGATATAAAAACAAGCATTTGCAATGCAATAGGTCTCGCATTAGGAAAGTTTGAGCTATTGGTCTTGTAAATGACAGTTTTTTTTATTTATGTGTTGGTTTTGAAAATAGCTAAATTATTAGCTTTGTCATTTACAATGCCAATAGTTATAACTTTCGCAAATGTGACACCTATAGCATTTGTAATGCAACATGTTTTGCATTTACGTGACTTAGCTGTATTGATATTACAAATTACAATGGCTTTTAATTTTTTAAAATAATTAATACTTAAATAAAAGTGATTTTAATTTATAATGGTAATAGCTTAAACTTTTGTAAATAACTTTTGTGAAGATTATGTTCAGTGTATTTTATTGTGACGAAAATCCAAAAACAGAAGTGAAATATTAACATCTTTTTGTGACATTTCTAATAAAGTTTGAAACATTGAGAGAACATATTTGAACCAGTTGTTGTTGAATGGTTGTGCAGATTGATGCTGGGGTGGCGCTCAGTGGTGCTGTGGTGGTGCTGAGTGGTGCTGAAGTGATGCTGTGTGGTGCTGTGGTGGTGCTGAGTGATACTGGGATGGTGCTGAGTGATGCTGGGGTGGTGCTGAGTGGTGCTGTGGTGGTGCTGAGTGATGCTGTGGTGGTGCTGAGTGATGCTGTGGTGGTGCTGAGTGGTGCTGTGGTGGTGCTGAGTGATAATGTGGTGATGCTGAGTGATGCTGTGGTGGTGCTGAGTGATGCTGTGGTGGCACTGAGTGATGCTGTGGTGGTGCTGAGTGGTGCTGTGGTGGTACTGAGTGATAATGTGGTGGTGCTGAGTGATAATGTGGTGGTGCTGAGTGATGCTGGGGTAGCGCTGAGTGATGAGGTGGTGATGCAAAGGGCAGAAAGGCACAAAAAGCGGTCTAACAAAAGGCAGAAGGGCAGAAAACAAGGGAAAAACGAGTCTAACAGAGGGTAGAAGGGCACAAAAAAACAGTCTAAAAGAGGACAGAAGGGCAGAAAAACAAGGGAAAAACGAGTCTAACAGAGGGCAGAATGGCACAAAAAACGAGTCTAACGGGGCAGAAATGCACAAAAAAGCGAGTCTAACAGAGAGCAGAAGGGCACAAAAACACGAGTCTAACAGAGGGCAGAAGGGCAGAAAAACAAGGGAAAAATTAGTCTAACAGAGGGCAGAAGGGCACAAAAAACGAGTCTAACAGGGGGCAGAAGGGCAGAAAAACAAGGGGAAAACTAGTCTAACAGAGGGCAGAAGGGCAGAAAAACAAGGGAAAAACTAGTCTAACAGAGGGCAGAAGGGCACAAAAAACGAGTCTAACAGGGGGCAGAATGAATCCCGCCCTGAGTGTTTCTCCACGAAGATGCCACTTTTTTGTGCAATACCTCTACTCAACTGGAGTACTTTCTACTCTCTAATCAGTAAGTGCTCCCTCGTTGGCTAAATGTATAGGGGCAGATTTACAATAACTGGCGCATTTCCAGGGATGCACCAGTTATTGTGCGCCGCAGCTCCGCCACCCATGGTGCGCCGCATTTACAATGCGGTACAAAAGGGGGTGGTAATGGGCAGAGCATCTGAACCAATCAAACACTCACACACAGTCAAAAGATCTGGGGTTAATCCATCACCTTTCTTTAGCCCACTCTGCCACCCCAGTTTGGACATCGCTATATGCAAATCAGTCTGACCCTGTGCCTCATGGGAACCGTCCAGCCCGAACTGCCAAGCCATGCCTTTCCTGGACCGGAAACAAGCTTCCGAGGACCGTTTTCTGGCATTCCAGCCATCTTCAGCCCGGCTTGCTTGAATCCAGTGGCAAAGTGAGCAAGGGACTCACTTCTGAGCAAGCCGGGTTGAAGACGGCTGGAATGCCAGAAACCGGTCCTCGGAAGCTTGTTTCCGGTCCAGGGAAGACATGGCTTGGCAGTTCGGGCTGGACTATTCCCATGAGGCACAGGGTCAGACTGATTTGCATATAGCCATGTCTGAACTGGGGTGGCAGATGGGGCTAAAGAATGGTGATGGATTAAACCGAGATCTTTTGACTGAGTGTGAGTGTTTGATTGATTCAGATGCTCCGTCCATCACCACTACCTTTTGTACCGCTTTTGGCCGCCAAAAGTGTGGCAGGGTATGCTCAGACGTGAGTCCCTTGCTCACTTTGCCACTGGATTCAAGCAAGCCTGGCTGAAGACGGCTGGAATGCCAGAAACGGGTCCTCGGAAGCTTGTTTCCGGTCCAGGGAAGACATGGCTTGGCAGTTCGGCCTGGACTGTTCCCATGAGACACAGGGTCAGACTGATTTGCATATAGCCATGTCTGAACTGGGGTGGCAGAGTGGGCTAAAGAACGGTGATGGATTAAACCCGAGTCTTTTGACTAGGTGTGAGTGTTTGATTGATTCAGATGCTCCGTCCATCACCACTCCCTTTTGTACCGCTTTTGGCCGCCATAAGTGTGGCAGGGTATGCTCAGACGTGAGTCCCTTGCTCACTTTGCCACTGGATTCAAGCAAGCCGGGCTGAAGATGGCTGGAATGCCAGACACCGGTCCTCGGAAGCTTGTTTCCGGTCCAGGGAAGACATGGCTTGGCAGTTCGGGCTGGACTGTTCCCATGAGGCACAGGGTCAGACTGATTTGCATATAGCCATGTCTGATCTGGGGTGGCAGAGTGGGCTAAAGAACGGTGATGGATTAAACCCAGATCTGTTGACTGGGTGTGAGTGTTTGATTGATTCGGAAGCTCCGTCCATCACCACTCCCTTTTGTACCACTTTTGGCCACCATAAGTGTGGCAGGGAATGCTCAGACATGAGTCCCTTGCTCACTTTGCCACTGGATTCAAGCAAGCCGGGCTGAAGACGGCTGGAATGCCAGAAAACGGTCCTCGGAAGCTTGTTTCCGGTCCAGGGAAGACATGGCTTGGCAGTACGGGCTGGACTGTTCCCATGAGGCACAGGGTCAGACTGATTTGCATATAGACATGTCTTAACTGGGGTGGCAGAGTGGGCTAAAGAATGGTGATGGATTAAACCCAGATCTTTTGACTCGGTGTGAGTGTTTGATTGATTCAGATGCTCCGTCCATCACCACTCCCTTTTGTACCGCTTTTGGCCGCCATAAGTGTGGCAGGGTATGCTTAGACGTGAGCCCCTTGCTCACTTTGCCACTGGATTCAAGCAAGCCGGGCTGAAGACGGCTGGAATGCCAGAAACCGGTCCTCGGAAGCTTGTTTCCGGACCAGGGAAGACATGGCTTGGCAGTTCGGGCTGGACTGTTCCCATGAGGCACAGGGTCAGACTGATTTGCATATAGCCATGTCTGAACTGGGGTGGCAGAGTGGGCTAAAGAACGGTGATGGATTAAACCCGAGTCTTTTGACTAGGTGTGAGTGTTTGATTGATTCAGATGCTCCGTCCATCACCACTCCCTTTTGTACCGCTTTTGGCCGCCATAAGTGTGGCAGGGTATGCTCAGACGTGAGTCCCTTGCTCACTTTGCCACTGGATTCAAGCAAGCCGGGCTGAAGACGGCTGGAATGCCAGACACCGGTCCTCGGAAGCTTGTTTCCGGTCCAGGGAAGACATGGCTTGGCAGTTCGGGCTGGACTGTTCCCATGAGGCACAGGGTCAGACTGATTTGCATATAGCCATGTCTGATCTGGGGTGGCAGAGTGGGCTAAAGAACGGTGATGGATTAAACCCAGATCTGTTGACTGGGTGTGAGTGTTTGATTGATTCGGAAGCTCCGTCCATCACCACTCCCTTTTGTACCACTTTTGGCCACCATAAGTGTGGCAGGGAATGCTCAGACATGAGTCCCTTGCTCACTTTGCCACTGGATTCAAGCAAGCCGGGCTGAAGACGGCTGGAATGCCAGAAAACGGTCCTCGGAAGCTTGTTTCCGGTCCAGGGAAGACATGGCTTGGCAGTACGGGCTGGACTGTTCCCATGAGGCACAGGGTCAGACTGATTTGCATATAGACATGTCTTAACTGGGGTGGCAGAGTGGGCTAAAGAATGGTGATGGATTAAACCCAGATCTTTTGACTCGGTGTGAGTGTTTGATTGATTCAGATGCTCCGTCCATCACCACTCCCTTTTGTACCGCTTTTGGCCGCCATAAGTGTGGCAGGGTATGCTTAGACGTGAGCCCCTTGCTCACTTTGCCACTGGATTCAAGCAAACCGGGCTGAAGACGGCTGGAATGCCAGAAACCGGTCCTCGGAAGCTTGTTTCCGGACCAGGGAAGACATGGCTTGGCAGTTCGGGCTGGACTGTTCCCATGAGGCACAGGGTCAGACTGATTTGCATATAGACATGTCTTAACTGGGGTGGCAGAGTGGGCTAAAGAATGGTGATGGATTAAACCCAGATCTTTTGACTCGGTGTGAGTGTTTGATTGATTCAGATGCTCCGTCCATCACCACTCCCTTTTGTACCGCTTTTGGCCGCCATAAGTGTGGCAGGGTATGCTCAGACGTGAGTCCCTTGCTCACTTTGCCACTGGATTCAAGCAAGCCGGGCTGAAGACGGCTGGAATACCAGAAACCGGTCCTCGGAAGCTTGTTTCCGGTCCAGGGAAGACATGGCTTGGCAGTTCGGGCTGGACTGTTACCATGAGGCACAGGGTCAGACTGATTTGCATATAGCGATGTCTGAACTGTGGTGGCAGAGTGGGCTAAAGAACGGTGATGGATTAAACCCAGATCTTTTGACTGGGTGTGATGATTGATTCAGATGCTCCATCCATCATCCCCCTCCATTTTGTTCGGCTTTTTGCCGCCATAAGTGTTGCAGGGTATGCTCAGACGTGAGTGCCTTGCTCACTTTGCCACTGGATTCAAGCAAGCCGGGCTGAAGACGGCTGGAATGCCAGAAACCGGTCCTCGGAAGCTTGTTTCTGGTCCAGGGAAGACATGGCTTGGCAGTTCGGGCTTGACTGTTCCCATGAGGCACAGGGTCAGACTGATTTACATATAGCCTTGTCTGAACTGGGGTGGCAGAGTGGGCTAAAGAACGGTGATGGATTAAACCGAGATCTTTTGACTGGGTGTGAGTGTTTGATTGATTCAGATGCTGGGTCCATCACCACTCCCTTTTGTACCGCTTTTGGCTGCCATAAGTGTGGCAGGGTATGCTCAGACGTGAGTCCCTTGCTCACTTTGCCACTGGATTCAAGCAAGCTGGGCTGAAGACGGCTGGAATGCCAGAAACCGGTCCTCAGAAGCTTGTTTCCGGTCCAGGAAAGACATGGCTTGGCAGTTCGGGCTGGACTGTTCTCATGAGGCACAGGGTCAGACTGATTTGCATATAGCCATGTCTGAACTGGGGTGGCAGAGTGGGCTAAAGAACGGTGATGGATTAAACCCAGATCTTTTGACTGGGTGTGAGTGTTTGGTTGATTCAGATGCTCCGTCCATCACCACTCCCTTTTGTACCGCTTTTGGCTGCCATAATTGTGGCAGGGTATGCTCAGACGTGAGTCCCTTGCTCACTTTGCCACTGGATTCAAGCAAGCCAGGCTGAAGACGGCTGGAATGCCAGAAACCGGTCCTCGGAAGCTTGTTTCCGGTCCAGGGAAGACATGGCTTGGCAGTTCGGGCTGGACTGTTCTCATGAGGCACAGGGTCAGATTGATTTGCATATAGCCATGTCTGAACTGGGGTGGCAGAGTGGGCTAAAGAACGGTGATGGATTAAACCCAGATCTTTTGACTGGGTGTGAGTGTTTGATTGATTCAGATACTCCGTCCATCACCACTCCCTTTTGTATCACATTTACAATGCGGCGCACCATGTGGCAAAAACGGCACAGGTGCGTCACGCATCTGTGCCATAAAAGCAGCGCATTGCTGGAGCTGCGTCACGCTTGCAACGCAGCTCCAGCAATGTTCTGGGGGGCCCTATCTCCCCAATGCTGCATCAAGCCTTGCGCCTGCTTCAAGCAGGCGCAGGGTTTTGACGCAGCATTGGCCTAAAAGTGACTGAGTGAATTCTTGTAGATTTCACTCAGCCACTTTTAGGAGGCGTTCCTGCGCAGGAACGCCCTCCCCTGCGCCGGAACGCCTCCTGATGGGACAGGGCTTTGCATCACGTTGTTAATACCCAGCACCATGGTGTATCTTTTGTGCTGCCGCTGCGTCACAAAAGGTCTCGGTAGAGGGTGGCAGTGGTGAACCAGAGGGCGGCAGTGATGAACCAGAGAGTGACAGTGATGAACCAGAGGGCGGCAGGGGTGAACCAGAGGGTGGCAGTGATGAACCAAAGGGTGGCAGTGCTGAACCAGAGGGCGGCAGGGGTGAACCAGAGGGTGGCAGTGATGAACCTGATGGTGGCAGGGGTGAACCAGAGGGTGGCAGTGGTGAACCAGAGGAAGGCATGGTTGAACCAGAGGGTGGCAGTGGTGAACCAGAGAGTGGCAGTAGTGAACCAGAGGGTGGTAGTGCTGAACCAGAGGGTGACAGTGGTTAACCAGAGGGTGGCAGTGGTGAACTAGAGGTGCTGTGATGAACCAGAGGGTGGCAGTCGTGAACCAGAGGGTGGCAGTGGTGAACCAGAGGGTGACAGTGCTGTACCAGAGGGTGGCAGGGGTGAA
Source organism: Lissotriton vulgaris (assembly GCF_964263255.1). Classification (NCBI taxonomy): domain Eukaryota; kingdom Metazoa; phylum Chordata; class Amphibia; order Caudata; family Salamandridae; genus Lissotriton; species Lissotriton vulgaris. The sequence goes on from NC_141698.1 coordinate 959,495,729, forward strand.
CCAGAGGGTGCTGTGATGAACCAGAGGGTGGCAGTGGTGAACCAGAGGGTGGCAGGGGTGAACCAGAGGGTGGCAGTGGGGAACCATAGGGTGGCATTGCTGAACCAGAGGGTGACAGTGGTTAACCAGAGGGTGGCAGTGGTGAACCAGAGGTGCTGTGCTGAACCAGAGGGTGGCAGGGGTGAACCAGAGAGTGGCAGTGCTGAAGCAGAGGGTGGCAGTGGTGAACCAGAGGGTGGCAGGGGTGAACCAGAGGGTGGCAGTGGTGAACCAGAGGGTGGCAGTGATGAACCAGAGGGTGGCAGTGGTGAACCAGAGGGTGCTGTGCCCATACACGACCGCATGGGTAACTTCACCATGCAAGCGGCCTGCGAACACACAAAAAGCCCCGCGAACATGCAAAAAACCCTGCAAACACGCAAAAACCCCCGTGAACACGCAAAAAAACAAAAATCCGCAAATTTGCACGAATTGGCGAATTTTGCGGATTGTAAATTCGATTTCGCGCGAATTCGCGGAACGCGAATTCGCAAATTTCACCCATACTTATTAAAAACCCTGCAGCCATTAATAGTATCAAGGGAATTGTTATTGCTGGCTATGAACATCTTTCTGAACTCCCTAGTGATGTGAGAACCAATATGATGGCAAAAACACATGATATGTTAGGGGGTAAAATAAGGGATGTCTTGGGTAAGGCAGGAAGAAATGAGAGACCTTGTCCTAAACCTGAGTCTTGGTACAGCAATACCTGTAGAGTGGCTAAAGGTGAGCTCCTTGCTGCTATCAAAACTAGATTACAAGCAGAGATTGTTAAATCTAGAGCACATCATAGGGAAGTGATTACAAATGCAAAGAGGGAGTGGGAAGATTCGCTATGCTCGAACCTGTATGAAGCCCTGGCTAATAAGAACACCAAAGAATTTTGGAAAACTGCAGCTGTGGTCTCAAGTGGGAACAAACCAGTGCTCGGTGTTTGTATTTACCCAGAAGATTGGGTAGCACATTTTAGTCAACTGTATACAGATAAGCGTAGGATGACAAATGATTGTGGCATCTTACATGTTAGCTGTGTCCCATTTGTTTGTTTGTTATGTTATGTTAAAAATATTTCTTAAGCGCACGTTCACCAACAGTTTCTTGGCGCTAAGCGGAAACACATGCACACAAACACAAAGGGTACTCTAATTGTAAGCCTGAGCAAACAGCCATGTTATAAGACATTTCCTGAAAGAGGGGTAAGAGGTAGCAAGACGAAGATCCAGTGGGATGGAGTTCCAGAATTGTGTCGCAAAGGCTGAAAATCTAAGACCGCTGTGTTTTTTCTGTTTAAATGAACAGGGAATCAGAAAGTTCATATTAGATGAGCGTTGCTCACGGGTAGGGGCCTATTGCTGTAGTTTAGTGGAGATAAAACCTGACCCTGATCCAGGAGGGCCTTCTAGGTAATGCTGCCAAGTTTAGAAAGGCAGCGTTGACTCACGGAGAGCCAATGGGGGCTCTTAGGTAATGGTTTCACATGGTGAGATTTAGGCTTGCCATAATCAAGCCTTGCGGCTTGGTTCTGCACCAATTGAAGCTTTTGTGATTGGTACGCTGGAATTCCGGCGTACAGAGAGTTGGCGCAGTTAATACACAACATGACCATGGTCAAAATAACTTGGATCAGAGCCTCTGTAGATAGATATCAGCTTATTTTACGAACTCTTCGCAAATGGAAGAAGCAAGCAGAGACCACTGAGTTTATCTGAGTCTTCATGGTGAGATTACTACTGATAATGATGCCTAGACTTTTAACAAAGCTGGCTGGGGAAGGTGGACAACCCAATGATTGAGGCCAAAACTTGGAATTCCAAGGGTTGGCAAAGTCCCCAGTAAGGACCAGCTCAGTCTTGTCAGGGTTCGTTTGAGCTGGTTAACATTCATCCAATTACTGATGAAGGTCATGGTGGCTTGAAAATTCTCCTTAGAAGAGGGTGAAGAATCAATATTAAAAACCAGCTGGAGGTCGTCTGTGTGATTAAAGCTGACGACCTCGATCTTGCGTAGGGCCAGGATCAAAAAGGAAAGATGTACAGATTAAAAAGAAGATGGGAGAGAGATGACCCCTGAGGAACCCCACAGTCAATCTTCTCTTTGCAGATGAAAACTTAGCAAGGCGAACCGCTTGATAGCGATCGCTAAAGAAAGATGCTATCCACTTTAGTGGGGGGTCCAGGACAATTTGAGCTCAACAATTTGCAATTCTTGCTTAGCGAGACTGAAAAGGCAATCAAATCATGTGCTCCTGGACGTGTCTCAGGACCCTTTAGGTTACCCAATGAACTATATATATATAGAAAACCCAGAAAGTTCGGGTCCATATATTAATTTGTTCACTAATAGTACCCTCTCAGTCATTGAAATCCCCCAATCATGGAAGTTGGCAGAAATAGTAACCATCTTTAAGAAGGGGGATCATGCACTCCCAGTGAACTACAGGCCTATCAGCCTCATAGACTCTTTGCAGAAAATCTTCTGCAAACGGGTGCTTGCCCATCTCCAGGATTGGATTTGTGAGGGGAACATTACTTCAGAGTGGTAGGCAGGTTTAGAGCACAAGGGAAAACCTCAGATCAAAGTTTCCGTTTCACTTGCATCTATTGGAGGGAAGTGATTATCAACAATGGTAACTTGTATGTTGCCTTTGTTGAACTGTGAGCCGCTTTCAATATGGTCCCCATGGTAAAGCAATAGGAAGTTCTAGAAGGTAAGTGTGTGCCTGCTCCCCTACTGAACATTTTAATAAGGCTATATGAGGATACCTTTGCATAAGTGATGTGGAGGGAAAACGGGGCATTAAAGGAAGCGATTCATATTGATAAAGGAGTAAAACAGTGGTCCATATTAGCACCTACCTTATTTACCCTGTATATAAATGATGTTATACATTTTTGAGCAGGGATAGTTGTGACGCACCAAAAATAGGAGGATCAAGATCGATTGCACTCCTCTTTGCTGACGACCCACTACTTATTTCTAAGTCACCGCAGGGACTCCAACAGTTGCTGACCGATGTTCAGGCATTTTGCCTGGAACGGGGGCTGGAGCTAAATAGGTCCAGAACTAATCATATGCTTTTTTCCCCCATATTAAAGACTAAATGTAAGAAACCGTTGTATGTGGGTGGTACCCCTTTAGAATTTGTGAGTGAGTTTGATTACCTTGGCATTAAACTTACACAAAATTGTACCTGGGTCCCTCAGATGGAAAGGGCACAGCTATCTCTGATTCAACAAATGGCGAATATAGCGAATATCCATAGGAAAATTATATCCAGAAGGGTGGCACCGGAGCTAGAGATTTATAACGTCAAAGCTCTAGGTGCAGTTTTATATGGTGCAGGGCTGTGGGGCTGCTCAAGATCTAGTCACTTTCCAGTAATGGAGCAAAATTGTTTAGATCTCTGCTGAATCTTCCGGTGTCCACCCCATTGATCCGCCTCTACCTAGATCTAGGCCGGAAAAGAAGTACTCATAAAATTGAGATTAGAATGCTTATGTTCTGGCACCGGCTTTAGTCTACTGCAGCACTTGACTCCTATAGGGTGGGCCTCAATTAATGAAATCAAATTGTGTGGACAAGATCCAGTGGTTGCGTACCCTTAGGAATCTGTTTCAGATGCCAAGCTTAGGTGTATACTGGAATCAACCAGAAACCTTGAGCCAGATGAACAAATTCAGCCTCAAAGCTGTATACTGGGGCATTGTTGAGACTGATCTTATAATAAATTGTAAAGGATCACTTTCGGCGGCTTTAATCAATTTTAAACCGACATCATCATATAAGGACACAATAGTTGAAATTATACCTCCTCTAGCAAGGAAACTATGCCTACAGGTTAGGTATGGCTGCCTACCTTTAAATACTTTTAAAGGTAAATGGGGCAAAGCAGGAGACAGGGTTGATGGAAATTCTAGCTGTTGCCAAGGGGGACTTAAATCACTTGAGCATGTTTAATTTTTCTGTCCCTCTCTCAATCAGCCTCGATCCAAATGGATAGCCCCACTATGTAGATGCCTGGGCTTAAGCAATTACAAGGAGGCATATAGAATACTGCCAACAAATACATCTCGTATTGTCGTATTCTGTACAGCCAAGCTTTTATTGGCAATGTGGATCAGGCGCGCCAAGTGTTCCCTAGATAGTCCCTAGGATGCCCCGTACTGCAGGTTTTTTTAAACTGTATTGTGTATCTTGTATTGTTCTGTGTGGACTATGCTTTTAATATTATCTAAGATATTTATTGAGTTTTATTGCTGTTTTCAAAGTGTTTTCATGATCAATTTCTCTGGCCCTAATACGAGTGTCATTTTTATCACTTCACTCTGTTGCTTTTGTAATGGACTGCAAATGACTATCTCAAATGTTTTATGTGTGCTCAGATGTGTTTTTTCTCTGTTGTACTTTTATGATCTATAGTGATTGAAATAAAGTCCTTTGAACTGAACTGACCTGAAGGTATCAGAGTGCTTTACATGAGCAACAGTTGCGTTGCAGATGGACACATTCATTTTTTTATGGACGGGGAGATTAAGTGATTTGCCCAGAATCACAGGATGTTGAGCGTCCTTGCCGAGACTCAAATGTGGTTCCCCAGCTCCGAGGCCAACCGCCCTAGCCGTTAGGCTATATTCTGTCTGCAAGGTTCTTTTCCAATTCATCAAGCAGTTACAATTGCACTTGCTCAAACCTTAACTAATCTAGCTTTAGCATTCAAAGTGCCTGATTTACAAGCTGCACTTTTGAGTACGTTTACTAAATTTTAGTATTCACAAACTGCACTTTTGTAGTAACTTACACTCTTGTGGTAAAACTTTTGTTGTAATTCCAGCATTACACATCGTGAGCCACTGGTATTACAACGACCTCCCAAAGAAAATAATGGAGGCAGGGACTTAAAATAAAACCCCACAGGAAATATTATTAAATAAAATTATTTAAAATCGGAAAAAATATAAATAAATGTACATTTGTGTTACAGTTTTTTTTTATAAATAGTGAATGTTTATTGTCTACAATCTGTTTCTTGATTCTTTACTTGATATTAAACATGCAGTTTTCTGTCTCGTTTGTTCTATAGCTCAATTGTTGGTGCAATGTACATAGTGTTCACACTTTATGTGGTATACTAGCAATTTAGAGAAATCCAAATTACATTAAAATTAATAATTGGGCAGACTTCCTTCAATGTTCACACAATTTCAATTCTTACACTGCTTCCTGGGCAAATACATTTCAGGTTCCACTGAGTGTGTTGTGATATTGCCCACAAATGCCCTTGTCTTTCTGTTTTGGTTCCCATAGCACAACCACCACACTTTTATACCCATCCCACAGTTCTTTCTAGCTGCTTTGCTGCATCCATCATGTCACCACAAATAAGGGAATGTCTATGCATATCTTTTCTTACAGAATGTCTCTAACAATAAACACAGGGGAATATTCACAAGGAAGTGACGGAGAGAGGCTTTAGCCTTTTTTGATTAACGCCTCTCTCCGCCACTTCGGAAAAGCAAGGCTGCACCATATTCACAAGGATATGGTGCAGCCGTTCGTTTCCCCCTGCGATGGCGCTAAGTTTCACAACTGAGCGCCAACGCAGGCACCCTTGCATCAGAGTGCAAGGGTGTCTACAAGCAGGGAGTTTTGTTTATGTACAAGAAGGTGTCCCTTCCTGCACGTAAAAAACCTAAAATGCCAGTTTGTAACTTACATGTGCGCTGCTTCATGCAGCACACATGCAAGTTACAAAACGGCAATTGAAAAAAAGATTTGTTTATGTACAGGAAGGGACGACTTCCTGTAAATACACAAGCCACAGCATTTTGCTTTTTCCATGTGTGCTGCACAAGGCAGCACACATTCAAAAAGCAAAAAACAAAACAAATCAATTTTCTTCTCGTTTTGTCAACTTAGAGTAGAGTTTTCTTGGCCTTAATTTTGGCGCTGCCTCTTATTTACGCTGCCTTTGTGAATAAGGGGCAGCGTCAAAATGACTGAGTTTTGCGGTGAAACACCAACCACAACACCCTCTGCACCAGCCCCTTCTCGCTAAACACATTTTGAAAGGGGGCCTTATGCACAAGGCAGCGCTTAACACTGCCTTGTGAATAAGGCGAGGCTCCTATCGCCACCACACCGTCAATGAAAATGACGTTGTGATTGCGATAGCGGCTTGTGAATGGTGCACAGTCAAAATATCGATCTTTTATATCGATATACAGAAATATCGACTTGTAAATATAGACAGTTAGAAATATCGATGTTCTTTATATCGATGTAAAAACATTGATTTTGCTTATTATGTGAAATATAGAGGTAAGTAATGTCAATATTAAAAATATCGATATGTACAAATATCGTTTTAGTATGTGTTTTATGTTACTTTTTTAGTAAGTTTTAAGTATTACATTGTTTTAAGATGTATATAATAATGTTTTATTTTTTTATTTGTTTTTGGAGCAGGATGCTGGGTTTATAGGGGATAAGGGTGGGGAGTGTTTTAAAATATTTATTTGTAATTATTAAAAATTTCAAATAAAAATAGGAAATTCATTTTTTACATTTCGAATTTCAAATCAAATTTTGGGAGTGGGATGTTGGGTTTATAGGGGATAAGGGTGGGGAGTGTTTTAAAATATTTATATTTAATTGTTAAAATTTGGAAATTTAAATAGGAAATTAATTTAATACATTTTGAATTTAAATGCATTTTTGAGAGTGGGATGTTGGATTTATAGGGGATAAGGCTGGGTAGTGTTATAAAATATTTTCACTTAATTATTAAAAATTGGAAATTTATATAGGAAATACATTTTAAATAAAACTTTAGGAGTGGGATGTTGAGTTTATAGGGGATAATGTTTAGGAGTGTGTTTAAATATATTTTGAATTTTCAATTTATATATAAATATTTATAGTGAAAGTATTTTTATTTACTATTTAAAATTATTAAAAATTGAAAATATTTAAGTTTATATTTTAGCATGTACTTATTTTCTTTTACTTTGGAGTGGTAATAGTAAATTAAATAGGTTCAGTGTCCAGCACCTACCCCAATTTTATTTAGAATGGAGTGGGAATAGTACATTAATTAGGTTTATTGTCCAATACTTAACCCAATCTAGGGGGTCATTAGGATGGCGGACGGAAGGACGTCCGCTGGCATGAAGTAGGCGGAAAATGCCTTTTTTCAGTCCGCCAGCCGCGGTCAGTCCCTCCGCCACATTAGGATGGGAAGCACTGTCAAATGTACCTACGCCGCGGAGGAACAAGCACCGCCACGGAAATACACCCGACCCCGCGGTGGACGTAACCAACCAGAGACACCGCCGTACGAAATGACGTCTCCGACCGTCCACGTAATTACGATAGCGGTGAAGAGACAGTAATTGGCAGCGGAAAAATAACCAGCCTGAACATGGCGGATTCACCACAGCGGAGAGGCAAAACATTGCAGAGAGATACCACCACAGGTAGATCTCCGTCATGGACCCAGCTCTGAACGCATTTCCGATCCACTTCGTGCTCCACCACCACCAAGTCATGGACCGTCGCCGACGAAGATGCAGGTACGCAAACACAACAATCGCTGCTGGAAGGGGAGTACCTGCCGGGGCTGTGACGTGGGGAGGGGGGAGGTGAATGTTGGGGAAACAGCATTTATGATACCACCAATATATCAACAACGCAAGTAGACAACCAGGAATGACACACAGCTCAAGACACTGCCGCGTCGGGAATTGAACCCTGGTCCCGGGTCTGACCTCTGCTTCAGGGTCTGCCTGCTCTAACCAGTGAGCCACACTTCTCCACCTAAATAATGCAAGGGTGGTTACAATGGACTATCTACACACCAAGTACAATGACATGTGAGTGATGGGAACTACACCTCACAACACTGAATCTGGTGGACTGCTTGACCTAGTAGCCTCGGACACAGTGGCAGGATCTGATACCGGATTGGGAGACACAGCCATAGCTCTAGTGACTGACACATGAGCCATAGAACCAGACACACTGCCAGCACCAGAAACAGGAGTGTGGGACACAGCCACAGCTCTAGTGACTGACACATGAGCCATAGACCCAGACACACTACCAGAACCAGATACAGGAGTGTGAGACACAGCCACAGCTCTAGTGACTGACACATGAGCCATAGACCCAGACACACTGCCAGCACCGGAAACAGGAGTGTGAGACACAGCCACAGATCTAGTGACTGACACATGAGCCATAGACCCAGACACACTGCCAGCACCAGAAACAGGAGTGGGGGACACAGCCACAGATGTAGTAACCGACACATGAGCCATAGACCAAGACACACTGCCAGCACCAGATACAGGAGTGTGAGACACAGTCACAGCTCTAGTGACTGACACATGAGCCATAGACCCAGACACACTGCCAGGACATGACCGTGCACAGTGACCAACAAGTACCATGCTAGCATCTGAGACATGAGAGTAGCGGACACACACATTGGTAGTACCTGAAACAGGAGAGGGCACAACTGACACAGTGCTACTACATGAGGCAAGACAGCGAAAAACAGACACAGTGCCTCTATCTGACACATGAGAGTGAACTGCATCTGACCCACTAGGACCACTGAAATGATGAGCCACAGGGCTGTGTGGGCCAGGAGGCAGAATTGCTCTGGGAGCTTGGGACAGCTGTACTTGAGCGACATTGGGGTGGGCAGGTTTCACAGGTGTGTGTCTCTGTTTCTTTGGGATATGGAAGGGCACCCTGGACATGAATGGACTGGTAAGTGGTGTGGGCTCATCATGAACATCACCCATCAAAGGTGGATCATGTGCTGGTGTGGGTCTGCTCTATGGGGACGTGCTGGACCCTGCTTGATGTTTGCTGTGGCCCTGCCTTCTGCCCTCTGCATCATGTGTAATGGGTGATTCAACAACTGTGTAAACCTTCCTCTGCTTCTGCGGGGTGTGGATGGGAGTAGAGGTAAGGGGAGACTCCACCGCTGACACATGTGTTTTACGTTCCTTCTCCAACATCAGCCTCAGGGCATGCAGGGGTGATGCATGCCGGTCCTTGATGGAGCTCGTGTCCATGGGAGAATCCTTGACCCTGGGACGTGCCTTGCCTGTAGGATGTGTCCTGTCTCTGGAATGTGCCTGATCCGTGGGCGGTGCCCTGTCCCTCAGAGTTGGCTTGTCCTTTGTAGTGTCCCAGTCCATTGTAGTGTCCCTTTCCTTTGCAGTGTCCTTGTCATTGGGAGTGCCCCTGACCTTGGGAGGTGCCCTTTCCTTTGCAGTGTCCTTGTCCTTGGAAGTATCCCTGGCCTTGGGAGCTGCCCTTTCCTTTGCAGTGTCCTTGTCCTTGGGATTGTCCCTGGCCTTGGGAGGTGCCCTTACCTTTGCAGTGTCCTTGTACTTTGCAGTGTCCCTGGCCTTGGGAGGTGCCCTTTCCTTTGCAGTGTCCTTGTCCTTTGCAGTGTCCCTGGCCTTGGGAGGTGCCCTTTCCTTTGCAGTGTCCTTGTCCTTTGCAGTGTCCCTGGCCTTGGGATGTGCCCTTTCCTTTGCAGTGTCCTTGTCCTTGGGAGTGTCCCTGGCCTTGGGAGGTGCCCTTTAATTTGCAGTGTCCTTGTCCTTTGCAGTGTCCTTGGCCTTGGGAGGTGCCCTTGCCTTGGGAGTACCTTTGGAGGGGGATGCCTGTGTTACATGTAAATCCCTGTCCCCCAACACCCCTTGAGTATCCTGTGTGTCAACTCCAGGGTAGCTGATGTCGTGGTCTGTGAAAGATTTCCCTGTCCTAGGGGATGGTGTATGTGCCCTCCGTGCCCTGCCTTGCTGCCTGTGGCTGCTTCTAGTGCAATATCCCGAAAATGAGCCCTGCTCAGAAATGTCACTCTCCGCTGAGACATCAAGTGGTGTGGATGGGGGAACTGAAGTAGAACCTTGTCCCTGCGACTTTTGAATGGCTGCAGACACTGTGTTGGATAACAACTGAACTGTTCTGTGTAGACCAGCAACATCGCCATGCAGCCCCTCCATGAATGCTACCACCTGCCCAAACTTCCTATCGTGGTCTAGAAATGCATTGATCATGTTGGTCTGCCCTACACACAGCTGTCGCAGCAGATCAACCGCCTCAGCACAAAGGGCACTTTGTGTCACAAGGGCAGGGGCAGCGGTGCCTGCACCGTAGGCCACTCTGCTCCTCTTACTCTGGCAAGCACGAGCAGTACTTGTTGCAGTTGTTGGCAGTGTTGGCCCTGTGTGCTGTGTACCTACTGAAGGTGTAGATTGCCTACTCCCTGTGTCTATCAACAGTGCTGACTCACCAACACCATCTGAAGATGAGGACAATGGTGTCTTCACATGAGAGTCCTCAGGGACAGTCATTTCCCCCTCTCCGGAGCTGCTCTCTTCAGTCTCAGTGTGCGTGTGTGTGATTTCGGATTCTGATGCATTGCCACCACTGAGCTCTGTCGTTTGTGGGTCAGTGCCCTCGGCCAAAGCTGAAAGAGAGAAAAGAGGTATCCGTAAGTGCCACACTCACGTACTGCAAAATGCAAAAACAAAACACCTTGACTGCTGACCAACATGTAGCCCCCATCCTGCAGAAGAACTACCCCTACCAGACATCCTCATGTCAAAGAACCGGGGGTGCCTGTGAAACGTTCTTCTAACAAACAGGGCAAGTGCATGCAGACCACCACACATGTGTTGCCAAGAGAACACAGACCTCAAGGGCATGTCCTGGGACCCTGCACTACAATGCAACTGGTATGTCAACCTGGCTGACATGGATGCCAATGCACACTCCGATAATGGCACCAACATGCTATTGCAGCACAACATACACACCACGGATGTCACTACTGCGTCTGGCATCAATACATGCATGCACTCACAAGTCACAAACACATTCAGTGTGCTTACCGCTAGTTTGCTGCGGTTCCCCTCTTTATTTATTTATTTATTTATTTATGCGATTTTATATAGCGCGAACTTTACCCGAAGGTGTCAGAGCGCTTTACATAGGACCCAGTTTCAACCATAAGGACTGATGGTTACAATCGGAAAAACAGATTTGCACATTTTTTACTTACATAAGAACTAGTTGAAAACGGTATTAAGATAGAATATCGACGGGAAAATATCGACTAGCATTAATATCGTGGTAAGAATATCGAAAGAAATAAATATCGTCGTAGTAAATATCGTTGTAAAAAATATCGTTTTGTTAGAATTACATAAATATCGTCAAACAAAAATATCGATGAATAGAATATCGTTGACAAAAAAATCGTTGTATATAATATCGACAAAAAAAAAAATGTGTTAAAAAAAAAACAATAATTAATATTTTTTTAAAAAATATAGAAAAATTACTTTTAATAATAATAATTATTACAAAATATTTTTTACAAAAGATTTGTTAAAATTTTAGTAGCGGGTTATTGGTATTATAGGGGATAAGGGTGGGTAGTAATTTAAAATTTTATTTTAAAAATGAACAAATTAGGAATTTTATCAGAATTCGAAATTTAAATTTTCTAAATAGAATATTTCACGAAATTTTATTTGTAATCATTAATTAATAATTCATATTTTAATTTTAGTAGTGGGACATTGGTATTTTAGGGGCTAAGTGTGGGTATTAATTAGAAAATTAATTAAAAAAATATTTTTATTAAAAAAATTGAAAATAAATCAGAAATAGAAATTTTACAATAAAATTTAGAAATTTAAACAAAATTATTTTTTTAATGATAGTGAAAAATTTCATATTAATATTTTAGTAGCGAGTTATTGGTATAATAGGGGATAAGGGTGGGTAGTAAATTAGATAATATGTTTAAAAAAAAACGAAAATTAAGAACAAATTAGAAATTAAATCAGAATTCGAAATTTACAAATCAAAATTTGAATTTGTCACGAAATTTTAATTGTTATATGTATATTGTTTACTATCCTGCACATTCCCTGATATAAGTGTGATTGGAGTTAGAATAGTAATTTTTAAAATTTGACTGGCCAGCACATTCCCTGAGTTAAGTTATGTTTGGATTTAGAATAGTAATGTATTATGGTTTACTATCCAGCACTTTCCCTGACTTATGTTGGATAGGAGTTAGAATAGTAAATTATTATGGTTTATTATCCAGCACTTTCCCTGACTTATATAGGATTGGAGTTAGAATAGTAAAATATTATGGTTTATTATCCAGCACTTTCCCTGACTTATGTTGGATTGGAGTTGGAATAGTAATTTATTATGGTTTACTATCCAGCACTTTCCCTGACTTATGTTGGATAGGAGTTAGAATAGTAATTTATTATGGTTTACTATCCAGCACTTTCCCTGACTTATGTTGGATTGGAGTTAGAATAGTAAATTATTATGGTTTATTATCCAGCACTTTCCCTGACTTATGTTGGATTGGAGTTAGAATAGTAAATTATTATGTTTTACTATCCAGCACTTTCCCTGACTTATGTTGGATTGGAGTTAGAATAGTAAATTATTATGGTTTACTATCCAGCACTTTCCCTGACTTATGTTGGATTGGAGTTAGAATAGTAATTTATTATGGTTTATTATCCAGCACTTTCCCTGAATTATGTTGGATTGGAGTTAGAATAGTAAATTATTATGGTTTATTTTCCAGCACTTTCCCTGAATTATGTTGGATTGGAGTTAGAATAGTAAATTATTATGTTTTACTATCCAGCACTTTCCCTGACTTATGTTGGATTGGAGTTAGAATAGTAAATCATTATGGTTTATTATCCAGCACTTTCCCTGAATTATGTTGGATTGGAGTTAGAATAGTAAATTATTATGGTTTATTTTCCAGCACTTTCCCTGAATTATGTTGGATTGGAGTTATAATAGTAAATTATTATGGTTTATTATCCAGCACTTTCCCTGACTTATGTTGGATTGGAGTTAGAATAGTAATTTATAATGGTTTACTATCCAGCACTTTCCCTGACTTATGTTGGATTGGAGTTAGAATAGTAAATTATTATGGTTTATTATCCAGCAATTTCCCTGACTTATGTTGGATTGGAGTTAGAATAGTAAATTATTATGTTTTACTATCCAGCACTTTCCCTGACTTATGTTGGATTGGAGTTAGAATAGTAAATTATTATGGTTTACTATCCAGCACTTTCCCTGACTTATGTTGGATTGGAGTTAGAATAGTAAATTATTATGGTTTATTATCCAGCACTTTCCCTGACTTATGTTGGATTGGAGTTAGAATAGTAAATTATTATGGTTTATTATCCAGCACTTTCCCTGACTTATGTTGGATTGGAGTTAGAATAGTAATTTATTATGGTTTACTGTCCAGCAGAATTATTATTATTTTTAATTCAGCAGTATCTATTTATTATTTTTTATAAGAATCATATATGTTATGTAGTAATATTCTTTTCATAAATATACAATAAAAACATATTTATAACTTTTTTACATTAATATGACAAGTCAAAAATAAGAAACAAATTTTTATAAAAAAATTTTTATTGAGAGTTTAGTTTGGTATTGCAAAGATATTACAATTTTTCAAAAAACATTTTACATAATTTTTGGTCACAAATTATATAGCATTTTTTTACATAAATACTGTTTGTATTATACATAAATTATTATATTTCATTTTAATAATTATTATTAAAATGTAATATATTACATATTTATTATGGCATTGTTTTTATCAAGATATGTACATAACATAAATTTACATTTTGTAATATCTGAGAAAAAAATATTTAACAATGAAATACATTTTTTTAATAAAATACAATTAATACATAACTCATTTAAACATATTAATGTCTATTTTACAATATTCATATGTTTTTTAACAAGGAAAAAAAATATTTTATACATATTGCATATATTATGCTATTTAATACAATTTATTTTTTTGTTAAAGGCTATTTTGTCCTATTTTAGTTTTTATTATGCAGCCATTTTACTTTTTGGAACTTCACTTTTTATTCTATCAACATCGTTGTTTGGGTCATTTTAGAAAACGGAAGCTCGCGGTTGGGAGCTGTTTCTTGTTGGTGAAGGTAAGTTTGTTTCACTTTACTTTTAAAGATATTTAACTTAAGTTTAGTGATAGTTGTAGTGTGTACGTGTAGATATGTGTAGTACTTTACATATTATGTGCGAATTACGTGTTATTTTGCGTCGTTATGGAGAGCGTACTTTGTGAGGTAGTTCGAACAAAAGTAACGTTTACTGTTGTATTAATGGATTAATTCAGATTGTTTTTATGTGTTATATGCTATGTGTAGGCTATGCGTATTGCCAATGTTTTGAGGTTTGTTATTTTTTCGATAATTTACAGGTCTTCGTTTTGGTGAGCAGATGGACTGTGACGTTTTTTTTTTTAAGCAGGTACATATTTTTGAAAATGTCCTGCATTTTCGGGGTCTCTATTTTTTTTACTCGTGAAGATTTATCTAGTTTTTTATGGTTTCCAATTCGAGAGGATTGCAACGGGAGTATTATCAAACAGTTGTATTTTTTGCCTTTTGTTGGGATTTTTCGATATTGGATATGGATAGCTTTTGGTATTATTCCTGTGGAAATCATCACCATGGAACATATTCTACAGCAGCAGAACCGTAAGTAAAAGTGATATTTACTTTTGGGTTGCATTGTGGTATAGTCTACTGTTTAGTTAAATGTTATATTATTATGTCTTGTAAAAATATATTATTGATCATTTTACATGACATAATATTACGATATTTAACTACATATTATCTTTAATTGTCCTTTGCTCACTTTTTGGGAATTTATATTTAAAGGATTGATTTAGCTATTAGATCTAAATATGCTAGACCTTCTATACTTGGGTACATTCTAGTTTTTTGCTGGAGATATTCGTACATGTTTAATGTTTGTTTACTTAGTTTAGGGCCAATTTTTGAAAGTGATTGCTCTATTCTGAGTTCTTGGTAGCTTTGCTCTTTTTTAATGCTTTGGATCAGTTTGTGAAGTGTTGGTTGACTTCTTCCTAAAGTCGCTTGGAAGGCATTATGCCATCCTTCAACTGCGTTATTAGTTTTAGCTTTCTGGGCTATTGTACTAGCATAGACATTCCACCATGGAATTTGAAATTTAGGTTGTCTACGGTGGCCTGAACGATGTAATCTTCCAACCCATGTATCTTCAAAGTAGTCTAAGAAGGGAGTTAGCTTTTTTTCATTGGTGCGGTAGAAAGGGCTGTCAATTAATAAATTGTAGTAGTTAGCTACTTCTGTAGTTGGTACATATGCTAATGCTATCAACTTCTTTATTTGATAAGCAAAGTTACTGTTTGTACAATATTCAATGCTTAAAGTTGATTTTTGTAAGTGCCTCCATATGCTTTGGTTGTAGTGATAATAACAACCTTGTATGGAGGTATGGGGATATATTTTAAGGATAGCTTGAATCATGGCCATTTCAAAGTCAATTACAATTCTTTGAGGATAGTAATTATCAGTTAATTCTTTGATCGTTGTTAAAATTTCAACGTAGGTAGTATTTGTTTTGTTTGACAGCAGAGTATAAATTAGAGGTATATTTGTATCTTGGTATTCCCCATGAATGGTGTAAAGTTGATAGAAAGGTTTGGGACAAACTTTAAAAGTCCCGTCCATCATCCATGTTTCACATGATTTAAGCTTTTGCAAATTACTATTAGTAGCAAAAAGTAAAATTCTTTTGTCATGACTGTTGTTGTCATACATTAAGAATTTATCCTCATTATGTGTAATGGTATATTCTGGATATATTTTTATATCCTGAAAACTTTCTGGTGTTGGTGGAGTTGGATCAGAAGCACGTTTAGTTTTAGCAATTAATCTCTTTAAGTTGGGAATAGAAGGTAGCTGTCCTGTCACATGTTCAGGCACTTTGCTTAAAACATTTTTCAAAATGCTAGTGCTTGTTTCTTGTGATCCTGTACTAGCATCTTTCAATGTTTCTAGTGCTTCTCTCACTTCTACTTCAGTGACATTTGGTGGGTGGTTATGCTCACGTACATTTACCACATTGTTATCAACAGTTGTTGCTCTACCATAGCATGCATTTGAGTAATATTTACTACATTTCCAATGGGTCTTATTAGCTTTCACTCTTTCTTGGGTGTAGGTGTAACCCATGTAGCTCAGCATTAGTTTTCCTTTTTGCGAAGTAATGAAAGTAGCTCCAGTTGCCATGTCTAAGGTAGATCTGTGGAAATATATATATGTCTTTTTTAGAACATTGAACACCATTTTAGAGGTGTGTATAAGACTAGGCAAAAGTGTAAACATATACTTACTATGTGGCTTGACTGGTAAACCTTTTATTCTTATTTTTTTTTCAGAATTGTCTCCCTTTTACGTTCTGTAGTAGTGTTAAAGAATAATAGAAAGAAATACTTTAGTGTAATAGGTGTATCATTTTACTTTCTGAATTGTTATAGATATACTGACTATACTTACTTGATGTAGTAGAGGATGTTGGTAGTGTAGTTGTCGATAGGCAAATAATTTTGTAGAGTCTGTGGAAAAAATTATCATTGTGTTACTTGTAGTATTTGGATGATAATAGTTGGATACATATTATTTACATTGTACATTTTCTTAGCAAGTTTAAATAATTTTTATCAGCTATCTAAATAGACATGGATAAGGTAGTTTATAAATGTTTTTACATCTAACTGTATTGTCGTTGTTGATAAGTTCAACATGTTTAGTTTTCACTCTAAAGATCAAAAGTTTTAAAAATAGGGACTTTATCTACTTATAGTAATTTCGATAAAAAAATGTTATTTAACTTACTTGAAGTGTAGTGTGATGTATTGTAGTTGTAGTCGTTGGTTTGTATTCTCTTCTCTCAGCAAGGTAACCGTTTTTCTCCAAGGTTGGGCCAAAAATGGTAAATTACGTTAAGTGTGTCATTGAATTTATATTAGTGAGTTAATTAATGGTACTTTTTGATTGGTTCAATTAGTGAAAATTCAAATTCATTGGTTGAGAACGTTATTTGCCATGGGAAAACCGTTATTTTCGTAAGACTATGTTGTTTCACTGTTTGTTTGTAAAAGAATATATTAAAATGTGTTATAAGTTACAATTTTGTGTAATATTTAAATGGTTTATATGTTGAAAATAAAGAAATGTTTATAATATTTAGGCCATCGGAGTGTAATATAGTATAAAAAAAGAGTAAAATCAAGAATAGTGCATTTCGAGTTATAAACAAAACGACGATATTTTTTGTATATTTTTAGAGCACATAGGTCGTCGATGTTAGTGTAGTCGATATATATGTCAAAGGTAATGTTATTTAAAATAAAGTCGATAATGTAGTAGTCGATATTTAAGTAGTCGATATTAGTGTGAACGATATTAGGGTTGTCGATAAAAAAATATCGATATTTGTGTGAAATCTAGTTTAAGTATAGGATGACGATATTTATGTAAACGATGTTTTAGTGACGATATTTTTATCAGACGATATTTATGTTAACGATATTTGAACATGGAACCGTTGAAAACATACAGACTTAGGATTACATGCGTTATAAAAAAAGGTACAAACAGAAAAAAATTGCAAATGTACAAGAGATAGAGTCACACAAGGAGGAGATACAAATGGATAAACTCTAGGCATATACTAGTGATATGTCTATCTACTTAGGGAGGGGATACAGATGGATATACTCTAAGAGTCACAGAGGAATGGTAGAGAGCACAGCGGACTCCTGCATAAACTAGTGATTAGAGTTATCTCTATATACATAGGGAAGGGGTAAGACTGGATATACTCTAAAAGTCACATAGGAATGGAAGAGAGCAAAGTGGACTACTGCATGTCCTAGTGATTAGAGTTATCTCTATATACATAGGAAAGGGATACACATGGATATACTCTAAAAGCCACATAGGAGACTAGTCATTAGAGTTATCTCTATATACATAGGGAGGGATAAGACCGGATATACTCTAATGGACACATAGGAATGGTAGAGAGTACAAAGGTCTACTGCATACACTAGTGATTAGAGTTATCTCTAGGTACATAGGGAGGGGATAAGACTGGATATACTAAAGAGTCACATAGGCAAGGTATATGGTGCAAGGTCTAAAGCAAATACCATTGATTACAGTTATTACAATAAGTCAAAGAGCAGAGTTCCATAAGTGTGGATGCAGTCACAGAACAAAGGGAGGGTGGGAGGGATGCAAGGGTATGGAGAGAAGGGGAAGCGGAAAAGGGAGGGAACATTTGAGGATCATCCACGGGGAAAAGGGTTGATGGACGAGGGAATGGGAGGAGCTCTAGAGTCCAGTGAAACTGTCCGAAAACAGCAGCAAAGTGATGGTCAGGACAAAACAGAAAGTCAAGAAGTCCAGGAGTGAAGGTGGGAGATGAAGCTGGAGGCCAGCCGCAGGCGTGTCACCATCTTGTAGAGGTTGCAGTCAGCCATCTCGGTGGGGGAGAGAGTGCGCCAGGTGGTGAGGGCCATGTTGACGCTGTTGGTACGGTCACGCGTTGGCCATGGGGCGCTGCACGGCTGCCGGTGGGTTGTGTGTGGATTCACCCGCAAGCAGTGTGGACCCTCTCAACCGGGCGGACAGGTCAGGATGTGTCACTGCAATGATACGGAGCATCAGAGGGGTCATGGTGCGTCGTGCAAGCCGGGATGAACGTGGAATCTGCCCCAGTGTCATCTCCGCCACATTCTTGCAGAGCCTGGTGATGTCGTCCCAGCGCTTGTGGCAGTGTGTGTGTTGCCTATTGCACACCCCCACTGCCTGTACATCATGTGCTATGGTCCTCCACACGGCCTTGCGAAGGTGCAGCTTGACCTACCATGATGGGAGACAAAAGGGGAAAGTCAGTGGACATTTGGACATTCACACAGATAGGAGCAACACGTATCCTTCAGCAGCCATGCAGAGTACAGCACATGTGAAGGTCCCACAGCACACCACCAAGATTGCAGAAGCCAGGAGTCAGTGACCACCTCATGCACACCACCATGTCCCCCACTGCACTTACCACCTGTCCTGGGGCACCGTAGAGCCGGTCATAGTGGTGGAGCACACCGTCCACAAGCAGGCCCGGCCCGTGCAGGGCGTTATACCGGGGCAGTGACGTCAGGCGGGGGAGGGGCAGGGTGGGGTTTTTTAAAATGCAGCATATGGACCATTACAGGTAAGTAACGAAAAAATGATTAAAACGAATTTCGTTGCCCACGCTACATCGCCAAATGTGATGCAGCGTAGGCAACAACATTTTTTTTTTTTTTACTTACCTGTAATGTTCTATATCCCGCATTTTACAACCCCACACCCTGCCCCTCCCCCACCTGACGTCACTGCCCCACTATAACGCTCTGCACGGGCCGGGCCTGTCCACAAAGACATCCAGCTCCGCTGCGGTGAAAGGACGAGACCGTATCTCTCGCACTCGCGACATGGCAGGGTCCCGGGCTGTGGCACACCAGCAGCAGTTGGAGGATTGGTCAGCAGCAGCAGGTAGAGGAGATGGGTGCAGTCAGCAGTTGGTGGATTGGTCAGCAGCAGCAGGTAGAGGCGATGGGTGCTAGCAGCAGTTGGTGGATTGGTCAGCAGCAGCAGGTAGAGGTGATGGGTGCAGGCAGCAATGGCTGGAAGCAGTGGATGTGTGCTGCAGAGATTCACTCTTTGAAGACAACAAGGGTTCCCTGTATACAGATTAACAATACAACCCCTAGGTCAGGGAAAAATCAATGGAAAAAACTACCTAGGCAGTCATTTATAAATTAAACACGCACTGCGAAAAAGGACCAACAATGAGAATGAACAGCTTCTAATTAAAAACATGAGTTTATTACAATCACATAAACAGTGGTTAAAAAGTACATTTCATAAAAAATTGTAATCACATAAATCATAACATAAAAAGTTTTCTGAACATAGAGGGGTGAGTTGTAAGTCGACGCGTTTCGGCGACCAGCGCCTTTCTCAAGACAATTGTTACAACTATCTGCAAATAAAATAATGTATAGTGTTAATTACATCATTTTCAGTTATTACATTAATATGTTTAATCTATACAGTTTCTTATTTAAAAAAATTAACAGAAGCATTGTTCAGAATTCTCAGGTCCTAAATCTGTCCTTGACACAGTTGATAATTCGCACAAGTTGTAAGACGTAAATAAAGTTGTCATAACCTCTAATTATAGCCTGCTGCTGATACTTATATGTATATACATGTAAACCACAGTACGTAGATATCCTGACTGATTTCTTATTAATCTCAATGTTTTATTGTTGCAATGTTGAGCATCATTATTATACAAAACATCATTTATAGCAATTGCTGATTAGGAACATTCATAATAGTATGGCAGATGTAGCTAAATATCTAATAGGAACAGGTCTACCTGCATTATGACTAATTATATAGTCAACAAATTGTAGCAGTGAATGACAGTAATCAAAACTGACGTTGGATCTTGATTAGAAGTAGATATAGATAAGAGAGAAGCAGAAAGAAGATAAAGTGGGGATAGCAAAAATAGAACTTATTCTCATAGTTCTTTATTCTACCTGGATAGATATTTCCATGTTCTATTGTTTATTATTAAAGTATTGGTTGGATCTATCATGTGGTTATTTCAGTTCTTATGCGAGTATATATTAAACTAATTGATTATCCTATTTATAAATATCTATGTAGATATATGGTAGATGTCCTGAACATTATGGTAGACTGTCGCTGACGAATGCCAATGCGATCTTATATCTAGTCTTATACTTACCACAAATGGTTAATAACGTCAAAAGTGAATGATGGTATTGACGTTAGGGCGGTTGCATCTATTATTCTGATCCAGAAGCGAAATTGATACAGAACTGATTTAGCAATGTTGATGACTACAACAATAAAAAAATATATAGGAGGTTTAATAGGTATACATAAATGTAGTCCTATCGAAAGATGGCTAGTATAAAAAGGACAACTGACCTATTTTAAAGACTTGTAATGTCCTATGATGTTGCTGGATGGTTGATAAATATTTCAAACTGTGATTCTAGGAAATAAAGGTACCTGAATACAAGTCTTCTTATACACAGAAACTTTTAATCAGCTTGTGACTCCCTATCAATGACGGTCTCCCTTTGAAAACAAATCTGGTAAGCATGTGATAGGGCTCCGTTAACAATACCTGTTGTTTGGAGTTTATAAAACAGATCTACAGATTTATATATCCGTATTTTATTGTTGTCACCATTAGATATCGTGAGCATATCAGACCCTGAGACCCTATTATCATATGAACACAGTGTGGAGGTGATACTCTTCTAATGCTCATAATTGGGTAAGAAGAGGAACCAAGTATATTTATCAGTGTTATAGCACTGTGAACGATTAGACATAGTTCATCTCTAATTATATCCTAACAAATTATCCTTTTCATGTATTCAGGTACCTTTATTTCCTAGAATCACAGTTTGAAATATTTATCAACCATCCAGCAACATCATAGGACATTACAAGTCTTTAAAATAGGTCAGTTGTCCTTTTTATACTAGCCATCTTTCGATAGGACTACATTTATGTATACCTATTAAACCTCCTATATATTTTTTTATTGTTGTAGTCATCAACATTGCTAAATCAGTTCTGTATCAATTTCGCTTCTGGATCAGAATAATAGATGCAACCGCCCTAACGTCAATACCATCATTCACTTTTGACGTTATTAACCATTTGTGGTAAGTATAAGACTAGATATAAGATCGCATTGGCATTCGTCAGCGACAGTCTACCATAATGTTCAGGACATCTACCATATATCTACATAGATATTTATAAATAGGATAATCAATTAGTTTAATATATACTCGCATAAGAACTGAAATAACCACATGATAGATCCAACCAATACTTTAATAATAAACAATAGAACATGGAAATATCTATCCAGGTAGAATAAAGAACTATGAGAATAAGTTCTATTTTTGCTATCCCCACTTTATCTTCTTTCTGCTTCTCTCTTATCTATATCTACTTCTAATCAAGATCCAACGTCAGTTTTGATTACTGTCATTCACTGCTACAATTTGTTGACTATATAATTAGTCATAATGCAGGTAGACCTGTTCCTATTAGATATTTAGCTACATCTGCCATACTATTATGAATGTTCCTAATCAGCAATTGCTATAAATGATGTTTTGTATAATAATGATGCTCAACATTGCAACAATAAAACATTGAGATTAATAAGAAATCAGTCAGGATATCTACGTACTGTGGTTTACATGTATATACATATAAGTATCAGCAGCAGGCTATAATTAGAGGTTATGACAACTTTATTTACGTCTTACAACTTGTGCGAATTATCAACTGTGTCAAGGACAGATTTAGGACCTGAGAATTCTGAACAATGCTTCTGTTAATTTTTTTAAATAAGAAACTGTATAGATTAAACATATTAATGTAATAACTGAAAATGATGTAATTAACACTATACATTATTTTATTTGCAGATAGTTGTAACAATTGTCTTGAGAAAGGCGCTGGTCGCCGAAACGCGTCGACTTACAACTCACCCCTCTATGTTCAGAAAACTTTTTATGTTATGATTTATGTGATTACAATTTTTTATGAAATGTACTTTTTAACCACTGTTTATGTGATTGTAATAAACTCATGTTTTTAATTAGAAGCTGTTCATTCTCATTGTTGGTCCTTTTTCGCAGTGCGTGTTTAATTTATAAATGACTGCCTAGGTAGTTTTTTCCATTGATTTTTCCCTGACCTAGGGGTTGTATTGTTAATCTGTATACAGGGAACCCTTGTTGTCTTCAAAGAGTTTACCCACAGCTTGTCTGTGCAGGGTTCATAAACTGTTATCTTATATATGACATTGTGTAGATAACCTCTTTATGTATTAAGAGCCTGGTCGCATAACTATTTGTTACTTCCTTTCATCATTTCCCTCCTAGATCTTTTCCCTCACTCCTTTTACCTTATCCATATAACAAATAAATATCTACTTCAGACTGAAATAGGGAATGGCACAAATTCAAACGTTTGGCTTCTCTGATGCAGAATTTGCACTATTGATAGGTACATCTGATAATCCATCAGAAGCCACTACCTCGTCATCTAATACTCAGAGGGGACAAGATGATTACAATAAACTATTTGATCTTAAAAAGAAATTAAGACGAATGGAAGCCCATGGGGAATTTATGTTAGCTTATCTGAAATCAGGCATTATCCCCATGGGTTTAAGAGTAAGAAATATCCCAGGGCTGTTCGTACATCATCGCAATTTTATAGAAAAATGGAGCATGATCGCGAGTCGATGCTCGCGAGACTTAATGATGCTCATAGTAGCAACTGCCAAAGAGCTAGCATTAGATATTAAAAAGGAAATAGAGACTCTAGAAGAAGCCATAAAACAACTAGGGAACCTAGAAGAAACGATGAAAAAATTAGAAGATCTTAACAAGGAAGTAGAATCTTTTGTAAATTATTTAGAAAAACGTAAAAACGACAAACTCACGAAAGAGAAAAGAATCTATTCTGTAGAACTAGCATACCCCTACCTTAGAGCTGACTTTTATAAACAAAATCATTATCTAGATACAAATAGAAACCAACAACAAAGAGTCAATAACTTCTCTGTCTCATCTGAATCAGGAGGGGAAGGAGAAGATCCCTTCTATGAATCAGATAGCAACTACAACGCTGCTCAGGCCAAACGAAACCAAAATCAAACTCCTTTTTTAGGGAACCGTGGCGGGCGGCGCGGAAGACCCAGAGTGAGGTTCCAAACACAGACCAGGGGGGGATACAAACCCCAACATCATTATCAACCGGATCCCAATTACCAACAAGATCCACAGAACCATTACCAACAGCAGGAGCCCCAGTTTGTAAGAGAGACAAGAAGCAGACAGTACTGGAAACCGGGGATGTAATCCCCATATTTAACCTTTCCAGTACCCCTCTAAATGAATCTAGTGTTAGCGTTCTATCAAAAGGATTATCGTTTGTTCCCCATAGCAATACGAATGTCTTCGAGCTATATAGTGACATAATATCCTTTTTTAGGAAGATCCGATTAAGAAAGTTCTTCCAAAATGAAACAGTTGAGCCGTCAGCATCAGAACCTCTCACCCTAAGACTTCCATCCACTTTTAGCCCTTCCCTTGATCAGATTGGACCAGAGGTAGCAGCATTTGAGCTGGTTGTACTTAAGAAACTTGAAAAAAGTATTCGTTTTATTCCTAAACCTATTTATAATATGGATAAATTAGAACATGATGCTCTACATGCCCTTGCCTCCAACTCATCTATCACAATCAAAAGCTGTGATAAAGGCGGAGGCATAGCAGTACTCGACTCAAAAATTTATGAGAGCAACATGTTGAAAATGCTAGAAGATCAAACTTTCTACCAGCCTGAAAGAAACAATCCCATTAACAAAATAACTAAAGACATTCGTCAAATAACTACCAGAGCCTTAGAAAACGGTGATATCAACGCCCAAGAGTTTGACTATTTAAACACCCATGCAGGCAAGACTGCCTGTATTTATGGACAACCAAAGATTCACAAGGACGAAAAAAATCCTCCCTATAGACCGATCGTCTCTACAATAGGCACCCCTACAGAGGCACTATCTAAATATGTGGACAGTTATTTGTGTCCCCAGATACCGAATGTCCCATCGTACATTAAAGACACCAGTGCGATGATTAACAAAGTGGAAAGAATAAGTTTTAACCCGTCACGAGATCTTCTCGTCACTCTTGATATAGAGTCTCTCTATAGTAACATCCCCATTAGAGAGGCTCTCACAGCAGTAGAATGGTTTATAGACCTCTACTCAGTACCCTGCCCTAAAACTTTTTTGTTGCAATGTCTTCGGATGGTCTTAACTGAGAACATTTTCGAATTCGGACATAAACTCTTCAGACAAACAAAAGGAGTCAGCATGGGGGCCTCAGTGGCACCGTCTGTAGCAAATATCTACATGGCTGAATTCGAGGCGCGTCATATTTACAATGAAGTTGCGCCTTTCTTCGAGTCCGTCTCCCATTGGTCCAGATATATAGATGACATCTTTTTTGTCTGGACCGATGGGAGAGAGACGCTGGATAATTTTCTAGCATGGCTCAATACATGCGACCCCAATCTCAAATTTACCTCCCACATTAGCTCAGAAAAGTTGGAATTTTTAGATATTTGGATTCTTCATGAAGATGGAAAACTGAAAGTTGATCTTTTTATAAAACCGACCGCCAGGAATACCCTCCTCCATTTCCGTAGTTTCCACCCAAGGAATCAGAGACAAAGCATCCCTTTCTCACAATTCCTGAGAGTCAGGAGAAATTGTACCAGTCTTGCAGACTTTGACAGACAGGCAGCAGAGATGAGACAAAAATTCTTAGACCGTGGCTACCCACATAGGCTAGTGCGAGATTCATATAAAAGAGCACGGTACTATGATAGAGACTGTTTGCTGAGAAGCAAACCTAAGACAGAAGCAAACAAACTAGTCTGTATTACACGTCATTCAACAGTCAATGCAAAAGTCAAACAGGTAATTAACTCCTCCTGGCACATCTTGAACAGTAATGGAGCCATTAAACTTGAAAAACCCCTTTTTGCCCATAGGCGCAATAAAAACATCAAAGATCACATAGTCCACTCCAGAATTAAAAAGCCTGCTGATTCCAATCACATGGCGCAGAAATCTCTAATTGGAGATAACCCAGTGAAAGGTACTTTTCCTTGCTCCAGTTGTAAATCCTGTGTAAACATAGACACAGGAGTTACCTTTACACACAATGGATATACAGCTAATGCTAAGGAGATGTACAATTGCAAAACCTCTAACGTCATTTATCTCTTGAAATGTCCATGCTCTCAAGGATATGTAGGTGAAACATCACGTGCAATACAGACAAGACTGACAGAACATCGTTCAGCAATTAAAACTAAAAAAGTGACTGCACCCATAGTGAAACATTTCTTAGATCATGGCCATGGTCCCAATGATTTCACTTGGCGTATATTGGAAAAAATCAACATCGCTGATGATAAAGGAGGTGAAGCGATACGCAAAAAACGCGAAGTCTTCTGGATTTTTTCCCTTAATACATTCCGTGAGGGATTGAATAGTGAAATCCCGTGGGAAAACGCTATTTTTTAAAATTATAGGAAAACAGAAAATTCATTCTTTCAGCATCTCTTTAAAACAACGTAGGAAAACAATTCTTGGTTAATTGATATTCCATTCACTGCTAACTCAGTCCCATAAATCACTATCTAGATGCATACTATTGACAGAAATCTAATTCATTAATCTAGACCCAAAGCATGTTTAAAACAAACTACCGTCCGTAATTTGGATCTTAATCTGCCATGAATTAGAGTCTACATTAGTAAAGAGAGGCGCGCGTTCAGTTTCCATACTATCAGCGTGTTTTCATATGACCCCCGTGAATAGATCATAGTCTTTCTTCGAGATCTACGCACTAATTGAGTCAGGATTAGCCTAATTAGCGGAATTGACATGCGCTTAAATACGCGCGCGCTGCAGTTCCCTTTCATTTCACCCCGGGACTACGCCCGAAGCAGACGTTCGCCTCCACGCAATCTCATCTTCACTATCTAAAGGTAAGCCTCCGGCACAGAAAGATTCGCACGCGCCGAGAACACAAATTCTGACCTGGCCATAACGTAGGAATTAATGTTCCTCTGCAGGTACCTGGAAAGCTGCATTGATTAAACGCCCCATCTTCATCTTGCCATTGTGCAGAGAAGCTAACAGTTTTTCATAACGGTATGATACTAGCAAATACGAACGATATTATCTGTTGTGACCACACTTTGCCAATGATAAAGCTTTACCTTAATTATAATAAGCACTGCTTTTGTTATTTAAGGAATCAGGCGTTAGTGTATAGAAAGTCTTCTTATACACAGAAACTTTTAATCAGCTTGTGACTCCCTATCAATGACGGTCTCCCTTTGAAAACAAATCTGGTAAGCATGTGATAGGGCTCCGTTAACAATACCTGTTGTTTGGAGTTTATAAAACAGATCTACAGATTTATATATCCGTATTTTATTGTTGTCACCATTAGATATCGTGAGCATATCAGACCCTGAGACCCTATTATCATATGAACACAGTGTGGAGGTGATACTCTTCTAATGCTCATAATTGGGTAAGAAGAGGAACCAAGTATATTTATCAGTGTTATAGCACTGTGAACGATTAGACATAGTTCATCTCTAATTATATCCTAACAAATTATCCTTTTCATGTATTCAGGTACCTTTATTTCCTAGAATCACAGTTTGAAATATTTATCAACCATCCAGCAACATCATAGGACATTACAAGTCTTTAAAATAGGTCAGTTGTCCTTTTTATACTAGCCATCTTTCGATAGGACTACATTTATGTATACCTATTAAACCTCCTATATATTTTTTTATTGTTGTAGTCATCAACATTGCTAAATCAGTTCTGTATCAATTTCGCTTCTGGATCAGAATAATAGATGCAACCGCCCTAACGTCAATACCATCATTCACTTTTGACGTTATTAACCATTTGTGGTAAGTATAAGACTAGATATAAGATCGCATTGGCATTCGTCAGCGACAGTCTACCATAATGTTCAGGACATCTACCATATATCTACATAGATATTTATAAATAGGATAATCAATTAGTTTAATATATACTCGCATAAGAACTGAAATAACCACATGATAGATCCAACCAATACTTTAATAATAAACAATAGAACATGGAAATATCTATCCAGGTAGAATAAAGAACTATGAGAATAAGTTCTATTTTTGCTATCCCCACTTTATCTTCTTTCTGCTTCTCTCTTATCTATATCTACTTCTAATCAAGATCCAACGTCAGTTTTGATTACTGTCATTCACTGCTACAATTTGTTGACTATATAATTAGTCATAATGCAGGTAGACCTGTTCCTATTAGATATTTAGCTACATCTGCCATACTATTATGAATGTTCCTAATCAGCAATTGCTATAAATGATGTTTTGTATAATAATGATGCTCAACATTGCAACAATAAAACATTGAGATTAATAAGAAATCAGTCAGGATATCTACGTACTGTGGTTTACATGTATATACATATAAGTATCAGCAGCAGGCTATAATTAGAGGTTATGACAACTTTATTTACGTCTTACAACTTGTGCGAATTATCAACTGTGTCAAGGACAGATTTAGGACCTGAGAATTCTGAACAATGCTTCTGTTAATTTTTTTAAATAAGAAACTGTATAGATTAAACATATTAATGTAATAACTGAAAATGATGTAATTAACACTATACATTATTTTATTTGCAGATAGTTGTAACAATTGTCTTGAGAAAGGCGCTGGTCGCCGAAACGCGTCGACTTACAACTCACCCCTCTATGTTCAGAAAACTTTTTATGTTATGATTTATGTGATTACAATTTTTTATGAAATGTACTTTTTAACCACTGTTTATGTGATTGTAATAAACTCATGTTTTTAATTAGAAGCTGTTCATTCTCATTGTTGGTCCTTTTTCGCAGTGCGTGTTTAATTTATAAATGACTGCCTAGGTAGTTTTTTCCATTGCTGCAGAGATTCACACATGTATAGGGCCTTGAGCTGATATTAGTGGCACACGTCTCCAGCAATTGGTTTTCCCGGGCTGCCTCTTTCAAAAAGAGCCAATGACTGGCCCTGCTGTGGCGGTGCACAGTTCCGCTATTTTTTTTAAATCGCTTATGCGCCCCGCGTTACCTGTTTCCATTGGCTACATATGCAAGGACCGTCACGGTCACACACCGGCAAACACATGTCTGCGCTACCGCGATGGTGCAACATTTGAAATTCAACACTCACTGGCGTCGCAATGGCAGAGCATGCATTCCGCAGGGGCGGGGCAGGCTAACACATACATTTGAATGTGCAAGTGGGAATGGCATTTGGTACCCCCCCTTACAGTCATATTGCAGCACCCACCTCAGACCACCGGGCCTGGCCGCTCATCCTCCGCCGGGTGCGGACGGTGGGTGACCGCCGGGTGCAGGCAGTGGGTGACCGCCCTGTGTAGTGATATCAGCCTGGCATGGTTGCCCCTGGCCGCTCACCCACCGCCGGGTGCAGGCGGTGGGTGACCGCCGGGTGCAGGGGGTGGCTGACCGTCCTGTGTAGTGATATCAGCCTGGCATGGTTACCCCTGGCCACTCACACACCGCCTGCACCCTGCGGTCACCCACCGCCCGCATCTGGCGGTCACCCACCGCCTGCACCCGGCGATGGGTGAGCGGCCAGGCCCAATGGTCTTCGGTGGGTGCTGCTATGTGACTGCAAGGGGGGATACCAACTGGCATTTCGACTTGTCCATTCAAATGTATGTGTTAGCCTGCCCCGCCCATGCGGAATGCGTGCTCTGCCATTGCGATGCTAGTGAGTGATGATTTTAAATGATGCACCATTTTGGTAGTGCGTACATGTGGTTTGCGGGGTGTGACCGTGATGGTCCTTGTCAACTCAGCAAATGTAATGCACTATTGCAGTATCAAGGATCATCTTATGTGTTGGGGGAAGGCATACCCGGATGTCGTGTGTACACACAATGCATGTCTCCACACACATGTAATGTTCATATTTGTAAATGTGTATCAGGACATGTCCGGAATGCATCAGTAATCATTATGTCATGTCAATGGCCCGTGTACACGTGTATCAGTTATGTCCATTGTTTAAATGTGTGGCCCTATTATTGACCTTGCCAGTGTTGAACATAGGCCAGTGTTGTGAGCCCAAGTTGCGTCAGATGTGCATGGCTATGTGTTTATGTCTTGGTTTTGAGGTCACCCGTTTCTATTGGTACACATCTACACAGTACATCACGGCTGTGTACCCACATCCAGAAGCTGTCGTGAGTGGGTGGTTTGTGTGTGCAATTCGCATTGATGGTGGTATACATGCATACTGGGTGTGCGTCTGTGTGTCGCATCGTGTATGCCCATGCCTGTCATGTGAGGATGCAGAGCATTGTAGGTGGGGTCTGGGTGCATGATGATAATGAGGGTGTGGTCCATGTTCGTGTTGTGTATACACGTCAAGGTGTGTCTGTGGGGACGCTACTCCACACTTGGGCTATCAGTCATGTATTGTTGGCAGTCCTTTTAACATGTCTGCACGTAACATTTGACATTTTTGCACACCGGATGTTGTTTGTGGATGTACATTGTGTGTGTAGTCAGCTGTAGTGCCTTATATTTTGGTCACGTCACACATACAATCAGTGTCTGCAACATGTATAATTTGTATTGTGTTGGTCAAGATGTGAAGGTGTGGCCCAGATGTGCGCTGTTGGTCAATTTACATCTGCTCCCATCTACTCCCACACAGGAGGGCTCCAAATGTGCATCGACCATACACTATGCTGGAGGACATGGTTGAAGAGGAGGTAATCCGCAAATTCCGGCTGGACAGACGGAGGTTGCAGGACCTTGTAGGCCAATTGTCACCTCATCTGCAGCCACGCAGGCCACATCCAGGAGCAATTACACCCACAGCAAAGGTGATGGCGGCACTTCACTTCTTTGCAACTGGCACTTTCCAGTACACAGTTGGACATGCCGGGGGGATGTCCCAATCCATGTTCAGCATGGTACTGCGGGATGTGCTGGATGCCATGATGTCTTACAAGGATAATTACATCCATTTCCCACGTCCGGCAGAGCTGGCTGCAGTGAAGGGTGACTTCTATGCCCTGGCCCAGATCCCACACGTAGTGGGTGCCATTGATGGGACACATATTGATCTGATTCCACCCCAGGCACGTAAAGCCATCTATCATAATAGGAAGCACTACCACTCTATAAATGTGCAAGTGGTGTGCCTGGCTGACAACATCATCTCCCATGTGTGTGCAAGATTTCCAGGGTCTGCACATGACTCCCACATCCTGCAGAGCAGCATTGCCCCCCAACTGATGGCTAATTTGCGTCAAGAACGTGCGTGTCTTGTTGGTGAGTGTGCTGTGATGACTACTGTGTTGTATGTGTGCCATGCTGTTACCACCAATCCTGGTAATGATGTATGTGTTTGTCATCCCCCCACCTAGGCGACTCTGTGTACCCAAACCGACCATGGCTGCTAAGCCCCCTACGGAATCCAACTACCCCAGGAGAAATTCGCTACAATGAGGCCCATGGGAGGACACGTCGGGTGGTGGAACGTACATTTGGACTGCTGAAGTCTAGGTTTCGCTGCTTTGATAAAACCGGAGGGGCCCTGCCATACCCACCCGGCAAAGTATGCAAAATCGTGGTTGCCTGCTGCATGCTCCACAACCTGGCCTTACGCAATACCATTGCACTGATCATGGACCCTGCAGACCAAGAGGTTGCTCCGCCTCCCATACCACCCATGTCCAGTGATGAGGATAGTGGGGAGGAAGAAGGTGTGGACCAGAGGCTCCAGCTCATTGCTCGCTACTTTACTTGAATGTGAGTAACTACCTCTTGTGCTGGTGTTCAAAGTGTGATGTATGTTAGCTGGTGATGTGTGGATGTGGTATGTGGATGGTGCCTGCTCTGGTATGTTCTGTTTGGTTTGCAAATGGGTGTGGGAGATGGTGTACGTCCAATGCTCCCTGATGTGTGTCCTGTGATCCGCTTAATTTGTGATGAGTGTGGTTTGTGATTCAGTTTCCTGACCTGTGCTTGTTGTTCTCTCATTATCCCTAGGTCACTCCCACAGAGACATGATTGTCAGTACATTGATACCTGCACCTGGTAATGACAAGTACTAAGCCAAAACTTTGCTTGGAACATGGAGGTCACACAGCATTGAGTGTTTACGTGGTGTTTATTTACAGGGTGTGGATTACTGTTTGTGCATATTTACAAATAGGTGTTGGTGGGGAAGTGAGAGTTGAAGGTCATGTCAGATGAAAACACTGTGGGGACACCACATTGTATGATGTACACCTAGTCCAACAGACGTGTGCCAATGCTTGGCATTGTGGTGCAAGATAGTTCGCAGAGTGAATGCCAGGCTCAAGGAAGGGTGAAGTCAGTGGCGGCCCCTCTTTGAGCGGGTGGATGGTGCATTGCCACTGCTGCGAGTTGGATCCAGCCTAGAATGGCCCCTCCGTCTTGGAGCCGGAGCGGTGCCAGCTGTGGGGGCAGGTGGTTCTGGGACAACCTCCCTGTCAGTGGCCTCAGGTGATGGTGGCGGTGGTGTTGGTGCCCTGTCCCGCTGGCCACTTGGGGGAGGGGTAGGTGGTGTTGGTGCCCTACCCTGCTGGCCCGTTGGGGGAGGGGGAGGTGGTGTGGTGCGGGATAACCACTCCCTCCAAAGAGCTGTTTGCTGCCCCATGATGTCAACAATGTGTCCCAATCGGGTGTCCAAGGACCGCAACAGCTGGCAGGTGTCTATGGAGTCTTGGTGTGCACGATCGGCCTGTGCCTGCGACCGCTCTTAGGAGGCTTCCACTCTGGCGATGGCATCCAGTGTCTCTGACCCAGGAGGGACTGTGTGTTGTTCACGGCCTCGCCTTGCAGCTGCACTCCTGTTTGTGACCTGTGCCGTCACCTGTGTCCTCACCCGTCCACTCTCCCTGCTAGCCTGTGATGTTGATGGTCCATCATCGTCCGATGGGTCAGGCAGGATGGCAGTGGCCGGAGTGGTGGTGGTGGTAGCTGCACAGGTCACAGTGGCAGTAGTTGCTGTTGGTCCAGTGTTGAAGGTGGTAGAGGCAGGGATGTCCTGTGAGCCTGATGGCCCTGGGAGTGTAGTTGAGCCGGCATCGTCTTCCGCACCCAAGGTGTCCACGGGATCATCACCTGAGAGTCCAGGCTGTGAGGGGGGCGACTGCTGCTGGCGGCTGCTGGTTTCTCCTGTCAAGTCTCGGTCACCTGAGGGACAAGAATATAGAAGTCAATGCTGTGGACATGACAGGTTTGTTGTTTTTACATTTCTATTTTGTAGGGAATGAGGACATGGTTGTTGATGTCATCAAATTGGTGTGTTAGACAGTACTGGGCATTATGGTGGTGTGGAGGTGGGGAGACAATACTTGGATATGTGTGGGCCTGTCCTGCTATCTGCTATTGGATGGTTCCCCTGTGAAGATGGCTACCTACATGTAAGTTTGAAGAGGGAGATGCAGTGGTCAGCACATGGTAGGCGGACTCCATCTTGCTCTGGGACGGGACATGGGGGCCTGTTAAGAGTTGTAGTGCTGGACCAATCCCCCCACCCACTCCCTCCCTGTAGACATGGGGGCCTGTTGGCAGTTGTAGTGCAGGACCAATCCCCCCCACCCCCACCCTCCCTGTAGATGTGGGGGCCTGTTGAGAGTTGTAGTGCTGGACCAAAGACACCCACCCACCACCACCCTCCCTGTGAACATGGGGACCTGTTGGGAGTTGTAGTGCTGGACCAATCCCCCCACCCCCACCCTTCCTGTCGACGTGGGGGCCTGTTGGGAATTGTAGTGCTGGACAAATCCCCCCACCCCCACCCTCCCCGTCGACATGGGGGCCTGTTGGGAGTTGTAGTGCTGGACCTACCACCCCATCCACCCCCATCCTCCCTGTGGACATGGGGGCCTGTTGGGAGTTGTAGTGCTGGACCCACACCTTCCCCCACCCTCCCCCACCCTCCCTGTGAACATGGGGGCCTGTTGGGAGTTGTAGTGCTGGACCAATCCCCCCCACCCTCCCTGTCGACGTGGGGGCCTGTTGGGAGTTGTAGTGCTGGACCAATCCCCCGCACCCCCACCCTCCCTATAGATGTGGGGGCCTGTTGAGAGTTGTAGTGCTGGACCAATCCCCCCCACCCCCACCCTCCCCGTCGACATGGGGGCCTGTTGGGAGTTGTAGTGCTGGACCTACCACCCCATCCACCCCATCCTCCCTGTGGACATGGGGGCCTGTTGGGAGTTGTAGTGCTGGACCCACACCTTCCCCCACCCTCCCCCACCCTCCCTGTGAACATGGGGGCCTGTTGGGAGTTGTAGTGCTGGACCAATCCCCCCCAACCTCCCTGTCGACGTGGGGGCCTGTTGGGAGTTGTAGTGCTGGACCAATCCCCCCCCTCCCTGTCGACATGGGGGCCTGTTGGGAGATGTAGTGCTGGACCTACCCCCCCACCCTCCCCCATCCTCCCTGTGAACATGGGGGCCTGTTGGGAGTTGTAGTGCTGGAACAACCCCCCCACCCACCACCACCTTCCCTGTGAACATGGGGGCCTGTTGGGAGTTGTAGTGCTGGACCAATCCCCCCACACCCCCACCCTCCCTGTCGACGTGGGGGCCTGTTGGGAGTTGTAGTGCTGGACCTACCCCCTCCCCCACCCTCCCTGTGAACATGGGGGCCTGTTGGGAATTGTAGTGCTGGACCAATCCCGTCCCACCCCCACCCTCCCTGTAGACATAGGGGCCTGTTGGGAGTTGTAGTGCTGGATCTACCCCCCACCCTCCATGTAGACATTGGGGCCTGTTGGGAGTTGTAGTGCTGTATGATAGTGGTCATTGGTTTGTACTTACCAGCCTCACATCCCTCATCTATTCCTTTCAGGCTCTCAGGGTACAGTATGCCCAGCACCTTCTCCTCCCATTCGGCAAATGGTATGGGCTCCGGGTGAGTGCCGCCGCCAGTGTGGTGTGCCCGCAGGTGGTTCTTGGCCCTGATGCCTTTCACCCTTGCCTTGAGGTCGTGCCACTGCCTCTGGATCTCGTGTTTGGTGCGTGGCACGGTCCCTGAAGCATTCACTCTGGTCACTATCCTGTTCCACGTGTTGGTTTTGGTTGCCAAGGTGGTTTGCTGGACTAGGTTGCCGAATAGATGTGGTTCGACACGGATGATTTCATTCACCATGACCTTCAACTCAGTGTGTGCGAACTTGGGTTTTTTCTTGGGTGCAAGGTGTGGGTGGGGTGGGGTGGGGTGGGCAGGTGTGTGGTATGTAGGGATGGCGTTGTGGGGGTTTTGTGTGGTGGGTGTGCTGGTGTGCAGGTTGTATGTGTGTGTGTCTGCTGTTTGTGGTATTCTGCTTCTTTCTTCCAGCTGTGCTGTAATGCAAAGGATTGTGGTAATGGGAGGGATTCTTTTTATACTCTGTGTGGTTCTTGTGTCCCAGTGGTTGTTGGCAGTCAGGTGTTCTGTGGGTGTGGTGACTTGGGTGCTCTTGTTTGTGTTGGGGGGGGGCCTTGGGGCTTGTAGTTGTTGGTGGTGGGTCTTTCAGGTGGGTGGGTGTCCTGTTTGGTGTGTTTTCTATTTACTTCCGTCCACCATTTTAGAATCGGCTTGACGGCAGGGGTGATGTTCGTTTGGTCCTTCCGCAATTATGCTCCGTTTTCCGATGATTCCGCGGCGGTCGTGGGAGCTGGTGAGTTCCGTAGGGATTGCGGGGTTATCCTAATCGTGCGGCCGGACCCTCCACAGGTCGTGCGGCGGTTGGACCTGTTTTCGCGGTGTTTGCATCCGCGGCGGAGGGAATTTATGTTTTACTGTCTGCCTGTGGCGGTCTTTCATATGATCCATCTGCCGCGGTCGGCGTTTGATGTTATCCATCCGCCGCGGTCGGTGTTTGCTGTCAGTTATATCCTAATCGCTTCCGCGGATTATCAGCGGATCGGTCAGGAGTATTTTTCCCGCGACCATGGCGGACGGAACACGTTTCCGTCCACCATCCTAATCGACCCCTTGATGTAGATTGGAGTGGAAATAGTAAATTAAGTAGGTTTATTGTCCAGCACTACCCCAATTTAATGTCGATTGGATTGGGAATAGGAAAGTAATTAGGTTCAGTGTCAAGCACCTACCCCAATTTAAAGTAGATTTGAGTGGGAATAGTAAATTAAATTGGGTCAGTGTCCAGCACCTACCCCAATTTAATGTAGATTGGAGTGGGAATAGTAAATTATTAGGTTCAGTGTCCAGCACTTACCCTAATTTAATGTAGACTGGAGTGGGAATAGTAAATTAAACAGGTTCAGTGTCCAGCACCTACCCTAATTTAATGTAGATTGGAGTGGGAATAGTAAATTAATTAGGTTACGTGTCCAGCACTTACCCCAATTTAATTTAGACTGGAGTGGGAATAGTAAATTAATTAGGTTTATTGTCCAGCATCGACCCCAATTTATTGTAGATTGGAGTGGGAATAATAAATAAATTAGGTTTAGTGTCTAGCCCCTACCCCAATTTAATGTAGACTGGCGTAGTAATAGTAAATAAAATAGGTTCAGTGTCCAGCACCCACCTCAATTTAATGTATATTGGAGTGGGAATAGTAAATTAATTAGGTTCAGTGTCCAGCACCTACCCCAATTTAATGTAGATTGGAGTGGGAATAGTAAACTAATTAGATTCAGTGTCCAGCACATACCACAATTTAATTTAAACTGGAGTGGGAATAGTAAATTAATTAGGTGTATCGTCCAGCACCTACCAAAATTTAATGGAGATTGGAGTGGAAATAGTAAATTAATTAGGTTCAGTGTCCAGCACCTACCCCAATTTAATGTAGACTGGAGTGGGAATAGTAAACTAATTAGATTCAGTGTCCAGCAACTACCCCAATTTAATGTAGATTGGAGTGAGAATAGTAAATTAATTAGGTTGAGTGTCCAGCACCTACCCCAATTTAATTGAGACTGGAGTGGGAATAGTGAATTATTTAGGTTTATTGTCCAGCACCTACCCCAATTTAATGTAGATTGGAGTAGGAATAGTAAATGAATTAGGATTAGTGTCCAGCACCTACCCCAATTTAATGTAGATTGGAGTGGGAATAGTAAATTAATTAGGTTTATTGTCTAGCACTTCCCTCAATTTAATTTAGACTGGAGTGGGAGTAGTTTATTAATTAGGCTCAGTTTTTAATATATTTTATAATTAAATATATCAAGTGTTTTATGTTTAATTTAAATTACATTGTAAGTAATATTTAATTTATTAATTCTTAAATTTATTATAATATGTGTATGAAAATTATTATTGAAAGCAAATTTTGTATATGTTCTAAATAAACATATTCATTATGTGTTGTATTATATTTACTTTATCTAGTATATATATTAATTATAAGAGCAATTTTTAAATACATTTAAAGTAATAGCAATGTAAACGTAGTAAAAATAATACACATTTTATTTGCAACATTTTTAT
This sequence comes from Lissotriton vulgaris, assembly GCF_964263255.1. Taxonomy (NCBI): domain Eukaryota; kingdom Metazoa; phylum Chordata; class Amphibia; order Caudata; family Salamandridae; genus Lissotriton; species Lissotriton vulgaris. The sequence continues at coordinate 959,533,012 of NC_141698.1, forward strand.
TATATAAAATATGGAGTACATAAGTAAATCAAAATAGTATTTTTTAATAAACAGTAGCAATGAATTCACAATATACAAGTATTTGTATGTCTTTATTTAATACAAATCATTTTTTGTGTATATGTTGCAAAAAGTACATTATAGGAAAAGGAAAACAATATAGTGAACACAAATATATTTTACATTTGCAGATATTTTGTAGATATAGGTTGATGCATTCTTATTTTTCCTTTTGACATCTTGTTAATTAGTACATTTTTTGTTGTAAGTTTACATATTGGTTTCACATTTAAATCATGTTATAAATGTTAACATAAATTGCTAAATATGTATTTACATAATATACTGTTAATATTTTACAATACAGTTTGCACAAAAATAACATATTTGAGAATTATAACATACATTCCATTTATTTATATTATTATTATTAATAGTGAATTATTACTATTAATAAGTATTACATGTTATAATCATATTTTACAAATAAATACAATTAATACATTCATTTAGTAATTGTGTTAAACATACATATTTTTATAATTATAATATTAAATATTATTATGTAATAATAATTAATTTTATAATTGTACAATATATGAAGAAAATACTATGGGCCCCCATTAGGATGGCGGGCGGACTTTGTCTGCCTGCCATCCTCAAGGTGAAATGGACTGCCCGCCATAAGGGCGGGGGTCCCGTGGGGGTAACTAGGATGCGCCCACCACAGTGGCGGGCACATCCCGTATTGTTAACATTGAGGCGGGCGGTGCTGAAAGCACCGCCTGCCGAAATGCTAGAAATACATGTTGTGCATTTCAAAGCACAACGTGACAGGCACAGCACGGTGCCTGCCATGCTGTTCTTTGAAAGGCAGGGGGGTACAATAAGTACCCCCCATGTGCACCCCCCACCCCCCGGAGTCCATGGGGGCCCGCAGGGAGCCCCCGAAGCAGACTTTGCATACCATTGCCGCCATGGAAAGGCATTCACAACAGCACATTCAAATATGGCTGGGGGTGTCTGAAAGACACCGCCACCATATAGAACCACATATTGACCGAGCGGAAAAGCGGCATACGGTCTTTTCGTCCACCGCGGAGCCCCCAGCCATTATAATATGGCTGGGGGTCTTTCCTGCATGGATGGCGGGCAGATCGCCCCCACCAGGCCGGAGGTGGCTACCGCCGGCCTTGTGGGGGCAATCTGCCCGCCATCCTAATGGGGCTCTATATTTTTACAGATATAGGGGTCGATTAGGATCGCGGACGGACTTGTGTCCGTCCGCGACCCCAGAGCAGGAGGGAACCTCCGCATGGCATGCGGAGTTCCCTCCTGTGCAATTAGGATGTGACCGCCACCCTGGCGGTCACATCCTCTATTTTTAACATTGCAGCGGGTGCAGCTTCAAGCTGCACCCGCGGCAATGTTAAAAATGCACGCATTGCATTTGCATGCAGAAAGAGGCAGGCACCGAGCGGTGCCTGCCGCTTTCTGCATGCAAATGCAGGGGGGTACCATAGGTACCCCCCATGTGCACCCCCCACCCCCCCTTCACCTAGGGGGCCCGCAACGGGCCCCCGCAGTGAAGATCCGTATCCTTTTCCGCGGCGGAAAACCCGCCGCGGAAAAGCACTTTTTAAAGCCCATCCTGATATGGTGGACGGTGTCCGAGAGACACCGTCACCATATCAGAGCTTTTCCGCCAGCCATCCTAATGTGGCGGTGGGTCCTTGGTCAGTCCGCTGCGGTTTTTCCGCATCCTCTGGGCCGGCGGTGGCTTCCGCCGGCTCCGAGGATGCGGAAAAACCGCAATCATAATCCACCCCTAAATATACAATTTAAAAAAAATTAGAATAATGGTATTTTAATTTTAAATAATTATTTTGGGGCCGATTCCGATTCAGTAAAATGCCCTCCGAATAGCCGTACAGAATTGTTTTCAAGTACGAATCGTATGCAGAACCATATCTGTACGTACGATGTAGTACGATATATACCCAAAGCAGTTCTCCGTACAAATTGTACCGAAGACCGAACAACTCACTAATCCGCATGAATCGCATTCGTAGCGCGCAGTACGCGATGTCCGTACGGATCGAAGCTGCATTTTCTGACCAAGCAAGTACGAATCGTATCGACAACACTCCGTACGACTCTTTTTCGAAAAGCAGATTTCGCCTTAAAATGCGTACGAAACGGACCCCCCCCGGGTACAGTGCGTACACCCCATGATTGCCGGGGTACAGTGGATCGGGGTACGGTACGTACACCCCTGGATTTCAGGGGTACGGTGCGTATTTCCCCTTGCGTACACCCCATGATTGTAGGTGTATGGACCGTAGGGGTACGGTTCGTACACCCTAAGGTCGTAGGTGTACGGTACGTACACCCGGTGCATACACACCTTGATTTTAGGCGTATGTGATAGTGTTGCCCTCCATCCAAATTGCTTATAAACGTCATTTACCGTACGAATGGCGTACTGATTCCCCGGTCCGGATTGTACTTGGCGGGTCGTATGCCATTTTTATGAATCGTATGGTTAACTGTGCGGGTCGATGTCGTACAAATTTACCCTTCATTTTTGTACGGTTCACAATGATTCTAACTTATTTTCTCACAACGGATCGTACTACGCGATTTGGACGGATCCGTACGATTCGTACGGAAACGGCTACGAATACGAATCATCGTACGGATTTGTTTCCCGAATCGGAATCGACCCCTTAATGTTAAATAAATTATTTAGTAATTTATTTAACATTTATTTGGTTGACACCTTTTTTTGGGTCTTATTTTGTAACCGCTCGTTGTCTTTTTGGGGTATTTTGGAAGGTAAGAGTTATTTTCTTTAAATTAAAAGTATTTTAAGTGTGTTTGGAAGGTAGTAGTCTTGTGTTTAGGGTGTGTGGAGTTACGTTTTAGAAGTTATGGTGTTTGTAGTTGTTAATTTAGGTATTAATTTTTATTGACGTATTTTGGATTTACCGCCTAGTTAGAATCTGTGTGTTTGTATGTAGTTACTTCAATTTTGTGTTAATGATGTATGTAATAGTGTTTTAAAGTGTATTATTTGTACTTTTGTGTGGGTGGGAATGTTTGTTTCTATTCTAGGTTTTTGAAGAAAGCGTTTTCGTTTTATGGAGTTTTGCGTTTTTTTACTAAAAGGAAGTGTATTTTAGTTATTTTAACTAATATTCTTTTTACCCCCCCCCTTTATTATTCGGTTTTCCTGGAGTGGTTTTGAATCTTTTTTTTAAGTTTTTAGGTTTTTTATTGATATTGGATTATCGATTTCTTCTGGATGTTCGAGTTTTTGGCACAGTTGTATTTTTGCATTGTTGGAGTCTATTTTTAGACATTTATAACTACCAGGATTATTTTGGAGGAGTTGGAGTTTCGTATTACAGCAGTGGAAAAGGTAAGTGTTTTTAATTATATTTTATTGTGGGAGGGGAAATTATGTTATTTTTATATTGTCGTTGTCTTGTTGTTTTGTTGTGTTATTATTTTGTCCGTATATATATATATATATATATATATATATATATATATATATATATATATATATATATATATATATATATATATATATATATATATATATATATATATATATATATATATATATATATATATATCTCTGCCTTATGGCTCCCTCCTTTCCCTTGTAGGCGCTGCTGGATGTGGTTGCGTCACTCCCTCCGTCTTTCTTTCCTCGAGGGGGAGAAAATTGTTGAAAAAGAAAACATATGAGCAAGGTGCCAGGAGCACTGAAACGCGTAGATCTTTGTTTGTTTCCAAGCTGTTAAAAGATTGAATAAAACAATTGTGGAAGGCAGCGAGTGTGCGCCCAATTCTTTCGCCCAAACGGAGGAGTGTGCTATATATATATATATATATAGATATATAGATAGATATGTTGTGGGGAGCACAACGCTCTACTGGGAATTGGCCACCACCAAACACCAGGACTCCACTGTCATCCATTTTGTCAGAACAGGCACACCCCCTCACAGGGACGCAGAGTCAGAAGAATGGAAATGAGGGCATGCTGGGGAGGGGGTGTAGCCCAGAGCATGGTGGGACTTGCAGTCACTCACAAACCTCAGCTACCTACATGGCTCAGCAAGCCCACACTGCACCATGCTCACCTCACAGGGGGTGGAAATGGGCTGGCAGGTACCCTCGGACTGGGCTCTGTTGTGGGGAACACAAGGCCCGCTGGGAATTGGACAGCATCAAACACCAGAACTCCACTGCCTGCCATCTTGACAGAACAGGCACACACCCTCACAGGGAAGCAGAGTCAAATGTTAACAGGGATTACACTCCTGTGTCATCCACCTGATGGCCCTTGAGTACTAATGACCATGTACATCGAACTTCATACATGAGCTGGGTGTGCGCACACATCAACATGCACATGGAAAGGCTTCATGTTGGCAGGACAATGTGCTACCACAATATCAATTTCTGTCTGTGTAACGACTGAAGACAATGCAGTGTTCATGCATGCATCCTGGCGTCCCGTTGCAAATGTCATGTATAATAAACAGTGTTACAAAGATCAAGGAGGGGTGAATGATCCACTCTTCCTGTGCAACCTGGTTCATTACTAATTATGTTGTCCCCATTGAAAGCCTCACATATGTACACATGCGTAGTACGTGATATCATGCTTTTCCACATCAGTGTACTGTAGCAGCAGCATCATTGGCTCCCCATTGTTGCAAATATGCTGTACTTCCCCCTGGAGGTAACCTGGCTGGTTCCCCAGAGATGAAAACTGAGAGAGTGTGTCTGTGCTCAAGGACTCCGAGTCAAAATTACACACAAAACAAAAAGGCAACGGAAAAATGTTGAACATTGTGATGTATGAAGTTACAAACAAAGGTGTTGTGTGTGTGAATCCAGCTACTCATCCACCGCACCAGGGTTGGTCACTGTTGGTGAACATATTGCAGCCCTATGTGATCCTAGAGCTAATATCTCCTCTGGACACCACTGGGAAAGCAGGCAGTCTACCTCCAGGTGGAGGCACATCATATTTGCAGTAATGGTGATCCAAATGAAATGTTGCTACAGTGCACTGAGGCGGCAATCCAAGAAGCACCGCCCCATTCCTGTAGACGTATAGGAGAGAATTTACTAAGGAATGAAATCATGTACATACCATGGTTGCACATGATGAGTGATACCTTGCCACCTCCTTCATTGTTAGTACTACCCATTGCAAGATGAATGTATCAGTACCTCTCCCTCCCTCCCTGTTGCAATAAACAGACTCTGGTGGAGGATGAGCTCTCTGGTGTTGATCTGGCTCTGTCCTCTCCGGATGACGAAGATCAACCTGGCACCTCTGGTGTGAATAATCAGGCAGTCCCACCATCACAAATACCTGCACCCCCTACAGCCACACCAACAACATCTGGCCACAGACCTAACCCCACCGCCAACACCAACAGACCTAGGACACCAAGTTCTAACAGCAAAGGGCCACCGGCCACCGGCCACCCAGGAAGCTATGAACAATGACACCAGTAGCAACACCCAAGGGGGCCCAAGGTCAACTGTGCTTGCCACCACAGGTCCAGCCGTGTGTCTAGTGGTGGTAGGAGTGGTGTTAGGCAGAGGTCACGGTCTGGAGAGGGGCCTGACCTGCCTGATGACCCCCAACTGGTACGCATCATAGATGCATACCAGGATAGCACCGGAGGATTCACCCAGGTAGTGGGGATCCTCAAGGACATGCAACAGGAGTAGGCTGGCATTCATGAACGCATGGAAGCCAAGTGGGAGAAAGTTACTGGTGTGCTAAGTGACTTGTCTTGACTTGTCTCCACCAGAACAGCAGCAATATGTCCACACCTCTCTGTGTGCCCACAACATCTCTTGGAGCAACATCTGCAAATGCCACAGCGAGGAAGGCTGAATCTGGTGGATAGGTGAAATGAAGTTGCTGAGGCAGGTAAGTAATTAACTTCTTGTTTTATTGCAAACAGGACAGAGAGACAACGAAGCACAATCTCTCTGTCTGCATCCTCCTAACTATCGTCCCCTCCATTCCAGAACTTCTCCACATAGGAGTTCCATTCTGCATCATAAATGGAACTCAACAAGAGTCCGATGCACCTGAGGATCCCCCCCAGAAGAAGAAGAGGGGTCATCCGAAGAAGGACAAGTGAGCCACAGTTGTCCCAGCACACGCCCCAAGAACCCAGAACCTGTTTTGGATATTGGTCTTTGTGTGCTAAGCGTTCACCTTGTTGCACATGACACAACTCCCCAACATGAAACGGAGGGCCCATGTTGTACTAATGTAGAAGATGAATGGGGATTTCACTCTGGACATTTCATCTACCAATACTTCCAACTCAGATGTGAAAGGCGGCAGACCCGAGAGCAGAGGACGGCCTGGGACCAGGGTTCGATTCCCGGCGCGGCAGGTTTCTGGACCAGGGTCAGCGGACTCGATAATTCTCTCGCCTCGGTGCCCACTCTGATCAGCGATCACACTCGGCAACTCTGGGCATTAGCTTGCCTCATCTTCACTAACGGCCCCACCAGACCGCCGGGGATGCCTGGTCTCACCCTGGAGATACCCATTAAGGGACCATCTCTCTGGGAAGCCAGGAAGGGTTTCACAGCGGTCGAAGCGCCTTGGGACCCTCCGGGTAAGTAGTGCGCTATATAAATGCCTATACATTACATTTACATTTACAACTTTTGATTCTAAATGTCAGATACAGCACTATCTCCACACATGTATGTAAATAAACTCACTATTACACTGTACTTGCTTATGTTGTTATTAAAACTTGGTATGTGTCATGGAGATGATGAAATGCTGAAGTACACAGTGCATGCCGACTACTACAGCAATGTCATTACCGTAATGTGACTCATGTTGATGTGACACCTATGAGGGAGACACACCAATAGGGCACCACAACATACTCACCATGGACATGTGACACATTGACTACAAAGATGTTTACAAGATATACGGTGGAATGCACAGACACCACACCTTTCCACAGTCACTGCTAACAAGCCCACAGGTGAGGTAACCAAATGTCAGTCAGGTGTGTGAAGACAGGCGACACACATAGCTAATTGATGCACAGGTTCATTACAAATCAGAAACAAGTTTATTACACAACAGTATCAAGGTGAATCCACATGACAGTGGGCACACGGTCACCAAGTGTCATCAAATGGTGCTTCAGGGGTGTCAGGCACATCACATGATGGCATACTAGAAGTGCCACCCTGGCATTGGATTCTGGTTGTCGGTGTCAGACTTGACCAGGCGACTGCCAAAGTACCTTGGGAGGGACAGAAATGAGATACAGTCAGGAGCACACCAGAACAGGATGGAAATGCAATAAACATGTCACAAGAAACCTACACAGTAACACATCAGCATTTCAACACCATTGTGGACTACAGACCATCTGACAGGACACATCACTGCACGCATCCAATCAAGTACCACACGGACAAACTCTAGCAGCAACTGAGCTGCACCAACACATCACAGGATAACTCAGGACATTGATATGACAACCCTGTGAACTCACATTCAGCTCAAGAAGTTGTTGATGAGCTGTGTGCGGACATCACCCTCATCATCATCATCACTGGCCTCATGGCCCAGGCCACAATCCTCCAAAGGTGGTGGATGTTGGTCCTCGTCATCCAGGATGAGAGGCACCTTCTTTCGCACAGCCATGTTGTGGAGCATGCACTAGACGATGATCATCTTTCACACCTTAGCGGCCCATATGAGAGGGCACCTCCGGTCTTGGCCAAGGCAGGGGAAGCGGCTTTTCAGGAGACCAAAGGTACGCTCAATAACTCGCCTGGTTCTGCCATGTGCCTCATTGTAGCGCATCTCGGAGGCTGTCAAATGGTTCCTCATGGGTGTCAGCAACCACAGCATGTTGGGGTATCCACAGTCACCTACATACAAAGAATCACCTATTAATTGAGTATTGTAAGGGGGTGAGAGACAAAACTTGCAAGACACACACAATGGTGAACAGTACACACAAACAAGCCAGGCACACTGGTTTGGCATCTGTGACATCATCAACGGTATGCGACTCCTCCCCAAGATGTATGCATTGTGCGCCGAACAAGGGAAACATACACAAACATGTGTAATCACCATGTCTGCCAGACATACCACCTGAGCATTGATAGAGTGGAAATGTTTCCGATTGCGGCATGTCTGTTCCTGTGCCCGTGGTGGTATCAGGGCCACATGTGTGCCATTGATTGTGCCTATCACGTGTGGCATCCTCCCCAGTCCATAAAAGGCATCCTTAATCTCTGCGAGTTCACCTGGGTGAGTGCTGTTGGTTATGGACACATATGTCACCTTCATACCCTGCCACATGTCTGAACTGGGGTGGCAGAGTGGGCTAAAGAACGGTGATGGATTAAACCCAGATCTTTTGACTGGGTGTGAGTGTTTGATTGGTTCAGATGCTCCGTCCATTACCACCCCCTTTTGTACCACTTTTGGCCGCCATAAGTGTGGCAGGGTATGCTCAGACGTGAGTCCCTTGCTCACTTTGCCACCGGATTCAAGCAAGCTGGGCTGAAGACGGCTGGAATGCCAGAAACCAGTCCTCGGAAGCTTGTTTCCGGTCCAGGGTAGGCATGGCTTGGCAGTTCGGGCTGGACTGTTCCCATGAGGCACAGGGTCAGACTGATTTGCATATAGCCATGTCTGAACTGGGGTGGCAGAGTGGGCTAAAGAACGGTGATGGATTAAACCCAGATCTTTTGAATGGGTGTGAGTGTTTGATTGGTTCAGATGCTCCGTCCATTACCACCCCTTTTGTACCTCTTTTGGCCGCCATAAGTGTGGCAGGGTATGCTCAGACGTGAGTCCCTTGCTCACTTTGCCACTGGATTCAAGCAAGCCGGCCTGAAGACGCTGGAATGCCAGAAACCGTCCTCTGAAGCTTGTTTCCGGTCCAGGGAAAGCATGTCTTGGCAGTTCGGGCTGGACTGTTCCCATGAGGCACAGGGTCAGACTGATTTGCATATAGCCATGTCTGAACTGGAGTGGCAGAGTGGTCTAAAGAACGGTGATGGATTAAAACCAGATCTTTTGACTGGGTGTGAGTGTTTGATTGGTTCAGATGCTCCGTCCATTACCACCCCCTTTTGTAGCCCTATTGGTGGGGTGGCATCAGTGATAGAGCACATTACACATATGGGTGGGGTGGCATCAGTGATAGGTAAAATGGCCCATGGCCACCACTACTGCCACCCCACCATATGGGTGGCAACCGAAACACTCCTGAGGCGGAAAGCCGGGAGAATCTGCTCGATATTTTTAAAACTGTGATTTTGACTTTGTGTATTTTAAAGCACCTTGCACCCACTTAGAGCACCTTTCTGACCTGTTTGCAGCTGGAGAAGCACTAGCACAGCGGACTCTAGCGCTGTTGCAGGTGGGGAAACCGCGCTGCCGCTATCGCACGCTCGACCCTCAAGCCACGCCCATTTTGAGGCCACGCCCACTTTCGCGGACCTATTTAGTCGCGCTGACTCACTAGCGCGCCTAACAACCGAAACACTTCTGAGGCGGAAAGCCGGGAGAATCTGCTCAATATTTTTAAAACTGTGATTTTGACTTTGTGTATTTTAAAGCACCTTGCACCCACTTAGAGCACCTTTCTGACCTGGTTGCAGCTGGAGAAGCACTAGCACAGCGGATTCTAGCGCTGCTGCAGGTGGGGAAACTGCGCTGCCGCCATCGCGCGCTCGACCCTCAAGCCACGCCCATTTTGAGGCCACGCCCACTTTCCCTGACCTGTTTAGTCGCGCTGACTCACTAGCACGCCTAACAACCGAAACACTCCTAAGGCGGAAAGCCGGGAGAATCTGCTCGATATTTGTAAAACTGTGATTTTGACTTTGTGTATTTTAAAGCACCTTGCACCCACTTAGAGCACGGACTCTAGCGCTGTTGCAGGTGGGGAAACAGCGCTGCCGCCATCGCGCGCTCGACCCTCAAGCCACGCCCATTTTGAGGCCACGCCCACTTTCCCTGACCTATTTAGTCGTGCTGACTCACTAGCGCGCCTAACAACCGAAACACTCCTGAGGCAGAAAGCCGGGAGAATCTGCTCGATATTTTTAAAACTGTGATTTTGACTTTGTGTATTTTAAAGCACTTTGCACCCACTTAGAGCACCTTTCTGACCTGGTTGCAGCTGGAGAAGCACTAGCACAGCGGATTCTAGCGCTGTTGCAGGTGGGGAAACCGCGCTGCCGCCATCGCGCGCTCGACCCTCAAGCCACGCCCATTTTGAGGCCACGCCCTCTGCCTCCATATCAATGTGCCCTTCCCGGACGCGCAGCGGGCGAGCGCAGCGGACGCGCCGACTTCGCGCCGAAGTCGCGCCTAAGTCAAGCCCGTCTGCGCCCGTCCGTGATCGTACGCTGTCCAGGGCCATACCCCATGCCCCTCGGGATGGCTACATACGGTGGAACAGGCAGGAACTACTTACCTTACGCTGCAATACCAATGAGTCCTGCAAGCATAATTTACGAGTGGAAGACAACATAGGCTGCAAACTCTGTCCCTTCTCCTATGACCTTGGTAAGAATCCGACCGGCACGGACTACATTATGCACTGCGGCCTACTTAATGTACGATCATTAAGGAAACACAAGTTAGACCTATATGATCTACTCACTGAGAAACAGTGGGATCTTGTGTTTCTAACAGAGACATGGTTAGATAATGATTCTACATCGGATGCCCTTGAGGCACTTCCAGTAGGATACACAATACATAGACAGGACAGACCCATAGGCAGAGGAGGGGGCATTGCAATTGTAGTCCGTGGAAGCTTGCAATGCCAACTAGACAACTCTCCCATCCTAGACAGTGAGGCAGGGAGCTTCACTATTAGAGTGAACAATAGCTACACGCTAAGGGCATGCTAATCTATAGACCCCCAGGCCCTATAGCCAAGTTTGAGGAGAGTCTAATTGAAGGCTTTATGGAGACCGCACTATGCAAAGACAAATTTCTGGTACCAGGAGACGTCAATTTACATCTTAATACCCAATTAGATAGTGCTAGCAAGAATTTCAGTCAAGCATTAGGAGCCCTCCAACTGAATCAAATTGTTAGCGGTCCAACTCATCAGTTGGGTCACCTGCTGGATCCCATATTTGTCAACTGGGGGGAAGTAGAAGCCATGACCCCTATACCCATCCCTTGGTCGGATCATTATTTAGTCCCTTTTACTATACGAATTCCTGGAAGTAGACCCCCGCAGCCAACAACAGTGTATCACCTCAGGCGGAAATGGGCTACCTTCTCCCAGCTCAAATTCTGCGAGGCGCTGACTAAAGGGGGGAGCCCTGGGGGGGACGATGCTGACACGGCCAATACTGATCTTTGCAAACGCATTAATGAGGCACTGGATTGCACAGCTCCTCTTCTAAAAACCAAATCTGGTGGCCGTGTTCAAAAAACTGCCCCATGGTTCAATGATGAATTAAGAGTCTTGAAAAATACACTGAAGAGAAACTAAAGAGAATGGCGTAGGACTTTCTCCAAAGAAACCAGAATCGCCTACTTGACTGAGAGGCGACTTTACCATAGCCTAATTAGAAAGTCAAAAACAGCATATTATACTACTAGAATCAGTGAAGCTAGTAATTCAGCGAAAGTGCTGTTTTTGCTCTACAAAACTCTTTCGAGCGGAAAATCAGCCACTGTCCCAGATGACTGTTCGCCCGAATCGTGCGATAAAATCGCAGACTTCTTTTCAGAAAAAATAGCCAAAATCTACTCGGCATTTCCAACGCAGCCCATAACTGGGACAGAATTTGTCGAAAGCCAAAGGGAATGGGGAGACAGACACAGACTGACCAACTTTGTTACCCTGCCTCCAGAAGATCTCCTAAAAATTTGCAGATCTGTGAGGTCGGGTTCTCCACGGGACCCTACCACACCTAAACGTTTGGCAGATAGTCTGATGGTATTGGAACCTTACATCAGACATCTATTAAACGTGTCTTTTAGCACCAAGACCGTACCGAAAGATTGGAAAAAGGCGGTGGTTCTACCCCTAAGGAAGAAACCAACCATCAGTTTTGAGAAACTAGAGAACCTCCGTCCAATTTCACTTCTACCCTATCTGGCCAAAGTAGCCGAAAAAACAGTTAATATGCAATTGATGGACTTCGTGGAAAAGGCTGCCTTATTACATGATACTCAATTTGGCTTCCGTCCCCGCCATTCTACGGAGTCTGCGCTCCTAACAGCGGTGGAGACCCTACGTCAGGGGGCGGTTGAGGGTCATACCATGGCCCTCATCCTATTGGACCTGAGTGCAGAATTCGACACTGTAGCTCATGCCAACTTGCTACAGTGTCTGGATAATGGAGGAATATCTGAAGCTGCACTCCAATGGATCCAATCCTTCCTGACTGGAAGAAGCTTTCAAGTCCGCCAGGGTGACTACTACTCTAGAGACATAGGATTGGGCCAGGGCGTTCCCCAAGGATCGTCCCTGAGCCCAACCTTATTTAATCTTTATGTCTCTCCTGTGGCTCAGATTGCCGTGAGTCATGGATTGAACATTGTGTCATACGCCGATGACACGCAGCTGGTCATCTCCCTCTCACGAGCACCCGGACTTGCTTTGGACAGTTTCAGGACTTGCATGCAAGATCTTCAACCTGGATGTCCACCAACTGCCTTAAACTAAACGCCAACAAGACCGAGGTGCTCGTGGTGGGGGGGGATCCATCTGTCTGGTCATCGGCGTGGTGGCCCCCATGCTTAGGTGAGGCTCCTATGCCCCGTCAGGAAGTTAAAAACCTTGGTGTGTGGCTCGATGCTGATCTGTCTTTTGGACCCCAAATAGACCGAGTGGCGGGTGTCTGTTTCAGCATTTTAAAAACCCTACGAAAGGTCCTCACTCCCCTCCCGTAGTCCGCCCGGAGAACGCTGGTACATGCCCTAGTTACATCACGCATGGACTACGGCAACCTACTGTACCTGGGAGCCACCTGCAAGGCAATAAACCGCCTCCAGGTACTACAGAATGCGGCAGCCCGCCTCATATTAAAAACCCCAAAAAGATCGGATTCCAAAGCTGCCCTTCAGACCCTCCATTGGTTGCCAGTGAGAAGCAGAGTGGAATTTAAAGCCCTCTGTACCTGTCACCGCATTCTTGCTAAGAAAGCGCCAACACCACTTCAGAACTTAGTCACCAAGTATGTTCCATCACGCGCTCTACGCTCCTCACATGGAGGCCTACTTAAGATCCCTAGGGTTAAAAGGGCCCGCATGGGTGGACGCTCTTTCCGCCATTTGGTAGCGAAGAGTTGGAACGCCCTGCCTCTTAATCTCCGCCTTGACCCATCTGAATCCAGCTTCCAGAAGAACTTAAAAACACCTATTCTCAAGATAATTGGGCTCACTCCTTACTACTGCTCTGAGTCTTTCAGTTGTAGCGCGGGGATACGCTTCCTAGCGTAACCAAGCGCTCTATAAACTTCCCTTAATAATAATAATCAGTGATAGAGCACATGACACATATGGGTGGGGTGGCATCATTGATAGAGCACATGACACATATGAGGGGGGCATCAGTGATTGAGCACATGACACATATGGGTGGGGTGGCATCAGTGATAGGTAACATGCCCCCATGGGTGGGGTGGCAGTAGTGGTGGCCATGGGTTCCCTGAGGAGGCGTGGTACTGGTGGACAGGGTGTGGACCCCCTGGGTTTGTTTGTAGGGTGGGTGTCAGACTTAAGGCCTGCGCCGTCCGCTTCTGTTCCTGATCCGGTCATATATGTACAGGACTGGTATGACCTGCGCAATTGGATTCATGCTCGATTTCGATCCGTGGCTAGCTGCTCCATTTCAAATCTGTTGAATGGGTTAATGGGGCGAATCGGAGTTGATATGCAGCTCTTCCAGGTGCTGTGATGTGCTGTACGTGGTGACCCGTCCAGAACGTAGGAACAGCGCATGGTACTTGCCCGGCCGGAAGTAGCAGTGTTTATGGTGCCGTGCAGCGCAAATTGAGTATTTCCGGGTCATGCTCGGACGTAAATTGTAGATGGAGTCAGAGCGTGCGTGTCGGTCAGGAATTTGGCACTTTCCCGCATGGTACTTCCTCGCCCGGACGGTCCCGCTCCTGGTACGGTTCGGCCGTAAGGTAAGGCTACTGACACGTCTCGAAGGGATGACTGATCGACATCGGAATGGGCCCCTAAGTGTTGATTTTTGTAAATGTCTCCACAGACATTGGTTGAAGTGGAAGTAACATCCTTGTATAGATGTCCGAGGGTATATTTTGAGGCTGGAGTTTATCATGGCTTGTTCAAAGTCGCTTGTTTCTTCCCCTATTTTATTCAACGTTTCTGTGTATGCTGAAGTTTGTTTGTTTGGTAACAAACAATATATAAATGTAATGCAAGTGTTATGGTAATGCCCATGAATAGTATAAGGCATATGCTAAAAGTGCCATCCATCATCCATATTTGGCTTTCTTTTAGTTTCTTTATATTGTTTGCTGTAGCAAGCATAATTATCCTTTTATCTTTATTGTTGTTGTCATAGAAGATGAAAGGTTCATCATTATGTGTTATAGTAAGTTCAGGTCTAATTATAACCTCTTGTAAAGTTGTAGGTGTAGGTATTGCTGGTCGTGTAGATTTTTTTGTTCTAGCTATTGTTCTTTTTATAGAAGATATTGTTGGTAATGGCCTCTTGCTTCTCTAGGTACTCTAGGTAATAGTTCTTTAAGTATTACACTTTTTGGTAGTTCTGAGGTTCTACTTAATTCTTTAGTGTTTTCTAGAGTTGATCTAACCTCTATTTCTGAGATATTTGGTGGATGGTTGTGCTCACTTGTATGTATTACACTTGTTTCCCTGGTTGTTGCCCGCCCATAACATTTGTTTGAGTAATACTTAGAACATTTCCAGTTTACTTTAAGCCCTGTTTGTTTTTCCTGGGTATAAACGTACCCCATATAGCACAATAAAAATTTCCCTTTCTTAGATGTCATGAATTTGGCATCTTCAGTCATTGTGGAGTACCAAAATCTAGAAAAAAAATATATAAAATGATATGTAAATCTACTTTATACATTATACATGAGTAATAATGTATGCAGTTTTAGTATATACTTACCAACTATTATTTAGTTGAATTTGAATGCAGATTTGTCCTTGTTCAGTGACTGTTTTTCTGTTATTTAGTCGTCTGTGAAAATAAAGTAAAGCATATTTTAGTCTTTGTTTTTAATTTATATGTGATGTTGGTGTTTTGTAGGACACAGTATTTTTTGATTAATGTTTAACTTTTATTTTATAAACAATTTCTACAAGTTATAAAAATGTTGGAAAACTCTGTAAAAAACTTTATCTTAAACAATGTTATACAGTATGCATGAATAATATCAAATAGACATTTATTATATACCTACCAACTGTTATTTAGTTGAAGTTGCATGTAAATGTTTTCTTCTTTTGCTGCTGCTGTTCTTTTTTAGTGGTCTGTGGAAAGAAAGTCAAGTATATTTAATGCTATGTTTTTCATTTATATGTGGTGGTGGCGTTTTTTAGGACAATGTTTACATTCTCTATGTTTTAGATATATTTTATACACTTTTTTTACCAGATTTAAAGTCTGAATGGAGTTGTTATGATGGTTAGGACATTTTAGGTGTTTAGTTCAGTTTTAGTTACATTAAATGCAAAAAAAATGTAAAGTATACTTACTTTTGCAGTTAGCTGTTTTTGCAAGTTGAAAATGTTCTTATTGTTTTTATAGTTATATCTGTTATGGAAATATAAAGAGATAAAACATATAATTTAGTATTTTTAGTAAGTAATAAAAATGTAGTTTACATTTTACTTAACAGTTTATTTAGAAATGTTTATTTACTTACTTTTTGTTATTTGTAGTTGGCTTAATTTTAGAAGAGTCTTTGAGGTTGTAGAAAATCTGGCAGAGTTTCTCCTTCCTGATTTTTAGGTTGAAGGTGCAATAGTTTTCAGTTCAGTTCTTTATATAGTGAGTATTTAATTAGTTGTATGTTATTGGTCATATTTATTTATTTGTGTTTCTATTGGTTCATTTGAATTTTTTTTACTTTGGCAATTATATTAGTTGTATGTAAATTGGCAACTTCGAGATTTTGCATTTTTTATTCTTTCTTGAAGGACATTATGAAGGTATTTTCTTTTAAAAGAAAAGGTATTATATTTATTTTAACTATTGAAGAAGTTGAGTATATTTTTTTAAATATTTTTGTTTCTGTAGTAGTTTCTTTTGTATTGTATGAATTGTGTTAGTTATTTTTGTTCAATAACTTTAATGTGATATGAGTGTATATTTAATTTATTTGAATTATAGTGTTGAAAATACTAATTTTCATGTATTTTAGAGTTGTCAATATTTTGTTATTGACGATATTATTGATGTCTATATTTAATTTTTGATATATTGGATTTGTACTATGTTTATAACCTTCGATATTTTGTATTACGATATTTGTGTTTGCGATTTTTGTGTGGTCGATATATTTGCATTACGATATTGTGCTATCAATATTTTTGTATTTTTATCAATAAGTATAGAACGTCGATATTTTAGTTATCGATATTTAGAACTCGATATTTGTGTATGTCGATTTTTTGACTTTCGATAATATGTCAGTGATTCCTTGTGAATATGCCCCACAGTTACTTCTCTTTGCTTCAACTACCTTAAGACTATAGCCTAATATAAGTAATTACTTTGCAGTGCAATGTTGCATAGCAGTTTAAGGGAAATAGCATTATGAGGCAAATTAATAAATATATGTAAAAGACTGAATAATAATTTTCTTCTTATTTGCCCAAATGTCTGCCTCACCACTTTAAGTACAATGTTTTGTGGTGGACAACAAGTTATCATTTTAGGCACATGTGATGTGTCGGTTTGCAGTCTCCCTGCTCATATCCATTTCACCCTACACTAACTCCATTGCCATCTTTTAATTATCTATCTCATCTCATTCTTTGTGTCCCTCCGTTCTTTGTCACTTTCCAACCATTGCTGCATTTTTATCTCTGCCTCTTTCTCTGTGCTTCTCCCTCTTTCTGTGCCCAAACACTCTTTTCTCTTTCTTTCACTCTCAATTATTTTATCAAACAGAGATCTCATAGTCAGTCACAAGTATGTAAAACCCACTTCTGCTGAGTAAGTTATGTATTGGTTCTGGATCTTCAGGTTCCATGGATGGAAGTTGAGGCAAGCCCTGGAGGCAACAACTGTCGGTCCAATACTCAGCTGCGGCAGGCACAGGTAAATGCGGTAAGGCGGGGGACGGCGCGGCAGGGGAAAAGCCAATGGACGACGGAATAGGTGTTATTCATTTATTTATTTATTGATACTTATTCTGCTGTCTGTCGAGTACAAGCAGCAGACCAGCCAAGGATGTACTGTAAGCCTTTTCACACTTGCATCTTCTTTGCAGATCATTTATTTGCAGGAAATGAGGCACAATAACATGGCTAGTGTGGCAATGAAAAGTCTTAGAACCAGTTTACATACCATGTCTCAGAGCATTTGGACCTCAATGGATGGTATAGCTTGAGACCTATCATTAGTTTGCATTCCAGGGGATGGGCACTTACTGGGTTGCCTGCGATCGGGGAATGACCTCCTGAGATAGCAAGTCTAAAGCAATTAATCAAGAGATTGCTGACCCCATCTCTGCCTGTTGGGAGAGAAAATTCAAAACCAGAACAATGACTGCCCTCATGGGATCCACTTGCCTCACCACATAAACTTCCCCAAGCTGGCCAGGCTAATCTGTACTTTTGGTGCACTCTTGCAACATTGCCCAATGAAGAAGGAAGATTCCTACAAAATCCCTGGTCGATACCATCCTTTTCTTAAATGCGCCATGCCATGTGATGATGGTTAAGGGCCTTCCGCGGAGGTTCTCTAGTCTTACTGCTCAAATATTTATAAACCTTCCTGCCCGTCACTGACGCTCTATTTTGAAAGACATCTTTCAAAGGACCTTTATTGCACCTGGATTCTTTAAAGGGTAGCTCTCTTCATGTGGGCAGAGCATGTGTGTCTAAAGGGGTTTACTTCTGCTCTGATTCGTAAGGTATCAGAGGTGTTTAGCAATGCGAAAATAGATGCAGGGGGAACCTTCACCAAGTTCATTTCTGCCATTTTGTAAAACTAGAAAAAAGCATTGTGGATTTATGTTTGGTATATGCCAAACCCAGGAACAGGATCCTACTTGTGGTGCCGAAAAGGGTAGGAGTGCAGTGATTAGGAATTCCAAGTTGGTTGACTTATGCAAACTGCCAACCCTAGACTGACATCACTTCATTGATAGTCAGCCACAGTGAGTACATAGGACATGGTCAAACACAACCATAGTATAGCTTTGAATTTTTAGTTTGCTATTGTTTTCCATTGACACTTTAAAATATTTTGTATTTCTCATTTCTTCATTACTTTGTAATCATTTTGGTATCTTTGTATCTGTTACATTATACTCCTTTCAACTAAATAACTGAATCATTTCTTAACTGTATTTTTCGTTGAGCTGTAGCTGTTCATTGACCACAGGTAATGTGTTCACTGACAAAGGCATTCCTTCTGCAAGGCTACAAAAGTTAAGCTCGCCTGAACCTGTTTGCTTCAAGAGGCTGGTTTGTTTTTACTTTATGGGAGCTCAGCTACCGTTCAAATGAAGACTGAGGTCTTCCTCTCCTTCAATTTAACAGTAATGAACAGTGAATCATATCATATGCAGGAACACTTAGAAAGTCTTCATGTGTTGTTAGGAATTGAATAGATTTTTTGACGTGTTAACATGCTCCAGCATCAAACAAAGCATGTTATAACTTTAAATATGAAAAACATATTATGAATAAAACTTGGTTCAGTGTCGCAGCTCTGATTCCTCCGTCATTGAAGGTAGCCTACCATCGCTCCCTCCAATGAATTATGGATGTAAGTTCAAAGGGTAGCTAGCCATCAGCAAACAACATACAAACTGAATTATAAATTGGAAGTTTTTAAGGCAGGCTGAGATCCCTTTCTAGCAACAGATTACACTGCCCTGGTACTAGTAGGCCAGTCTCATCCCTTGTCAGCCACGCTGTGGCCAAACTATTGCATGCCACCCCACAGTATTGTAGCTCTGCCCCTTTTTCTTTGGTCTGGCTGGGCCAGTTGAATTACAGACCAGATGTCCCCACTTGTCCCTTCCTTGAACCCACTCATTTACAGCCACCCCCTCACTAACCGCTCGTGCCTTCACCCCATTTTACCTGTTATCCAGATTCTGCATTGGTGACCCTTAGTTTTTGTTACATCCTTGGTTTCTCTTGGTCACTCAGTTGCTCAGCTATGTGTTCCTGTGCTGGAGTGACTGACTCGTAGTTGGCCTTTCTCTCTAGGTATGTCACCCATGGACCAATGGTGAATTTGCATTGCATTACAGAGCCCTGTGTAAGTCCAAGATGCCTACTTCTCATTCCTGGTAGACTTCTGCAAGCATGTTTGTACTACTGTAAGCATTCCATAAAAAAACAATAAACATTTGTTGCAAAAAATGCTGTTGTTTGTGCCAGTCCTTCCGAGTTGTGGCAGCCACGAGAGACTCCAGTGATGTATTAGTCACAATTGACTGCATCCTATCGGATTCACTCACTTCCTTGGCATTGAAGCTATGACACAGTAATGCTGTTCATTGTGGAGGTGCATTTGTTTCCATGTACCACCAACAACATATTTAATGGGCCTTTTTTTACATTAATAAATAATTGTCCCTAACATTTGAGAAGTTTTTCTCTACATGGTTAGCTGTGCGACACCCCTAATGTGCAATAAAACAATGGCAGCCTATTCATTCTACTCTGTGCATGTCTTATCATTCCCCAGACCATCAAGTTATTTCTCTGATCTAATTTTCCACCAACTACAATATTGCTAGATACAAGGAGGGCAAAGGTTGCAGTGGAGCAGGAAAATATTCATGATAGAATATTTGCAGAAGGAGTTAGGAGAGCATTTCCTGCAGTTATGGGTGAGCCTTATGCATGAGCTTAGAACAAAGACAAAGACTAAAGTGAGACAGTCTCAGAATTGGAAAATAATTAGCAATGAAAGAAAAAGGTGATGCCGCAGTCAGATAGGTTGATTCACAGGTTGGTAGAAAACCGAATGTTGCACATTTTGTCAGCTTTGCATGAGTCTCAGTACACCACCAGAGACTGAAATGCTTTCTTGCTAAAATAAACTTCAGAACAGTAATTCAATCAAACTTTTAACCAGTCTCCACTTTTAACCAAATCTCCACTATATGTTTGAAGAGTATCCTTCATACTGCTTTCTTTCTAATCAATGGCCTAAGAAACTGAGCAAAGTCTCACCCTGCTCTACAGGCTAACTCTGTCAGCCTGCACTACCTTTAAGGTATGCATTGTTATGTTATACGTTATGTTCTGCTGCTTTACATTATTTTGAGGCTTGTGGTGTATTATATGGTATGGCTGTGCAACCTTACCATTTAATACACTTGAAAAACTGTCTTTGGACCAGTCAGGCTCATTTGTAAACTCTTTAGCTCAACCCTGGGTAGCTGTGGTTTTTGGGTAGCAAAGCTTAAACATAGGAGCTAGTGTAAAGCATTTAGAAGCATCAAACAACAAAATAAATACGTCACACAACACAAAATAAATCAGACACCAATTTATAAAAAATATGTTGTATTTTTATGACTTTTTCAAAATGAGCAAAATCCACCGGAAGGATCCAGAAATATTGATTTTCTAAGGAAAAAGTAAATCTCCTCTTATTAGTCCAAAGCACAACACATTGGTAATTGTAAACTTTAAAAACTTTGGCCCAAGTAACGAAACCGAATCTGACAGGAAGAATGTCAGTGGGGGCCTCTAAGGAGTATCTGGACAGTTACCTGGTCACCACAGCATTAATGGACCACATCAAAGGAAGCACAAACAACTGCAAGGAATTTGTCTCAATTGTCTATGATTTCACCTCTCCCACAGCCACCGTACACAACATTGCTTCCTCCCAATAAATCTACAACTACCTATCCAACTTCTTCCCCAGCAAAATCGGAAACATATACTTCGATTCCCCATGCCAGCTCAACCATAAAGAATGAATCGCTAAATTACCCACCACCAACCAAGATGACCACCTGACCAAATGGACAACCCTCACCAAAAACAACAAAGCGGCAGTCATGCCGACCACCCACTCAGGCACTCCAATAGACCCATGCCACGACCATATCTACCACATCACCAAACACAATTCTAACCCACATTATTATCACCTTCTTCATGTCCTCCCCTTTTCTGGATGAAAGGAAACTTGCAGAAATCTGCATCCTCCTCAATAAGCCCACAGTCGACTCAAATCAACTCAGCAACTTCAGACCCATCTCCTTGCTCCCCTATCCAGCTAAAGCAATTTGCAACCCACCTCAAACTTCACCATCTTCTAGGCAACACTCAATCAGGATTCAGAAAGAACCACAGCACCAAAACAACACAATGACAAATAAATCATCTTGGACCGAGGAGAAACAGTAGCTCTCATTCTGCTTGACCTCTCGTTGGCCTTCTACACTGTTTCCCACAACAGCCTCATCAGAAGACTCCATTAGATCAACATATAGGGATCCCCTCTCAAATGGATCCTTTCTTTCTTCACAGGAACAATCCAAAGGGTCAGGCTTCCACCCTTCACATCAAAGACAAAGAAACTAAAATGCAGAGTCCTACATGGATTGTCCCTCAGCCCCACTCTTTTCAACATATACATGACACCGCTCGCCAACATCATCCGATCACAAGACATCACTGTTATCTCCCATGCCGATGACAACCAACTCATCCTCTCCCTGACGGACAAGATAACCACCACGGGAACCAACTTCACCAACTGCATGATTATGGCAGCAGACAGGATGCAAACCAACTGCTTGCAGCTCTACTCTGCAAGACAGAAGTAATACTCTTTGGGAATATGGCCACCCCATGGAACTCCAACACGTGGCCGCCAAACCTCGGACCAACAACCACACCCAGACACCATGCAAGAAATCTAGGGATCATCCTAGGCCAGTGTTTCCCAAACTGTGGTCCGGGGACCCCCAGGGGTCCCTGACACATTCCCAGGGGGTCCGCAGGTAGCAGCACTGCAAAACATCTTGTTTAATTAGCAGTGTTCAAAGAACAATAAAAGTGTCAAGATAACAGTGATTAATGTACCTGCTGGTGGCAGCTTTGAATGAAGAAATGTAGCACAGAGGTTTTATATGCCTACTGCAAAGAACGTGTACCTAGCATTTTCAAAAACATTATTTTATTTGCATAGGTCAGTAGGTTACTGCTTTTGTTATTGAGATTCTTTTGTTACAGTGCAGTTCATAAGTGACAATCGTAATCTAGCACAGTGACCAATAAACTCATCAAACAGCTGCTTGCAAACTGCAAGGTACAAGTTAGTGATTTATGTTTTTTCTCAGTCTTTCATTATCCTGATGCTTCTAGAAAGGTTTATTTGGGTTGAAAACATTTTAATTGTTAAAGCCAATGCTAACCACTGTGTTATGTTCTGAATCCTGAGTTTGTTTTTCTCCAGACCAGCACTCTTTAAAAATGCTTACTAGTATGAATAACGTGTGAATTGTACACCTTGTAGTCCCCTTTGCCATATGTAGCATTTTCTATACACTGTTTGACACATATGACTCACTGTCTCTATATGTGTGTGATGTAAAGTGCTCTGACATCCTACAATGGTATGAGAGATGCAATAAGTAATTAAATACATGTGACAGAGGGGCTATGGAGCGATGAGAGGCACTGTTGGAGGGTTATAGTGGGGTAATCATTGAAGGACCCCCAGAAAGATTGTCGTATTCTTGTGCATAGTCAGGTCTTCATTTACTATTCTTTAAAAGCTAATACAATTCAATATATAATGATAAATATGTTGTAGAATGCACCATTGTTCCCTACATTTCTTAAGGGGAGAGCCTCCCAAAGACCCCTTTGTAGGCGTCAGGCTCAATCACTGCACTTGGTGTGCACCGTATGGGCACTGGAAAGGGGGTCTTATTTACAAGGCATCGTTAAGCCACGTTAAGTGGCTTAACGTTGCCTCATAAATAAGGCAAAGCCCCTATCTCCATGAAAACATATCAAAAGGTGATGTTCCCATGTTGCCATGGTGATAGGGGCTTGTAAATATGACCCTAAATCATTAGTAATTCGAGTATTTGCCTTGTGTGCACACGTGTGTTCATTTCTTCCGAATTACTGTTTTAATGTTTGGAATTTAAATCCTACAAATTGCTTGGGGGTCCCCGGCTTCCAGTGTTGACTCAATGGGGGTCCTCAGGAGTCAAAAGTTTGGAAACCACTGTCCTAGGCAACAAGTTCAAAACAACAGCTCAAGTAAATGCAGTGTGCACCTCCTGCTTGTACATCAAATGCATGCTGTGAAAGGTCTTCAAATGGTTATCTCAGTTCACCAGATGGACAGTCATCCAAGTGCTCCTCACCAGCAGGCTGAAGTGAGGCAACACTCTCTATCTCTGAATCTCCAAACAACTCTTACACAGATTCCAGAACATCCCAAACACAGCTGCAATACTCATACTCGACATCCCACGCTGCACCCACATCACACCTCACCTCGGGAAGCTTTACTAGCTCCCCATTTATAAGCGCAGCCAATTCAAACTTCTCACATGCACATACAAAGTCCAACTAAACAGTGAACCAGAATACCTGAACAGCTGCATACACCTTCATCAACCTACTAGATACCTATGCTCTGCCTCGTTCTCACTCATACACACTACTCACTTCTGGAAAAGCAAAACTAGAGATCACTCTTTCTCCCACATCACACCCAAGACATGGAATGGCCTTCCTCAACACATCAGAGTCTCCTCTTCACTTCTTGAGTTCAGCAAGTAGCCGAGGAGCCTGGATATTGTCTCCGGTGATTAGCGTGTTGTACAAATCAACATAACTTAACATTAGAACATAACATAACATCAAGACCACCATATACTTTAATTGAGTGGTCCAGATTCTGAGAATGCAGGATGCTGAGGATGCTGAAAGATGCTCTCGTGCAGTGCAGTCAATGGGGCTATCCTCGCGGGTATTCCTTGGTCCACAGGCATGGTGGGGCAACTTTGGGCACAGGGTTCGATGTCCCTCGAAAAACTCTTTGAGCCAGTGGAAGGCCTTCTGCAGCTGGGCTACCGGTTGCTGTATACAGCAGGCCCAGCTTTATCCTTCCTGAAGGCTGATCGCCCTCTTTGATGACCAATCTGGACTCAGATGACACTTCTGGATAGAGCAGACTCAAGTGCCACTTTTGGTAATTGAGAATTGGTCTCTTGGGTTCCCCAGCGGCAGTCAGTGGTGATTTGAAGAAAGTGTCTACTTACTTGCCGGAATGGGCTTCTTCAGTATTGATGCCCCTGGTGCAGGTTCCGTGGGTCTGGCCAACTGTTCTTTGGAGTCACCTTTTTGGTCTGGGGCTCAGGAGGGACTATTTCATGAGCCAGAAGCCACATGCACTGTCCTCCCATGGCTATCCAAAGGTGAAACAGGTACAGTCCATCTGTCAGTGCAGCCCCTCTTGCCAAGTCCAGGGGAGAGCAGGCCGGCAGCCTTCTTCAGTCCTTTCTACATCATGATCTGAGGTTCATAGTGCCAGGGGTGCCATATTTATGCCCAGGAAGTGCCCTGGGGGATGATATGATCAATAGACAACAGGATACCAGGATTCCTCCCAGCCTATGATGGCATACAGCTATGTGTGGCAGCTTGTAGTTACATAGTGCACTATTCTGCCCACTCCCAAGATGTCTGAACCCTTCCTTGAACGTTAGGAGCTTGGTAGCCTATCCTAGAGGTGTGGCTGACTGTGGGCTACACACCCACTGGAAAACCGGTTTGGGCACTGGTCTTGCCTCTCTGTTGCAATTGCCAACCTGCCTACTTGAAGAAAGAGTCAACCCTTCAGCAATTTCCCACCAAAGGCGGCTTTTCCGTTGAAACTCACTGTTCAACATCATTAAGGAATACTCCTACCCAGCTGCCAGAGAAACCAACATCACACCCTCACAAGAACAGTGCGTCAACCTCACCAACTTCTTCCTACACAAGATTGCAATCATATACAGACACTTCAATCCCCAACCTACACCTATGGACTTCCTCAACAGTTCATCTGTCACTACACAATATATGAAGAACAGACTAACCACCTGAACCATCTCTCAACTCAGGATACCACTTCCATCATGAAACCATCCACTCGGGAGCTCCCACAGATCCATGTCCACAATACATCTTTAACCTCAGATACCAAAGAATCAGCCAGGAACTCACCACCCTGCTCAACACCTCAATCTCCACAGCAACATTTCCTGATGCCTGAAAACATGCCAATGTCATACCATTTCTCGAATAAAATCCTCTTACGATCGCAGCAAAATCAAAAA
The DNA here is from genome assembly GCF_964263255.1 of Lissotriton vulgaris. Classification (NCBI taxonomy): domain Eukaryota; kingdom Metazoa; phylum Chordata; class Amphibia; order Caudata; family Salamandridae; genus Lissotriton; species Lissotriton vulgaris. Next base: position 959,558,614 of record NC_141698.1, read on the forward strand.
CTACTGTCTAATATCCAAGCTCCCTTACCCAGCCAAGGTACTGGACAAGACTATCAACAAGCAACTCACGGCACACCTGGAGAAGAACAAGCTACTCAACGCCTCCCAACACCTCCCAATCTGGCATCTGAAGCAACCACAGCTCCGAGACCACCCTGATCACAGCTACAGATGACATCAGAATCCTCCTCAACCTGGGAGGACCAGTAGCCCTGATTCTCCTCGACATCTCTGCAGCTTTCAACAACGTATTCCAGTGATCAAAAGACTCCACCACATCAACATCCAAGGAGGTGTACTCAAATGGATCACTTCCTTCCTCACCAGTAGTACACAGAGGGCCTGCATACCCCTGTTCCCTTCTGAACTCAAGGATATCGTCAGCAGTGTCCCCCAGGGCTCATCCCTTAGCCCCATGCTCTTAAACACATAGATGACCATGCTAGCCAACATTGTCAGTCTAAACAGAATAGCCTACAGAGATGACACCCATGTCATCTTCTCACTCACCAATGGCCCCACCACCACCAGGACCAACTTCCACAGATGCATCACCTAATAGATGAAGAACAAATGCCTGAAGCTGAACACAGACAACACGGAAGTCCTGATCTTCGGCAACAATGACACATGGAATGACTCCTGGTAGACATCTAACCTAGGACCCACACCCGCCGACCACTCCAGTAACCTCATCATCATCCTCGATAACAAACTCAACATGAAATCTAAAACAAAAGCCATAGCCTCCACCTGCTTCCTCTTCCTGCACATGCTACATAAAACCTTTAAGTGGCTACCCCTACACATGAGACAAACTGTGACACAGACCCTAATCACCAGCCGATTGGACTATTGCAACTCTCTACATCGGAATAAACTTGCACCTCCTACAGAGACTTCAAACCATCAAAACAGCTGCACCCATACTCATCCTCAACATCCCCCTATGAACTCACATCACACCCTACCTCAGGCAACTCTACTGGCTCCCCGTTCAGAGAGATGCCAATTCAAGAAACTGACCCAAGCACAGAAGACACGACATAACCAAGAACCCACCTACATCAACCACCGTCTGAACTTGCACCAATGATCTAGAAGATTACGCTGAACCACTCTATCACTTGCCTACACTCCCCTCATCTAACAAAACAGAAGTGGAGAACACTCCTTCTCCTACATAGTAGCAAAGATGTGGAATAGCATCCCCACACAGCCCCGGACCATCACCTCACTTCCAGAATTCCGAAGGGTCCAAAAAACCTGGCTGTTTGATCGAATGTACTTGGACCTACAAGTGCCTTAATACCCTAATGGGTAAATAGGAGTGCTATACAAATCCTGATAGATAGATTGATTGATTGATAGGTTGATTGATTGATTGATTGATTGATTGATTGATTGATTGATTGTTTGGGCCATCATCCTGTCTGGCTTCCTGCAAGCAGGTGGTAACACCTTTCACTGTAGCAGGCTTCTTTGTTCCTGAGCATGGGAGTCATTCATACTATTTCCCAGGAGGGCAGAAGGCTGTCTGCTGGCCAGCAACTATGTGAGGCCACTGGATAACCTGGACAACAGAGTGTCAACTTTCTAAAAGTTTACTTTCCTTAAAAGTGACATTGAATTTGACTTAGGCACCAAGTCGGGTTTAATGCCACAAATAATTTAATATTTTGGTGTACACACATTAGTAGTTGTATTTAGATGTTAGCCAAAGTGAGAGGTTAGCAAGTGACTCTGTGTTAGCCGATGGGGCTACTAACTTTTCCAAAGCAAAACCAACAATTTTAATGATTTACTGTTAGGGCATATCATAAGTATATGTCCTACTTGGTATTATACAGCGGACTGCCTAAGGGATCCATAGGTCATCCTTAGGAGAGAAATATATATTACTAAGGGAAGTTGGGGCTTTGCCATTGGTTTAAATGACAAAAGAACAAGCAGTTTAAAACTGTTGTTCCAGGCTGCAGTGGCAAGCTGGGAGCCATTTTGTTCTTTGGCCCAACTAGTACTGCAGCCCTGGGGGAAAGATTTGTTTTACATGCCCTGGGTACCCCTGGTAACATACACAAGGGACTTATAAGTAAGTCAGTATATGCCAATTGGGGGTAGCAAATTCAACAAACATGTTGTAAGAGGTTAGAAACTAGCACACAGTTCTGATTAGCAGGACTGAGAACACTCTCAGGGTTGAAAGAAACTGCAGCATCAGTCCAAAACAGGGGTCGATCATACAAAAAGAGATGTGTTATTTTATGTTAGTTATATTATGTTGTTATGTCATGTCATGCTATGCTATGCTCTGATATGTTGCGTTATGTTATGTTATGTGGCCTAGTGGGACTTCTCGAGAAAACCAGGTCTTCAGCTTCTTTCAGAATTCAGGAAATGAGGAGGAGGCTCCTATGTGTAGCGGAAGGTCATTCCATGGTTTGAGAGCGATGTAGGAGAAGGCTTGGCTGCCAGATCTGGTTTTTCTCAAGTATGGTAAGTGTTCAAGTAGGAGTCCGGATGAACAGAGGCATCTGGAAGGTTTGTGAAAGCAGATGCAAGTGTTGAGATATGCTAGGCCAGTGTTATGTAATGGCTTGAAAGTGTGGGTGAGGAGTTTTAATTGTGCTCATTTGCATTTGTGTATAGGGGCCAAAGATGCTACTGGAGTTGGTGGTGTTTTGTAAGTGCAGTGTGGGAGATTGAGAGTGATTCTAGCAGCCAAGTTCTGAATAGTCCGCAGCATTTTGGTGACTTTTATGTTGGTCCTGGTATAGAGGGTGTTCCAATAGTCTAACTTGCTGTGACAATGGTGTGCGTGAAGGTTTTTCGGGTTCTGCAGTTTCCCACATGGGCTACCTGCCTGTTATGACTGTGATACAGGATGCAATGTTACAAAGAATCTAGTGCCCTGATATCCCTCTGTGGATGAGTGTGGCACTTTATTATTACAATAAATAAATAAATATGACAGATTAATACATTTCATTTGTACTGGTACGATGATAATGGTGGCGCGGTGATAATGGCCTACACTGGGATACTCGTAATGATATGAAGGGCTGTCCGTGGGCGATGTCATTAGTACAGAAAAGAATGGAACTGCCAACTCTCTTTCTATTCCGTACTCTTGGCTTAGTGACTTGGACCTGGGGAAACGGAAATCAGGGGGTTGAGAATGGGACAAATTAAAATGGGATGACCATACAAGCGATGAACTTTTTAGGTTCTAGGAGGGGTGCGTAAATTAATTAATTTATTCTCATGTTCAGACTTGTTCGATATAGTATCTGCTGAGATGTAATGATTTTAATTAATTGAACATCAATTAATTCTATTCTTTCTGGGTGCTGAAGGAGAATCATTAGAAAATCTTCCTCAGCATTATCAGGTTGTGGAAGAAATAAAGATATATGCATAGGCACCTTACACTACTTGGCAAGCAAGAATAAGGTGGGCATTGTAACAACAACAGCTGCAACATTACAAGACGCAAGCCAAAAAATACCGGAAGAACACTGCTAAAAAATCAGGCCTTCTTCTGCTATGCAAGTAGGGTCTAATTCACTTCCTATCAAGATCTGATAAACCTCATATCTCCTTCAGGTCAAGAAGGATTGAATACCAATATCTTCATGCAACGAAATACTGTTGTTTAACTGTCCACAGACATCGAGCTAGACAATCTCCATTCTCTCCTGAGTCTTTCTGCTACTTTGTGTCGGTTATGGACATTTTAATCTGTAAAACGTTTCTGGAGCACTTAGTGTTATCTGGGTCCTCCTGAACTGTTAACTACACAGCTAGCATCACAGGACTTCTACGGTTGCCACCCAAGGTGATTCAAGGTGAATGAATGAGAAAATGGGGGTACTATTTTTTAACCCCACTCATATTTATCATGTACATTTGTTTACTGACAGATACATGCTTTAGAACAAAGTAAAGCGAGTACATAAGGACTTCTCAAACATCAAAAGCGTTCATAAATATCTCTTTGGGTAATACTGGCGTGCAGAATGAGCACTTATCAGAAGAGCAGAGAGGAACATGTTGAAATATGCAAATTTATATTTTAATAATATTTAAAAATGAGTTAAACTTCTCAGTGGGAATTCAAAATACACTTGGGTTTTAGACAGTTATTTAGTTTTGCAAGTCTTTGTTGTTTAACAAGCTCACGAATTGGGTCAACTAATGTTATATTAATCAGTGAATAAATATTTTAATTTGACTTTCTTTATAGTTGAGCAGCTGGAGGCATTTCAGTTTTTTACACCATGAATGCTGATGTTAAGAGATATTATTATCATATTGTACCTCGGGGCTGTGAGATAACAGGCTCCTATAATGGCTCTTTTCTTGGGAGAGTGGGTGGTTTTTGATGACACTAGTACATTTTAAATGCCACTCGTTTATTATAATGTAATGAATGTGTTTGAGAAATGAATTGCGTTGTTTCTTGTACTGTGTTTTCAATTCAGATTTTAGAAAACACCTTAAATATTTGAGTGAAGAATATGGGTTAATTTCTCTCTTGGAGAAAATAATAATGATTTAGTAAATAATCATCATAATTGCATTTTTAAAAAAACACACCTAAAGTTTACAAAATATTTTTCTTTAATATATAGTAAATATTGTTTTAAGTATGTTCCAGCATTCAAACACCAAACAGGCCGGGCCCGCGACCAATTATACGCAAACCCTTGCACTCGCAACAAACAGAAGCCATCTTCGCAATAGCACGGAAAAACCAGAACATGCAATGGAACAGCCACAAGATAATCTTAACCCAAGATTACTCCAAGAGTACAGTCAACTTAAGGAAGGGTTTTCTGGTCCGGAGAGACAAATTAAGAAAATGAAACATCCTGTTCTCATTTGTGGAAGCCACGAAGTTCAAAATCATCAACAAGGGGAGGTCATTAGTCTTCGAAAATCCTAACAAACTAAGCAGATACCTATAAGCTCCAGAACATCAAGACGTGGAAACAACACAACCGGGATAGAGTAAGAGAAGAGCATCGCCAGAACCAAGAATAGAATGAACATGCAGGAAACAGAGAATAAAGGACTAACCACAGCTACCTCAGATCAAACACATACCTCAGTACTTTACTAATACAACAAAGCTACCTCAGGACTGTGTACCCTCAAACTCTTCATCTGCATATCCTTTTGCCGTAGATTTAACTATCAAGGGGCCATCGAGTGCTCACTAAGTACAGAGGAAGCAAAGGGGAGGGTACCCCTTGCAAACTAGAAATACTTAAGCAGGTACTAGCAGTATGGGACATCAATATATTTTAACAAAGGGCACCCTCCATGCTATAGAAGGGTAGCCGAACGTGACAATCTCAGGGAGGCGGATCAAGGATCTTGCCGTTGCACGTTCAGTGTGCTAGGAAACGGGTGGGGGGGTGGGGAGATGGTGGGAGTGGGAAACATCCTTTACAACGAAACTTTTTCCACGCAGTACCTTTACAGCGCAGGAATTACAACGCAAGTCGTTACAACGACTTGCGCTGGAGGGCACTGTAGGATAGGGAATAGTTTAATTTACTAAACAAAACCTTCCCTACTATCCACCGGGACTGGAGTTGGAATAGTAAATTAAACTATTCACTATCCAGCGCCCCCCAACGCAAGTCATTGTAACGACTTGCGTTGTAAAACCTGCGTTGTAAAGGTATCCATGGAAAAAGCATGCGTTGTAATGACATACATCTGGTGGGAGCAGGGAGGGGAGAGGGGAGAGGGAGGGGAAGATTAATGTCAGTTTGTTTTGTCTGTTTGTCTCGTCCAGTTTGTCTAGTTCGTCCTGTTTGTCCTACCCGTTCTACTGGTGTCTCTTGACTACTCTGTCTTCCCCTGCTACATACAATCATTTCTACACCCTGCTCACCACTTGCCTGCAGAATTCCAGAAGCACGAGAATAGGGTCTTATCGTAGGAAGCTCCTAACCAAAGAAAGGTCCCCTGGAGGGAATCCGACATGGGCACAAGGTGACTAGCAAAACCAAAAACAGGGAGCGCTACCCACATTGGGGACTACTTAGCCAAGACTAAAGGTGGCATCATACTATTACAAGAAACCAAATTATCCCTAGAAGACGCGGCTAGATGGATAGGACAGGTTGCATGCTCACCAGTGACAGTGAAAAAGAGCGGTGTGATTACAATCATAAACAAGAATCATAAACTCTAGAATCACCATAGAAGACCAGGATGATGCAGGTAGGCTACTAGTAACACAATTAAGAAGAGGGAGCGAAACAATCCAAGTTGCGAATGCCTACGCCCCAAACACAGATGACACCGCATATTGGGAAGATGTCTCCAAGAGACGGGAAGCAAGTCCCCTAAATGACATGACAGTGTTGGCAGGCGACTTCAACCTATCTCTTGACTACACCCTGGACAGACAATCACAGGCGCACACCTTCCCCTCAGCCTCACATAACATTTTAAAAAACATATGTAACAGGTACAACCTTAGGGACCCTACGCGGCTACAGCACCCAGACACCAGAGACTATACTTTTTCTCCAACCCACACAACTCCTACAGCTGAATAGACTACATCCTAATATCAGGCACTCACACCCACCTAATAGACCACACAAAGATAGTGACTAGGACCATATCAGACCACTCCAGCATCACACAAAAGTGGAGGTTTAACAACGCTGTTCTGACAAACCAAGAAGACAAGACTAAAATAGACCAGGCCATTAACGACTACATTAAACACAACAATACCCATGAAATGGACCCCAACATCGTGTGGGACGCACTAAAAGTGACAGTTAGAGGGGCACTAATCGACATCATGGCAAAAGTGAATAGGGAAGCTATAATATACCTAGATCGTTTAGAAACAGATATCAAAACTCTAGAGGATTCCCACATCAAAGATACAAGGAACACTAACACACTAAAAGAATTGACAAAAAAAAAATACGAATACAACAAAATTCTTAGTGAAAGGGCAGGACTCTGGATTAACAAATACAAACAGATCAACTTATGCGAGGCTAACAAGGCAGGGAAATCCTTAGCGGCATATCTGAAATACAAACAGAGACAACACACCTTATCAGCCATCACTGACTCACTCAACAACACGCACACTCAACACAAAGACATCCTTCACACGTTCTGTGAGTTTTACCCGGAACCCTATAGAAGAGATGACTCACTAGACCATGACGGAGTCACTGATTACTTGAACAGACTAAACCTTCCTAAGATAACAAACAAGGAAGCACTCACACTAGGTAGGGAGATAAGTGCTGCAGAAATTGAGATGGCAATTTAACTTGCTTAAGGACAACAAGGCCCCGGGGCTGGACGGCTACACAGCCTGCTTCTACAAAAGCTGTAGGCCACAATTACTCCTAACCATGAAAAAGGTCTTCAACCACTGGGAGGGTGTGGGAAGGGTGTTGAATACTATGACGGCAGCAAACATTATAGTTATCCCTAAGGAAGGCAAGGACACACAACGCCCCCCAGGACTACAGACCCATATCTCTTATCAACTTAGACAGCAAAATTTACGCCAAAATCCTAGCCACAAGACTCAACGCGATTCTCCCTCAGCTAATAGGCAACTCACAAAAAGGCTTACTGAAAACACGCATGTCACATGACAACACAAGACTCATTTGCCATGTCCTCGAACAGTCATTCAAATCGAGCAAACAGGCTGTGGCAATCACCCTAGATGCAGAGAAAGCTTTTGACAGAGTGTCCTGGCACTTCCTAGAACAATGCATGAGGTCATACAACCTGGGAGATAGCTACACGCGGATAGTGATGGCACTATACGCAAACCCCAGAGCGCAGATAGCTATCAACGGGGGGTCCCAGAACAATCATTGTGAGATGATAATGATGTCTGTAGACCAGTTAACAATGGATAAATATGTAAAAAGTATATATTCTGTGGCAAAATGTATTGTAACACCTATTTAATTGATTTTCTAGTTACCCCTGACAAAGGGCCCAAGGAGGCCCGAAATGCATTGGGTTTGCAAATAAACTGCTATTTTAATGAAATCTGCTTCAGTGCATATTCTTGAATGAAGAGATTTGGATGGCCCATCAGGAATACTTGAAACGTAGAAAATTGGCTTTACCCTACATGTGGATTGAAAACGGTTAATAAATAAAAGGAATGGAAAATGTAAAAGCACGTATTGAAAAGGTTTAAAATGATGAACACTGGTTTATATATTGCACATGCAGCAGCAATTGTGCTATGGTTGGGGGCACTACTCAGTGTCCCAATGTTGCGAGTCAGAGTGAAGAAGGCCATACTCAACAACCTTGAACCACTAACTTTACTCACCACAAACATGCAATCACAAAACATGAACCTTATATTTGAAAGCACAAGACTAGCCCTGATCACTGTAGATCAAAAACTAAAATACAGCATCAGAAACTCGAAATTGGAATCGCTGTGGGGAAACTAAAAAATGCAATATAGAGGAAAACCCCTATCCATAGATGCATGGAAAAGCTTAGGGTTCTCTTTCCCTGCCCATCAGGGAACCCCCTCACCTTCAACATGCTACAAAAATGACATCAATTGCCAGACATAGAACTCTTCAGCTTTCTTAAAATCAGAACTTCCCTAACCAAATCAAGCATAGCCAGACACGAATCCTCAAATTTCCAGTACATGGAGAACCTAAACAAAGTGGGCCATCAGGTCTCCCACATCTACAAACTACTCTGCCCCAACACCTCCAAAAAAAACAAACAAAACAACTACTGGGAGACAGAGCTAGACACCGCCCTGACTGAACAAGAGAGACATGCCCTCTGGTCGGCACCCTCGAAAAACATGGTCTCCCCGGTGCTTGCCCAGACAAAATGCCGGCTGCTACACAAAATCTATTGGACCCCGGCTCGCCTAGCGGCTATGGGTCTGAGGGAACATGACCGATGCTGGAACTGCGACATAGAACAGGGGGACCTGGCACACCTCATCTTCCACTGCACAAAGGTCAAAAATCATTGGAGCAAAGTTTTTTCCTTCATAAACACCACATTCATAACATGTGATCTAAACTCGCAACACAACTGAAGCCTCCTTGACTTCTTATTAACAGCAGCGGCTAAAATAGTCACCATGGAGAAACCCTAATAGGAGACTGTGGGCTTCCCTGGGTAGGTTCCTAGACCTGTATGAACCGCCTTGATGGCGCAGATCAATATCAGTGGCAGGACCCAGCACCTTCTCTTTTCTCAGAGCATCTCCCCTAAAATCTTCTTTTCTCCCCCCTCCTTACTTCCACCAGAGTAGTCTATGAGACAGGTGCCCGATCAAGCCCATGGTCCACTGCACCCCAGTCGACGCTACGGACACCTCAAGCACAAAACGCCACGGGTATATGTTTTATGTTATATGTATGACAATAGTGTTAACAGGATGATTACGCCTTTGCAACTCATGCTACCAGCACCTAAGCCTAATGAAATGTCACCCTGTATGGACTACACGTAATGTCTAAATGTCAACTGTATATGTCTTTGTCAAAAAACCCAATAAAAAGAAATAAAAAAAACAACATGCTTTTTTTAAAACTTTGCTTTAGTAGTTTTTCATGTAACAGTAAAGAGAAAGAGAAAAAAAGAATATACAATAAGAACGATATAACAAGCAGTGCAAACGTCTCAAGTACAAGTGCTCCATGTCCCTTTATAGTATTGCAAGATTTGCCAATGATGAGTGTCTTCAAACATGACAAAATAACATAGCAGGTGGGTATGTAATAGGTATTCTAATACAAATAGTCTACATTTCCAAGCTAGTCCCATACAAGGAAATCAATCAAAATGCCACACTTGTCAGTCATATCACCCGTACTTATCATTACACATCATGCACATTTCACACATCAGAAACAGAGTCCAGGTCCAATTCCTCATCACCATTACATCTATCAAGGAGGGCCCCTCAAGCCATTGCATACTCCTCAGCCTGTTTGTTGGTGTGAGAGAGTTACAGGTGATGCTCTTCTGTCACCACCCTCTTTAGCACATCCCTGAGCCAGAAGGATGTCTGAGGTTCTCTGGATCCCAACCACCCAATGGCCACCTTCCATTTAGCCAGAAGCAGTGCAGGCTGGGAGAGTTTGTATGAAATCTTCCACCCCCTGGGCCTCGTGCCATACCCATCAGACATGATTGGGGGAATCATGAGTCCAGAGGCATCACTTCCCCCCAGAACCTCTGAATTAATAATAATTCATTTGTAGATGTATATAGTATGGCTTATCATGCATGATGGTTTCCAAGCGCTGTCCATGGGCATGGGTAGATTAAGTCTTTTGTCCAGAATTACAGGATGTTGAGCCACTGCAGAAATGCAAACCCAGATCCCCTGCTCCCAAGTCAGCAGCTCTGCCCGCTGTGCCACACACCAGTGCAGGCCCAGGGAATATATAAAAAGGGGACTCTCACTTCCCCAAAACCTACACATCTCTCCTCCCTGGTGGGATCTATCTTATTGAGTTGAAAAGGGGTTACATATGCGTGGAGCAGGTAGTGAAAGTGTAGCAATTGGAGCCTGTTATTGCAGGAAAGATTCCTCACCAGTAAACAGGCACGCACCTAATCTGATCCGCAATGAGTTCTACTAGCTCTGTCTCCCAAGCCCACCAATCCTTATAGGAGGTTGCATCATGTCCCTCTTTAGTGCCTTATAAAAGAGCGCAATCAGGTGTCGTCCCTTTCCCTAGTGAAGCAGGCCACCCAATACCTGGGAAGGCAGGCTGGCTGCTAGGGAGCTGTTCCACACCACTCTCGCCGTGCTTACAGTTTAACGTAGTGCAGGAAGTGACCTGGCTCTGTGCCACACTTCTTGTGCACATCTGGGAAGGTAAGAAAAACTTCACCTGGATACAGGTCAGCAGCCAACCTGCCCTCCACTGGTCCATAGACATATCCTAGTCAATTTCCCAAAACAAAGCGAGATCCCAGAGACCCAGTTATCAGTTCCCAGTCAATGGCAGCCTTGTAAAGTACCTTCTTAACCACAGTTTCCCATATCACAGATGTTTGCCTCACCTAGATACCCTACTAAACACTCTGATTGACCATTTCACAACAATAAGTGTGCCAAAGTGTCATCCCCAAGCATGTCAACAAATTGTCACTTTTCCCAATTGTCAGGCTCTGCAAGCCACCATGCGACATGCTGCAGATGTGCTGAAAAATAACGGAATTGCATGTCAGAGAGAGCCAGGGCTCCATCCTCCATGTCCCTTTCATACACCGACAGAGCCACTATGCTATGCCGTCCTGCCCAGACCAACAGGATCAATAGGCAGTTCAATTTGTGGAAGATTTGTGGTCCAACCAGGAATAGCAAACTCTGTACTAAATAGAGACAGCATGGAAGGTAAACCATTTTGGCTACCACCGCCCTGCCCTTCACTGACAGGGGCAATTTATTCCAAAGCTCAACCCATCCTGCGAGGCCCTTCAGGACCCTATCCACATTCAAGCGCACGAGAATGGCTTTGGTGTGTGTAACCATTATGCAAGGTATCAGAAACTCTCTGACTACCAGCAGATCCCCAGGTCCGTACATTGTTTAAGAGGTGTCCCCACCAGCCTCTAGAGGGAAAATTAAAGCATTTTGTGGACAATAACCTTTAAACCGGAGACTCACCAACGTTGTCTAGTAGCCTTATCAGGAATGGTACCGCCTCTCCAGGGGAATGAATGTAAATTAGCACATCATTCGAGTAGAGCAAGATGACCTGAATGGCACACCGTTCCATCTCCATTTGTAGCAATAACACCGAAGTTTCAATGGCAATCGCAAAAGGGAGTGGCAAAAGAGTGCAACCCTGCCTGGTACCCCTCCAAGCCTCAAAGAGCACTCCCCTAACCTTGATGTGCACGATAGGTTCGGTGTAAAGTAACCTCACCCTGTAGTGAAAGAAAAGCTCGAAACTCATCCCCTGCAAACCTTCCATCAGATAGCCCCATACAAGAACCCGTTTCTGGTTATCGTCCATAGGATATTGAATGTCATACTGCTAGCCAGCATAAACCAGCACTAATCTTCATAAACTAGTCCCCGTATGACCCCTCCCAGTCTCATTGGCCACAGTTTACAGAGGATCTTAATTAAGCGTGAGCGCAAAATCCGTTCCGCTCACGGATTTTGCGGATTTTCAGTAAATCCGCAATCCGCGAACTCCTGCAAATTTACCGAAAATCCGCGAGCTGCGGATTCGGGGGGCAAACGTTCAAGCCTTCAAGCTTGAAGTTGTTGTAACTATTTTAGGATGGCGCCGGCAAGCTGCCAGCGCCATCCTAAAATAGTTACTAATTTAGCTTCAACAGGAAGCACTAATAGATAAAATAAAGCAGGTGCTCGAGCACCTGCTTTATTTTATCTATTAGTGCTTCCTGATGAAGCTAATTTAGTAACTATTTTAGGATGGGGCTGGCAGCTTGCCGGCGCCATTCTAAAATAGTTACAGGATGATGGATGGACAGCTCACTCAAGGGACCCCTGCGCACATCGGTGTGCATAGTAACACACACATGGCCGCTGGAACTAGTTGAAGCTCAAATTCAGTGACTCATTCATCAGCCCAAAAACAATCGTGAGCGTCGTTGAGGCTGGGTAGGTGTGCCTTCTTCTCAAATCTACCGTCGAAAATCAGCTGTGATGCTAGATAGACTCCTTTGTATCCTTGACTTTCACGAGCGCAATCCTCGTGCTGTTCCTGTGACCAGGAGCTTCTTTCTCTTGATCTGCTGCTCTGATCGGTCTCTGACCTTTTATACACACAAGAGGCACTTGAACTCGCACAGAAGACCCCCCCCCATTAAAAAAATCTGCAAAATCCGCAAATACGCAAATTCGCAGATTTTGCGGATCTGCAAATCGACAAATCTGCAAATTCGCGGATCGTGGATCCGCGAAATTCACCCATGCTTAATCTTAATATCAGAATTAATCATAGAAAGTGGCCTTTAGGAGGAGGGATCCTCAGGATTCTCCACAGGCTTTAACAGGTGGCAAGCAATTCCCTTGTGCATGGTGGGTGGGAGAAGCCACTCCCTTTGAGCCTCAAAAAGAACATGTAGCAATTTCTCTTTAACCACAGAGGAATAGGTCTAAAAGAATTCTATAGGGAAGCCATCCACACTAGGCGCTTTGAATTTATTAAGGTCACAGATGGCCACTCCTAACTCGTCCAAGGTGAGATGTCCAACTCACACACACATTTGGGTCCCAGGTATAATAAACCCACCCCCACAAGAAACTCCTCTATTGCCCCTGGGTGACCAACCACACCAGCGCAATACACAGTTCGGAAATGCTCCCTAAGAGTATGCAGGATGTCCTGCTGACTCTTCATCAGGCTACAATCTGGGGTGCGAAGATGCAGAAGGAAGGGGCCTCTAATTTGTGTTTGGGAATCCAAGCCAGGAGCTTATTGGATGAATCCCCCTCCCCATGTAAAATCTAACAGTAAGCATTGAGAGTACATTTGTCCAGGGTATCCCAGAGGCTGTGGACGGCACGCTGAGCCCCCATCACCTTGGCGCCCGCCTCAACAGAGCCAGCTTCTGACTTATGAAAATCTGCCAAGCGCTGCTCCTGTACCTTAATGTCTGCCTGCAGCTGCCTCCTGACAGAGCAGGTGGTCCCTCTGCAGGCCCACCTCATGACTGCCTTGAGAGACTCCCACTTGGTAGCTCTGGCTGCGGTAGACCCTAAATTTATTGTCAAATAATCAGTGAGTGTGGTCGCTAGCAATTCCCTACAAACCACATCAGTCAGGAGCTTAGGAGACATGGTCCAAGTCTGAGGAAGGCAGAGATCCCCGTCCGACTGTAAACGGAGCAGCACCAATGCAATGTTAGATAGGAACCACCTTGAAATGAGCAACCGCAAGCAATTGTTCAGGGCCCACCCCAGTCACCAGCAGCTGGTCCGGGCGGCCATCAGTGTTGTTTGTCAAGGAGTTGCAAGTATATTCCAGATCCCCCAAGTGCAGTGCGCTTCACACATCCAGGAAACCTAGATTCCGCATAACCGAGGTGATCAAGTCAGTCATCAGTGGCTTAGACCCCTGTTTCGTTGGTGAAGTCTCCTGTCTCTGGGGGACCCCATACTGCCCTCTAATAAATCCTGCATCCCCTCAACGAAGTTCATGTCGTCCACATTAGGCGTGTAGGAGTTCAGAATCATGATGACCTTACCATCTAGTCTACCCTGAAGAAGTAGGTATTGGCCCTCAACATCTGCCTCACTGTATGTGTGATGAAAGGGGACTCCAGGTGCTATCCAAATGCCCCCTACCCCGGCATATGAGGAGTAATATTTTTAAAAGAGCTAGCCCTCCATTTCTTCCTCAGCTTTTGAGGTTCACTACTTATAAGATGGTTTTCCTGAAGGCAGGCTATCTGCACCTCATTACGACTATGAAACAAGAGTACTCTGTACCTCTGGGAGTAGCCCTTCAATCCCCTGACATTCCATGTGATACTTTTCCTACATTCAGCCATCAGGCAATGTAGCCTCAACCCCAGAGCCTGGCCACATCTCCGCCCACACAGTCAGCCATCAGACAAAGACCACCAAAAGAAACCTAGCGACTCAGCACCACATTCACACTGCAAGTGTAAGCACACCCTCCACAACAAACGGACTGCAAAGCAAACTAACAATCCCAACTCCACCCACCCAGGATAAACAGTAAAACGACCATACACATATTGCTCATCCATCTGTAACTTAGATGATACGCACATCCCCAAAGGGGAAGAGGTTCAGCAGGGTAGATGAATTTATGCAATTGTGCGACCGGGACCCACACTGGTCACTCTGCACAGACTAGGATAAACAAATGGGAGAGATAGGACTTTCTGTGGGCCATCCAGTCCCTCCATAAATATTCATAAACTACTAGGACGGACCTATCTAGCAGTTTGCCCAACACTGCAGTGTCTGGCACCGCAAGGGTTTTATATAAGAACCCTCACACACCAACTTAGTTGGTGTAATGCTTCATCATTGGGTTCCCATCTGAGTGGCCGAATCCTACTCAGCTGTGCTGCGACACCTGATTACAGTGAAGCTGGGTTTTTATGGTGTACGTGTGAGGAAGTGGTGTATTAAAAGTACCTCAGGGTCTCTACCTGATCATTACTGTATTCCCAGTGGTCCAGGGTAAATAAAAAACGAGTGATGTTGTATTGTCCTGTCTTGTAAATTTATTTTACAGGTACATTTACAGAGATGCGTGTCCTATAAAACGTTCCCCAATTTATTTATTTATTTATACCATTTGTAGAGCGCGCTGTAACCCTGCGGGCATCCCGGCGCTTAAGAAAGGCACAACTAAGAAAAATCAGCATTGGGAGTATCTGTTGCTACTACCCCTGGGGGGGTGGGGTTATACCTTTGGTAAGAGCCAGGTCTTGATTTTTTTGTGGAACAACAGTAGATCGCTGATTTTCCTGATCTCGATTGGAAGGCTGTTCCAGAGGTGGGCTGCTGCTACACTAAAAGCTCTGCCACCCTGGGTCGCTTTCCTAATCCTTGGTATTCTGACAAGGTTAGTGGATGAGGAGCAGAGGGCCCGTGCGGGCGCGTACCACTGAAACTTGTCTTGGAGTGGTTTAGGACCCTGATCATGTACTGCTTTGAAGACGGTACATAGAGATTTAAAGAGGATCCTCTGAGGCACTGGGAGCCAGTGCAGGTCGGCCAAACCTAGAGTTGTGGAGATTCGGCGGGCTTGTGAGAGTGCCAGTTTAGCTGCTGCCGCCTGGATACTCTGGAGTCTGGAAATCAGATATCCAGGTGATTCCAGTAATAAGGCGTTGCAGTAATCCAGTTGACTGAAGATAGTACTTCTGACTACAGTTGTTCTTACCTGTACTGGTAGAAGAGGAAGCAGCTTTTGGAGACCTCGCATTAAAGTGAAGAAACTGCTCACCAGTTTATTGACATTGGTCTCTAGATTTAAATTTTCATTGAAGCTGACCCCCAGATTCCGCACTGTCTTTACTGGTGTCAGCGGCCCATCCGAGGCTAACAACCAGAAGTCTGCAGGCAGGCTTCTGGCAATTCTTCCTACTTTGCACTGCATGATCTTTGTTTTTCCGCTGTTGAACTGGAGCGAGTTGCCCTTTAACCATGCCGCCCTTTCCTGCATGCAGGCATGGAAACTCTCTAGGGAATCCGCCTGAGCACCATTGAGGGAGATCATAAGCTGTGTATCGTCAGCGTAGTTGATCACGCTGATGTCATAAGTCTTAATGATGCCCTTCAGGGGTTGCATGTAAGCCTTAAATAGGATGGGACTGATGGAAGACCCCTGTGGGACCCCATGTGGAACTCTGGCAAATTCAGATTGGTATGGAGGGAGTGCCACTGCCTGCCATCTATCTGACAGGTATTAACACAACCAGTTCTCCGAAGCTTTCCAGCCTTGTCAGCAGGATGTCATGGCTTACCGTATCGAATGCGGCGGACAGGTCCAGCAGAATTAGAATTGCTGACTCGCCCCTGTCCGCCCTCATTCTCACTTTGTCCAGTACCATCAACAGTGCTGACTCGGTCCCATGGGCTGGTCTAAACCCGAACTGTTCCTCCTCTAGAATGTTGTTCGTCTCAAGGAAAAGGGACAGGGACCTGCTAACCAAACGTTCCATGATCTTGATTGGATAGGGCAGGAGCGAAATGGGTTGATAGTCCTTGTTGCAGTTAGGGTCAAGATTTGTTTTCTTCAGCAGAGGCGTAATAACAGCCTGCTTCCATCCCACCGGTACGGTGCCTGTGCTGAGAGATTGACCACATAGCTGGCGGAGTATAGGAAAGAATTCGGACATGAATTCCTTCACAATTTTGTGGGGTAGAGGATCCAGTGGGGATCCCGAGGAGATACTGAGGGCTACTTGAGCAAACTCTTTCTCAGAGGGGATTTCAAAATTGCCAGGACGGCCCTTGGTGGTGAATACCTGGCCATTCCTTCTTCAACCTTCCCGCTTGCCCCTGTGCTCTGGTGTAGTGACATGAGCGAAGGAGGGTCCTGCATACTCTCCACTATTTTATTAATTTTGTCCTGGAAAAAAGAGGGCAGACCATCACACAACTCCTGTGAGGGTTTGATGTTACTTCTGGTGCAATCAGGGTGCGTCATTTACCTCACTATATTGAGCATGTCCCTTGATTTATTGGCGCGTTTCAGTATGATGGCTGCGAAATGTTCTGCTTTGGCCGTCACAATTTCTTTTTTATATTTTATTATTGACAGCCTCCAATGTAGTCTGTTCTGTTCTGTGTAGTCCCCCCTCCAGTGCCTTTCCGCATTTTTAGAGGCGATCTTAAGATTTCTCAGGCCTTCCGTGTACCAGGGCGCGGAAGGGCTGCCACTTTTCCTGATCGCTTTCAGTGGGGCAATTTGCTCTAGTTTCATGGTCACGTGTTCACAGAGCGTACAGTAGTTCTCTGTGATGTTACTCTCTGGGTTAAAGAGGGCTTCTAACTGGAACAGGGGGTCCCCTGTTTTCCCATTTTTAGATAGCCCTTTCCAGTCTCGACTAATGAAGGTCTTGATTTGTTTGGCCCTGGGACTTGCCTTGTTCAAAGCTTGGACATTGAATGTTACTAAGTGTTAGTTTGACCATCCTACTGGTAGGATTTCTCCCATGACCATGACATCCTCCTCTGCGAAGATTAGATCTAAAATGTTGCCTTCCCTATGTGTGGATGTGGTCACCCATTGTTTCAGTCCTAGATTGGCGCAGGACTGTATGATGTTATGAAAGGCCGTGTCTAATTTGCCATTGGCCCACAGGTTAAAATCCCCCAGTACTAAAAGTCTAGTGTGTGTGAGTGTCATATTATTAATAATGACAATTAATTCCTGCTGTTGTAAGGCATTGATGGCCCCTGGTGGTCTGTAACACACCATGCCGGTTAGGCAGTGACCTGAGTCATATTTTATTGAGAATCCAAGAAACTCTGCACAAGATATTTCATCTATGTCCAGCATAGCAATGTTCAATTCTTACCTGAAAATGATTCCAGTTCCTCCTCCTCGTCTCCTGAGCCGGGGGTTGTGGAGGACCTTGTATCCCACCGGGCAAGCTCGACCCAGTTCTGATTCCAGCGTAGCCACCGTCCATGTTTCTGTCAGAAACAGGATATCCAAGTTCTTAAACTCGATTAGTAGCTGTATCTCGGTTGCATGTTTGTGAAGAAATCTAACATTGAGCAGGCCACAGCTCAGGCAGCCCCTACTCCTTACATCGTGTGCTGGCTTGAGTATGTTGTCTGACAGAGTATGGCTGTGTTGAGCTTCCCTAGATAATGCAGCTGCCTCATTTCCTGATGGTTTAGACTGGTCAGCTCGTGGCAGTAAACTAATTGGAAGAGGGGCATAAAACTCCTTTTGCCACTCACTTTTCTCTTTTTCACTTACACCACTATTTTAAATTCACTGTGAGAAAGGTCCTGATGAAAGCCCTACCAATTTTTACACGGGCTGAAACATGTTGACCTAGCTGATAACTAAGATGCAACTAATAGCCTTTTTTTGTTATCCACTCGTTTTTAATATACCCTGAGCCACTGGGAATTAAGTAATTATCAGATAGAGACACAGAGGTATGTTTAATACACCGCATCATCACATATACACAAAAAAACAGCTACACTGTAATCAGGTGTCGCAACACAGCTGAGTAGCATTCGGCTACTCAGCTGGTAACCCGATGATGAAGCATGACACCAACTAGGTTGGTGTGTGAGGGTTCTTCTATAAAACCCTTGTGGTGCCAGGCACTGCAGTGTCGGACAAACTGCTAGACAAGTCTGTCCCAGTTGTTTATGATAACTCTGCACAGACCCCATCTGGTGGGTGCAATCAGTAGTTTGTATATATGATCTCCATGTGCCTTAAGGAGAATGCATTTATGTTTGAGAATATGCATTACAAACAACTGCAGGGTACTTCCATGGGCACTTACTTCGCCCCCAGCTACGTCAATCTCATGGTAGGCTGGTGGGAGCAGCAGGTGCTCTGGAATGACCAAACTGAAAAAAGTGCCCACAATGTATCAAAGTGGCTAAGATATATAGATGATATCTTTTTTGTATAGAGGGGGACTGAGAGAGACCTTAACAATTTTGTTGACTGTTTGAATTGTAATGCTGTTAACCTCAGGTTCACAAGACAGTATAGTCAAACCTTGGTCGAATTACTGGACCTCAAACTCACGGTGGAGAAAGGGAGAATAAGCACCAACTTATTCAGAAAGAGCACAGCTGGAAATTCCATCCTCCATGCTACTAGTTCCACCCCCCTAGCTTCAGATGGGTTATACCCTAAAGCGAATTCCTCACAGCTAAACGTAATTGTAGCTCAGAGGTAACATATACACAGGCTAAACAGGAAATGAAAAGAAGGTTACTAGATAGAGGATACTCCAAGAAAGCTCTCCACCAAGCTGAAACCAGAGATGAGTCCCAGTGCAGAGAGGAAATCCTGAAATCTAACACTAAAGTTCTCAGTAAGGATAAGGAAAAACTTCCCCCTAGATTCATTACCAAGTTTTGCAGTCAATCTAATCAGATTCGCAACATCCTTAAAAACAAATGGGACATCCTCAGACAGGCCCCTATATTAAGGAATTAGATAGGATTGAGACTATCCATAACATACGAAAGAAATACATCATTGAGGGACATTTTGGTCCAAAGCCACATCTCCCCTACAGAAAACAATTGGCTCAAACAAAATAAGGGGTTCTGCAAATGTGGAAAATGCAAAGAGTGCAGACAGCACCAATGTTACACAGACTCCCCTAGAAAGGACAAGACCAATTGGAAAAATACCACAAACCGAGTATGTAGTGTATGCCATTGTCTGTCGTTGTGGCCTATGGTACATTGGTTCCACCACCTTTGCAGTCAAGAAACGGATCCTGGAACATTGGCGTGCTATCGCCAATGGTGATCTCAGCTATAGTACTGCGAGGCACTTTGCTAGGAAACACGGAGGAGATTGGGCCAGAGCAAGATTCTTTGGTCTAGATACAGTCAACCCCAATCCTAGAGGAGGCAATCGTATTGCCTCCTTCCGCAAACGCGAATCACTCTTCATCCTCTCAGCTGGTACCAAATTTTCCAATGGTTTGAACCAGGATGAAGAACTGTACAGTCTCTTGTAAATATTGTAAATATCTTAAGACCTATTGCAACTATGTCCTAAGAATTGCACAGCAGATATCCTCATCCCCCCTTCCCTACACTCCACCATCCACACCCTCACTCTTGTTTTTAACATCACCGCTGCTGACCTGAGGTTTTCATAGAACTGTGTCAGATAGTTACTTCTGATTATGAGTGAATGTTACTGATATTTACCATTGCCATATGATTATGTTAACATCTCAATGTTCTAACATATGTGTTTCTTGTTATAGGACTGTGTTGACACACAACGCACTGAAAATCACATCTGAGTTACAGATATGAGCACCTGAGTTCCAGACGGCTACCTATCAAGGCTCTAGTCACCCCTAGCACATTATGGTACTATACCTCCACTGCAGACTGATCCAGATAGAAACACAGCACGTTATTAATCATATATTAAGGCACAACTTGGGCACTAGACCCAGTAGCAACATTAATTTGATCCAATGCGCGCAATGTTCAACATTGTCATGCGCAACAGTTACTGAGCAAATCTGACACCCCTAGACACTTTCTAGTATACTACATACCAAACCTTGGATTTCCTCACTACCTACAAATCATGTAGAGATGCAGCATAGATGTACAAATATGCACTGAATATAGATGCACTTTTCACTTGTTTTAAAAATGTGACTATCTAACATAACAATTATATTTTCTTTATGTCTATGATGATGTAACAACACTGTTTCTTTAAAAACATGTAACATGGAGGCATGGGTCATGTGACCAAGACTACGGCTGTAGTCGAAAGGCGTCGTCCCTAGCCGTCAAAAATAAAAAACCTTACCTGCTTGTCTGATCTTTGTCCAGCGGATTTCCTTGGTTGAAATATATATCTATCTATATATGAAGTGAACTGAAAAAATAAATCTTACCTGGAAAGAACTCGTGGTCTGTCTCCTGCTTCGCCGGTCCTGTGGGGATCGGAGGTGGTAATGCGGAGTTCCTGTGGATATATATATATATATATATATATATATATATATATATATATATATATATATATATATATATAATGCGGAGTTCCTGTGGATATATATATATATATATATATATATATATATATATATATATATATATATATACACAACAGGGTCACGAACAAATAATGACTAATGGAGAACCAGATCCCTACTTAAGAATGGAGAACCAGATCCCTACTTAATAATAAACTTATCAAAACATGTATTAACAAGAGCTGAGGAGAATTTACTCAATAAAGTCCTCACTTTCTGTCCGGAAAGTGATGTCACTGACCATGTCATGAAGCATGTAATATGTGACATGATCAGCAGTGGATTGCGGGTGCGCGATATATAGTTAGTGCAACTAACTATATATGCGAATTTCAATGGTTTTGTGTGAGTAAAATAAGGTTTTGTAAATGCTAATTCCTAACTATATATGGTCTATAACCTATGGTTTTTTCAGTGAATTTTCAAGGTTTTGTAAATGCTAATTCCTAACTATATATGGTCTATAACCTATGGTTTTTTCAGTGAATTTTCAAGGTTTTGTAAATGCTAATTCCTAACTATATATGGTCTATAACCTATGGTTTTTTCAGTGAATTTCAATGGTTTTTTAATAGCAAATATCAAAAGCTGTAAAATGTGAATTACGTGGTAGGTAAAAACATTTTCGTGTTTATGCACGCTGATGTGCTTTGAACGCTGCCACCCCTCCCCCGCCCCCTCTTTTTTTTAAGGAGTCTTCTCTCATTGCAGATAGTGAAGGGTAGGTAACGCAGGCCTTTGCCCCTGTTGTAATCCGTCGTGCCTGCTTCCCTCTCCATTTGATTGATTGTTATCCAAGCATTTACTGTTTTGGAATTGGTTCTCTTTGGTATATTCTCTATTTACAAACAAGCACAGAGTTGCAATACTCTGTTTAGTCTTTGCAGATAGTGAAAAATCGTTAGAAAAAACAAAAGGAATCAAGCAAAATCAGTAGGCCACTAATGGGATCTCTTTTTGACCTCGCTAAAATAGAAACATTAGGAACAACACCTCATGAGAAATATGAAACTAGTGAGAGGAACTGAGCTCGACGCCATGATGGCTGCAAGACAGCTCGGCTCCGCCTCCCACCACGCCCAAAATAACGACAAACCCTATGCAAATATTATAAATATACACAACACACCAGCAAAGTAACAGGGTAAAACGTTTTATTAAATAACTATTTACATGGCAGCCTGCTGCAACATCGATCCAAATGCATGCCGCCATTCCCGGGATTTCTCCCCGACTACTCTGTGGCCTACGAGATGGATCAGTATGGGCAAATATACACTTGGGGATTCACAAGCAACAACAAGCCTTTGTATTTGGGGCTCAAAATCAACAACAGTGACAGAGAACAGAAGCAAAATAAGCACTCAGGGGCTACGTTTAAACGTAACATCATCTCCCCAAAGGTTCATCACCTTACACAGACATGCACTCTGATCTCCTTGGCCTCAGTCAAGCATCAATAGTAAGATTTTCATAGGTGAGTGTAGGTTCATGGTTTTCCATCCACAGACTAAAAGCCTGGAGTGGGACTGAAAGAACCATAACTAGGTAAGAAGGAAGGCAGAGGCTGTAGGAAGGACTCTGGATATGGTATGTTGCTTGGTCCCTGAGATGCTTCGATGTCACTGCCTTGCACAAATGGCATAAGTCCTGGATGTTGGGTGCCATAGTTGAGGGTTCCGAGCAGCGCTTGTAACACTGTCTGAAGCTCATTTGCACCTGCTGCAGCTTCACCATTCTCAAAGTAAGTGGGGGCTGTTTGTTGACCTGACTGCATTGGAAAGCAATGTGATGCGGTGCCTCCCTGAACCGCTTGACGGAGGCCCCCGAGGGGCGGTGTGGTGGCGCGGACTCAGAGGGGGCGCTTGGCTCCTGCCCCCTCCCCAAGTCTTGTTGCCCTGGTGTGGCCTGAGATCGCCCCCGACATAGGTGGCCGGCTCCCGGGGTCAGGCGGAACTTTTTGCCCTTTGGTGACTCTTCCATTCTGGGCCTTGTCCCACAATCCGTTTGACCTGAAGACACGTCCTGCGGTGCCCTAGTCCGACTATCACATATACCTGCGCCAGGAGACGGCGTGGGGTGCACTAGAAGGGAGAGGCGGCACGAACGAACCTCCCCCACCTCCCCAGGTGGAGGTTTCTCAGCTACACCCCAGCGCTTCACTCTGCCAGCTGACTTGCGCCCGCTCTTGCGACACAGTGCCTCGCTTGGCCAGCTGAATTGTGCCTGCTCTTGCTATTACAGCGTCTCACCCGCCATCCAACGGTATTGCACCCAATCTTGCGGTACAGCGACAGGCGGCTGCCACGGAGCTCACAAAATGGCGGTCGGCTCCACAGACTTGGGCCTGGCCTGCAAGGATGGCTCTTGGCAACCCTGGAACTCGGACGCTTGACTGCTATGGCATGGGCCCCATTCCCAAAAGCGTCCCCTCAGGCTTGAAGATTCTACAAGAGTCACCGGGGCCCCCGACTCCCGCAGACTTCCGGTGGGGAGCGACTGCCATGATTGCTCGCGGAATGGCCACAACGGAGCCACGAGATGGTGGTGTTCTCATGCTGACGCCAGCTTCAGTCTGAAACATCCAGAAACACTGTAGACTACCAATTCGATCAGTTCCGGTGGAGCCCCAACATGACCCGGTAGAGAATAACTAGCCCTCCCCTCTTTGACTGATGGTTCTTGTTGCCTGTCCCTTCTGTTGTCATTTAACAGAACTTTTTGGACTGCTGAAAGGGGTTCTGTTCCGACCGCTGGTTGGTGGAGACATTTTGACTATATTCTTGACCTGCATTGTCGCGTAATGCGTCATATGACGCGCCGCGTTAACGCACCCGGAAGTGCTCCGGTGCGCGAGGCGCGAAGCGCAGCTTCCCGGAAGCGATCCGGGGCGCGGCGCGCGTAACGTAAGCATAACAGGTCATGTGACTTGTTAATAAAACTTTTCATTGGTTCCTTTTACTTTTGGTTTCCTAATGATGGAAGGCTTGGTCATATGACCTAAAAATAACATTTTTTTTTTCCCAAATGATGAAAGCCACACCTTTTTTTTCTCACTCTGACTTGTAAAGCAAAGGACCCAGATGCATTTACAGTTTATCACTAACAATGTTCCAGGCTAATGTATTTTCCCGGGAAATTTACAACTGTGCTGCAAGTAAAATATTCCTATTTCGGGAAAAAGGGCGTTTCTTCGTCCCATGAGGGAGCCGTTGAGCAAAAGAGGCTCGGCCTGCTGTCTTAGTCGCTGATAGGCCTGAATATCGGATTCTTATCGATCACTTTATGTTGCAGGAGTGGAAAACTCAACAGCCCTTGACCATTTATCTTTACAGCATTCCTGCGTATTATACCTTTTAACCGTCATGTAATCGGGCTCCTTTATATCACTTGCCTTTTACTAATTCGAAAACAATGGCTATTATTCAAAACTTTACCAATCTAGGTACTACTACCATGTTTTGTTTTAAAAACCTTTATTGTGAAAATGTCAGTATACAAATACGGGCCTATAACCACGTGGGCCGGCCACAGAGCAAACTGGAATCGTATATGATGAGGGGACATTTACACTGTAGAAGAACGTAACGGGCGGGCCATTAGGTTGGAAGAACTAAGGTGTCTAACAGTTGCGGAATCGGTGGACGTACATTTTATAATTAAAGTACGACAGGGCCAGTTACAATAAAATTATCTAGATACACATTTGCGGGCAAGTACCATGGGTGACGTTAATTCGAACTTTCAATAGTACAGTAATCAATAACACATCAGAACTCAATATCAATAGGGATGTCCAAATGTTCAATCAGTACTCGTCCCCACCCGCCATGTGCTTCAAAACTGCATACGTATCTCGTGATATCAAGGCTGTGCAACCAGTACACAACAAGGAGTTGCGAGTCCCATTTATACCGGCGCCATTTTGGGCGAGGCCGGGCAGGTCCAGGATATAGTCAAAATGTCTCCACCAACCAGCGGTCAGACCAGAACCCCTTTCGGCAGTCAAAAAAGGTTCCGTTAAATGACAACAGAAGAGATAGGCAACAAGAACCATCAGTCAAAAGAGGGGAGGGCAAGTTCTTCCCTACCGGGTCACGTTCGGGCTCCACCGGAACTGATCGAATTGGTAGTCTACAGTGTTTCTGGATGTTTCAGACTGAAGCTGGCGTCAGCATGAGAGCACCACCATCTCGTGGCTCCGTCGTGGCCATTCCGCAAGCAATCATGGCAGCCGCTCCCCACCGGAAGCCTGCGGGAGTCGGGGGCCCCGGTGACTTTTGTAGAATCTTCAAGGCTGAGGGGACGCTTTCGGGAATGGGGCCCATGCCCTAGCAGGCAAACTTCCGAGTTCCAAGGTATCCCAGGGCCATTTTAGTGGACCAGGCCCAAATCCGAAGAGCCGGCCGCCATTTTGAGAGTCCGGTGGCAGACGCCTATGGCTGCACCGCAAGAGTGGGCGCAACTCAGCTGGATGGCGGGTGAGGCATTGTGCCGCAAGAGCGGGCGCAACTCAGTTGGATGCCAAGGGGCGCCCCACTGCAGCTGAGGAGCCTCCACCTGGGGAGGCGGGGGAGGCCCGTTCACGCCGCCTCCCCCCCCTCCCCCCCGGGGCGCCCCACGCCGTTTTTCGGCGCAGCATTGTAGGATGGCCAGACCAGTGCGGCAACTTGCTGGACACCACATCGGTGCCGTCCGGATCTCGGCGCGTTGTGCTTTCTTCGGCCTATTCGCACAACTGTCCGCTACTGACGCCGCCTCACAGGCCGACAGATTTTGTAGGCTTTTTATAACCCAAAGCCGACTAAAAGACAGGCCAAAGCAGCCCATTGTTGCTACTACTGGAGGGAGGAGCAAGGACAGTGTCAAGCGGACGGTGAATGCTTTGAGATGGATGTTGCAGCAGGCTGCCATGTAAATAGTTGTTTAAAATGTTTTTTTTTAACGTGTTTACTTTGTTGGAGCGTTGTATATATTTATAAGTTATTAAAGTGTTATAATCCTACTACTTTGTTGGAGTGCTATATATTTGTAATGTGACACATTCTTGTGAAGACTTTGATGTACAGAAAGGCATCCCTGGAATCTTCCGCTTCAGGCTCGGTCCCACACACCCTTACAGTGAGAATCCCCTCCCGAATCACAATACAGGATCGTTATCAGATAGTAGGAACGCGTGTGGTGTGACGGATCTCATGGGGTGGGGGCCTTGATCTACTGTAACTCCTTTGAAGAGGGGTGATTCTTTACAGTTGGGGCCATAAACTACTTCCGCAGGGCTAGGTGATAGCCTGGGACCGGCCTGAACAATCGGACACAGAGGAAGAGGAGTGTCAGAGGGTGCGGTAGTGAATAGGGTGAAAGGGAGGTGTCGGGCGGGCACGGGGTGTGATTCTCAGGGAAGAGCAGCGGAGATGGGGGGAGGTTTATGGCCCATGCATGAGAGAGAGAGCGGGGGTGACCAGTGCGTGGGGGAGATGCTTGCGTTGGTAGGGAGGCAGTGAAGTAGTGTGGCTCACTGGTTAGAGGCGGCAGACCCGAGAGCAGAGGACGGCCCGGGACCAGGGTTCGATTCCCGGCGCGGCAGGTTTCTGGACCAGGGTCAGCGGACTCGATAATTCTCTCGCCTCGGTGCCCACTCTGATCAGCGATCACACTCGGCAACTCTGGGCATTAGCTTGCCTCATCTTCACTAACGGCCCCACCAGACCGCCGGGGATGCCTGGTCTCACCCTGGAGATACCCATTAAGGGACCATCTCTCAGGGAAGCCAGGAAAGGTTTCGCAGCGGTCGAAGCGCCTTGGGACCCTCCGGGTAAGTAGTGCGCTATATAAATGCCTATACATACATATACATACATAGGGAGCCGTGCTGAGGATCAGCGGCGTGCAGAGAGTGGGTCCGGTCAAGGCATCTAAAATGGCCGCCGTGCACGACAAAAGTGTGGCAGGGAAAAAAGGCAAGATGGCGCAGACAATGTTTATCAATACAGATTAATTTTCCACAGAGAGAACGGGGGAGGTCAGAGAGGGGGGTGTTCGTAGCGCCAGGGAGACGCGCTGGGGACCGGCGAGGGGCAGAGGGGCCATAGCGCTTTCAAAATGGCTGCTGCTTGCTAGAGCGTACGTGCCTGAGTGGGGACAAGGTGGCGCCGATTATGTTGACATCGCAAACCAGATTTTAACACTTAGACATGAAAGTGAAAACTGCACCATTGCTCCCCCCCCCGACTGACACCCTCCTTTGCCTCAGCTTGGATCATCATTTGCTAAAGTGTTCAAAGACCCCACCGTGAGTATAAGCACAACCGGGGCCTTACTGCACACCCTGAGAAAAACTACGCAACAAGACAATCTCTACCTTCTACCTTTTCCATGTTCCAACGCTTTGAAATGAACAATATATTTACTCGCAGTGACAAAATGGCGGTCTTCACTTCCTGATTTCCTTCGAATCGAACGTTACAGACGTCACGCAGCAAAAAAAAATTCCGCTCACGCGCAGCCGCTGGAAGACATGTATCAACATATATGAGCATCCTCAGCCACCCTCAGAAAACATAGGGGGTCAGGATACGTCTCCCATGCCCCCTTATACCCATTTCCCACATTGTTTTCCCTCCATCTTGTGATTTAATTAAAATGAAACACAAAATGGTGAATTCCCGTTACACTACAGGTTTGCGACCCGGTTCGCGTACCGGGAAGCGCTTCTACCGCGAAAAATAAAAAATAAATTATTTGCCCCACGGGACCCTTTAATAACCCCAACATCATTCCTAGGGGGTCAAGAGGGGTCTACCTTGCCCCCTTTCATTAAATTCCCCCTTCGTTTTTCTCCTCCTCTTGTCTCTCGATCCTACCAAGAGACAAGGTGGCGGCCGTTCCGGACTGTTTAGAATGTTGACAGACACCGGAGAGCCAATCAGCTTCGCTTCGCGAAGTTCTGTTACGCGTCAAGTCAGAAGACGGCTCTGCTAGCTGCCTGAAGGAGCTGTGAAATGGACGCAAATAAATGTGCTTATTCAAACTTCGAGTGGTTTTGCTTCACTTGGGCTACGTGCAATTGATTTGAATATATATATATGGCGGTCGCCAGTAGGTAGTTATAGTTAGGACCTAGCTACCATTGGAAATACGCAACATTCTATTGGGAATAACTTTGGCACCGGTGGAGGAATTCGCGTGTTATTTTCCGAAAATTGAGGCCAGCTCCGCTCCGCTTCTTCCCTGGAAGTTTCGGGGGAAATCATCAAGCGGGGACGAGAAAAAAGGGGGGTCCCAAAACGTGTTTTCCCCATGTTAATTTCCATAGGGCGAATAGACAAGGCTACAGCCCGAACTGCTGAACGGAATTACTCCAAACTTTGCAAAATGTTAGGGACTGGTACGCGTAAGTGTCTTTTCTATATTTGGTGAATATTGCTCCAGTGGTTTTCACGAAAATGAGGTTAAAAAACACATATGTATCTATATGCGCGCTTCTAGCGCTTAACAGTACGCGTACCGGGGAGCACACCCGGCGCGACACGGAAGTGCGCGAGCGGAAATCTGATTGGCTCTTGGGTGTCTGTCAACATTTTAAACAGTCCAGAGAGTCTGCCATCTTGTGTCTCGGTAGAATTAAGACACAAGAGGTGAAAATAAAAAGGGGTAAATGATTATAAGGGGCAGGGTAGACCCTCCCTCACCCCCTAGGTTTTCTGAGGGGGCCTAGAAGGACCCTGAAGGGCAACATTTTTTTTTTTTTTAATTTTTGGGAGTAAGCGCTGGGTGCGTTCCCATGTACGCTTCCCGGTACGCGCACCTTGAGCGCACCACGGGAAAAAACAGTGTAAAAAATTAGAGTAAAAAAATAATTTAGAGTGCTTAGAGGTAGGGTAGCTCTGAAAAGAGCTGTTGTGTTATGTGGGTGTTTTTTGTACCTACAAGTAGGTACCAATGCAGAGTCTCAAATTCAAGAGGAAGACTCTATTCCCCTCATCTGTAAAATGTACACCATCTCTCCTATAGATGCCTTGCATGTTGTAACACAAGTTGTTGTGGTATATGGAACCCATACCATAGTCTCTGAGGAAAGCAGAAAAAGATTTATTTACATGTTTCCTTGCTTTCTCAATCTGTGGACAAAATTGGTTGGACCAGTTCCATTTTTGCCTTTGGCATATATTAGAATATACAAAGGCAGTTTGTGGAAAAAGTGACATCAATTGCCCAAAGGTGTCCTTTAAAAGCATTTCCAGACCTACCCCAGTCAAAGTGCACAGGTTATTGCCACTACAGTGCACAATTATGAGGTCAGGGCGTGGGAGATGTAAAAAGTATTTTACCAATGGCACAATATATATTCACATTTTTCCCTGTACTTTCATCCCCCACTCACCTTCTCTCAGTACCTATGCTTCAGTCCTCTTCCCCTCTATTGTATATATAGTCTATTCTCTTCCTTCGCTCAGTCACTCATTCCCCTTCCCTTATCACCTTACTCCACTTTACTCACTCCCTCTGTCCTGTCACATCCTCATTCTCCTTCCCTCACTCCCTCTCTCTTATCTTTACTACCGCTGTCCCCTCATTCTCTCACTCCTCTTCCGTCACGCTCACTCCCTATAACTTTGGAACACTCCCTCACTTAGCTTTCTATGGTCCCTCACTCAGTCTCCTTCTCTTACTCTTTCCTTCAATCCCTCTGTCTCCTCACTCCCTCACTCCCCTTGTCTCATGCTCACTTGCCTTTATCCACCCTCTATCACCCCTCTTTACTCACCCTCACTGGCCTTCTCTCATTCTCCTTCTCCCCCGTTTCCTTACTCCACTTCCCTCACTACCTCTTGTTCCCCATTCCTTTACTCCCCTTCCCCTCTCTCCCCTCCACCACTTACTAGCTCTCAGTCACTCAACTTCAGTCCCCTTCCCCTTCTTTTTATATTTTGCTCCCTCAGTAATTCCCCTTTCCTTAGTCACCTTACTCAACTTCATTTACTACTTCTCTCACTCCCTCTGTCCTCTCACATCCTCACTCCCCTTCCCTCACTCTCTCACTGTTACTCTCACTCCCTCCATCCCCTCAGTTTGTCACTCCCCCTTCCTTCACACTCACTCCCTTTAACTCACAAACACTCCCTTACTTATCTTTCTATGCTCCCTTACTTAGTCTTCTTCTCTCACTCCTTCCTTTACTACCTCTATGTCCTCACTCCCTCAATCCCCTTGTCTTATGCTCACTCGCCTTTATCCACCCTCTATCACTCTTCTTTCTTCATCGTCACTGCTCTTCTCTCACCCTCCCTCACCCATGTTGCCTTACTGCACTTCCCTCTCTTTTCGTCATTCCCCATGTTCACTCCTCTTCCCCTCCCTCCCCTCGCATACTCACTTTCTTTCAGTCCCCCTTCTTTACTTCCTTACCCCTCTCTTCCCTTCCTTCACTCATTCCCCCATTCCTTACTCACCTTACTCCACTTCACTCACTCCTTCTCACATTCCCTCTGTCCTCTCCCTACTTCACTGCTCTCCTCTAACTCCGTCTGTCTTACCCTCACTCTATCTGTCCCCTCATTCTCACTTCCCTTCAATCACCCTCGCTCATCTTCAAACCCTCACTGTCATCAACTCACTCTCACTCACTCCACCTTCCTTCTTCCTCACTCCACTAGCCTTACTCACACTCCCATTACTTTATCCTCCCTCACCATCTTTCCCTCAATATCAATCCCCTTTTTTCACATTGACTCATTTCTTTCTGTCACTCCCTGCCACTCTCCTTCGTTCACTCCACTTCAACTCACTCTTGTTTACAACTCACCTTCTCTCACTCCTCTTCTGACACCTGTTCTCTCTGTCACTTTCTATCCTTCATTCACTCATTTCATTCATTCATTTATTTAGTACACATTCTCAGAAAAAAAGAATTGCAAAATCTGTAAAGAATATAGCTCTTTTTGGAGAATTGGAGTTAGTTCTTAAAATAACTTTTTTTTTCTTCTTTTCTTTTTATATTTTTTTAAAACTATTTCATATCTCTTTTATATTTTTTTCAGAGGAAAAACAAAACCAGGGATTCCAAAACTGCTCAACAGGAGGAAATAAAAGGTGTAAAATTAGGGATAGGGATGGCAGCGGTGTTCCTCTCTCCTCCGAGCAATCAGTTCAATACTCTTCTCCCCATAACAGAGCAGTTCATCGCAGTCCATGCATAGAATTTTCATGCGTGCAAACTGCGGCTGTATGTTCAGGATCATTCTTCTACCTTCTCTTCCAGAAGCTGTTGCACCACCAGTCGAGGTGCTGGCCCCATCTCTCGGTGCATTCCGTGCCAGGTCCCTGACACTCTCCCGGGCATAGTTCTGGGGGTGCCTTCTTTGCACATGTCTAATCATGGTGGAGTTCTCAAAACTGTATTTTTTTCTGGGGTCACCACGTGAAAGAATTGTGTGACATATCTTGCATTCCACCTTTGGAGCATTTACTTTCTTCTCACCTTCTGGAATGCTGAAAAACTTCCAGATGAAGTGCTCCTTAACTTTTGGTTGAGGAGAGTCCTTATGGAGAAACTCATCAGAGCCACTGCTGCTTGATGCTCTTGCAGCCATTCTTTCCAAAGAATTGAAGAGGAGAAAAAGGGAACAGGTCTTGCTCTCTCGAAAATGAAAGAGGTAGTGAAGGAAATGGGTGGGGTTTTTAATAGTTGTAAAAAAATTGTTAACAACCAATGAAAAGTGTTATTTTAAGGTCACATGACTTGACGCGCTTACGCTACGTGCTCCGGAGCGCTTCCGGGGGCGCTTACGCGGCACGGACGTAGGCGCTTCCAGGGGCGCTTACGCGGCACGTACATAGGTGCTTCCGGGGGCGCTTACGCGGCGCGCCTGCATGACAGTTTGTTAAATTTTAGGAAATGCGTTTTAAGTTAAAATACGGTTATTTAAAATCAAAAATACTACTTTTATAAGTATGCCACTGAATGTCTTGCATTATTATTTACTTTAAATACATACTTATATTTTTTTTTTTCGCATGCGGAAATAGCGCTCTCGCTACGTGTACTGGTGCGTTTACGGGTGCGCGAACCCTGAGCGCTCCGAGGTAAAATGATTAAAAAAAACTACAGGAAAAATACATTGAAAAATGTATTTTAGAAAAAAAATGTTTTTTTTATTAAAAATATAATAATTAATAGTTATAAAAAACAGCTATTAAAAAAACTTAAAAATTCACTTTAAAAATCGTAGGTTACAAACTCGTTATAGTAAGGAATTAGCTTTTAAAAAACCTTTGAAATTCACTGAAAAAACATAGGTTTCACACTCGTTATAGTTAGGAATTAACATTTAAAAAACCTTTGAAATTCACTGAAAAAACCATATGTTTCACACCAGTTATAGTTAGCTGAACATTTTACTCATACAAAACCATTGAAATTCCTACGTTATAGTTAGTTGGACTCACTATAACTCGCGCGCCCGCAATCCACTTCTGATGATGTCACATATTACATCATTCATGACATGGTCAGTGACTTTACTGATGACATCACTGATGACATCTCAAATGACATCACTGATGACATCACTGATGACATCTCAAATGACATCACTAATAACATCACTGATGACATCATCCATGTGATAATACAATGCACCTGCTCACACTCTAATCTAACCTTTGATACACCAAGTGTTAAATACAAACTACCATTCCTGAAATAATTGACACACCAATACCAGTAACTACATACGCACTCACTGATTCCTAGGTCTACACACACATCCACCCATTATTTGAGATGTCATCAGTGATGTCATCAGTGATGTCATCAGTGATGTCATTTGAGATGCCATCAGTGATGTCACTGACCATGTCATGAATGATGTAATATGTGACATGATCAGCAGTGGATTGCGGGTGCGCGATATATAGTTAGTGCAACTAACTATATATGCGAATTTCAATGGTTTTGTGTGAGTAAAATAAGGTTTTGTAAATGCTAATTCCTAACTATATATGGTCTATAACCTATGGTTTTTTCAGTGAATTTTCAAGGTTTTGTAAATGCTAATTCCTAACTATATATGGTCTATAACCTATGGTTTTTTCAGTGAATTTCAATGGTTTTTTAATAGCAAATATCAAAAGCTGTAAAATGTATTCTTCTTTTAAAGGAAAAATATATTTTATATGTATTTAATATAATTTTTTTATGTATATAAATTTTTAGAGGGAACAAATTTATCAACTATCATGCTGAAGAAGAGTGTGGGGAAAAAAAACGAAGAGGAGGACTAAGAGGAAAGAACAATCAGTTTAAAAATACAATTGCTTTAAAGCATGAAGTGCTTTTCCACACATTTACATAACTCATATTAGAACATACAAAATATTTACAGAGGAGATAGTGTACATTCAATTTTAGACTCTTCATTGGTACCTACATGTTGGTACTTACATCATCCACACAACACAACAGCTCTTTTCAGAGCTACCCTACCTCAAAGCACTTTCCCTTGGTTTTCCCCTTGTTGCGCTTTCCGGAACGCTACCCGGTGCGCGGACTGGGCGCTAACCGTGCGAAAATTAGAAAAAAAAAGGTATTTCTTTTTACATATATGGGCCTCCTCAGCCACCCTCAGAAAACCTAGGGGGTCAGGATATGTCTCGCGTGCCCCCTTATACCCATTCCCAACATTGTTTATCCTCCATCTTGTGACTAAATTCGTCCGAAACACAAGATGGCGGACTCCCGTTACGCTACCGGTGAGCTACCCGGTTCGCGTACCGGGTAGCGCTTCCACCGCGAAAAATAAAAAAAAATGTATTTTATGTTTTTTGCCCCGCGGGGCCCTTTAATAGCCCCCACATCAATCCTAGGGGGTCAGGAGGGGTCTACCTTGCCCCTTTCATTCATTTCCCCCTTCGTTTACTTCCACCTCTTGTCTCTCGATCCTACCGAGAGACAAGATGGCGCCCGCTCCGGACTGTTTAGAATGTTGAGAGTCACCGGAGAGCCAATCCGCTTCTCCTCGCGAAGTTCCGTTACGTGTCTGGTACGCGAACCGGGGCACTAACCGGGACGCTGTCACAGATATATATATTTTTTTGAAAGTTAATTTCTCAAAATCCACTGGAGCACATATCTTGAGACCTAGCAAAGGCACATCGGGCAAACAGTCTCTACAATTTTGCCAAGTTTCATAGAAATCCATTCAGCTGTTCGAGCTAAAAGTGAGTCTAACCGCCCTATGGAAAACTCAATGTTAAAAACACGTTTTGGGACCCCCCTTTTTTCTAGGCCCCCGCTTGACGAAACCCTCCCAAACTTTCAGAGGACGCTCAGGAACAAAATGTGCCATTTTCCTGTAAATTTCAGCCAATTTCGTCCATCAACGCCAAAGTTATTCAACATAAAATTTTCAGAAATCCCTATTCAAAAAAATCCTAACTATATATACCTACTGGCGGCCGCCAGTAGGTAATATATATATATATATACATATATATATATATATATATATATATATATATATATATATATATATATATATATATATATATATATATATATATATATATATATATATATATATATAACATTTCTATGGCAAAATGAAACCCCTCATTTTGTTCCTTTGCAAATATAGGGGGTCATTATGATTGCGGTTTTTCCGCATCCTCGGGGCCGGCGGAAGCCACCGCCGGCCCCGAGGATGCGGAGAAACCGCAGCGGACTGACCAAAGACTCACCGCCACATTAGGATGGCTGGTGGGTCCTGGTTTCCGTCCGCAGCTTTTCCGCCGCGGTCGGATTACAACCGCGGCGGAAAAGCTCTAATATGGTGACGGTGTCTTCCAGACACCGTCCACCATATTAGGATGGCCAGTGAGTTATGCTTTTCCGCGGCGGGTTTTCCGCTGTGGAAAAGCATACGGAACTTCACTGCGGGGGGCCGTTGCGGGCCCCCTAGGTGAAGGGGGGTGGGGGGTGCACATGGGGGGTACCTATGGTACCCCCCCTGCATTTGCATGCAGAAAGCGGCAGGCACCGCGCGGTGCCTGCCTCTTTCTGCATGCAAATGCAATGCGTGCATTTTTAACATTGCCGCGGGTGCAGCTTGAAGCTGCACCCGCCGCAATGTTAAAAATAGAGGATGTGACCGCCAGGGTGGCGGTCACATCCTAATTGCACAGGAGGGAACTCCGCATGCCATGCGGAGGTTCCCTCCTGCTCTGGGGTCGCGGACGGACGCAAGTCCGTCCGCGATCCTAATCGACCCCTAAATGTTTTAAGTGTTAACACCTTATTCCAATCAAGATGACTTCAGGTGTGCCATACTTTTGTCATAAGTAAGACTGTTAGCGCTCTAGTTGTTCTTTAGAACACTCTGGGACATTCTGTCACTGGGCTATAGTTGGAATACATCTGGCTGATATTTGGGCTACATTTGTTTTTTTTTGTCTCTGGCGGCCATCTTTGGGCTACATTGGTCTACATTGGGCTACATTGGGCTACATTTGGGCTCTAACATATATATAGCCCAATGTAGCCCAATACATATTTTTCAAAGTTAATTTCCGTAAAAACCACTGGAGCATATATCTTGAGACATAGCAAAGGCACATCGGGCTACCAGTCCCTACAATTTTGCCAAGTTTTGTTGAAATCCATTCAGCCGTTCGAGCTAAAAGTGAGTCCAACCGCCCTATGGAAAACTCAATGTTAAAAACACGTTTTGGGACCCCCCTTTTTTCTCGGCCCCCGCTTGACGAAACCCCCCCAATCTTTCAGGGGACGCTCGGGAACAATATGTGCCATTTTCCTGAAAATTTCAGCCAATTCCGTCCATCAACGCCAAAGTTATTCAACATAAAATTTTCAGAAATCCCTATTCAAAAGAATTCTAACTATATATACCTACTGGCGACCGCCAGTAGGTAATATATATATATATATATATTACCTACTGGCGATAGCCAGTAGGTATATATAGTTAGGATTAATTCTCTAAGGAACTTTTGAAAATTCTATGTCTAATAACTTTGGCGTTTGTGGACGGAATCGACTGAAATTTTCAGGAAAATGGCACATTTTGTTTCTGAGCAGCCCCTGAAAATTTGGGGGGGTTTCGTCAAGGGGGGGCCGAGAAAAAAGGGGGGTCCCAAAACGCATTTTTCCCATGTTAATTTCCATAGGGCGTTTGGCCTCACTTTTAGCTCGAACGGCTGAATGGATTTGCATGAAACTTGGCAAAATTGTAGGGACTGTTAGCCTGATGTGCCTTTGCTGGGTCTCAATATATGTGCTCCAGTGGATTTTGAGAAATTAACGTTTTAAAAAATGTATATATCTGTGACAGCGTCCCAGATAGCGCTCCAGATCGCGTACTTTTCGCGTCACGGAGCTTTGCGAAGCGATGCTGATTGGCTCTCCGGTGTCTGTCAACATTCTAAACAGTCCGGTGCGGCCGCCATCTTGTCTGTCGGTAGGATCGAGAGACAAGAAGAGGTGAAAAACGAAGGGGGAATTTAATGAAAGGGGGCAAGGTAGACCCCTCTTGACCCCCTAGGAATGATGTTGGGGTTATTAAAGGGTCCCTTGGGGAAAATAAAAAAAATTTGATTTTTCACGGTAGAAGCGCTTCCCAGATCGCGAACCGGGCCGCAAATTGGTAGCGAAACGGGAATTCGCCATTTTGTGTTTCAGTTTAATTAAATTACAGGGTATAAGGGGGTACGGGACACGTATCCTGATCCCTTATGTTTTTTGAGGGTGGCTGAGGAGGCTCATATATGTTGATACATGTCTTCCAGCGGCTGTGCGTGAGCGTTTTATTTTTTTTGCTGCGTGACGTCTGTTAACGTTCGATTCGATGGAAATCAGGAAGTGTTGACCGCCATTTTGTCACTGCGAGTAAATATTTTATTTGTTATAAATAAATCATTATTGATAAACATTGTCTGCGCCATCTTGCCTTTTTTGCAATGCCACACTTTTGTCGAGCACAGCAGCCATTTTAGATGCCTTGACCAGACCCACTGTCTGCACCCTCGCAAGCATCTCCCCCACGCACTGGTCACTCCCGCTCTCTTTCTCATGTATGGGCTAGAAACCTCCTCCCATCTGCGCTGTTCTTCTCTGAGAATCACACCCTGTGCCCGCCCGACACCTGCCTTTCACCCTATTCACTAACGCACCCTCTGACACTCCTCTTCCTCTGTGTCTGATTGTCCAGGCCCGTCCCAGGCTATCACCTAGCCCTGCAGATGTAGTTTATGGCCTCAACTGTAAAGAATCACCCCTCTTCAAAGAAGTTACAGTAGATCAAGGCCCCCACCCGATGAGATCCGTCACACTACACGCGTTCCTGCAATCTGATAACCATCCTGTATTGTGATTGGAGAGGGGATTCTCACTGTGAGGGTGTGTGGGACCGAGCCTGAAGCGGAAGATTCCAGGGATGCCTTTTTGTACATCAAAGTCTTCACAATTATGTGTCACATTAAAAATATATAGCACTCCAACAAAGTAGAAGGAAAATAACACTTTAATAACTTATAAATATATACATCGCAACAAAAACAGTAAACACCTTAAAACATTTTTTATTAAAACAGAAGCAACAATGGTTTATGGCATGGGGAACAGTAGTGATATCCTGGGCGGGTGATGGAACTGGGTTTGTTAATGGAAAACTATTGGTAAATTATACTTCTCCGGAAATTTTAAACTCACAAATGTTTCATTTGTGTAATCGTTTTATGAACATGTACATTAAAAAACTAAAAGAAATGCCAAGAACGTCCCATGTGAAAGTGAATTTAAAGCAGAGCAGGCTGGAACTGTAAATGGGGGGGGGGGTATTTATTTGTGGAAACCATAACAGAGTAAGTGGTCGTTGATTTCATAGTAAAAAGTGCGACAAGTGCAACAAAATCATATCGATAATTCATTGTGAGCAAGTACCAAAAGTGTCGACAATTCTAACCTTCAATAAATTCAGTAATCAATGATGCATTAGAACTTAATATCAATTCATTGTCCGAATGTGTAATCAGTACAAGTCCCATGTCAATTTATTGTTCGAACGTATAATCAATACCCATCCCGGATCAATTCATTGTCCGAACATATATTCAGTCTTATCCCATATCAATTCATGTGCTAAAAACTGCATACATATCTCATGATATCAAGGCTGAGCAATCGGGGCACAATAGTTTCATTTGTACCGGCGCCATTTTGGGTGAGGTCAGGAAGGTCCAAGTATAGTCAAAATGTCTCCACCAACTCGTGGTTGGACCGGGACCTCTTTCGGCAGTCCAAAAGTTTTCGTTGAAGGGTAGTAGAGGGGACTGGTGACATGAACCATCAGTCAAAGAGGGGTGGGAGGCAAAAATCTCTCCTACCGGGTCATACTGGTGTCCCACCGGAACTGATCAAGTTGGTAGTCTTGCAGGATTTTGGTGATTTCAAGACTGAGGCCGGCGCCGGCATGAGCGCGCCGACGTCCCGCGGCTACGTCGTGGTCGTTCCGTGGGTGATCATGGCAGTCATTCCCCATCGGGGGTCGGGGGCCCCCGTGGCTCTTATAGAATCTTCAAAGTTGAGGAGAACGTTTCTGGATGCAGGACTCATTTTGTAGTTGAACTCAGAAGCGCCGTTGCACCGCAACAGTGGACGAGACCCCCGCTGGGTGAGCGGAGCATCATTGCCTCGCAATAGTGGACGAGACCTTTTGTCGGGTGAGTGCAGCGTCGCTGCATCGCAAGAGTGGAGGAACCCTTTTTTGGGTGAGTGGAGCGTCGCTGCATCGCAAGAGTGGACAAACCCTTTTGTTGGGTGAGTGGAGCGTCGCTGCATCGCAAGAGTGGACGAACCCTTTTGTTGGGCGAGTGGAGCGTCGCTGTATCGCAAGAGTGGACGAACCCTTTTGTTGGGTGAGTGGAGCGTTGGGGGTGCAGCTGAGGGGGGTGGGAGAGGCTCGTTCGCGCCGCCTCTCCCTCCCAGCGCACCCCACGCCGACACCTGGCGTTGATATCCGTGATGTCCGGACCAGGCGATAAGAGGGGGGGGGTCGGAGGCAGAGGCAAGACATCCCCCCCGTGGCCTGCAGGGCGCCGCTTCAGGCCCGAACGGGGAGCTCATATCAAGCCGGGGCCAGACCAGGAGATACGAGGGGGGGGAGTCGGTGGCATGTGCAAGACATCGCCCCCGTTGTCGCAGTCATTATCTAAGAAAGAAGAAGAATCCCTCGGCCTCAGCTTCTTTCTTGGCCCGGAGATACGAGGGGAGGGGGGGGTCGGTGGCATGTGCAAGACATCCTCCCCCGCGTGTTGTCGCAGCCATTATTGAAGAAAGAAGAAGAATCCCGTCGGCCTCGACTCCTCTCCTGGCCCACCTTACGGGATGACCTCCCCGGCCGACGGCTGCCAGCAGGACTCACCCTACACGTGCCGAAGGCCTCGTCTTCCGGATGGGCGTAGCCGCGAACCTGTTGCACTTCGGGAGTTTCCGGAATGGGGGTAGGTATCTGCTGATTTGTATTTATTTCATGTTACCGTTATTAGGCATGGCGGGCGGTGGGACAGACATGCTTGGAGCAGTGGGGGGGGTGGCGGAGCCTAGCTACCTTGTGGCTGCCGTAACGTCAAGCTTGGCTTCTTTCACCACTTTCATGTTTCTTATTTCTAGCGAAGTCAAAAACTCATCAGAGGCCTACTGATTTTGTTCGATTTCTTTCCCTTCCTTTTCAAGTGTGTTTCATGCTAAAGTTTCTGTTTAACAGGATACAGGGATTACTTCGTATTTTACATTTTAGGGGTTCTCTCCGGTTGAGTCAGATGATGTACCTCTAATAAATGGTCCGGGTGGAAGTAGTTTCTCAATCAGTGGGGAGTAGATGGGCATGACAGATTACAACGGGGGACAAAGGTCCGCATTACCCACCCTTCACTACTTGCAAAGACTAGACAGAATATTTCTATTCCACGTTATTTGCAAACAGAGAGTACCTTGAAAGAACTATTCCTTGAACAATAAATGTCCAGCCAATCAATCAATCAGGCATGACGGATTACAACGGGGGACAAAAGTCTGCATTACCTATCCTTCACTATCTGCAAAGGGAGACAGAATATTTCTATTCTTCTCTGTTTGTAGACAGGGAATATCTCAAACAGCAATAATCGATAAAAAAATTAGTAGGATTATAACACTTTAATAACTTATAAATATATACATCGCAACAAAAACAGTAAACACCTTAAAACATTTTTTATTAAAACAGAAGCAACAATGACAACTAACAGTAGTGATATCCTGGGCGGGTGATGGAACTGGGATTGTTAATGGAAAAAGATCTACAGAGAAAACTATTGGTGAATTATACTTCTCCGGAAATTTAAAACTCACAAATGTTTTATTTGTGTAATCGTTTCAGGTCAAACGGATTGTGGGACAATGTTCACAATGGAAGAGTCACCAAAAGGCATTTGGATCGATGTTGCAGCAGGCTGCCATGTATATAGTTATTTAATAAAACGTTTTACCCTGTTACTTTGCTGGTGTGTTGTATATATTTATAATATTTGCATAGGGTTTGTCAAGTCAAGTCAAGTCAAAATATATGTTTATTGTGACCATAGTCTTTAAACAATGCAATGAGAATAGTACAGAATGGAGTATGACTTATTGTTTTTAAAACTTTGTCCATTTAAAAAGTTCGTACACACCATTATCAAAAGTACTAAAAAATCAGTAAAATTTTCAGTTATCTTAAAACTTATTTTGTCTAATAAAACCTATTCACATTCTTATTACTCCAAACAATTTCATTCTGCTAAAAACCCATACAGTACTACATGTTATTCTTTAGCTCTCAGCGCGCTCAGGGACACCTTTAAAAATTTCCCGAGGGCAATTGCAATATCGATGTAGGGGATTTCTGTTAAGAGACTGGCTGCCTGTGATCTTGTTTTTACATCATATTTTATAAAGACTGGACGCAGCAAAAGTTTCCTATATTCTAGGAGTGTAAAACAGTCTAGCAAGATATGCAACAGGTCTCCCTTAGTCCTCAAGTTACACCTGCAGTGACCTTCCTGATCTAACATTTTTGAATTAAGGTCTCTGCTTATTAGCCATGGATTGATCCCAATTCGAATTCTCAGGATCTCTTGCCTGTATCCACGATTGGGTAATCTGTCAAGGTAGGGGAACCAATTATCAAGGGACCACGCATTTAGCATATGTACCACTGATTTTTTCTTTATTAAGTAGCCTCTATCAAGCATTTTCGAGACTTCTTTCCCTCTTTGCTTCAAATCACCTTTAGTACTAGTGATTTGCAATGAGCTCAGGTCCAAGTCGAACTCAAGTGTATTACAAATTCCCTTCAATTTATCCCTGCTGGACTTCGCCCATTTTAGCTCGCTTTTCTGAATTTCTTTGCGACACCAGTATGCCACTTTTTCTGTTTCAGGGTCCTCTAATCTCTTCCAGAATCTGATCACAGCCATCTGGGTTAATATCGCCCAGGACTTTGTGCCTATTTCTGTTCTGATGGCTTGAATCATAGCAGATTGAGGAAGTGATAGGAGCCTTTTTATGCAATTTCCCTCTATGACGTCCCAGGATCCCTTACCGCTCAAATAAAGGATCTCTGCGCCATATAAAACTTGGGGGGGGATCATTGCCTCAAAGGCTCTGAGCATTGGCCGGTGTGAAATCTCACCATATTCCCCATTGAACCTTTTAAGTCCGCATATGGAGGAGAGTGCCTTTGCTTTTTGCGTTTCCAAATGGGTGTTCCAATTTAGTGTCCTATCGAACCAAATACCCAAATAACGGTACTCATTTACTGTCTCTAATTTAAGGTCACCTATGTACCAACTGAATCTGCTTAACTTTTTCCCGAAACATAGGGTTTTAGTTTTATCCAAGTTGATAGTCAAGAATTTTTCAGCACAATAAGTATTAAAGGCATTAAGCTTCCTTTGGAGGCCTCTCTCGGTCTGATCTACTATCACCAGATCATCCGCATATAGTAGGCACGGGATCTTGTTTCCATCCATTTTTGGACTGGCACTGCCCTCCACCTCCAAATAGTCCGGGAGATCTGACAAGTAGATAGAGAAAAGCTGGGGGGCCAGCACGCAGCCCTGTCTTAACCCATTAGCTATGGGTATTTTGGGAGTTAGGGAGCCCCCCGTATCTTTAATTACTTGCCCCCAGTTTTCCCTGTGGACTTCTTTTATTATGGTCAGGAGATCTTTCGGGATATTTAGCCTCTTTAGTGTCTCCCATAGGCAGGCCCGGTCTACAGAATCAAAGGCATAGGGTTTGTCGTTATTTTGGGTGGGGTGGGGTGGGCGGCGGAGTCGAGCTGTCTTGCAGCCATCATGGTGTGGAG
Source organism: Lissotriton vulgaris (assembly GCF_964263255.1). Lineage (NCBI taxonomy): Eukaryota > Metazoa > Chordata > Amphibia > Caudata > Salamandridae > Lissotriton > Lissotriton vulgaris. The sequence goes on from NC_141698.1 coordinate 959,601,303, forward strand.
CTAAGTTCATCTTACTAGTATCGTATTTCTCATGAGGGGTTGTTCTTAATGTTTCTATTTTAGCGAGGTCAAAAACAGATCCCATTAGTGGCCTACTGATTTTGCTCGATTCCTTTTGTTTTTTTAAACTATGTTTCACTATCTGCAAAGACTAAACAGAGTATTGCGACTCTGTGCTTGTTTGTAAATACAGAATGAACCAAAGAGAACCAATTCTAAAACAGTAAATGCTTGGATAGCAATCAATCAAATAGAGAGAGAAGCAGGCACGACGGATTACAATGGGGGCAAAGGCCTGCGTTAACTACCCTTCACTATCTGCAAAGAGAGAGTACTGCTAAGAGAAAAGAGGGGGGGGGCAGCGTTCAAAGCACATCAGCGTGCATAAACACGAAAATGTTTTTACCTATCATGTACTTGACATTTGACAGCATTTGATATTTGGTATTAAAAAACCATTGAAATTCACTGAAAAAACCATAGGTTTTAGGCCATATATAGTTAGGGATTAGCATTTACAAAACCTTATTTTACTCGCACAAAACCATTGAAATTCACATATATAGTTAGATGCGCTAACTATATATCGCGCACCCGCAATCCACTGCTGATGATGTCACATATTACATCATTCATGACATGGTCAGTGACATCACTGATGACATCACTGATGACAACTCAAATGACATCACTGATGACAACTCAAATGACATCACTGACAACATCACTGATGACATCAATCATGTGATAATACGATCAACCTCTTCAGACTCTAATATAACCTTAGATACACTCAGAGTAAACAGACACTCACAGACTGTCACTCATCCATGGAGTTACTCACACACCTAGTCAGTCATGCACTGAATCAATCACACCTCCATATCCTCAACTATACAGTTATACACACCTTACTTATTCAAACATATACTAACACATATTTACTCTCTTATACAATTCCTGATACAAGTTTTCAATGAACCATTCAGCCACTCACACATTCACTGGCTCTTATACACAGTAATTTATATATGTGAACTCTCACATGTACTGTGTTTTACATATGTACTTACTTTGACATGTAGCACTGAGATATCCATTCACTCACCAATACACTCGTACACAGTCAACCACCCATACAGCTGTTTCCACGTGCAGTTTTGAACCCATAGATCTAGTGAATGAACTGTTCACACATGTATGCACAGAGTCACACACCTCCCAGCCACCCCCACACACACACACTCACTCTCCCATACAAATACTTGGGCAACCAATCAATAACCCATATAGTTACTCATATAGCTACTGATCAACACATGCAGCAGTTCATAGAACAACAGATATAATGATGCACAAATTAAGACAGTTTAGTCACTAACCCATGCACTCAGTGAGACACATTTAATCACTCTCTCATACAGTCAGTCATGCACCTACTAAATCCTTCATCCAGACACTTATACATCCACTCATTCTTCAATATGTAAGACATATTTTAACTTTACAGAAACATACAGTCACTGGATGATGTCATCAGTGATGTCATCAGTGATGTCACTGACCATGTCATGAATGATGTAATATGTGACATCATCAGCAGTGGATTGCGGGTGCGCGATATATAGTTAGCGCATCTAACTATATATGCGAATTTCAATGGTTTTGTGCGAGTAAAATAAGGTTTTGTAAATGCTAATCCCTAACTATATATGGCCTAAAACCTATGGTTTTTTCAGTGAATATATATATATATATATAAATGTTTATATATATATATTTTTTTTTTTAAATAAGTGTGTGCATATATATATATATGTGTGTGTGTATAGAAATATAAATGTATAGGTATATTGTCAAGGTAAATTAAATATATATAGATATATCTAATCTACACATACTTACTTTTCGATATTTTGGTCTTCAATATTTTCTCTATGATATTAGGGTCCCATAATATTTCCCATTAGATATTCAGGACCCACATCATAACCTGCAGGCACTGCAAAAAGGTAAAAAGACAGGCATAAAAATGAAGATAACATTCCAAAAGGTGGAATTCCTTGCAATGTAGCTACCTCCGCTCATAATAAGTAATTGGCAAAAGAAATGTGAAGCGTTCTCCAGATATGATCATTCAGTGTCAATAAAGTTGTAGATGGGGGCACAATGAACAATGGCCCCTTAATCGTATGCCCTACCTGTAAACTACAGTATGGAGAGTTGCAATCAAGTTCTAACCAGTAACTAGGTATAATAGCTTAGCTTCATATCGATTTAGAGTAAAGGATTACCGGGGGGATGTGTCCCATCCAACAGCCATCGAGCAGCAGATCTACATTGAACCCCTCATTCACTCATACTTCTTAGACCAACCCTTACTGCTGAAAATAATAAAATCCCACACAGTCGCACCCAAAGTGTTTTCTAACATCCCTGCGGTTACATGCCCCCTTTCATTGGCAACGGCCTAGCTTCAACCCACCCCAGAATTGGTATAAGTGGGTGGGAGCCTTGTCCTACCCTACCCAAACTGGCACCCCTAGCCTCTTTAAGCTGCCCTCCTGGTCTCCTACTGAGGAATTCCCATGAGAGGACGCTTCATCTTCTGCTTCCATCATTTGATTGAGGTTCTGCTCAGGGGCATCCTATAGCAGGATACTGTTGCCAGAAGGAAGGAACTCCAATCTCACCATATCTTACTCTATCATGTTTCGGGGTCGAACTTTAATAGAATTATATTGAGAATTATGTATTTAGGCTTCCCCGTCCCATGGGATACCTACCAATAATAAAATCGGAATAAGCAGGGACCGCGAAAGGGACTGTATAAACTACGCCTTGTGTAGTTGGAGAAAAATTGTGACACTCCTGACTGCCCACAGAACTGTATGTCGATCTCCTATTACAAACCATGCACAATTAAAGGTATGAATACTCCCACCTATAACAAAAACAAGCAAGGTAAAATACCTGTTGCCAAAACATCGACAAGTAATTTCGGACTCCACCCTTGCAAAAATGTGTTTCTGAAATTTTGTGATTTCATGAAACCGCCATGCCAATCTCATAAAACAGAGACTGCCTTTGGTGCTTCGACTCCCACTAAATAGTTAGTGCTTCAGATTGTGCATTCCTTGAGTGTACATAATGAGATATTTCTTCATTGATGTGCATATCCCAATCATTATCGGTGAAGAAGGTATATTTACCACGTCGCAGACCAAAAGCAATGGACCACATCCAATCGCATTATAAGACTACTCCTGATGGTCAGTCCTGTCTTTACAACAGTTTGAGACATGCTTAAAGAATGCAGCATCTACTTGTTCCTTGATCAGGTGTGGGTTTGCACAGCTTGTTTTGATGTCGCACCTTAATGATGCTCCATGGAGATTTTGCATTTTTGAAAAGTGTCATTGTATTGACTATACTTATGTTACTACTCGTTCCTATGGTTGGATTTTCTCATTCTACTAGGTACGGGAAGCCAAACTCAACCAAATGTATGAAGCTGCAGTGTGCAAGGGCGAATGACTGATGGTCTCTAAATATGGATAGTGAGTGTCTGCACAGATCACCTCTGAGGTGAATTCTAAAGTGCATGGGTATAATAGTAAATCTCCTACAACATTTTAAAACTTCTTCTTTTAGATACATCATGAAACTGAAGACATCTACGGTTCATAGTTCATAAACCAATACACTCAGCATAAAGGAAATTAGGTGTGAGTTGAAAGATAGTTAAAGGCATACCATGACAGATCATTTCAATTCCCTTCACTCTTTGGCATCATTATTTCCTGCAGCTCCATAATGTTTGGTTTCCTAATTACTTAGCTGTGTCCAGCATCTTAAAAAATTACCAGGAAAATGTCATCCAAAAATCACACGGTTCATTCCTTTCAGGTTTATTTTAAACCTATTACACTCAGGCTACTCCGAATCAATGTTTCATGAATATCTGCACCCTTGTAGATTACACCTTAAGCCAGTTCAGATCTCTTGAGGATTCAAAAGGAGATTTATCTAGTAACAAGTAACACCTCAGGAAAAAAAGAAACAGGCTTTTTTAATTGCTTTGTGCTCTCCGTAATTGAAGGCAGGCACCTTCTTTGAGGCACTCACTGCCAGAAGGAGTGTGACTCCACTTGCCCCAGCCTAATTAATCCTGTGATGCAAACCTTCTGGCTTCAATTTTCACATTTCTGTCTCTTTTTAGAGGTGATAATAAAACTAAAAATGTATGTTGGTTACTGTAGGACTCAAACAGTGCCAGCGCAACACAAATAAAACCGCATGGAAAAAGGAGGCCCTGTCTTCCCAGTCCTTTTTCCTTTCATAGGAGAGGCCTCCATGTAAACAGGAAGTGACGTACGGAAAGGCGAGCAACAACAGTGGGGAAAAACGATTTATGGTCAAGAGAGCCTAGGAAGACCTTCCTTTGCTATAAGGATTCAGAGAAGCAAGCATGCGTTCTATTTCTTTTTTAATATTATCACAGAAAACGCGACATTTAAAAATAGTTTTTAAAGTATCCATTGCAGCTTTTCTCAAATATAATTGTCAGGCCTTTTCAGAATCCTTTAATGGCATCAACTCGTCAATGGTTAGCACAGAAATGTATGAATTTCTTTTAAAGTGATAGAATGAGTGACCTCCAGTGACAAGATTTTCATATTTATTTAACTCTTCTAAACCTTGGTAAGAATATAGGACTGATAATCAGGTTTTATTCTTGCAGCTCCTTTTCTTTTTAATGGATGCATACTTCTCTTAAGGGCTTGTAAACCATGTACCATTTTTTTTAGGAATCTGCAATTGCTTTGTTCTTAGTGTTTACACCCTGATGCCTTTTTCCAAGTGTGACTGATATTTTACTTAACGATTAGTTAAGAGACAAACAAATATCAAACTGAAATCTAACTAGCATTGGAAAGCGAAAAAAAGTGCCTTAGGCAAGCATGTATTTTGAAATAAAAGTATATATTCAACAAACGTCCAATGAGCAAAGCAAATGGCAAAAAGTAAAATGATACTAATAAGGGAGGGACCGAGCAACCGAGGTACAGTAGCTCTGGTTCTGGAGTGCGCCTCTTTCCTAGTGAATGTGCACATGTGACTGACAGAATGACATCACTCAGTGCAAGACAACAGGTGAGTGACCCATGTCTCCATTGTGTATAGTGTGGTGTGGTGGGTGGAAGTAAAATAAAAAATACTTTGGAACCAGGGCCGGACTGGGAAGCAAAACCGGCCCCGCCAAAGTGCTCAGCTGCCCCCCCCCATCCCACTGGGGGGGGGGGAGTTGGAGGTGCCTCCGAGCTCTTTGCCAGGCCGGTTTTCGGACGATTTTGATACAGGGCAGACTTTGCAGCTATGCTGCAAAAACGGCCCAGTAACAAAAACGGCCCCCAGGGCCCAGATCCGGCCCTCACCCGTGCGGCGCACCGGGGGATTGCCCGGTGCCCGCTATGGCCAGTTTGGAACATATAGCGCATGAGCAAGGCCCGCAGAAAGGTATGTATGTATTTGTATTGTGGATTTATTTTTAAAACATGGAACTAATTAGAGGATAAGGGCCTGATTTGGAGTTTGCCAGACAGGTTACTCAATCACAATGTGACGGAAAGCCTCTCACCTGTATTACTACTGCCGTAGGATGTAATGCACTTGTAATAAGGCAGACGGGATATCTGTCACGTAGGTGATGGAGTATAGCGTCCGCCAAACTCTAAATCAGGCTCTAAATATGTCTCTAGGTCAGTCCTAAAAACGTGGGTAATAACTTGATCCATTATTAGAGTTGGGTGTTTGTAGGGGGCAAAGCCCTTTAGGTCGAAGCCGGAATCACGCTGTGCCTTCACAGTGCCGGAAGCAGAACAAATGCGTCTTTAGAATGCAATCATCTGCACGCAAGTCGTTTCAACTATTTGCTTTAGCGTGGGGAAGCAATGCTGGAGTGGTGTTGGAATTAAAGTCCAGCACCTTACCTACTGTTGCGCAGACTGGAGTTGGAAAAGTAATAGTCAATTAAACTATTCCAATATCCAGCACCCCCCTAAGGCCTGCAGAACAAATGCCTGCTAAAGACGCATTCATTAAAACAACAGAGTTCCTAAGGCATGGGTGAAAAACAAATGTTGAATTCCGTCATACATTAATTCGTAGGAGATCTACATACCCTTTATTGTTATGCTGGAGTTGCTCGGCCATGGTATGAAATCTGTGTATTTTGGAAAAACCCTCAGGCATTTCAGTCTTCAGTACAATGAAAAACTATTGCTAAATTGGTAAGGTGTGTTTGAGGACAAGCATGTCATGTGCTGGACTGATAATTTCCCATTCTGAAATTGAGTATGAGAAAAATGACGTACTTAGATTTAAAGAAGCAAGCACTTTTACCGGCTCCTGGCAGCTCACATAACTTGAAAAGTACACTAACCCTTCTAAATCCCTTAGCTGGGTAAGGCTCTTTCCCAGTGCTAAGCCCCTTTTTCTCAATGTTTGGTGCACATCATTCTGTTTTCTACAAAATGTTTATAGGTCAGATTTGCGTTAGTAAGAAATTGTGTTGTTATTTGTCTGGCGTGTGAGCCCTGGTCAAGCAACAGCCACAATCCCTTGCATGGTGAACCACAAAAAGTCGCTAAATTAACCTGTGCTCTATCCTGGAAAACTTGGTGTAAAGTATTTATGTAGCACACAAACAGCAATGAAGTAAAACACAACACAAGAATAATCCCAAATCAATTTAGAAAAATATAGTACATTTTCTGTAATTATTTGACACCAATGCAGCAACAATTCAATCAGTATAACCAGAGTTATTAATTTGTATCATTTTTTGTAAAAACTAACTGTTAAAAGATCAAAGTGGTGATCAAGAACATCTAGTCACGCTAGACCATCAGATATCCTTATAAAGAGTTTTATATAGCGCGAACTTGACCCGAATCGGGTATCAGTGCGCTTTACATAGCACCAGTTGCATTACATGATGACACATTCATTTTTGTTAGGCAAGGGGAGATGAAGTGATTTGCCCAGAATCACAGGATGTTCAGAGTCATGGCCAAGACTCGGGTCGAAGCTGCAGCGAAGATTTCTACATTCGGAGTTAGTCTCTGAAATGAAAGTTAAAAGTCTTGAGCGGGACAGGGCAGAGGGGTGTAGCAAGAGACAGTTCCACAAGGCTGGATACCTCTTTGGCAAAGGACTGCTCAAAAGGAATTGCTGCTGCGGAGAATACCATAGAGGGGGAAGCCATAAAGTCAATCCAAACTGCGATGCGCCTTGGGTGGATAGGCAATCAGGCTGGTCTCGGTCTCCTCCTGGTTCTCAGAACAGTTTTTGGCCCAGAATTTCCAAGTTCTCTTTTTGGGGTATTTGGCCATCTGGGCACCTTTAGCACGATAGGTGAGGGTCCAGGACTGGCAAGGCACCACTTGGAGGGTCAGGATTCATTCAGGCTTGGTTCAGGCATGGGTTGAAAGTGAAGAGAGCCTTTTGTCTCCCTGAGGTGCAGATCAGGAAGCCAGCCAACTAGCCCTTTGAAGTGACTCTGGTGGTCCTGGGTTCAAGTTGCAAGTCTAGTCCTTCTTCCCTAGACAAGAGGACCGCAGGGTAAAAAGTAGGAATTCAGCAAGGCAGCAGCAGGTCAGGAGTCCAAAACTGTTGCAATCCTTTCATCAACACAGGAGTCCTTCTTCCTTGCAGAGTATCCAGAGGTCCAGAAGTGCACTGATGAGTTGCTGTCCGAGGTCCCATTTTTATACCCTGGCGCTCTCCTTCTAGAATGTGGGAGAAGCTTATAGACAGTGCCTTTGAAGTGTATGGAATTTCCTGATACCTTTGCCCTGGCCGCAATTTGGCTCCAATGTATAGGTGTTAGGTCCATTGTGTGAGGGAAGAACATTCCCTATGCAGTTGCAAGTGAGGCTGTGCTCAGCTCTGCCCCTGTCATTCTGCCAGCCTATGGCCCACTAAGGCACACGTAATCAATCTATTGTGTTACTGTATTGGAGGAATTCACTAAGTCTAACTGGCAGTTACACCCAGCCATGTGACCCAAGACAGGCTACAGGCACAAAAGGGCTGTTGGCAGACAAATGCCAACTTTTTTAAAATGGCATTTAAAAAATTGTAATCAAAAACCCGACTTTACCATTAAATAGGGGTTTTATTACAATTCTAAAGACAACAACCATGACTTAGCTACCTGCCCCTGATTGGAAATTACAGCTTATTCAATGTAATAAGGAGTGCCCAGTGTTACCATACGGGAGGGAGAGGCCTCACAGTAGTGAAAAGCAAATGTAGGTTTTTTTTCCCTGCCAGGGCATGTCAAACTTAAAATTACATGCTCAGCCTTTTAATTACACAGCACCATGTCCTATAGGCTACCTAGGGCCTACCTTAGGGGTGACATATGTAATAAAAAGGGAGTTTAACACTTGCTAAAGGGATTTTGATGCCAAGTAGACATTGCAGTTTATAACTGCATTCAGGCTGCGAGGCAGGCCTGGGACATGTTTTAGGGTGCTATGTAAGTGGTTGGCACAATAATTGCAACAGGCCCACTAGTAGCATTTTATTTACATGTCCTGGGTATATGGTATACCACTCTACAAGGCTCTTACAACTAAATTAAATATGATTTGGAGAGAGAGCACTAGCACTTTAGGACTGGTTAGCAGAGGTAAAGTGCATAGAGTACTAATGCCCAAAAAAACAAGTTCAGCAAAATAAGCGGAGGGAAAAGGCAAAATGTTTGGAGTGACCATGCAGAGATGGCCAGATTCAACAGCGTTTTTTTTCCTCAAGCATTCTGTTGGTACTAAATGTGCTCAAGGATTATGAATATCTCTAGAGGGCACCGAAAAAATAGTTAAAATATAGCTTTTTTCGCGGGAAATTGTGCTGTTCAAGAAAGCATATTTGTTTTTTTTATATAAAAAATGACATCAACAAAATGCTTACTGAGTTAGCATCACCATCTTTCCAACTTTCAAGAACAAGCAGAGTTGTATCTAAAACACATTTTTTACCACACTTGTGGCTTTAACTTACTTGCAGTTTGTGGTTGAAAACTACACAAAATAATGCGAATGAGTAGCGAAAAGCAGCTGTTGGTGACAAGGTTTTAATCTGTATTTTTTGTCACAACGGCTGATTTACAAAAGCCGACATGCTTTTGGTCGCAGGGATGTAAAGGGTTTGTACATTCACAAAAAAAACCGATACCTAGAGCCAACAACTGTGCTGCAGCTTCTGAGTTTTCATTGTGTACGGACCATACAATTGAAATGGCAAAATATAATGAATGAAAAAAAGGTGTGAAGGAAACCTATGTATTTGTGAAGTGCGTGTAAGGTACTAAGGGCCTCATTGTGATGTCGAGCACCCTTTCAGTGGCAGTTCGTCAGGCATCCGTGGCTGCAGTCTGACTTCTGCATAATCATGCGGTCAGTCAGAGCGCAGGGGTCGGAGGTACCGACCAATGTCTCTGACAGGCTCAAGGAAGCCATCAGGGGTCTAATTTGGACTGTAATCCCTTCAATGGGGGTGATGCCTGCAGAGACAACTACGTCGGGAATACAATGTCCATTTTTCCTCTAAGTTTACATTGTGGCCTGACCAACACGTAAAGGAAGATGGAATGGGACTATGGGGGTCCCTAGGCAGGTCCCATGCCCCTTGGTACCCTGATATGGGCCTAGGAGGGAACACAAGTTGCCCCCCAAACACCCATGTACCGTGCGCCAGGCACCACATGTTGCCTGACAAACACTGCATGGATGTTTGTGAACTGCCCTTTTCCACTGTGGCTTATGCTGTGGCCCTTTTCTAGGGCTGCAGCACAAACTGCAATGGAAAAGAGCAGTTTTCCAACGGCCTGCATGGCGGTCGAATTGTAATCAGGCAGATGGTACAGCTGACATATAATCAGTCGAACATACGCCCGAGGTCATGGCGGTCAGACGCTCATTCTACCACTATCGTAATGAGGGACTTAGTTTAGGAAAATTGCTTCACTGTACACCTCTGCACACTGGCTAACATTTTCACACATCTCCAGGTAAGAAAGGTACCTTACTTGTGTAGCAGGGCTTAACGCAAGTAAGACAAAATATCCCAAAATGCAACCTAGAGTCATTACATTTCACCCAGAAAAATCAATACTTTTTCACAATGTAGGTAGCTTCAGAATTTGGGCTTTAACTCAGTTGCCACCTTGGAAACCTACCAGACCCAGATAGTAATGAAAAAAAGATATCTGGGGGAATCCAGAGTGGCGTGCCTTGAGTAGATCCCCATCTTTTCCTACCCACAATGTCCTGCAAACCTCAAACATAAGCAAAAACACACATTTCCCTCATATTTATTGAAGGAAAGCTTACAAATCTGCAGGGATCCATAATTCCCTACCACCCAGAGTTTCCACAGTTGTCCCAGCCCAGCACCCATGACAGAAAAGGTCTTAAGTATGGACAGACCAACCCTTTCCACTCAAAACCAACCCTTTTTTTTAGTTTTTTGAGGTTTCAGGTGTGAATCAAAGCCATGCACAATGTGGTATCAATTTTATTGAAAGAAGTTTGAGAGTGCTGTGTAGTAAGTGTTTTTTGGATCCCAGAAGATTCTGTCACAGAAATGTTAAGAAAGTTTCTGAGTTTGGGGCACACTTTGAGGTTTTAAAGTCATGCTGTCACCACCTCATGCTTACATATCCTGAAGATGCTGAGGAAGGTTTTCAAATAACTATCAATCAGCACTCCCAAAACCAACACTAATACACTGTTAATAAGCCTTGACTATAACAACACTTTCCAAACTTGGTGGCCAGAATCACACTCAACCTCCCACACTGCATTCTCACCACACCACTCCTGACAGAGCTCCACTGGCTCCACATTCACAAAAGATCAAAAGACTAACACCTCATCACAATTTCAAGTCACTACATAGCACTGGCCCAGGATACCTCAACAATCACATCTGCTTTCACAAACCTTCCAGACACCTCCGCTCTTTTGCACTTCTATTTGCACAAATCCGACTCATATGGAAAACCAAATTCAATAGTCGATCACTCCTGATGTGTGGAATGACCTCCCACTACACATAAAAGCCTCGTCCTCACTTCTTGGGTTTACACAAGAACTGAAGACCTCGGGCATATTATCAAGGATGGCTTTAAAAATTATCGCCGGTTTAGCAGCAGACAACTGCCTCTAAAGCGGCGATAATGGGCTTGATAATATGCCCTTGAGAATTCCAATAGAAGTCCATGTTCTGGTGTGAACATGGGTTTCTATGAGAATTCTCAAGGGTATATTATCAAGCCCATTATTGCGGCACTTTTCAAGGATAGGCACAATACCAGGGCGGTTCACCCATACTCAATTTTTTTCTAATTTTCAAAAACTAAAAATATGTCCCTCATTTATAGATTACTTTTGCTGCTCCCTATCCCTCCCCAAGGGCATAATTGTGGTAAACTCCCCAATCACTACCTGAGGGTAGCAAAAAGACTGTTGGCCATTTCTGGAGTGGGAGCATAGACCAATGCCTGAGCAGCCATAGCCCACACCTCTTCAATCAATCAAGATTTATTTATTTAAGTGATCGGTCTTTTAAAAACAAAAACCATTACACCAATGACATTAATAACAGTACTACTGCATACTTATATAAACATGTAAAATCATTAGAAGAATTTTTACATGGTTGGTCTAAAACATACTACTATGCATCAATTATTTAAAATATCGTTTAAAATGGAGATTTGGGAGTTCGTGTCTTTATGACAGTCTATTGCAATCTCCACAGAGTTTCAGCCAATTTCCTTACAATACAGATTTAAAAGTTTCACCCCCCTGCATACTAGAGGGATTGAGGCTCCATGAAGCCAGGTGATTACGGCTTCCCTGCACGTTCGTATGTTCATACTATTCAGTAGTACTTTTATTAGTGACTTCCGTTCTTTTAGTAACTTCGGGCATTCACAAAAAAATATGTTGAATTGATTCGTATTTGTATCCACAAAGCCTGCAGTCTCGGTTATCACTTTCATCCTTCCATGCTGGGATTAAATATTTTGTTTTCCACATGCCCAGATGCAGCCTCATAAATTGATGTTTTAGGGTAGACAAGAAGTAGGCTGATAAATATTCCTGTGGCTTCCTTTTTCTATATGAGCTGATAACCGTCCAGGCATGCCGTCTTAGCGGTAAGGTGTTCTGATCCGTTGAGTGAGACAAGAGTTTTATGGTGGTGTTAATTAATTTGTTAAAAGCCTTTTTCTCTATGCTGAGATTCCAAATGTCTTGTGCAGATAGAGCCTCTATCACCTGGTTTAAATAACTACAGTGCATCCTCTTTTCTTTCCAGCATAGTTGGTCTATGGACCAGCTTTCAGAAGCACGTAACCTCCAACATAATTTAATGAAGGCGCCTTTGCTCCGAAATTCCTTATTTTGTAAGCCAAACACTAGTCTCACCTGGGCTGGCGATGCACATTGTTGGATATGAAAAACTTTTTTGTAGACTTTTGTTTGTATTTTGTTCAAGGCAGGGATGTCACAACCTTTCATTATTTCAGTCCCATAGGTTACTGTTGGCATTAACTGTGCCTGCATGACAGTTAATAGGTTACCGTATGAAGGACAACTTAATTTCTTTTTTAGAACGTTAAAACCATATATCAGGTTTTGGGATTTTGACCTCATTAAGGTGAGCTGTGATTTATAGCTCAATTTTTGTTCTACCATGAACCCAAGATATTTATAGGAGGTGACTGCTTCAACTTTTTTACCCTCTATATGCCATATGAATCTCTTGTATTTGGCATCCACCAACCCCACAACCTTTGTTTTTAGTAAATTCAGTTCTAGCCCTTGCGCTGACAAATATTTGGCTAAGGCGCTCATTCCTCATTGTAAGCTGATTGGAGTGTGCTTAATAGTACTAGGTCGTCGGCGTACTGAAGGCACCTGATTTCCTCATTGGCTATCGATGGCAAATGACTATTGGTTTACAGGAGAGTGTCTTCAAGATCAGATATGTACAGATTGAAAAGAGTTGGAGCTAACACGCACTCCTGTTTTAGACCATTCTGGGTGTATATTTTCTTTGTTATCCACTGGCCATCCCCTAACTTTACCCAACTCCATGTACACAAATATAGTTCTCTGATGGCGTTTAATAACTTTGTTGGGATGCCCCATCTGTCCAGTTTTTCCCATAAACGTTTACAGGGCACACTGTCGAAGGCTTGCTTAAGCTCCACAAAACAGGCAAATAAGCGGGTGTTCTTAAATTTGGCTTTTCTCTGCTAGCAATGTTAGAGCCGTTAGGTTTGTTAGCGTGCCTGCTCCGGCCCGAAACCCTGTTTGAGATCTGGGGATGAGGTTGCGATTGTCCGAACACACCTCTTCTTTTTCATGCCATGCTTTTTCTGGTGGGGTAGCTACCCCAATCTGACCCCAGTGGGGCAGAAAGACAATTGGGCCTGTTCTGGAGTGTGATCACAGGCTGATATGTGTTTGGACCACTCCCACTTTTTATTCGCCATTTGTCCCTGGTGTCCAATGGACTACCTGCCCCACCAAAGGGGTAGAATGGAGTAAACAACTCCTATGTACCTCTATGGAGGGCAGAAAGATCCTTGTGTCCGGGGTGGGTAGAGCACAGGTTCTGGTCATGAGGACCCTTCCTCCCAAAGAAACTGCAGAAATACCATTTACTGGGGTTTATTGGGCTTTCTGCCCACCCCTGGGCAACAGACCAGCTGTAAACACATAAAAAAGTGTTATGCCCAGTTGAGAGGAACACAGGCTCATCTGAAACAACTCCCCACCCCCAAAAAAAAGAGAACAAAAGAGTACTACGATGCCCAGGTGTGTGAGGAGTTTTCTGCCCACTGGGGGCCCATTGGAGGTAAAAACACCCTATTTGCCCTCTGGTTTCGACAAAAAGACTAGAATGCTCTGGGGTGATGGAGCCAGCACGTGTCTATGGGAGGGCCCCCCCCCCCTGAAAAATACAATGCACTGCACATTCACTGGTGCCTAGTGGCCTATATGCTTCACTGGGGGCAGATTAGGGTTAAACACCACTCCCCCCAAAAAAGCAGTGCCATTCAGAATCTCTACTGCCTGGTAGATGTTATGTCCTGATGGAAGGAAAGATAGGGGACTGGATACTCCCTATCTTCCCCTGGTGGGGCCAAAAGACTAATATGGGTGGGTTGAGGAGAGCACATTCTCATTTACAAGGGTGCACCTCTGCACCAAAGAAACAGTACTCTTCAGATTTCCTGGTGCCCTTTTTGGCTTTCTGACCCCTCTGGGGGAAAATTGGGGGTAAACACCCCCTATCATCTCCATTGGGGACATATTGACTGTTGCAGCTAGGTTCGAGGAGGACAGGGCCATGCCCATGGTGTGTCACTAACCCTCCAAAAAACAGTGCCTTAAAATTTCTCTGTTGGCTAGTGGGCTTTGTGCCTCCCTTGGGGAGCTAATTTGGGATAAACAACCCCTATCAACACCACCAGGGTGGTGGAAAGATTGTTGTGCCCAGGTTGGGGGTGCCCAGGGTGTCTCCTCCCCCCTCAAAATAAGCACTGTCTTTCAGATTCCCTGTTTCCTAGTGGGCTTTCTGCTCCCAACAGGAAAAGATAGGTGATTAACATGCCCTCCTGTCGTTGGGGAGGCAAAAAGACTGATATGCCCAGGAATGGGAGAGCAGAGGACCATGCCCGTGGTGGCCTCTCTCCAAGATCAATGATCCCTGATGGCTTAGTGAAAATGATACATGCTTGGAGATAGTATGCCCAGTGAAATCTCCAAGCAGGGATCTACTAGGGAAAGCTGAAAAAGTGAAATTGTTTCCTTTACAGTGCAACCTCTCCCTTGGTGATCTGTGCTCAGTAGGCAAAGTTATGACTCCATAACCAATTGAAAGGGAAATCGGACCAAGACATTAGCATGGTCTGCTTTTACTTTGTTTTGCTGTGATGTCAGCGTGCTGTGCGCACTGGTGTTATAGCAAAAGAAAATCTTCAGTTGTGTACCGAGAAATGATGCAATTACAGTATATCTACTTGTGGTTTGGGGTTTAATGGTTTAGCCTGCATAGATGTTCAAATGTCTTCATCATGCCATTATCAAGAATATCTTACAGTCGCCCATCTATTCGGCCTTTTTGGACTTGTCTAATGCATTCTACTGTGTAATTCCTTCTAAGCTGTGGGCACTAATAATAGAGATGGGAGTTTACACTTGACTGATTATTTTCCTGAGACATTTATACACAGACACAAGAGGTACTGTTTTATCTGGAAGGAATGGGGAATGTACTATGTCCTTTAAAATCCTTATATGGGTCAGGCATGGAGTGTATCTTGGTCCCTTTTCTATTCACAGTATATATATATAAATAACATGGAGAAATATGCTGTAGGCATTTCTCGAGGTGTGTCTCAAATAAGTTTCCATCCTGTAGTGTAGTTCCTATTTTCCCAATAGGCCCTGCGCATTGGAATAACATAAACAGTAGTATCGACGTAGAAGTGCGGATCTTCCAGGCCTCTACTGACTATGCTAAACTTAATTGGGTTTGTTACCAACTAGCTCAGAGGTCACTGGAAACTTTTTTGACTGAATAGGAAGTGATCAGCTTCCCTGGCACAGCCAAGAAGGGATTCAGTTTTCCAACAACCGTGCAACATGACAACTTTGCTCCTTAGAATAAGAGTCAATCTCTAGAGTCGTGTGAAACAATAGACAGTTATTTTACTCAGTCAGTTGTTGTGCAGATTACTTTCACAATATGTAAAGAATAGAGAGACGGACGTTTTCAATAAAAGGTATTATTTATTGAACAGTCTTTCTTCTCATACAAGAGAAATGAATTGCCACAATTGCAAGACTTGTTATTATAAAAAGTGCGTACATTAAAATGAGTATTGCGAAATAATACTGTAAAAGCATTGATATGGTTTCTTAGCCATACAATGGTTTAAAATGAAAAAAACATACATACATTCATATATACATTTGACTAACGTACTCAACTTGTGCTTCTAACTACGCCTACCCCAGTGTACCTGACCTAAGCCTATGGACAAATGGAAGGGAGTAAGTAGCTTAAGTTAAGTTGGTTTTGCCAAGGTTTGCTTCAAGAATTCTCTCTAAGGGTTTAGTCAACAACATACCTCTGGAATAGAATGTTGGAGGGCTGGTATCTCCTTCAGGACTCGATATCCCAGTCGCTCGCAAGAGTAGGCTGGAAACGCCGGAGCTGGATTTTCTCAGCAGGAGAAAAGACAGCGTCTTTCTCAGCGCGTCAAAGAGGAGGAGGAGGAGCGTCCGTGGGCTGGTTGCATCTGCTGGGCTCTGCAAGGGACGGCTGTTCAGCTCCTCTGTTCACCACACCATCGTTCGCTCGTTCGCAGCGATAGCATCAGCAGCGATAACGGCAGCGATGTCTATGAGGCAGCTAGCATTTGCTTAAGGCAACATTGGTAATATTTATTCCTGAAAGGTGCCTTGTTTGACGTAAGTTTTTGGACATAAGACGTCAATAAAGATGTCACTAGGAAGTGATCGTCTCTCAGTGCTCATTAGAGTTCTATTACTAATCAAAACATAGCAAGCGGGGCTTTCCCAGGTTGCTGAGTTTTTATCTTGTTGAAGAACTCGGAGTGTAATCTAGGAATCTTAGATAGTGGCTTCTGCTGTGTCATTTGCACTAATGAGCTGCAAAGGAAGTTGCAGAGGAAGTGATTCTGAAATGTGGCTCTGATCGTGTGAGGCCAGAGACGAGTTTCTGAATATTGCATTTGATCTGTTATGCCAATATAGGGGAATAAATGGATTATGGCCGTATAGGGGCATAAGGTCACAGTATCGATCAGGGTCCTAGATTAGAAAGCTACACTCACTCCACGAATTTATGTCCATCAAATTACTAAAACTAGAGCAATAAGATGCATGTGTAACATTGCCCACCCCAAAATACATATTTGCATTTGAAATAGGCGTATTTGAAATACGTGAAAATATAGGTACTGTACGTCTTTAAGCATAGGAATCATTCAAAAAATTATAGCATATGTAATCAGTTTGAACGATTTTGCGAAAAAATTACACATGAAATATGTCTTTATACAGAAAAGAAGGGCGAGATAATTTCATCACATATAAATGCATTTGTTGTAAAATGAGCTAGAGGCTGGTGTTAAGTTATTATGTCTCTAGATTTACCTAAATAGATGTAGCAGCTTCTGTTCTCTATTATTAGTTCTACTTTAAGAAAAGAATTTCATGCCAGAAAAAGGGTAAATATTTTTGAAAAAATGTTCAATTTAAAAAAAAGAAATTCTTGGTGAACGGGGGAATAGAGTTTCAACGTTTTTCAAAACTGAAGGCCGAATTCAGAGTTCATGGGAACGCTGTGTGTCGGAATGTTTTTCAAAAGTTATTGTTTCTGTTCAGGGGAGAACATCATATCAGACAGGCTCTCAAAAAATTGGTCTACAAAATCAGGTGACAGTTTGACCAAGTTCGATAGTGCTGTAACTTGGCAGGTGTGAGAATGATTGCTATCATCAAAGTCTGGATCAGCAATGCTCACAGAAGGTCGTACCTGGGTGATGTTGCTTTTGTCACTCGCTCCACTGTTACCACCTAGTCGTAGTACAGGAGTCTCAATGAATGCTGTCATCAGGATTGGTAGCCGCTGGGGACAACACAATGCGTGAGCCGTTACAGGACTGAGCAAAGTATCGATATCCATTGGTACTGCTGATGGAAGTGCAAGACAGGTGTCCAACACGCATTCATCTCCGCATAGCATACATCGTAGCACAGGTAAAATGCAGGATTGCCATATAGGTCTGAATGAAAGGAACCAGGTCATGTTTAGATCTCTCAGCCTGGCCAATCCAAGGACTCTAGTTATTCTGTCCCGGTAGCGCACTGCTAGGATTGTTTCTTCCATTCCTGCCAGAGTCATGTCTGAGCTGTGGCTTGACATATCGAAGCAGGAGGGTCAAAAATAAAATCCCTGCTACAAGTCCCAAAATCAGGGGTATGCCGCCAAAGATTGAATGGACAAAATTGGGAATGATTCCCAGAATTGCTTGAAATGGTGTTAGCAGTCCCGTAAAAATCATCTTAAATATGCCTGGGATGCCTATGGCACTAGACATGTTAAGAATTTGGCTAAGCATTTCTGTGAAATACACGGGGCAATTTGTTGATAAAAGGTCATGTATCTCCGAAGCCGTCCTTGCAACTTGGAGATCATACGTCTCTTTTGATGACGTGATGGGCACTGTTGTCTGTAAAAGCATAGACTTAATTCCGCTTAAAGTATCAATTCGTATAGAAGAGAAATTCAAACGAGGCCAGATGGGAGTCTCAATGTCTCCAGGGCCGTTTGGAAACAATGCTTGCATACAGCATTTGACCATGGAAGTTACGCTTACGAGATAGGCTTTCCCTGGCAAAAGGCCACAACAGCTGTTATCCGTTATTAGAATGTAACTCCCATTTGCGAGTTGCATAAAGAAAGGCTCTATCTGCGTTGCAGGTGTAACATGTTGGTGGCATGAAAGGTTGTTAGAATTTCCTTCACAGGCTCCGTGTAAATTAATACCCTGGCACAAAAGTATACCGCTTAGTGAATGTTTACAGTTTTCACCACTAAGAAATACATTTTTGTTGCTGTCACTATAGCATGTGTGTGTGTATGGTAATTTCCATGTCGACTTAATGTATCCTTTACCCGATCATTCATATTGGCCAGTAGGTATGTATTTAAGGCAATTTTTAAATCGGAAAGTTGTTATCGGAATTGTGATAATCCCGTGTATTATCCATTCAATGACAGGACTTTCTGACATTGTCAAAGGTAATCTCTCAAGTTTTCCGATGCTCAGGATTGTATAGTCTGCTCCTTTCTGTGCCAAGCTGATTTGTTTATCAGTAAGGTTAAAGATGGAAAACAATGACGTTGTGTTGATTAAACGCCATGGCAAATAGCCTGAACGAAGACTTTGCAGCGTCCAGCCTAACTGTCCATAGAACGTAATTGTGACTGGCCATGCTGTAACATTAGCAAGTCTTTATCTATTATATCTATGGCAGATGGCACAATGCTGTCCAGTGAATATATTCTGGAGGACAGAGTCATTAACCCATTGTCCACAACAGAAAGTGATTTTTCCAAATTAATACGATCAATTTCTCGTATTTTCTCTGCTGTTTCAATTTGTGTGACTTTCCAAGCCTCGTTGTATGCATATATACTGGTCGCTATGAAACGTTTTTGACGCTGTTTGCGTGGTCCCAGAATAAAATCGCGCAAATCAGCACCATCTTTAAGTAAAGACAAGTGTTGCTTAATTTCTGCCAGTGTGAATGATCCTAGCCATTTGAGGCAGAGTTTCCCTACACTGTATGTTGTTACTATCCCTGGATGTTGTCTCTGGGAGTATCTAGGTTCTTGTCTGGTCATTGTTAACCCCTGTGTTTTGTTCAGGAATCTATCTTAACAGTTGTTTGTGTCAGTTGGCCAGATTAACCACTTTTTCCAATCAGGATGTGTTCTGTTTAAATGTAAAATTTTAGATACGTCTATCTCAATATCTGTTGTTGTATTCTCAGGTATTGGCTTTGGAATAGACGGTTTGTTAAGGTCTTTAATCTTAGCTAGGCCAAGACAGGATGTTTGGTGAATTGTGTCATTTAAAAACATCATTTGTTCTGGGATCATGCAGGCTCTGAATAATGCTTCTAGGCCTTGTACCTGCCACTCTTTTGTACCCCAGATGGTTTTTGTTTCAATGGTATTTTTCCAATAATCAAAACCAAATGTCATCATATTTTCATAAAATGCTTCTGAATATATCAATTTAGTATTTGTCAGCATTGTTTTCAATCCTGTTTTATCTAACAGTTTATAATAAAACGTTTCTGCATCACTGGTGTTAAACCCTGAGAAGTACTTTAATTTCTCATAGAATGTTTTAGAACTGCTTTTCGGTGGTGTAGTACAATGTTCCCATTGAATATACTTAAAAACATTTCTAGGTTGTGCAGACTTATGCAAGTAATGATCACCATAATGTGTGTAGCAGAACATCTGTTCATAACTAGACAAACCTTGTAAATTATCATGTTCTGTGAATCTAGCTGACATTACTAAATCAGACATCATATTATTAATACTTTCAAAGTCCCAATCATCAGAGAATGTACTAGGTTTTACAAAGTCACTTACAACCTTGAATTGATGAGGATACTTCAGGATTTCGACCAGACCATAGATTTCATAGTCAGTTTTCTCCCATATTACCCCACCGGGTATTGGAATGGCTGTGACATTTACTGTTGACAGTTCTCTTTTCTTCACGTGGGATGATCTGTGTGGTTTGAGGACTAAGTTGATGATCTGACTTGCTGTGTCCATTGTATTGTAATGAACTTTCCTAAAATTAAAACTAAAATTAGGCATAGTAGGAGTATGAATACCCCTGAAATAATCCAATGCTCAATCAACGGTGCATCCAGATATACTTCTTTGATTTGTTGAAAGAGTTCTGTTGATTTTTCTTTAAAAGTCTTTTTTGTTTCTGGCATCTCCCCCTCTGCCTGGGACGACTCTTGGTGGCCAGAGTCCCTTGGAAAATCACCCATCCTGACAGACCACGCACGGAACCTGGGCGTCATTCTGGACTCCTCACTCTCGATGACCAGACAAGTCAACGCAATTTCTTCATCTTGCTTCAACATTCTTCGCATGCTTAAAAAAACATTTCGCTGGATCCCCACCGAAACTAGAAAAACGGTCACCCACGCACTGGTTACAAGCCGCCTGGACTACGGAAACACCCTATACGCCGGCACCACCACAAAACTCCAGAAAAAACTCCAACGCATCCAGAACGCATCAGCCAGACTCATACTTGACATCTCGCGTAACGACCACATATCTGATCACCTGAAAAACCTCCACTGGCTCCCCATCTATAAGAGGATAACATTCCGCCTCCTAACCCACGCACACAAAGCACTTTACAAACTTGGACCCGATTGCCTCAACACACGACTTTCATTCTACACCCCCTCCCGCCAGCTGCGCTCCTCCAACCAAGCCCTTGCTGCTGTACCTCGCATCAACAAAACCACCATGGGAGCAAGATCTTTCTCCTACCTGGCGGCTAAAACCTGGAACTCACTTCCCATTCACCTTCGCCTCACTCAGAGCCACCCAGCATTCAGAAAGCAACCTAAAACGTGGATATTCGACAAGTAATCCCCCACCCTTCTCCAAGCGCCTTGAGACCCTCCGGGTATGTAGTGCGCTATATAAATTAATTGAATTGAATTGAATTGAATCACTTCGGGGTTGCTTTGAACTTCAGGGAAGTTGTCGAAGTTGATGAAATAGCCAGAGGCAGTTCTGTCAATTGTTGGGATTGTTCTTTCAATTTGTCTTTCGGTAGCACATTCGGATGCCACATCATTGTAGACTGGTGTTTCTTGACGAACTGTTTCAATCTGTGTTTCAAGAGGTACGAGTTCCATGGCATTATTGCATAGTCCCTCTCTGTGCACTGCAGGCTGATCGAATGTGATTAGTCTTTCAGTTTGAACCTCTTGGATTGTTGCAAGTCTGGGTATTCTGTTGTTTCTTGGGAGTCCACTGGGCCTACTGTCGATTATAGGCCACATGCTTGTGGTTTTACCAGGTCGATTGATACAACTCTGTTCTCCTTTTTACCAGCAAGGGGCGGTAGTACTACTGATCTTGTTCCGTTGATTGCTAAGACAGGTACTGCTTTTCTGTAAGAAGGCCCAAATTCCTTCTTCACCGCTATTTTTTCTCTGACTAGATCCCCCATCTGTGGAATCCAGACAGGCCTTGCTGGGGCTGGTGCTGGTGGTGCCTCGTCAGTGGTAGCTGGCTGTTGCTTTAACTTTATGTTGCTTAAGGATTTTCTTGTTTCATTCAAGTCCTATAAAACAGTCTGTTTTCTTATCGTCTACCACTGATACCTGACTATCTAAGTCCTGAATTCGCATTCTAGTTCCGAACAATAGTTCGTATGGGCTGAAACCTTTTAGAGAATTTCTTGGCAAGTTGTTAAGACTTAACTGGACACTTATTAAATGTTTAACCCACCCAGCACCCGAACCTAATACCTTTGCTGTTATAGATTGCTTTATGTCCCGTTTTTTTCTTTCTACCACACTGTTCCCTTTGGGGTGTGACGGACAAGAATGCCGCAACCCAACTCCCATGCTGGCCATGGCCTCCTTATAAGCTCGAGAGCTGAAAGCAGGACCCTGGTCAGAATGGAACATGGCAACTGCGTATGTGCCGATAAAGACTCGCAGATCTTTTTTAACCGTTCTGGCGTCAGCCGAGCGCTGGGGCCACATTTTTTAAGTGGATTTTGTCTTAATGATGTACAATGGGACGCGTTTCTCTTAGTTGATTGCGCAGATAAATCACCTTATGCTTTCTATCAGGGTTCCTGAAACTACACTGGCCAGTTCTCCACTGCGATCTCTGTTGCAGTCTTTACAATTTTTAACAAAATATTGAATATCTACGCTCATTCCCGGCCACCAGTACTCTGATTGTAATTCTTTCAGAGAGTCCTTGATTGTTTGGTGTCTCAGACCCAACCCCATGTGTGCTTCCAGTAAGAGGAAGCCCCTCCGGTTCATGTTTGGAATTACCCTATCCCCCACTCCAGGGATTCGAGCAAAAGGAACGGAGTTTGCATCGATTACGTATGCATAATTGAGGGGATAGTTCACGGGTAGTGCTGCACAGTCGCCTTTTACAGACGTTTTGACTGCCAGCATGGTTTCCTCGTCTATGTATTTTTCTGAACGCTTTTTTGTGGCTACGGAAGCCGGTTTAGATGCTTCCGCTGTGACTGTATTAGCCAATGAATTCCCTGCAACGTGAACGCCATCACGTTGATGACTCAGAGTGTGTATCACGTGAGTCTTTTGTAGTTCTATCTGTAAAAGAGCTACCTGTTTCCAAAGCATTTTATGCTTTATTGTGGCATCTGTGTCATCTTTGTAATCATTTTGAATCCAGCTCTGCAACTTATTATTGTAAGAGTTGACGCAAAAATGCGAATCGCACACGATTAGTGTCGGGAATTCACGTTCTGCATTTTCAAGCGCCATCTTTAAAGATCTGATTTCAGCTCTCTGAGCCGAACAGTATCTAACTGATTCAGTTTTTGTTATTTTCGGTCTGAATTTACCGCACAGCCAACGACCTTTAACAATCGCACAGGCTGCAACGTAGGATTTGTTCTCTACATTAAAATGCTGTACAAATCTATCTGTATAGATTATACAGGCGTACTGTGGGAGAGGCAGAAGTTTGATTGGCAGAGGATATTCTTCTTCATAAGTCAAGTCATTCAGTTTTTCGAATTGCGGGGCGAAATAGTATTTCACATCTTCCACTCCAAGAGAATGTATACACTGTATCCATTTCGGATCCAGTGACACTGTAGGCAGGTTTACTGGGCTGAATAGCACCTCGAAGGCGGATTCCTCTGTGAGGATATTGATCCTTCTACCATGTGCTAGTTCCCTTTCATTGGCTAATGCCGTTAGTACTGCTTTCACAGTTTTTTCTGCAGGACTGAATGTTTTTTCTGCTTGTGTGTACAAGTGAGATTTAATTGAAATTGGTACCTTTTTTCCCTCATTAGAGGTCAGGTATGTGAATGCGCATCTTCCTGGGATGACTCGGATTACAAGATCGCGTGTGTTGTCACGTGTATCTAATTTTGTTTTTGCTAACATTTCTGTTTGCAGTGATCTCAAAATTTCTGTGTGTTTTTGAGTCCAATTGATTGGTTTAAAATCAGGTTTAATTAGTTCGTAGAGAGGTTTAACCCTCTCCGCGTAATTTAGAATGTAAGGTCTACCGAAATTCAGAAAGCCTAGAATCGATTGTAAATTCTTTAGCGTTTTCGGTGCTTGGAGTACAGCGCACTTCTCTAAGAAGTTGTCCGCTAGGCTTTTTCCTTCACTTGATAATTCGTATCCTAAAAATAATACTGTCAGATGGGCAATTCAAGACTTTTTAAAGTTGAATTTGTAAACCTCTGCTGCAAACCCAAGTATTATGGTGTTCACTCTTTTCAAGTGAGTATCCAAGTCGTCGTCTGTGAGATAGATATCATCTACCTAAGATAATGCCTCATCATCATACATTTGTAGTAACTCTGTTACTCTGGCTGAAAATAGTCCTGGGCTGTTCTTGAATCCCTGTGGGAGCCTACAGAAATTTTTCTGAGACCCCATTACTGAGAAAGTGGTCAAGTATCTGCTTTCTGGTGCAATATTTTGACAAAAGAAACCATTAGATATGTCAAATGTTGTTTTATATTTTTTCCTAACTATGTTATTCATTAGTGCAGCACTAAGCGAATTTTGTACTGCAAAAGTTTTGCAACACGTGTTAAGGTGTCTGTAGTCCAAAACTAGAGGATATGAATTGTCTGGCTTGGAGACAGGAAACAAAGGATTGTTCATTTGAGAGGTGCATGTTTCAATCACCCCCTGGTATTCAAGTTGATCTAAAATCTCCCTGACTTGTTTTTTAGCTTCTTGCTTAATGGGATGCTGCCTTTGTGCAGTTGGTTGATTTTTTAACTGGATTTTGTGAGGAGGAGAGTCCTCATCCCATCCTACATGACTTTTATATAATGCTGGTGCCTGGGCTACTGCCCATTTCCTTGCATAAGTATATTTTTTGTGAATAGGAATATGATTCGAGAAGGCAGGCATAATCATTTCTTCGCCACGAGGGCACTCCCTGACAAACTCTGGGGGCCAATCTTTTTCAGCTAACAGAATATCATAGCCTTTTGAGAGTTTATCCCAAAATAGACCCCTTATTTTCCTAGTCTTATCACCCTCTATACGCAGTGTTATTTCGTATATCTTATGGGGCTCGCTAACTCTGGTGTCGGCAGTTTCAACCTGAATGTATTCATTCGTGTCCACTGTCTCCAGATGACTCATCAGGATCTTGCGGGCTATACTGATTTCTGCTGCTCTGTCTAACATTGTCTGTGCCCACTCCCCGTTTTTCAACTGTGTACTCAGTATTCTCGGCATGTTCGATTACTCTAATACTGGCTACCTTCTTTCTTAGAAATTGTAACTTTTTACTTTGAGCAGGTTCCTTGTCTTTGGACTTGGTGTGCTCTCCTGGGTCTGACCGTCCGCTTCTTTCCGATTTCTGCGAAAAAGATCGAGAGGGACGTGTATCAATACTTTGATATCTATCAGGCTTTTTAAAATTATCCCTATTTCTAAGGTTATATCTTTTTTCAGAGGGCTCCCTCTGGGGAGACTGGTGTTCTCGAGTTGGAGTTCTTTCCCTCCGTCGAGGAGACCTTCCTCTGGACTGGAAAAATTTTCCTTGGGAGTAGATTGTTTATTTCCATCCCAGCTCTTTTTAGGAGTGTTAGAATTATTTTTAATAAATAGTTTTTCAGGATTTTCGAGCAGTTGGGGCTTTACTGGTTTTCCACCCAAGCTGTCTCTACCTAGTTCTTCATAACATTTTTCTATAATTCTGGCAAGCTCAATTGGTTGATCTGTTATATCTGTTTCCTTAAATTTCCGGCGGATCGCCACAGATGCTGCTTCTCCTTTTATATTGGCTAGTAATATAGCTGAGACCTGCTTGAAGTCTTTCAGTAATTTCATACCAAGAGTTAAAGCAGGTTCTGGACCGCATTCATTCTGAATCTGTTTTAGCGCATCTGGTATTACCGCCATTGACGGAACACCATGTGTTTTTGTGTAAATGGAAGCAAAGACTGTACCTCAAGTGTCACAGTCCTCCACGTGTGGTGCGACCCCCATTCGAAGGCAGATGGTCAGAATCCTGTGTTCCTCAATAGGGGTAGTATTCGGAAATACTGCCTCTATTTGAGTGATTTTCTGCGCTAACCAGAAAGGAATTTGTTCCCGTTTTATGGGTGTTTTACCAAGACACGACTGTATGTTCTGTGGTGTAATTTTATTAGTGTTCCCCTGATGAGGGGTCAGCTGTGGTGTATTAACAGCTGTTTGGACTGTAGCAGTCCGCATTACATATTGGACTAATTGCCTATGTATTTTAATTAATGTTTTTAGCTGTGCTAACAGCTCTTCTCTAGACATTTTTTCAATGTCCGGATGTGGTGTGTAGCTGGCTAGAACCGGCCACGTTGCTCCTGGTCTACCTAGTGGACCGAGCCTGGTTATATGATTGTTGTGTTTTAGGGCGCCTTTAAACCAGAGCAGGTGCTCTTGGAATTTTAATGGGATTTCAATCTCCTCGAAAGGAGCGTATTCTTCCGGTGGATCCCCTACTATGTAGTAGTGGAACTCGTGTGTTGCGGTGTTTGCCACTGGAAATTTTATCCAAGAATATGCTCATTGCACCATCAGGATTCAAGTAAGCCGGGCCGACGACAGCTGAAATGCCAGAAACCGGTCCCCGGAAGCTTGTTTCCTTCCCAGTGTAAGAATTGGCTTGGTAGTTTGGTTTGCCCTGTTCCCATCATGCACTGGGACAGGAACAGACTAATTTGCTTATAGCCAGGTTCTGAGCTGGGATGGTGCAGTGAGCTAAACAACGGTGTTGGATCTAGCCCTGATCTCTTGACTGGGTGAGAGTATTCTGCTTAATTCAGAGACTCTGTCCATCACCACCCCTTGTTGTTAAATATTTTCTCCACCCTAAGCGTGGAAGGGTATACTCAGATGTGAGTCCCTTGCTCATTGCACCATCAGGATTCAAGCAAGCCGGACCGACGACGGCTGAAATGCCAGAAACCGGTCCCCATAAGCTTGTTTCCTTCCCAGTGTAAGAATTGGCTTGGTAGTTTGGTTTGCCCTGTTCCCATCATGCACTGGGACCTGAACAGACTAATTTGCTTATAGCCAGGTTCTGAGCTGGGATGGTGCAGTGAGCTAAAAAAAATTGTGTTGGATCTAGCCCTGATCTCTTGACTGGGTGAGAGTATTCTGCTTAATTCAGAGACTCTGTCCATCACCACCCCTTGTTGTTAAATATTTTGTCCACCCTAAGCGTGGAAGGGTATACTCAGATGTGAGTCCCTTGCTCATTGCACCATCAGGATTCAAGCAAGCCGGGCCGACGACGGCTGAAATGCCAGAAACCGGTCCCCGGAAGCTTGTTTCCTTCCCAGTGTAAGAATTGGCTTGGTAGTTTGGTTTGCCCTGTTCCCATCATGCACTGGGACAGGAACAGACTAATTTGCTTATAGCCAGGTTCTGAGCTGGGATGGTGCAGTGAGCTAAAAAACGGTGTTGGATCTAGCCCTTATCTCTTGACTGGGTGAGAGTATTCTGCTTAATTCAGAGACTCTGTCCATCACAACCCATTGTTGTTAAATAACAGCTCTTCTCTAGACATTTTTTCAATGTCCGGATGTGGCGTGTAGCTGGCTAGAACCGGCCACGTTGCTCCTGGTCTACCTAGTGGAACGAGCCTGGTTATATTATCGTTGTGTTTCAGGGCGCCTTTAAACGAGAGCAGGTGCTCTTGGAATTTTAATGGGATTTCAATCTCCTCGAAAGTAGCGTATTCTTCCGGTGGATCCCCTACTATGTAGTAGTGGAACTCGTGTGTTGCGGTGTTTGCCGCTGGAAATTTTATCCAAGAAGAATACCTCTGTCTGCCGATATTTGTGTGCCTCTATCACGAAGACGACTGTGCCACCTTGTGTGGTCAGTCCATTTACTATAAGTTTTAACGTTATAGATTTTCTTAAATGTGCCGGGATGATTATCGCACCCGGTTCAGTAGTCCCGTCGGGACCCTGCTGCGTCGCATCTACTGCGGCATCAGTTCCGTTGTTTTCTACTGACATTTTATAAATGCAGGTTTTGCAGAGCAAGTCTCCAAGGAGACAAAGATTAGGTGCACAATATTTTGGAACACTGTATCCTTCAACGTTGAATAAACCAGAGCTTTACATAGGAATCTCTTCCTACTAAGGTCGGGCGGATTTTAACCTTTCACCCACTCCAGACGTCTATTAGAGTATTTACGGGAGAAAGGGGTCTGTGTGAAAAATGCACGACTGAGTTACTCTAATGTCTTGCGTTAGTTTATCGCCTTACCAAACGTTGGGCGCCATGTAGTGTAGTTCCTATTTTCCCAATAGGCCCTGCGCATTGGAATAACATAAACAGTAGTATCGACGTAGAAGTGCGGATCTTCCAGGCCTCTACTGACTAAGCTAAACTTAATTGGGTTTGTTACCAACTAGCTCAGAGGTTACTGGAAACTTTCTTGACTGAATAGGAAGTGATCAGATTCCCTGGCACAGCCAAGAAGGGATTCAGTTTTCCAACAACCGTGCAACATGACAAATTTGCTCCTTAGAATAAGAGTCAATCTCTAGAGTCGTGTGAAACAATAGACAGTTATTTTACTCAGTCAGTTGTTGTGCAGATTACTTTCACAATATGTAGAGAATAGAGAGACGGGCGTTTTTAATAAAAGGTATTATTTATTGAACAGTCTTTCTTCTCATACAAGAGAAATGAATTGCCACAATTGCAAGACTTGTTAATATAAAAAGTGCGTTCAGTAAAATGAGTATTGCGAAATAATACTGTAAAAGCATTGATATGGTTTCTTAGCCATACAATG
The DNA here is from genome assembly GCF_964263255.1 of Lissotriton vulgaris. Classification (NCBI taxonomy): domain Eukaryota; kingdom Metazoa; phylum Chordata; class Amphibia; order Caudata; family Salamandridae; genus Lissotriton; species Lissotriton vulgaris. Next base: position 959,630,052 of record NC_141698.1, read on the forward strand.
GTTTAAAATTAATAAAACATATATACATTCATATATACATTTGACTAACGTACTCAACTGGTGCTTCTAACTACGCCTACCCCAGTGTACCTGGCCTAAGCCTAACACGTGGAAGGGAGTAAGTAGCTTAAGTTAAGTTGGTTTTGCCAAGGTTTGCTTCAAAAATTCTCTCTAAGGGTTTAGTCAACACCATACCTCTGGAATAGAATGTTGGAGGGCTGGTATCTCCTTCAGGACTCGATATCCCAGTTGCTCGTAAGAGTAGGCTGGAAACGCCGGAGCTGGATTTTCTCGGCAGGAGAAAAGAAAGCGTCTTTCTCAGCGCGTCAAAGAGGAGGAGGAGGGGCAGCGTCCGTGGGCTGGTTGCATCTGCTGGGCTCTGCAAGGGACAGCTGTTCAGCTCCTCTGTTCACCACACCATCGTTCGCTCGTTCGCAGCGATAGCATCAGCAGCGATAACGGCAGCGATGTCTATGAGGCAGCTAGCATTTGCTTAAGGCAACGTTGGTAATATTTATACCTGAAAGGTGCCTTGTTTGACGTAAGTTTTTGGACATAAGACGTCAATAAAGATGTCACTAGGAAGTTATCGTCTCTCAGTGCTCATTAGAGTTCTATTACTAATCAAAACATAGCAAGCGGGGCTTTCCCAGGTTGCTGAGTTTTTATCTTGTGAAGAACTCGGAGTGTAATCTAGGAATCTTAGATAGCGGCTTCTGCTGTGTCATTTGCACTAATGAGCATCAAAGGAAGTTGCAGAGGAAGTGATTCTGAAATGTGGCTCTGATCGTGTGAGGCCAGAGACGAGTTTCTGAATATTGCATTTGATCTGTTATGCCAATATAGGGGAATAAATGGATTATGGCCGTACAGGGGCATAAGCTCACAGTATCGATCAGGGTCCTAGATTAGAACGCGACAATCCCTTATCTGTTCTGTTACATGTGGATGACGCTGTTCTGCTAACCCGGACTGAGAATGGTCTGCTGAGTCCTCTAGATAGTTTTTTTAAATATATGGATCAACTATGTCAAAGTGCAAACCAAACTAAAACCAAAGTAAAAACGATACCATGTCTTTAGGCCTGTCAAAGGTATCAACACTTTTTTCCAATTCATGTTTGTTATTCGATCGATGGAACAATTGGCAATACTTGAGGGAAAACAGGACGGTATATTTTGAAAAGTCCGTATCTGCTGTCTTTTGTTTTGCGACCAGAATTGGAATGAAACCCTTGAAGACATTGATAGCTATCTACTTATCAAAATGTGTTTTTGTTATATCCGCATAATATGTATGTATGTTACCCAGCCTAGCTTTCTCCTTGCTGCTCAGCCAGAGTGAGAGATGGTATCGGAATGTTGGTATGACTGTGATGAATGGAATGCCTGGTTGCATTTGTGGATGAGTGGTGACAGTTGGAGATGGGCTGAGCATCAGGGAGGCTGCTCCTTGTGGGGCTGGAGTGAAGGCTGGCAACTCTAATATGGACTGATGTACATATTTACATGGAACCAATAAAGAAGTCTACAAAACTCTACCTAGCTACCTGTGTCAACCTGTGATGGGACAGAACAGTTTCACTAGCCTGTCAAGGCACAGGCCTCTGGGGGTTTACAAATGCAAGTTCCTTCAAGTCAGTTGAGAACACCTGCTGCAAAAGTATGTCAGCCCTCCTGCCAAATTGTACTTCGTCTACATGTCACAGGGAATTGGGCGTTCTTTTTGGCCAGACCTGCTGCAGCTCCAAATAGGGCCCTTATTTCCTACTGCTTAAAACTTGATGCTGCAGATTAAATATCATGGCTGGCATATATAAAGAAAATGTGTCTGGATTTTGGGAACCCCAGGTATTATTTTGATAAACCAGAAATTCTGAAAGGTATTACTAAACAGTAGTTTAAATCTGAATTTATTTGTGGCAGATTGGAAACAATTGAGTATATTAATCAGAAGAAAGTAATCAATATGACATTTGATTAATGAATATCACATCGAAGCATGCAGCCTTTTATAAATATGGTTACCAATTCACAACACAGATTTGTTATCACAAGATTGTGTCTCAATACTGTACATTATTCAACTGCTTTTCCACTAAATTATGATTCTAAGGATAAGCTTCCAATGTGCTCCTATGATGGACGGACCAATCAAAGACTTTGCGTATGTTAATCTTTTGTAGTCTTTATTCCGCATCTAGGAAACAATTTATTATACCTTTCTTGGAGCAATCAATCATGACCTACTGTAAACCTGAGCTTACTTGCAACAATTGGGAGCCTCTTTTATATGTTCTTAGTTGTAAATTTTATCTGGCATTCTATACGCTTAAGGAAAGTTAAATGAGGTATGGAACAAGATGCTGGTAATTAATTCTGCTTTTAATTAATTGGCTTTCTAGCTATGTTTAGATTTTAAATATATCTATTTAGCACTGTTTAATAAAAATTCCGTAACTAGCTTTTATGATTCAGAACTGAATAAAGTTATTTGACTGACTGGCTCGATAAGTGGATTTAGTTCCTTATTCACAATAAAGGGCCTCATTAGGAAACAGGACCGCCCTACCAGCTGCCGGTGTTCCAGCCATTAGAATCATGATGCAACCGCATTAAAGGCCGTCGCAATGTGTATCTTTTGTATTGGGGTGTGTGCTGCAGGCTGCAGCACGCACCGCAGTACAAAAAATAACCATACTGTATATGCTTGCACTATGTGGCAGGTACCGCATGGTGCCTGCCTCATTGTGAAGGGATATGTAGGGGCACATACAGACAGCCCAGCCTGGAAGAGGCACCCAAAGTCACTTTCCACCTGCCTTCTCATTGCGGGTTAACCGCCATGAAACGGCCGGCAGAAACTGACATTGCAATGCATGTGGCGGTACCTGAGCAGGCACTGCCACCATTGTAGGCATTACAGACCATCTGAAAGTCCAACGGGCTCCTTGAGCCTGTTGGATTAGTGACAGATGGTCTTTCCACCCCCAACCATCCTCCTGCCATCCTAATGTGATTGCGGTCTTACATGGTCCAATGGCGGTGGGACCACCACCGAGGCAGAAGGTGGCAGTCCCACCGCCATCGTAATCAGGCCCAAAGTTCCAGTCATAATGCATTATTAGACCAAATTCATCATTCAGAACAGACCTTTCTTCTGCATCCAGGATGGCACTTAGCTCATGCCATCGAACCAATATGCCACTGGTGCTGGTTGGTGTTCCAATCAAGATGATCTCATGTGTGGAAGTCTGAGTCCTCCAGCTGGCCTGGCAGCATGACATTTTGATTATTTTAATCTTAAACGAATGTTTCACCACATAAACATTTCCATAGATCCATCAATTTCTATGTCAAGGGTGTTGGAACTATGAGTGGATTCTTTCTAATACGCAGCTGCACCTTGGGGATGTCGTTTTACAAACAAAATTCTGCTGCAAAACCATAGCTGTTATGAGAATCCTTTCAGAAAATCTGCAGAGGAACATTCCATTATCAGTAGTAAGTTGTCTCTTACCATATGCACCAGCCTTTCATTCATAAGAATGCCTAAATAGTTTATATTTTTTGATGCCCATTTGAAGCACTGAGTTCCGAGTGATGATTATGTAGTAGCAATAGTCATAAGCCATGTCTCACTTTTTTCAGTTTCTTCTTCATCTAGGGAAACATGAGAAGGCAGTTATATTGGACAATACATTCAGAACAGATGTGCTAGATTGGGAGAATGGTGTTAGAATATCATCTAGGTGCTATAACATTTTCATAGGATCTTCCAGAGACTGATACCATTGTACAGCTATATTGCAGCAGCCAAGGTTTCGAACAACAGGAGAAACATCAGTAGATTGAAAGGGCATGACCAATTGGGACTGGGATCGAAAATTGGCCTGGATACTAAAATAAAAGCGGGCCCCATTAGCGAAACAGTCAAAGTGTCCCACATTTGCAAATCAGGACAGTTTTGAACTTGTAAAGACATGATGTGTGGTCTAGTTTTGCAGGGTGTCGGAGGCTGCGTGCATGTATGTTAGCTGCACACAACGTTTCCAGTATTTTCATAGAAATCAATACAAAAAAATGGCCCACCTGGCCTAAAAACAGGCACACAAATTGCTAAACACACTAATTTGTCAGATCAGGACATTAGGCACTGCCGGACTGCCCTATGGGCCACTCTGACCTTGGGCATGACTGAAAGGTGCCCGTCTTCATCTCAAAGTAATAAATTAGGAAACCTCACAGTGTGTTGGTGCATCCATGTGACCTAGGCTAGAAATCCAACCATAGCCAAACTCTTTCCATGGTTCAGAATACACAACCCCAATCGCTGTAACTGCTGGTTCAGAATGTACATAAGTTGCCATTTCTTTTGTTCTTATCAACTGTCATAATAAATGAAGAAATATTCTCATGTTTTTCCTTAAAAAACAACTGGGCACAAAGCCAAATTGCTAACAAACATAAATATTTCCGACCTCAGCTTCTTTACAAGTATTTCGCTAAAACCCTAAATTCTGCACTGAGTAGCAAGATCGGTCTGGCACTGTTGCGCTTTGAGGGTTTTTTCAAATGGTTGTGTAGAAGAATAGATGGCCACACTACCAAATGGGCCTCCTTTGATTTCAACATCTTCAATTACTTTACAGAGAGGATGAACAACTTTTAATAATTAGGCAAATAAGCCAAAATTGGGGTAAAAGGCCGTTTTATTGGACAGGCAAGCAGTTTCATGTATTACAGAATATGCAAATAAGACCTCACTAATACAGAGTCATATTCTATCACCCCCCATTAAAACAATTCCCCACAGCAAACTTCCCAAATGTTGTCCAAATGTTGTCCTAACTAATCCTCCTCCCCAACCCCTATCTTTCGTCCCCTGCCTACCTCCTGCCTCATTCCTCACTCCCATGTTTTCCCTCTGTCCAAAGCTAGTCTGAATGCCCCCAACACTTCCTGCCTGTCTCGAGCTCCTCAAATTCTGCCACCTTTCCAAGCAATGCTAAGTGCCTAGACTCAAGCATCTTGCAAATAACACATTGGATAAATACCAATTGATCTAAGGGAGGGTGGGCGGGACCAACTAATTGGCATCTACCTCAATCCTCAACTGCCTGACTAACTGCTCATTCCAATGTTTGTGCTCTAACCAAATCGCTTTGCCAGCCAGACAATTAGGACAACCTACCTGTCCTGGAATGTGCCATTAGCCTGAAGCTGCCCAGGAGTGGACATTCTACAAATGCCACCCCCAAGAGCCCTCATTGTGCACCATTGAGTGAGAGATCTGCCTGTCTTCGTCCTGCACCTCCTCAGAGGCCATCTTGTATGCCTGGCTATTTACTCTTCCTTAACACTGCTACCAAATCCCGCCCGAGTTCTCCTAATGATGTCATGCTCCACGCCCTACAGACCCTCAAAAATGGATGCCATCTAATTTATGATGTCAGGATGGTGCGTTAGGAGCTTCCAGTTTCTGTCTTTTGTGCCTGTAAGGCAGAGTCCATTAGTTTCCATTAGTTTCAGCTGAGCCACCTTCATATTTCCCCCCTTCTCCCCATGTTCGTAGTGCCTCCTTCTGAGACATAAGAGGACATGTTCTGTGTGACACATGATCAGTGCCTTGAAATCACACTTGACTTTCGTTAGTTTACTCAAACAAGTGATGAGGAGAAGGACTATAGGCGATGCTGAGTTTTCTCACTTTACTTCCCTGCCATAGCTGTTCTTTCAGCCTTCCGTCTCTTCATTGATGAGCCAAAGACTAAACTCTTTCAAACGCCTGATTTACTTAATTCCCACAGAATATTCAAATGCAATACTCGTCTTATGTAAGAAATATTTGCAGATGCTCGCTTAAAAATGTCTTGTCCTCTGGTAAGACATTATGGTGTGTTGGGTGTTGGAGGTGTTGATTCACCATAGTTTAGTGGGTGGTGCTCTGAGGTCAGGGTTAAGTGGCAGTTGAACAGAGAGTGGGCTTAAATCTCACCTCTGTGATACCATATCTGGAGGTATCTAACATAGCGGTGGAAGAAGTCTATCCCGGTGCATGCCCCTTAGACAAATGAAGCAACTATATCAGAGATGGAGCAGCCTCCACAGGATGACAAAGGCATGATGCAATAGAACATCATTGCGCAAGACCCCCCAACCCATTATATCTGGCCTTTTACCACTATATTCAAGTTTCCAAACTTGGTGAAGGTTCTTAAGATACAAGCCAAAAAAGTGAACAGGGGCCAAGAGCATGCCCTACCTCACAGTCATTGAGAAGACATATTGGCCCACTGTATCTTTCCATCTTTTCAACAGTTTTGATGGCAGGGTTTTCTGGCACAGGATAGCTTCACCATCATTTCTGAGACCTGTGCCAGCTGGCAACACAGTTTCAGGATATTTGCTCAGTGAACATGGATCACCTTGCCTGACAAATCTCCCTATTCATGCTTCTGCCTGACTAATCAATCAATCAGGAGTTTGTTAAAGCGCAACTACTCACCCGTAAGGGTCTCAAGGCAATAGGGGGGGTGGGGGGGGGGTTGCAGGTTCCATTCCATCAAGGAGGGGGTCTGTCGAAGAGCCAGGTTTTGAGGTTTCTTGCGAAGATGGGGAGCGATGTTGTCTGTCTGAGGTGGAGCGGAAGGGCGTTCCATGCTTTGGCTGCAAGGAAGGAGAAGGAGCGGCCTCCCGATCTGGTCTTTCTGGTGCGGGGGACCTCGGCGTAGGAGAGCTGGGCTGATCGGAGGTTCCTTTGGGGTGCGTGGAATTTGAGCCGGCTGTTCAGGTATGCTGGTCCGGTGCTGTGGAGGGCCTTGTGTGCGTGGGAGCATCTTAAACGTGATTCTCGCCTCGACGGGGAGCCAGTGGAGTGTGCGCAGGTGCTGGGAGATGTGGCAGCGTTTTGGTAGGTTGAGGACCAGTCTTGCGGCGGCGTTCTGGAAGTTCTGTAGCTTGCGGATGAGGTTTTTGTTTATTCCGGCGTAGAGTGTGTTACCGTAGTCGAGTCTGCTGTTGACCAGGGCAAGAGTGACTGTCTTTCGGTGTTCGAGGGGATCCATTTGAAGGTCTTACGAAGGAGGCGGAGGGTGTGGAAGCAGGAAGATGAGACAGAGTTGATCTGGCGGTCCATTTTGAGCTCGGAGTCCAGGATGATTCCCAGGTTGCGTGCGTGGTCTGTGGGGGTTGGCGGGTTTCCGAGGGCGGTGGGCCACCAGGTGTCGCTCCAGGCGTCGGGGTTTGGGCCCATGATGAGTACTTCTGTTTTGTTAATGTTTAGTTGCAGGCAGCTGTTTTTCATCCATTTGGCGACGGCTTCTATGCCTTCTCGAAAGTTGCGTATGGCGGTGTTGGGCTCGTTGGATAGGGAGAGGATGAGCTGGGTGTCGTCTGCGTATGACACGATGTTGAGTCCGTAGGTTCTGACGATGGGGGCAAGTGGAGCCATGTAGACGTTGAAGAGCGTCGGGCTGAGGGAGGAGCCCTGGGGGACTCCGCAGGTGGTAGGTGTGGGGTCTGAGCGGAAAGTGGGAAGTCTTACCCGTTGCGTCCTGCCGGAGAGGAAGGAGCAGATCCAGTCGAGGGCCTTGTCCTGGATTCCTGCGTCGTAGAGTCTGCGTATTAGGTTGCAGTGGGAGACTGTGTCTAACGCCGCTGATAGGTCTAGGAGGATGAGGGCTACTGTTTCTCCTTTGTCCAGTAGGGTGCGGATGTCGTCTGTGCGGCGGGGAGGGCGGTTTCCGTACTGTGGTTTTTTCTGAAGCTGGATTGGGAGGAGTCGAGGATGTTGTGTTCTTCAGTGAATGTGGCGAGTTGCCTGTTGATGGCTTTCTCGAGGAATTTCGCTGGGAAAGGGAGCAGGGAGATGGGTCTGCAGTTTTTTAGGTCGGTGGGGTCCGCTGAGGGTTTCTTCAGGAGGGGGTTGACCTCGGCGTGTTTCCAGTCGTCGGGGAACGAGGCGGTCGCCAGGGAGCGGTTGATGGTGTGGCAGAGCATGGGTGCGATGTTGTCAGCGGCTCTGTTGAAGATGTGGTGGGGGCAGGGGTCCGTGGGGGCCCCTGAGTGGATTGACTTCATTGTCTTCAGTGTGTCTTTGGTGGTGAGGGCTGTCCAGTCATCAATCGCTGGTTTCTGGGTGTCGGGGGTGGTTGGTGAGGGTTCATTGTGTTGGTTGTCTTCGTCTAAGTTGTCGTAGATGCTCTTGATTTTGTGGTGGAAAAAGGTGCTGAGTTTGTCGCAGAGGTCTTATGAGGGAGGGATGTCGGTAGACTCGATGGTGGGTTGGGCGAACTCCTTGATGATGCTGAAGAGTTCCTTTCTGTTGTGTACGTGGGTGGAGATTCTGTCTTCAATCGCTTTTTTCCTCGTTTCTCTGATGAGTTGATGGTGAGCGTTGGTGGCGGCTCTGAAGTTGTTGTGGGCTTCTGTGGATTTGGTGTTTCTCCAGGCCTTTTCGAGGCGGCGGCATGTGTGCATGGACTCTCGAAGTTCGGTGGTAAACCATCTGGCTTTCTTGGCACGGGTATTGTTGTTTTTCTTGAGGGGGGCTATGATGTTGGTGCTGTCCGAGATCCATCTATGCAGGGTTCGGGCTGCGGTGTTGGGGTAGTCGTTTTCCGCGATGGTTGAAGTGGAGTTGTTGAGTGAGGAGATGAGCTGGTCGTCGGTGATTTTGGTCCAGTTTCTTTGTGGAAGCAGGTGCTGGTGTCTGTGGATGGTGGGTGTTCTGAAGGTGAAGTGGACGCAACGATGGTCGGTCCATGGGAGTTCGGTGGTGTGGCTGAAGGTGATGGAGTTTCCTGTAGTGAAGAGGGGGTCGAGGGTGTGTCCTGCTGATTGCGAGGGCTCGGTCGGTATCTGGCACGGTCTCGGTGGTTCTGGACGATGTCCTCATGCACCTCATCTTGGTGGTTCTGGACGATGTCCAAGCGGTCGGTGACCGCCTGGACATCGTCCTGAACGGCCGCTCCCCTCGCTTCCTGATTCCAGCCCAGTGCAGCGCCCACAGCCCACAGCTGAATCTCGTTTGCCTTGACTCGCCTGCAGAGTTTGGTATCGTTGCTCCGGCATAATCATAGCGCTCTGTGCATTAATTTTAGGCAGCGCTTTAATTTCACTGTACTGCATATTTTAGAAGCGCTCTGGACTGCAGCTTGCTTTAACTTGTAAGCGCTCTCACCGGGATTCACTGAGTGAGCACGCTGGTAGTTCTATGCTTTGAACATTATCAGGCTTTGCATTGCGCCCTCCCGGTTTCACTTTCTAACTACCCCACCATCTTGTTGTTGTGCTTTCCCCCTGGCCCGCCTCCACGTCCCCGCCTCCCAGCTGACCCTCCCACGCTCCGCCCCCTCTACCACCCATGTTAGTCAGATGGTTCCACGCGCAGCATCCACGCGCTACGGCCGCGCCGAAGGTGCGCCCAAGGTAAGCCCGTCTACGCCCGTCCGCGCCTGGACCGCGCCCAGCGCCAGACCCCCTGGTCCTCGTAATGCCCACCCTCTCCGCATTACTTACGATGCCACCACCCTCCTAGCCCTTAACCCCGGCCGCTCCCTCAACTGCGTCCAAGCCGCTCCTGGACACACCCACGGACCCTTCTCATGCAACTCCTGCAAGTTCAACGGCACCAAGAACAATTCCTCTTCTACGAACACACAACAGATATCCGTCCCCAACCACCTACAATGCATCCTGCTCAACACCCGCTCGGTCCACAGGCACGCCATCGACCTCTGGAATCTACTAGACACCATCTCTCCGGACGTCGCCTTCCTAACAGAAACATGGATGAACGCCACATCAGCCCCAGACATCACCATTGCCATCCCGGAAGGCTATAAGATCACTCACAAGGACCGTACCGGCCATACAGGAGGAGGCATCGCTATCGTCCATAAGAAATCCATCCGCATCTCGACCAGCTCTGACGTCAATCTCGCCAACACTGAACACCTTCACTTCCAGATCCACATCGACCCCAAGACCACACTCAGAGGCACACTCCTCTACAGGCCACCAGGACCCCGCGCACAATTTAGTGAAGACATCACGGACTTCATCACACCACACGCGCTCCCCTCCGAGGATTACATCCTTTTGGGAGACCTCAACTTTCACCTTGAAAATAACAACGACCGTAACACCACCACCCTTTTGGAGAACCTCGCCAACCTCGGACTTAAACAACTTGTCACTACCCCCACCCACATCGCAGGTCACACACTCGACCCCATCTTCACCTCCAGCAAACATGTCTCCTTCAGCCACACCACAGCTCTCCTTTGGACTGACCACAGCTGCGTTCACTTCACCTACAACAAGTCCACATCCAACATCCACCCCCAACCCACTCTGCGAAGAAACTGGAACAAAATCACCATCGACCAGATCTCCTCATCGCTTCTTCAAAACCCCCCCGCCCACTCCTCAAACCCCGATCAAGCAGCCACTAACCTCACCCAATGGTTATCCAACAGCGCCGATATCCTAGCACCACTGAAAAAACGACAAATCAAACTAGGCAGCAAGAAGGCCTCCTGGTTCAACGATGACCTTAAGAAATCCAAGAAACTCTGTCGCTCCCTTGAGAAGGCCTGGAAAAAAGACCCAAACACCAGCACCAAGGACTCCTTCAAAAACGCCACTCGCATACACCACCAACTGATCCGGAATGCCAAGAAAGCCGCTTTCAAGGACCGACTAGATAGCAACGCCCACAACAGCAAGGAACTATTCAACATCGTCAAGGAATTTACCAACCCCTCAGCCAACTCCAACGACATCACCCCCTCTCAAGCCCTCTGCGACTCCCTAGCCTCATTCTTCCACAACAAAATTGCAGACATCCACAACAGCTTCGACAACCGACCCGAAGACCAACCCACCCAACCCTCTGCAGGACCCCCACCCCCCTTGAACACCCTCAATAACTGGAACCCAATCTCCACCGAGGACACCATCCGTCTGATGAACTCTATCCACTCAGGATCCCCCACAGACCCATGCCCTCACCACATCTTCAACAAAGCAGATTCCATTATAGCACCGCACCTCCGAGACGTCATCAACTGCTCCCTCAACTCCGCAACCTTCCCGGAAAGCTGGAAACATGCCGAACTCAGCGCCCTTTTGAAGAAACCCACAGCTGACCCCACCAAACTCAAAAACTACCGCCCTATCTCGCTCCTTCCATTCCCGGCCAAAGTCATCGAGAAAGCGGTCAACAACCAGCTCGCCGCCTTCCTCGAAACCAACAAATCCCTCGACTCCTCACAGTCCGGCTTCCGAGCCAAACATAGCACTGAAACCGCCCTCATCGCAGCAACAGACGACATTCGAACCCTACTGGACAATGGAGACACAGTCGCCCTCATCCTCCTCGACCTCTCCGCAGCCTTCGACACAGTCTGTCATAGCACCCTTTTACAGCGCCTCAGAAACGTCGGAATCCAAGGAAAAGCACTAGATTGGATCACCTCGTTCCTCACCGGAAGAACCCAGAGAGTCCGCCTTCCACCATTCAAGTCAGAGGCCACTGAAGTCATGTGCGGCGTACCACAAGGATCTTCACTCAGCCCCACCCTCTTCAACGTATACATGAGCCCCCTCGCGGTCATCGCACGCCAACACAACCTCAACATCATCTCCTACGCCGATGACACTCAACTGATCCTATCACTCACCAGAGACCCTAACACCGCCAAAACCAACCTGCATGAAGGAATGAAAGAAGTAGCCAAATGGATGAAGCACAGCCGTCTGAAACTGAACTCAGACAAAACAGAAGTCCTCATCCTAGGCACCTCCCCCTCCGCCTGGGATGACTCTTGGTGGCCAGAGGCCCTTGGAAAAGCACCCATCCCGACGGACCACGCACGGAACCTGGGCGTCATCCTGGATTCCTCACTCTCGATGAACAGACAAGTCAACGCCGTTTCTTCATCTTGCTTCAACATTCTTCGCATGCTCAAAAAAACATTTCGCTGGATCCCCACCGAAACTAGAAAAACGGTCACCCACGCACTGGTCACGAGCCGCCTGGACTACGGAAACACCCTCTACACCGGTACCACTGCAAAACTCCAGAAAAAACTCCAATGCATCCAGAACGCCTCAGCCAGACTCATATTAGACATCCCGCGTAAAGAACACATCTCTGGTCACCTGAAAAACCTCCACTGGCTCCCCGTCGATAAGAGGATTACTTTCCGCCTCCTAACCCACGCACACAAAGCACTCTACGAAATCGGACCCGAATGCCTCAACATACGACTGTCCTTCTACACCCCTCCCGCCAACTACGATCCTCCAACCTAGCCCTTGCCACTGTACCTCGCATCAATAAAACCACCATGGGAGGTAGATCCTTCTCCTACCTGGCGGCTAAAACCTGGAACTCACTTCCCACTCACCTCCGCCTTACTCAGAACCACCTAGCATTCAGAAAGCAGCTTAAAACGTGAATATTCGACAAGTAATCCCCCACTCTTCTTCAAGCGCCTTGAGACCCTCTGTCAGGCGACGTCTTCCTCAGGGTCTGTCGTGAAGTAATAAGGACCCACCTCTCGATACCTCCAATTCCGAATGTAATTATTACACAGAATCTTGGAGTGATCAAGCGGGGGGAAAAGGGAATTGGGAAGGGAACAGCAGGGAAGGAGATCTGAAAAGGAAAAATTAGTAACAAAATATTCCGAAATCCAAAGTTGACTAAAGACCTTTGAACCAAGACTGAGAATTTTCTAGAACACAAGCCTCTAATCAAAACTCTCTAAGAATCCAATAAACTTCTTGTACATATGCATTCATAAATCACATTCCTATTCACTATGTTGTTTATTCTCATTTCTTGTGAATTGCGACAGATTCTTCTTTTAAAGAAATAACACCACACTTTAGTAAATAAACTCCTTTACCAAAGTTTGAAGAGCAACCTAATAAAATATCACAATGTTGTCTTTCACATAAGCTCCAGCAAAAATCACCTTTTGGCCTTTTCGCCAAATATCCCAAGAAAGAATTGCGCCAAGATATTCTGTGATTGAATTGAATTTACGCGCCTTCAATTAGCTTTGCGCTCCTCAGAAAACATTTAACAACCATTGCCAGCAATGAGATGCATTTCACAGTTCAAAAGAAAAAACGTAAAGAGATTCAGACTTTCTGTGCCTTTAAATCATCTATTGTTAATTAGCAGCCTTAATTGTCACCTTTAAATCAAGAAAGTAAACTTTTGACAATTTGCGTCATGAACTCTGATTTCTTATTCCCTACCTGTAGAGTACGACCTACTCTACTTCTCTGAAGGACTAGACGTCCCCTCTGGATACTCAAAACGACTCTTCTACTCTGGAATCCTGAAAACGGAGAAAGCTGGAAACTGCCACGCCCCCCGGGACGATCTCCGAAAGCCTCCGGTAATTTCTTACTCCAAAAAGTTGGATCTGCCAAAAACAAGAAGGGGAGCAAGAAGAACCCACAGCCACTCCCTAGAAATGACTAGAATAGTGAGCACAGGAGACAGGGCGCGGTCACGTAGGTTAGCGTGCCTACGGCGCTTACGCATGCGACCAGGCTACAAAAGCTCACGCATTAGGCGGACGCTTTCCACATGCCAAACCTCACGCATTAGGCGGAACAGCATTAGACAGCAGTTAAAGGACAGGCAGCCTGCACAGATATTCTAACATGGATGCAAGACAGATGTACAAGCAGGCCTAGAACACATCAACCACCAACGCCCTCCCAAGGATGACTGATGCATTTTGCCACATGGGTACCCCCGAATGCTGAGTGGGGCGGCCCCTAGACCGCAAGCCACCCTAGCCCTGACAGTACTCCCCCCTCCCAAGAGCGGTCTAGGGCCCGGCTTCAGAGGGTGAAGGAGGTGGAAACGGCGTAACAAGCGAGGGGCATGAACATTGTCAGCCGGCTCCCAGGAATCATTTTCAGCACCGTACCCCTTCCAGGAGACAAGATACCACAACTTGGAGCCCCGACGTTTAGAATCCAAAGTGTTCTGCACCTCATATTCCCAACTACCATGAACTAAAATCGGTGCTGGACGGGGAGCCAGGTTCTGATTAGCAGGCTTAAGAAGGGAAGTATGAAACACCGGATGAATGCGTAGAGACCTGGGCAACAACAGTTTGAATGTCACAGGGTTCACCTGACGCAGAACTGGATAAGGACCAATGAACTTAGGTTGAAACATACTCTTGTGTTTAAAGTTCAAGTTCTTTGTGGACAGCCAAACTTTGTCTCCAGGGGCATACTTAGGACCTGAACGATGTCTTTTATCATACTGCTCTTTATGCTTCCTTTTGCTTTGTAACAAGCGATCTTGAATCTGACGATGAATAGTTTGCATAAGTTGTACAGAGTCTCTAACTGCCGGCACACCACTCCCATCATTGGGTAGAGTCAACGGAATGGTGTTAGGTACATAGCCATAAAGCGCCTCAAACGGAGAGGATCCGGTTGATGAATGAGGCGAAGTATTGTATGCAAATTCAGCAATCCAAAGTAAATCTAACCAAGATTTCTTAGAGTCCGTAACATAACATCTCAAGTATTGTTTCAAAGTTTGGTTCAGTCTTTCAGTTTGCCCATCAGTTTGAGGGTGATAACTGGTGGACATATTGGAAGTGATCTGTAGATTTTTACACCATTGTTGCCAGAACTTGGAAGAGAACTGAGAACCACGATCTGAAAGCAAAACTGAAGGCAGGCCATGTAAGCGCACCACATGTTGCAAGAATAACTGTGCTAATTGTCCAGCAGAAGGTAATTGCTTACAAGCAATGAAATGTGTATATTTGGTTAAACTGTCCACAACTACTAGAATCACAGTATGCTGATTGATTGGTGGCAAGTCAGTAATGAAATCCAACGAAATATGTTTCCATGGTTCAGTTGGTGTTGGTAGAACCTGCAGAAAACCTTTTGGTTTAGTGTGATCGGATTTAAATCTTGCGCAGACTTCACAATCATTAGCCATCTTCATTACATCTTTTTGCAGCGTTGGCCACCAAAACATCTTTTGTATTTTCTCCACAGTTTTTCTGGGGCCTGGATGTCCTGCCATAGGATGTGAATGTAACCAGTTGAACACAGTTTCCTGTAATTGCAAAGAGGGCAGATATACTTGTTTTCCATGGAAAGGTATCCCTTCTTTGATAGTTTGATCAACGTCGGGGTTCAACCATGATTTCCACTGAGAAGGAGGAAAACTTTCATGAATATTCTCCAGAAATTGATCTGCCGAGAGCACACTGGTTACTTTGCCAGGATCGATTATAGGTTGAGGTGTTCCTTCAAAGCGATGCAAAGAAGAGTCTTTTCTGGACAAGGCATCAGCTTTCTTATTGTCTTGACCTGGACGAAAAGTTATTATGAAATCATACTCGGCAAAGAACATCATCCACCTGAGTTGTCGCGGGGTTAATATTCTAGCTGAACTCATGAACTGTAGATTTCTATGATCAGTATAAACTGTCACAGTAAATTTCGCTCCCATTATGTAATGTCTCCATTCTTTGAAGGCTTCTAGTATAGCAAGTAGTTCTTTTTCAGCTATAACATAGTTTTGCTCTGCGGGATTTAATTTTCGAGACATGTAAGCAACCGGATGCATTTGACCAGTAGTGTGATGCCTTTGAGAAAGAATGGCTGCAATGGCTACATCAGAAGCGTCAGCTTCAACGATAAAAGGTTCTTCTACGTTGGGATGCATGAGAACGGGTGCTTCAGTAAAGGCCTTTTTTAGCTTCTGGAATGCATTTTCAGCTTCTGAGGACCATTCAAATTTCACCTTCTTCCTCAACAAACGTGTGATGGGAGCTACCACAGCAGAAAAGTGATCAATGAAGCAACGGTAAAAATTCGCAAAGCCCAAGAAGCATTGTATGTCTCGAACTGATGTCGGAGTGGGCCAATCAGCAACTGCTTTAATCTTTCTGTCAGTCATTTTTATTCCAGTTGGAGTGAGGAGAACTCCCAAAAATTCAACTTCTCGAACATGAAAATCACATTTAGATAGTTTACAATACAAGTTATGAGACTGAAGAGTGCTCAAAACCTTTTTGACGTGACCTTCATGTTCAGCTTCAGAATCGGAATAGATCAAAATATCGTCTATATAGACAATAACAAAAAGATCCAAAAATTCTTTCAAGGCATCATTCAGAAAAAACTGGAAAGCCGCTGGTGCATTGCACAGCCCGAATGGCATTACCAAGTACTCAAATAATCCATATCGAGTTTTGAAAGCAGTCTTCTATTCATCACCTTGCCTGATACGAACCAAATGGTAGGCCCCTCTAAGGTCCAATTTAGTGTAAATTTCGGCCTTTTTAACTTGGTCCAACAGAACAGGGATGAGTGGTAATGGATATTTATTCTTGACAGTGATTTTATTCAACGCCCTATAGTCGATACAGATCCTTAATTCCCCATTTGCTTTTGGAATGAAGAACAACGGAGATGCTGCCGGAGACTTGGAGGGGCGGATGAAACCATTCTCTAAATATTGATCAAGATACTGTCTTAAATGTTGGTTTTCTTTTTCAGACAGAGCATAGATGCGGCAATTTGGGACACTAGAACCTGGTACGAGATCAATTTGACAGTCATAGCTACGATGAGGCAGAAGGAGGGCTGCCTTAGCTTCACTGAAAACCTCTGCGTATTCCTTGTACATTTTAGGTAAAAGTGTTTCTTTTTCTTCTGCTGTGGCCAATTGACTTAGAGTTGGTTTTGAGGTGTTTAGACAAGAAGAATGGCAAAAGTCAGACAGGAAAACCAGCTCTCTCTTCCGCCAATCTATGGTTGGATTATGTAAACAAAGCCAAGGCATTCCAAGAATAAAACCATATTGAGGTGCTTGGATAACGTCAAATTGAAGCTCCTCCTTATGTATTTGTTGCTTAGCATCTTCACAGAACATAACGACCTTAGAAGTTTGCATGGTTACTGGCCCTCCAGCTAATATTTTTCCAACCACTGCTTGGACAATTTCTGGAGTCTCTTTTTGTTCACAGATGATTCCTAGGCGTTGGGCAGTTTCTAAATCTACAAAATTACCTTTAGCTCCAGAATCAACTAAAACTTCCATTTGGCATGTTTCACGAATTAACCTGATTTGCACGGCTAATCTAAAATGTGCTTTGTAGTTAGAGACACATGAGTTCACAGAAGGGAAGGCAATGGTTCCCAAGAGATCTCCCTTCAAACATCTTGGGCCAGTTAGTTTTCCGATTTTTGATCTGTTTTTTCCAGAGCTGCTGACTTACTAGGGTTAGGAAATCTTCCTTTAGGCTTAGTCAAACAGTCCTTCACGAAATGACCTTTTCGACCACAATAAAGGCATTGTCCATTCTTTCGTCGATTGTCTTTTTCTTCTTTTGACAAAGGTTGTCTTAAAGTTCCAATTTCCATTGGCTCAGAACTAGCTTCAGAGTTTGTGAATTGAGGTCTGGATTTAGCTTCAGATCTCCAATTAGGTTTGTCTGTCCTTTTTTTATCTGATCTTCGTTCAGAGAGTCTGTGATCTAAACGCAGAGTTAGATTAATCAATTCAGAACAAATAGTTGGTTGAGGATCAATTTGCGCCAAAACATCTTTTAGATCATCTTTTAAACCTTGATAAAAGAGAGCTGCTCTTTTTTCCTCTGGCCAAGAAGTTTCGGCGATCAATCTGTTGAAGTGACACAAATAAGAAACTAGGTCCCTATTACCTTGTTTTAACTGAAGTAGTTCTCGATCTGCTGATAAAGTTACAGTACGTCGATCGAAAACCTTTTCAAATTCTTCCACAAACCGTTTCCAGTTATATAACAAGGTGTCATCTTGTCTGACCAAAGGAACTGCCCAGTTTGCGGCATCTCCGGGCAAATAAGAAATTAAAAATGCAATTTTAGACTGTGGGGTTGGAAACGCTGCTGGTCTACAAGCAAAATGCAATTCAATCTGGGTCAAAAAGATTTGCACATTGGAAGAGTCCCCAGAAAAACGTTCAGGAGCTGCTAATGGAATCTGGGGGGGCACTGTAACAGCTATGTTCGTAGTTCCCCTACTAGCACCAGTTTCTTGAACCTCATCAGGAAGAGGAGTACTCTGTAATTGAATATTGTCTACCTTAGCTGCTAACAAAGCAGTTGCATTCATGGTTTCCTTTAAGTCTGCTTGCATACGCATGATTGCTGACATTATGTCATTGATGGTAGTCATTATGAGGAAGAAAATAATTCGTGGGCTCACTATTCTGTCAGGCGACGTCTTCCTCAGGGTCTGTCGTGAAGTAATAAGGACCCACCTCTCGATACCTCCAATTCCGAATGTAATTATTACACAGAATCTTGGAGTGATCAAGCGGGGGGAAAAGGGAATTGGGAAGGGAACAGCAGGGAAGGAGATCTGAAAAGGAAAAATTAGTAACAAAATATTCCGAAATCCAAAGTTGACTAAAGACCTTTGAACCAAGACTGAGAATTTTCTAGAACACAAGCCTCTAATCAAAACTCTCTAAGAATCCAATAAACTTCTTGTACATATACATTCATAAATCACATTCCTATTCACTATGTTGTTTATTCTCATTTCTTGTGAATTGCGACAGATTCTTCTTTTAAAGAAATAACACCACACTTTAGTAAATAAACTCCTTTACCAAAGTTTGAAGAGCAACCTAATAAAATATCACAATGTTGTCTTTCACATAAGCTCCAGCAAAAATCACCTTTTGGCCTTTTCGCCAAATATCCCAAGAAAGAATTGCGCCAAGATATTCTGTGATTGAATTGAATTTACGCGCCTTCAATTAGCTTTGCGCTCCTCAGAAAACATTTAACAACCATTGCCAGCAATGAGATGCATTTCACAGTTCAAAAGAAAAAACGTAAAGAGATTCAGACTTTCTGTGCCTTTAAATCATCTATTGTTAATTAGCAGCCTTAATTGTCACCTTTAAATCAAGAAAGTAAACTTTTGACAATTTGCGCCATGAACTCTGATTTCTTATTCCCTACCTGTAGAGTACGACCTACTCTACTTCTCTGAAGGACTAGACGTCCCCTCTGGATACTCAAAACGACTCTTCTACTCTGGAATCCTGAAAACGGAGAAAGCTGGAAACTGCCACGCCCCCTGGGACGATCTCCGAAAGCCTCCGGTAATTTCTTACTCCAAAAAGCTGGATCTGCCAAAAACAAGAAGGGGAGCAAGAAGAACCCACAGCCACTCCCTAGAAATGACTAGAATAGTGAGCACAGGAGACAGGGCGCGGTCACGTAGGTTAGCGTGCCTACGGCGCTTACGCATGCGACCAGGCTACAAAAGCTCACGCATTAGGCGGACGCTTTCCACATGCCAAACCTCACGCATTAGGCGGAACAGCATTAGACAGCAGTTAAAGGACAGGCAGCCTGCACAGATATTCTAACATGGATGCAAGACAGATGTACAAGCAGGCCTAGAACACATCAACCACCAACGCCCTCCCAAGGATGACTGATGCATTTTGCCACATGGGTACCCCCGAATGCTGAGTGGGGCGGGCCCTAGACCGCAAGCCACCCTAGCCCTGACACCTCTGGGTATGTAGCGCGCTATATAAATCTATTGACTTGACTTGACTTGGCAGAGTCCAATGTTGTGGAGGTTGTCCAGGAGGCATGTGGTGTTGGGGTCCAGTTGATTGTCGAGGTGGAAGTTGAGGTCTCCCAGCAGGGTGTAGTTGGTGGATGCGATGGCCTGCGGGGAGATAATGTCCGTGATGGAGTTGGCGAAGGGTCCGCGGGGTCCAGGGGGTCGGTAGATGAGGGTTCCTTGGAGGGCGACAGTGGGGCTGGCCAGTATCTTGAAGTGAAGGTGTTCCATCAGTTCTGTGGACTCGTCAGGGAGTGTGCTCAGGCGGAGGCCCGGATTTGTGGACGGTGGTGATTCCTCCTCCTGGGTGGGTGGGGTGGTCCTTCCTGTAGATCTTGTATCCTTGGGGGATGACGATGGCGATGTCTGGTCCTGAGGTGGCGTTGGTCCAGGTTTCGATGAAGAATGCTATGTCCGGGGTGGTGCTTTCGAGGAGGTCCCAGATTTCTGTGGCATGTTTGTGGAGGGATCGGACGTTGTGGAGGATGCATTGCAGGGTCTTCGGTTCGGTTGTGTTCTTGTGGGCGGGTTGGGCTGGGTCCGTGTTCTTGGCGATGCTGCAGGTGTTCCGGCAGTGGTGACAGCTGAAGGGTCCATGGGTGTCGGCTGGTGATGCTAGCTTACAGTTGTTGTTGCAGCCTGGGTTGAGTGCGTGGAGTGCTGCTGGGTCGTAGCGTTGGCGGGCAGAGGTCCAGGGTTCCTGGTGCTCGTCGCGGACGGGTCGCGGACGGGCGCAGACGTGCTTGCCTTTGACACTCCTTCGGTGCACCAACGGCGAGACCGTGCATTGGCCGCCATTAAGTAGGGGTCGGGGAGGGCTGGACAGCTGGGAGGCGGGAGCGGGGAGAGGAGCTGGATTGGGCCGGTCGCGCTGGGGGGAGAGGGGCCGCGGGGGCAGCAGCGGCGGGGAAAGGTAAAGGGAGGAAAGAAGGGATAAAGAAAAAAGGGAAAATAAGCAGAAATAAGGCACAAAAGAGCAGAGATGTAGAGAAGGGCAGAAAGGTGAAAGATGGAAAGGGTAGAAAAACGAGTGAAAACGAGTGAAGGAGCAGAGGGAGAGAAAGGGAAAATGGGCAGAAATAAGGCAAAAAAGAGCAGAGGTGCAGAAAGGTGAAAGATAGAACGGTTAGAAAAACGAGTGACAACTAGTGTAGGAGCAGAGGGAGAGAAAGGGAAAATGGGCAGAAATAAGGCACAAAAGAGCAGAGATGCAGAAAGGTGCAGAAGGGTGAAAGATAGAAAGGGTAGAGAAACGAGTGAAGGAGCAGAGTGAGAGAAAGGAGACAGAGGTCCACTGGACCACCAGGGATGAGGCGCAGGGAAAACTGCGGGTGGAGGAGGGCCTCGATCACTAACACTCAAGAGTGTAGGGGCAGGTGCACCTCACTTAATGGTGGAGCTGCGAGGGTGAGAGAGCAATTTCACTGACAATGAGTCAGTGGTCTAAGGAGCATATTCTGCATTGACACAAAACTTGATTTTATCAACCTAAATTGTTGCGATTTTTCTTTCTCCCGATATAATGTTTAACAGTAACAGAGATAACATTAATGTCAATGTGGTGTAGTGTCAATGACACGTTACCCTCCTCTAAACCCGTTTTGAGTGGATGTGGCTCTAGATTATTATTAGTTTATGAAACACTTAATGATCAGGGCATCAGAATTATGCGGCGATCGCAAGTGTATTAGCTAATAACACTACCAGTATCTAGTGTACCAGGATTTAATGGCAGAATGTAGTAGAGTGCATAAATCTTGGGGGTTTTAAAAATAATGGGACAACTGGCTTTTGCACAACACTGACAGTGACAATTAGTGGACCAACAGGCTAGAGATCAACAGGCACTACAGTCTTTATGGGATTGGAAAGTCAATGTGATGCAGTGATAAGTGTAGGAGGTAAGCGAAAGGTGCAGGTTTCTGTTATGGGAGGGTGGTCAGGGGACCACAGAGTACTTTAAAAAGGCATACCTTCTAATGCCTAACCTATGGCAATCATTGTGGTGGAGACAATAGTAGAAACCTATTGGTTGAAACTGGGTTCATGGTTGGCAAAGGTATGCACCCTGTCCAAGCAGAAGCCAAAGTCCTAGTCAGGGAAGCTAGACACTCACTAAAAGACAACCTGTGCTCATCATCTGGTAGCTTGGCACAGAGCAGTCACATGTATCTAATGAGTCTATGTGTAAAGAATTTGTGCAAAACACATACACAGTAACACCAAGAAAAAAACACAAAAAGACTCCACACAGGTTTATAAAAATAGATTACCATATTATAAACAAAACGAGACCAAAATGGCAAAACCCATTGTATAGAATTAAGGATATTGAATTTTCAAAAAATAAATGCAGTAAAGCGCTTAGAAGCAAGTCGTGCTTAAAGTTTACTATAGGTCATTCTGGACGGGGGCAAAGTCGATGTTTGGACCAACCTTGTGGAAGTGCAGGCCAGCTACAGGACTCAAGCAGGGCCCAGTGGACAAAGTACCATTCCGAAGATGGGTGCAGGAGTTGAGAGATTCCATGCGATGATCCGGATTCTGCCACACAGTTGAGTAGATGAGTTGATGAGTTGATCTACCAAAGCTGCAGCGGTGGTGAGACGCTGTCGATCTCAGAAGACAAATCACTGGTTTCGATGCAAAGTGCCAATTTTTTGGCAACAGCCTGGCTGATGCGATGTTTCTGTTACTCGCAGGCAGGAGATGTGTTGAAATCCTTTTTGAAAGTATCTGGGCCATTCCCCCTGAGCAAGCCACAGGAGCAGGGTAGAGACTGTGATATCCCTCATTCTCAAACAAGCGGTGGCAAGCCAACAAGCCCTTGGAGGTCTCCTTCAGCTGAGTCAGAGAGCAGCAGGCAGCAGGGCAACACAGGGAAATCAGGCCTTCCAAGTCTGCAGTCCAAAGATCATTCTTTTGAGCAGCAGAACTCCTGACAGAGGTTCAGTTTAAGATCCAGAAGTTTCTGATTTTAGGAGGACAGAGACCTGGTACTTATTTTCAAAAGTGCCTTTGATGTGGGGTTGACTTCAAAGCAGCCCTCTGAAGTGGACGAGTATCCCTTTCAACCCAGTTCTGTTTGCCAGGCTATCTGTGGGTATCAAAAAAGTGGAGAGAGGAAGAAGCAGAGATTCATTTTGCTTCCAAGAGGTACTGTTTAACTATCAGAAAAGGGGGGAATGAACCACATATGTCTCAGTTCCAGACTCTCTGAACTTTTTGTCTCAGAGACCCTCAACCACACATTGACAGACTGTGGTGTATATAATCACCACTTAGTGTCGCTCAGTCGATAGCGTCATCATCGGGTCTTGTCACCTGAGTGTCCTGTTCTACAAGTGACATCAAAACCTCCATCAGGAGGGAGACTGTCTGGATGTTGACAATGGTGAGCCGATTAAAATGATCTCCTATCCTTATCTTTGGGGGTAATCAGTCCTTTGGGTGGGGACAGGACATGGTCTCTTCAAGTGAAGTGTTTGCTCATCCCTTCCATCCTGCCCAGGTAAGGCCATCAGAATGCAGATGTATGTAGATGAGTAATCATACACAACTATCTGTCCTCTGTTGTGGCTACTTAGAGGGAATGTACTGTCACCTACCCCAGACATGTATTGGAGACAGGCTGTCAGGCACACAGAGTGGTAAGTGCAGAACAATGTCCACTTTCTAAAAGTGGCATTTCTTAAGCAGTAATGTTAAATAAATCCAACTTCACCAGTTAGGAGGATTTATCATTAGCATTCAAAACATATGAAATATGAAAAAGCAACTCCTCTCTGATTTTGTTTATAGCTTTAAAGTGTATTAAGGATTTCCCAATGCTAGCTTATTAGAGGATAAGGATTTCCCAGTGATAGCCTTTGAGAGGATTAGACCTCACAGTAGTGAAAATGAAATAGGCTGTTTGTCACTACCAAGACATGCAAAACATACAGGTACATATCCTACCTTTTACTTACATTGCACCCTTCCCTTAGGGTTACTTTGGGCCTACGTGGACATGGAAAGCAAAAAAGTATACATACTTCTTTTTACTTACACAGCACCCTACCCTATGCGCTGCCTAGGGCTTAACTTAGGAATGCCCTACCTGTACTAAAAGGGGAGCTTAAGGCTTGGCAAGTGGTTTTAAATGCCAATTCCTACTGGCAGTAAAACTGTACAAACAGGCTCTGCAGTGGCAGACCTTAGTCATGTTTAAAGGGCTATCTAAGTGAGTCGCACAATCATTGTTGCAGGCCCACTAATAGCATTACATTTACAGGACCTGGGCACATACAGTGCACTTTACTAGGGACTTATAAGTAAATTAAATATACCAATTGTGGATAGACAAATGTTACCATGTTTAAGTGAGAGAGCACATGCACTTTAGCATTGGTTAACAGTGGAAAAGTGCCCAGAGTCCTAAGTCCAACAAAACAGATCAGCAAACAGTGTAGCAAATAGGGGCAAAACAGGCAAAATGTTTGGGGGAAGACCAGCCTAAGGCTTACAGATCTAACACAAGCAAAAATGTTGTACTTAAAAGATATCAAAGCAACACCTCGGCAACATAGCACAAATCTTTCACAACAAATCAACTGTCACAGGTATCTGTAATTGTGCCCTCTAACCTCTTTCCTTACCCTAACCATATAAAATCCTCCTCATCAACTCCCCCCTCACCGGATCATATGCCAATAAACAGTTTCCTATAATAGTTGAAAATGACTATCCTTTGTCAATTAAATTCATCACAAAATGTATAATGTCACTTTTTCTGCGCACCATCTCAGTTCTTTCACATCTCATGCAATCAAATTGTCAGAATTACTGCCATACTTGCAAATAATTTTACTTTGTAGGATGTGTGACTGACTGCTCAACCGTCTCTACTACTCTCATTCCCCCAAGCCTATGTATTCAATGGAAGCTTTCTGTACTCTTCTTCTGCTCCTGGTGCCTACATGTGGGATTTCTGCCACAGCAAATGAGATAAGGTATCTCCTATATTATTGGTAACTCCATTTAAACCTAGCTTTAAATGCAATGTCCATCTACAAAAACAAAAGCATGAAATGTCTCAACAGTTGTAGAACTTGTAAATCTCTTGCCTTTTTGCTGTTCACTAGTTCCACCACAGTCATATTGTCCACATTAACCATCACCGTCCTGTTTGTCAACTCCTGTCTCAAAACTATCAATGTAACTAAAAGGGGATACATTCTAAAAATGCAATACTCCTTCCCTGTGTCATGAAATGCTCTGCCCACTTCTCAGCACACCACTTTCCAGTCCAGAAGACACCAAATATATTTACTTCAGTAGCATCAGAAAAGATATGGACTTACCAAAATGTATCATCATCCAAAAATGTATTAGAAGCACCATTGAAGTCATCCAAAAAGGTACTCCAGATGAATAAATTAGCTCTCATGGCCGTAGAAATCCTCATACTGGCATAAGGTAAGGAGGGGCCTGCCATTGCAAAACCCAACCTTATACAATAAGACTGCCCTGCCTTCACAACTCTACGAAAAGCCAAAGAACTTTCTGCACAATGTGCAATCCAACATTCCAGGTAGCTTTGCCATCATGTTTAACATGCCCAGTTGAATTCATAAAAATGTCAAGGATCCCTGTCTTTTCCACTGTTTAATGTACCCCCAAATTGTAAGCCAAGCAATGAAAACACTGCACCACTCCCCAGTCCCTCAAATACCCAAAAGAAGGAAATCATCCAGGTTGTGCTCATCACTACTGGTGAAAGCCCATTGCAGAAATGTGCATAACCTCTCAACAAGAGAACACGAAAGTACATAGCTCCCCCACACCACATTTTGAAATGCCGAGTTTACAGTCAATAAAAAAATGTCGATTTAATGTTGCTCTTTGCCAGCTCTGAGCCCCCTCCTCCATCATATTAATGACATCATCTACTAATCCATAAGATACCTTGGCATCCTCTTCTGCAATGTAATCATTAACTGACACCCCCTCAGGCCAATAGAGATGATGAATACAACTGCACTCCCCTTTCACCTTCTTAGGCACAACCCCAAAAGGGAAATTCATTAGATCAGGTAAAGGCGATTCCCAAAAAGGTCCTGCAATCCTGTCCTCTGTTATCTTCTTATCAAGCTTTTTTTGTTAAATAGCTAGCTGATTTCAAATTATCTACCCACTTACCAATCCTAGGTCCTTGATACCCCAAATTAAAACCCTTCTAAAAATCCCATTGCAACCTTGCAGCTGCCACCCAATTGATAACATTGCAGACACCAAGTCAACTGTGCCAAGTAAACTTGAGTATGTGCCCTTTGGCATAGTTAGAGGTTGCTGTCCTCCACCTCTTTCTGGTCTCCACTGCTCCCCAGTACTAACAATGGTGAAACATTGTGCCAGTGGATGTCGACCACCACATTTCAAACATTCATATTTGTATCTGCAACATTTGACTGTGCAGCTTCTCCCAGCAGACCATCCCCACCCTGACAAACCTCTGCAATGACCTACATGCCATCTCATTACCGGTAGGCCTTTCTCTTTCTTGACCAGTATTTCCTCTGGCTCATTTGCTAACTCAACACTGCTGAAACCCCTAGGTCAAACTATCAATAAACAAAAAGTGGCCTGGTCAGAAACCTGTAAGTGTGCCGCAACTGAACTAGTGCCCCAAAACCATTAGTAGCACTAGAAGTGATAACCCGGGCCTGTTAGGAAAATTCCCATCAGCCCACCCATGTGGTGGAATGTCGTCATGTGGGAGATGTCACCAATCCAATTCTCAAACAGTGCACCTAGTCATGGTGCAGAGATGGATTAACATGGTGTAAATGCAGACCACTGGGCTTCACTGGTGATGCTAATGGGGTGCAGTGCAAAAAATTGAAGTGATAAACGTGAAGGTAAAATTGACTCCAAGGGCCAAAATCAATTTTAATCAGTATGGCTCTCGGGTCAAGATTAAAATTCTGCCAAAATAGTTTGAAATAATAACTATATGTTGGCAAAGTGAGTGAAGGTCGACATGTTTCAGCTGTACTGACTATTGGTCTTAGCTTTCTTCAGGACCATTAAGGAAACTGCGACTGCAAATCAAAAATTATAAGATCAGTGATGCACGCTAATGTACATTGGATAAGTCCTACCAGTTCCTCTGAGCCCAGATGAATACTGTAGGAAGTCCAGAACTTTATGTATCTCCTAAAGAAGAGACATAAGCGTGAATCAGAAACCATGTAGTGCACAACAGATTTCAGGAAAACAAGCACAAGATGCTAAGCACACAAACAGGGCGATGGAGACATTCTCTCCCCGCTAAATATATTGCTATGTTTTAATCAGTGTATAAAAATCACATCGCCCTGTTTGTGTGCTTAGCATCTTGTGCTTGTTTTCCTGAAATCTGTTGTGCACTACATGGTTTCTGATTCACGCTTATGTCTCTTCTTTAGGAGATACATAAAGTTCTGGACTTCCTACAGTATTCATCTGGGCTCAGAGGAACTGGTAGGACTTATCCAATGTACATTAGCGTGCGTTACTGATCTTATAAATTTTGATTTGCAGTCGCAGTTTCCTTAATGGTCCTGAAGAAAGCTAAGACCAATAGTCAGTACAGCTGAAACATGTCGACCTTCACTCACTTTGCCAACATATAGTTATTATTTCAAACTATTTTGGCAGAATTTTAATCTTGACCCGAGCGCCAAACTGATTAAAATTGATTTTGGCCCTTGGAGTCAATTTTACCTTCACGTTTATCACTTTAATTTTTTGCACTGCACCCCATTAGCATCACCAGTGAAGCCCAGTGGTCTGCATTTACACCATGTTAATCCATCTCTGCACCATGACTAGGTGCACTGTTTGAGAATTTGATTGGTGACATCTCCCACATGACGACATTCCACCACATGGGTGGGCTGATGGGAATTTTCCTAACAGGCCCGGGTTATCACTTCTAGTGCTACTAATGGTTTTGGGGCACTAGTTCAGTTGCGGCACACTTACAGGTTTCTGACCAGGCCACTTTTTGTTTATTGATAGTTTCTCTTAGGGCATGAGTGGTTCTGGTCGTTAAATATAGCCCTAGTTGACCCTCCCTACGTTTATTTTCTGAAACCCCTAGGTCCCCAGGAATACCCTCTGCTTTGTGGCAGGGAGCAAACAGCAACCGCTGCTGCCACCCCACTCACTGCCTCCCTCTTGGGCCTCTTCATGCCAACCCAGGCTTGCTCTAGAACCACAGGCCTTAATAAATGTTCCATACCTGCTGCACATAACATGCACAGAGCTTCCTTCGACATCTCACATGGGTCACTACCCATGACACCAATAAAGAATTGTTCTTCAACCACAATAATGTGTGTAGCTAATCCTGATCCTTCCCCTTGAGTGTCCCCAACCATTCCCTGTCCACTGGGTAATGTGGCTTGTATCAGTTGCTTGCACAAAGTTCACAGGAGGAGACCAGCTATGGCCCTGCCCCCCCAAAAATAATATTTTCTGATATGAATATAGTTTAAAATGGAAACCTAATGGTTTAATATATAACATTAAAATAGTGTAAATTAAATAATATTTAATACTATATATAAATATGTAAACACACACACACATATGTTTGTGCATGGGTGTATATACATATATATGACAGCTACTCCTCTTGTATTCCAGTTGGTGGCAAAAAACAGGGGCTGGGACCACAGTTTCGTGAAGTAAGTTGTTTATAGGCAGCTCAAAAAGCCAAAGCCATAACGGGTTTAGGGCCCGTGGGCCCTTGATCACATGACGCGATTCACAGCAGTTGACTAACTTTTAAACCATTTTTTACATTTTTTTTTAAAGTGACGTGCAAAATTGACTGCATGGTAAGCAGACATAGTAAAAGTACTGTTGTCTGGGCAAACTTTTACAATTTAAAACACAACATTGTTGTTTAGTGATTTTGCAAATAACTCTATAAAAACACAGTTTCAGTACTGCGAAAATATTAAACAGTAAATAATATTCAGACTTTCAACCTAAGCTGGTATAAAATACATCTGTTGAATACTTTCAAAATGTTATAGGTAGTTCTGAGGTTCCCGACCGGCGCCCTGCCTTGGCTCATTTGGATTCTTTTGGCCCGATTTACTCTGTACCCGTCACTATCAATGGTCTTCCCTATGTGCTCTCCGCCCGGCGGACCCTCGCTGCCAATGAGCCTGCTCGCAGTAGAAAGCCCTTCCGAAACTATTGGAGAAGCCGGTCTTTCCTCTCCATCTTGTCCTGCTGGTCCTGTGGACTCCGCCATTTTGTGACTGGTCCTTGCTTGGATTTTGCTGCCCTATACCTCCGCGGACATTTTGACTGTCTCCTGCCTATTGTGCTTCGGAGGACATGGGGCTCTACGCGGAGTCGCACTGGCCAAGGCTGACTTCATCTGGTATCCGGCTTTGACACGTCACCATTGCTTCGACTGGGCTGCTGTATTTTTCTCTCAAAATTGTTGTCTCTTGGGCGACATGTGTTTTAATGCGGATTTGATCTCACCTGGGCTCTTTCCGGGAGGTGGTTAGACTTGGTTGATGTCCTCCCCAGCTGGACGCTTGCTTTTTGCTATTAGAGGTTGGTTGATATGCTTTGGGGAGGTCGCCAATGGTGGGGGGTAAGGGAGTCCGGGAGTGTGTTTGCTGCTCTCCTCCTCCACTTTATATTTTTCCCTTCTGTGGGGCAGTTCCTGGGCGACAGGCACGCTGTTAGTGTGGTTGGCCATAGCCATTACAGGTGTGCAGGGTGGCGGGTGTGGGGGGTGTTTGTTGTTTTAGTTTATTTTGTTCTATGGTCCCTTTCTCTTCTTTTTCTGTCTGTTCTTGGGAGGGTACTCTGTCTCTCCAGTAGGGTTGGCGGTCTCTTTTAATTCTTCTCCTTTTTCTATCAGGCGTTTCCACTTGCCTATGCCTTTCTGTCATTAGAGGGTGGGTTTATGGGATGGTGCTCTGCTAAACTACCTGCTGCTGTGTTGCCTGTTGCTCTGTTGCTGCCTTGGTGACCATATTGTTCGCATAACTGTGTGACTGTTCACCTGATATCGATTGCTTTGCGGGGTTCGTCCCCCCTCATCTCCTGTTCTTAAACTGGATGGTGTGACGCCTTTGAGATAGCTGCCGCTACTTCTTCATCATAATTAAAAAACGAAAACCTAATGTATCCTCTTGCCCTGGGGTGCCCATGACCACGTGTGGTAGTCGTACAGTTTCTCCTTTACTTAATTGTTGTTCGACTTCTGGTTTCTTGCTTCATTTGCGGCCGGCCCCTGTGGTTGTGGGCCTGCGCATGTAATAACTTGCATTTCTCAATAAAGGTTTTAAAAAAAAAAAAAATGTTATAGGTAAGCTAAAAGCATTTCTTAATAGATAAAGCATCACAGTTTAAATACCATAAGTCCCCCCCAAAAGGAGGAAGACAACATAATTATTGTGTGAACAATATTGCATTTACTTAAAATGCATTGCCCGTTATATAGATATATATAATGTAACACTATTGATAAAAATATATATTTTACATTTTATTACATTTTTGGGACATTTTCCTATATTTACTACTATAAAAAGCATATATATTAATAAATATATATATATATAGTAACTATTACTCGTGCCCTAAAGTAACTATAACATACACCCCTGCCATGATCTGTTTTTATGGATCCACAGTATCCTGGGAGAAATAAGGGGTCTGCCGGTTATTTTGAACACATTCAATATTGAAACAAAAACAAATTTAATGTAATTATATGCAATTGCAATTTCTATAAGTGTATCACTGCCTGTGTTTGAGTGGGTGAGTGGCTGTGTGAGTGACTGTGTGGTGTGTGGGTGGCTATATGGGTGTTAGGGGCTGAGTGAGTGGATGTGTGGGTGTGTAAATGGGTGTTGAAGTGGCTGTCTGGGTTTGTGAGTAGGTGTGTGAGTAGCTATGTGGGTTTATGAGTGGGTTTGTGGGTCCTATGAGTCAGTGTGAGGGTGGCTGTGTGGGTCTGTGAGTGGGTATGTAAGTGTTTTTGTGGGTGAGTGAGTGTGAGTGCCTGTGTGAATGTGTATGTGACTGGTTGTGTAAGTGGGTCTGTTAGTGTGTGAGTGAGGTTGTGAGTCTGTGAGAGGGTGTAGGTGTTTTTTATAATTATGGTCTGGATTCACAGATCTGCCCAAATCCGCTTGGATACGTGAAGATCCGTTTGAATCCTCACGTGCACTCCAGGAACAGTATTACAGCTCTGGATTAGTAAAATACCACCCACGCCAATCTTGACTAAACAAATGCAACCCCTGACATGTGTTTCTCTATCAATATAGCCTGTCTGAGAGGTGGCACTGTGCTAATCCTATGCTTACAAATGTTGATAGAAAAGTAAACATTTGAGATGAGCAAATTCAGAGCGTTGCCGGTGTTGTGGGGTGCTGCTGTCCATCTTAACTTGCATACTCCCCCGAGTTCTCTGCTCTACCAGTATATTTATAGTTAGGACCTAATTTCCATAGAAAAATATTTTTTCAACTTGCCTAAATCTTTGACGTCGTTTGACGAATCCTCATGAATTTTTCCCAAAATAGTGCCCTAGTGATTTTGTGGTGCATGGAGAGTTTTGGGTTGATCGATCAAGCGGAGTTCGAGAAAAAGGTGGGAAAAAAAAAACATGAGATTCCTATGTTAATTCCCATAGGATTTTTAGACATGGCTACAGCCCAGACTGCTGAACGGAATGACACCAAATTTGCCAGAAAGTTAGATGTTGGTATGGGGAAGTGCCTATTCTGTTTTGGTTTAAGTCTATCGAGTAGTTTTTGAAATATTAAAGAAAATTAAATAGGGATTTGGTGGATCCACGACCCATTCTGATCTCGTGCTGAGATCTGATTGGCTGCCAGCCTTTTTGGGACTCGGCTTAAGCCAAGTCAAAGAAAAACGATTAAAAATAGGAAAAGTAGGCATAGTAGAAATTCACTGCCCCCCTGGCCTCTTGGAGGGGGTGTCCAACAGGGACCCAGCAGGGCAAAGAAAGCATTAAAAACAAATTCAGTGAGGATCCCACTGAAAATACCAAGAAATAATGCTCAGGCTCCTCTGCTTTATTAGTTATTGGCCCACACATGGGCCTGGTCCCGGGGACATTTTGGTAATAAGGGAGAGGGTGAAGAGAGCCCCCTCATTGGACTTATTATTGCCCAGGGGAAAGCCGCCTCCTGTGGATTTATTAACTGGGGCCTCTTGGATCCCCCCAGGTCCCAGCAACCACCACCTCCCCGGAGCCACATGCAACTGAGTAATCAGGGGAGCCTCTTAGACCCCATGTGCATCTGGGACCACCACCTCCCCAGGGCTACTAATATTTTTATGGGGAGCCTCTCAGACTCCCCCTTGCCCTTGGGACCACCACCTCCCTATGGCCAAAATATAATTGTA
Organism: Lissotriton vulgaris; assembly: GCF_964263255.1. Classification (NCBI taxonomy): domain Eukaryota; kingdom Metazoa; phylum Chordata; class Amphibia; order Caudata; family Salamandridae; genus Lissotriton; species Lissotriton vulgaris. The sequence goes on from NC_141698.1 coordinate 959,662,148, forward strand.
TTGGGGCCTCAGAGACCCCTTTGGGCCCCAGTGGCCACAACCTCCTCAGGGCCATCTTCCTTTAAAATAAGTGGGAGGAGGATCTGTGCTTCCCCCCTCCTTGGCCGTTCTTGACCCTGCAACTGCCACCTCCATGCGGCAGGCCCTATATATTAGAAAGGAGGGGCGTACACCGCTCCATCCTGGAGCCATAGATTGCCATGGGGACCGCCACCTCCCAGGGTCTGTTCCTGCGATGTCCCCGGGTGATCACTTCCAGGACATAGATGTTTGCTAAGGCTTGGCTGTAGCTTTACGGCTCCCACCAAGCCATAGCAAAGGCTCTGCTTCCAGCAAGCAAGAGCATTAAATATGCTCTTGCTTGCTGGAAGTGGATCAAAATTGTTTTCACAGAGAGGGAGTTGCATGTTTAGCATCTCCCTCTCTGTGAAAGCAATGCCAGCTCCCTGAGGAGGCGTAGAGTGGCAGGGTCCGCAGGGACCTTGAGGCTCCCCGCAGTCCCCAACAGTTGTGAGTGATTGCCCTGGGTGGGACCATGGCACCTAGAATACAGGCTGGGTCCCGGGGGATTCTCACAGCTGAAATCAGCTTAGGAGGGGGCTGCATAAAATATAAAATGTACTTAAAAAGCCAGGCCCCAGAAGCTGTGGTTCCCCGAACAGGAATTAGTCTGGGAGGGAGCCCTCCTTCCTTTAAGTTAAAAAACAAATCTTAAAAAAAAGACTGGTCCCCAGTGAATGGGGTTTCCGGAGCCTAAATCGACCCAGGAAGGTGAGCTACGCAGCTCCCCTTCCCTAATAAATGAAGAAAGAAATGCCAGACAGGCAAGTCGCTAGGTTAAATTCATGTATTGACTTTTGTACATAGTTTTGTCAATTTGTAGCTGAAACATTTGAGTTGAAAGAACTCAAGTTACTGTTTGAAGAGCAAGGCTGAAGGAAGAAATTAAGGGCAAGTTGGTTTATTTGCAACTTCCGCCTTCATTGTCTGAATTAATTGATTTATCACTCCGATTGAACATAAATTGTAAGAAAGATATAGAGAAATAAGGATCTCCAATAACTTTACCAGAGTTTCTTTATTTGGCCAATCACAAAAACCAGTGGAATCACAGCCTCAAGAAAATTCCACCGCACTTCAAAAAAGGGGTTAACCAGCTTGCCCACAGGGATTGAGGTAGGAACATGAAATCAAAAAAGGCCAAAACTCCTTGTGTTTTTTTTTGGTATACATAATTGTTCATTCACCAAATCAATATAAGAATTGAATCACTATAATATAGTTATTGAGATATTGAAAAAAACTTCAACAGGGCCAACCAGTGAAATCATAACTTTATAACACTATTTTGTAAAGATAGAAAAATATTTATCAAATCTGAACACATTTTCAAATATTTAAAATACCTGAAAATTGAATATAAATATAAAATAGTGTCAAATTATGTTAAACACTTGCAATGCTTGACAAATGTCAAAAAGTATGTTATTGCCGAAGTCAATATCATTACTATTAAATAAAAAAACTATTTTAATTGAAATACACTATATTAATAATTTAAAAAGTGTAAGCCGCAAAACAAAACTTCAAGCTATATAATAATTTTTTTTAAACCTAAGCAAAATATAACATTTTTCGAAATGTTACTTAAAAACCTATGAAAATATATTTGAATTAAATACACAATACTAACATTAAATCAATCCTTACTGCATTAAATCATAAAATTAGAACAACAAAAGCTAGCATTTTAATTATTAAACATGATAAATATGCAAATTACTTTTGTTTATAAATTAAAAAGTATCTATACGTTTACACATAAACACTAATTAGTTGCAACCAAACAATACATACATTTCTTTTCATGTGTCTATCCTATTAAATGAAGATAACAGAAACAAACCATAAATTACAGAAAAAGAAAAATAGCATAATTCCCAGATGTTAAGCTTGTCAAAGATACCTAAAAAGTATGTTAAATATAACTAAATGAAATTAAACTTACAAGCACTGTGTAGTTATGGTTAGGAATGTTTGCATAGAAAAAGCATTTTTTTGTTTCATTTGTAATAACTTTGGTGCCGTTTGACAAATCCTCAGAAAACGTACCCAAAAAAGGCTTGCCCACCTCTGCTCCTCCATGCGTTTTACCATAGAAAAAATTTGACACAGCTATAGCCAAAAGCACTGAATGAATTTGCACCAGGTTTGGCAGAAATCTAGATTTAAATTTTCCATAAAGTATGCATTTTGGGCTTTGTTGTAAATCCATTCAGTAGTTTATGAGAAAACAAGGCTAAACAAAAAATATAGACAAGTCACACTGTGGAAGATCTGTGGGACCAACAGATCTCAAGAAGAGATCTAATTGGCTGCCACCACAGCAACAACAATGTGGTTAGAAACATTTTAGGAATTGGGGCTCTGTCCCAAGTCCTAGAAAAAGGGTTGAAATAAAATAAAAGAGGGCAGGATAGGATACCTTACACTGCTAGCTGGTATGGGGATCTCAGAGGGACACACCTGGGGGCAAAAACATATACTATTTTGGTAATCTTGCTGTGAATTCTTGATGGATTTAAGAACCCACAGCAATATTTTAAAAAACAAATGTGTGTGCTCCAGCAATTTAAAAATATTGAACCTCTGGGTGGTCTAGGACCTAAGGGTAGCTCATACAGTGTTATTGGGGGAGGCATGCAGCCTAATTGTAATAGGGCAGCCGGAAGACTGCCACTGCCGCACCCCCATGAGTCTGGAGTTCCGTGGATTACCAGACTCGTAATCGAGGCCTAAGTGTTAAATAGTAAACACCAAATTTGCCCATGTAATTAAAACAATATTTGCTCTCCCACATGTCCTTGTCAGTGAAGTAGCTAAACACTACAGTCTATTAATAGACTCACCTCAATACCAAAGAGGTGAAGATAAATTAAGGGGCTAAACTGATCCTGTAGTCACTTTTCCGTTAGTTTCTCTGCCCACCTTCTAGGCGGTCCTCCCGCTTAATTTAGATGCTGGTTGGTCTATGAACAATAGTCTGTCTGTGTGGCGCCGCCTCCGTCACAATTTTCCTCCAACTTCGATGGTGCCGTAAGCAAAAGTGGCTGTCGGAGGAAGTCCAGCAAACATTTCCACTGAGCCAATCACGATGTTCCTTCCTGCTTACATAGCTGCGGCAGGTAAAACTCCACACCACACCTTTGCGGGGGTAGTGTTTTAGGGTTTAGGATAGCGCAGTGGAGTTTGGGTATTGTAGGGGGTCATGCCGAGGGTAGGGTTTTAGGGTTTAGGGTAGCGAAGTGGTGTTTGGGTAGTTTAGGGGGTCATGCCGGGGGCAGTGTTTTAGGGTTTAGGGTAGCGCAGTGGTGTTTGGCTGGTGTGGGGGGTCATGCTGGGGGTAGTGTTCTAGGGTTTAGGGTAGTGCAATGGTGTTTGGGTAGTGTTGGGGGTTGTGCTGGAAGAAGTGATTTAGGGTTGTGCAGTGGTGTTTAAATGAAATTTGCGAATTCACGGTACCCAAATTCACGGTACCCAAATTCATGCGAAAGCGAATTCGCAGTCCCCATAATCTGCCAATGTGTGCGAATTTGCGGATTTTTTTTTTTTTTGCATGTTCACGGGGCACTTTGCGTGTTTGCAGGCCGCTTTTCAGCGCACCGACCGTGAAGTTACCCATGCGGTCGTACATGGGCGCGCCCATCTTGTTTGCGTTGCGTATTTCCATTTCCAGGTGCTAGTTGCATTCTCGCGTTGTGCGCGGGGCACGATTACGTGGTCGCATGTGTTTTTGCGTGCTCACAGGGGAAATTTTGCGCAAACTTACCCACGTGGTCCTCAATGGGCGCGGCCATTTTGTTTTTCATTCATTGCTATGGTTCTGGGCATGCTTTTTCAACCCTCCCCTAATCTTTGCAATCCTTTGTTTCTTTGAACTTTTTTTCGATCTTTTTTACTCATTATCTATCCCTCTATTTTTCTACATCTATATTTTGTGTTTTTTTCAACTTTTCGTTACTTTGAAAACTACTTTTTTTACCTATTTTATTTTATTTGCTTTTTCCCTATTCATTCCTATTTTTTATTTAACTTTCCTGTCCAGGACCATGGCAAAGGGAGCCGGGAAGAACACCAAAGGGAAGGGTCCCGCACCCAGTACCCGGCTCCCTTGCAGGCGATTAAGTGGGGAGGATGTAGTGGGCCGGGACATTTGTAGCATGGTGGAGGTGGCTGTACTTATCTTTTATGTTCAGCGCCACCACCCGAAGACCGTGGCAGCAGGGGGCAGGTCCGGTTCAAGGTATGGCCTCCGGGAGCGTCGCCAGCTCTGGGATAAGGTGTGCCGGGCCATGCGTAGGGAGTCGGGGGTCCGGCGCACCTACTATCAGACGACGCACCGGTGGGCTGACCTCCTTGACCGGGCGCAGGACCTGCTCCACCTGCTAGACATGGAGATCCCTGGCCTTGGTGAGTAGCTATTTAATAACTACTTTGTTTTCTTCTGCTCTGTGTTATATTGCTAATATATGTTTTTCCCGAAGAGCAAGAATCCTTCTGATTCGATTACATTGCAGGTAAATTAATGTTTAAATAGCTTCTGTGATTGCAGGTGCTGCTCGCCTGCTCAGTGGCGTTCCTACTATGCTTACTTGTTTGCAACTTTGTGCTCATTTGAGCAGAACTGTGTAATGCTAGAGAGACTAGAGACTCACGTCTCGTCCTTCCTTTGTACTTCTGCTGCCACTAAGAAGAGATAGTGGTGGATTGAAAGGTTGAGTATATTATGGCTTGTTATTTAGTAGTAGGACATTTTTTAGTGGTCTGCAATCATGATGACGGACTGTGTCTATCACGTCGCGTGCTAGAACCTTTTTGTTGTTGGTTTAGTTAGTGATTTACATTGCTTTCCAAGTAGACGGTCTGCGAATCCAGAAATACTGTACTATCTATCCTAGTTGACCAGATCAGATAGGTCAATCAATACATGTAGTGAAATTGTTGGTAATTTGTTTCCCCAAGATAATTTTAGATTGTGGTCAAAGAAATCAAATATTTAAAAAAAACAATCATCCATGTTTGTGTTTATTTCATGATCATCAGCACCTCTCAGGGGCAAGAAGACCACACCTGAGATGGGCAGCATTGGTCCTCTGCAGCCTCTTCTGCTGGCCCCAGTAAGTTGTTCTGGTGTTAATATTAATAATTATACTTCCCTAACTTTTACAGTTCCTATTCATTCCAAACTGTTCCTAATTCTATTTTTTACAAAATAGTCTTTGATCTTCTTGTACTTCTTGTCCTGCCTCTACCATCACTCTCTGTGCTATTACTATTTACTATTATTGTTGGACCTGGCCCTTTTTGGCAGGTTCACCCCGAAACTTTTTTCTTTTTCCTAGCCTGTTTCTGTGACCTGGTGTTGGTGATTTTAGGCCTCTGCGCACTTTTTCACTGTGGTACAGTGTAAAGTGCGTGAGCTCTCTGTGTGTAGTGAGAGTGACCTGCCCTCCCTTAGGAATGAATGGGGAATATGTATGACCATGGTAGTTCCTAATGTGTGGGGAGTGCAGGGTCGAGTTTGGTATGTGCGTACTCATGAGATTAAATGCTGCGCAATGATGTATGCGGCATGAATGTGTCTAGTGCGGAAGTGCCACTTCTAGAAGTTGGCATGTTTGTGTAATTTGTGTCGGGGTGTGATTGGCTGGAGCTGGCTGGTGAGCCTGGCTCCAAGAGTCTGGGTGGGTCTGCCCCGGTGGTGAATGGAGTGATTAGCATGCTGATGTGAGGGGAGGTTTGCACCTGGGACCTGAATAGAGCTGGGCTTTCCCAACACAATGCTGGCTCCACCGCCTGTGGTGCGTCTGATGTCCCTAGCCTGGCGAGTGAAAGGAGTTCCCCATAACCAGTTGTAGCTGGTTCTCACACTGCCTGCACCCTGCTAGATAAAGGATTATGGGTATAAAAAGGGTGCTGTGACACTCTGAAAGTGTTCTTGTTCTTAAATTGAATCCTGCCAGGGGCGTGCTGCTGCTTGGGCCCAAGGGAAGGCTTGCCTCCCTGGGCCCTGCCCAGCCCTTGGATGTCCTACCCCTGAATGCTGGAGGATTTTCCTTATGGGGAGCTGTATAGCTCCATTGTTATTCTTCGAGGACTGCTGGGACTTCTATTTGCTGGCTTTTAATGATGCAAGGACCTTGAGCAGCCCCCCAGCACCTTATTTTGGGCGGGAATCGCTTTATTTTGTCTTTAGCGCTTGGGAGCGCTTTATTTGTATTCTAAGTGCCTGGGAGCGCTTTGTATCGCTCTAGCGCCTGGGAGCACTTCAGTTGTTTTTAGTGCACCAGCGCTCTATTTACTATAGCGCTTGGGAGCGCTGCCATCGCTTTGGCAGGAGCCCACCCTGCATTATGGCCTTTATTGTTTATATATCGAGGGTGCCCACCCCTCGTTATGCCAGAGAACTCACCACCATCAGCCCCGGGGTCCGATAACGAGACCGAAGGGGCTGCGCAGTGATTGGGCCACTGCCGGAGGCTTGTTTGAGGGGCCGCGCTGTGATTGGCCCGCTGTAGGAGGCGCGACTGAGAGGCCGCACTGTGATTGGACCAGCGCTCAGGGAGACCGGAAGAGAAGCCGCCCGAGCCTCGAGGGCTCGCCTCTAAGCCCCGGTCCCGAGATGGGGGCCCGGGTGAATGTGTGCACTGTCGGGCGGGGCTCCCATGAGCGAGGGGAGCCCTGCGTTCCACTGCGAGGGATGAGTGCCGCCTCTACAGATAGAGAGCCTCCCCCGCCAGAGCCGGTGAGTGTGGCGCAAGGCGGGGGTAAGCGACGGATGCAGTGCCAGTGAGAGCACCAAGCCAAGAGCGGCCCCGGGTGTTGAGTGGGCCGCTCCTACATTGGGGGCATATCGATTTCCTGAGCCCCCGGAGGCTCCAACGAAGGGGCAAGTTGTTTTTCGAGCCACAAGAGACTCAAGGACATATTTGTGTTGTTAGAGCCCACGAAGCTCTAAGTGGGCCATATTTGTTTTAAAGAGCCTGAGAGGCTCAAGGGCATGTTTGCCTTAAGGAGCCAGATGGCTCCACTGCCCCAAGTTGATTTCAGATCTGGGGGCCAGAGTATAGTAAGAGCCTGGGTGGCTCCCTTGCCCCCAGTATTTCCCAGAGCCTGTGTGGCTCCTACATTTTGGCGCAGTTCTGTTCTAGGGTCAGTGAGGACCCTGTCGCAGTTTTGTCTCCAGCTGCCCAGCAATTAGTGGGCAGCTGCACCGTTTAGGCGCAATTTGAGAGAGAGAGTCCCTGTGTGGGACGAAGATGGCACAGTAGTGCCAGGCCTGCTACAGCTGCGCAGCACTTAGTGGGCAGCTGCAACGTTTAGGTTTTGCGCGGGTGGCGCACCCCTGACTGGCGCTGCGATGGCAGCGTGCCCTGACATTCTGGACACAGGGCATTTGAGCCCCTTACTTGAGATGGCCAGTTGGCCAGGGGGCTGGTGTGTGATTATTGCGTAATGTGATTTTACTATGTTTAGGATAGTAATAGCCTAAGGTGATGTTTGCGCAATGTGATTATGAGGTTATTTTACCTATGTAGGTTTATGCTAGTGAGATGTTTTCACTCTGTGAGTTACGCCCCTAAATATGATGTATTCTTAGGAGGCAGAGTCTAATGTGTTTAGACTAGTGAGGAGATTGCCTACTGTATTTTTACCGGTTAGGCCCAAATCTGAGTTATGCGTAATGTGCTATGCCATTATGCCTGTGGCACCCCTGAATGTGTTTTATGCATCATGTGTCTTACTTACACCTCTAAATCTTTCTAGGCATCATGTGTAATGCTTCTGACCTATACCCTTAAATGTATTTTATTCTAAGGTGGTTGTGTTTTGCCTAGTATAATTTATACTAGAGAGGTTATGTGTCCATGCTTGATCTAGGCCTATGGTTATTAGTATTGCGTAGTGTGTACCTACCTGTTACCAGTGGTTACTGGTTGTGATCTTTAATTGTTATTTGGTATTACAGTTATTCTAAGTGCTAGTTCTACTAAGTGTTGATTCTGACAGTGGCCCTAGTGGCCCTGTCCTGTAAATAATTCTATGTGAATATTGCCCCTGCCAGTTGGCACAATGTATATGGTGTGATTACTATCTGATGTGCTTTGACAATACAAAAGGTATTTTTATATAACCTTGTGTGGAGTTCCTTTTGTGGTGTGCCTAGGATGTTGTTGCTGTTGTGTACGTGCGCAAATGCTTTACACATTGCCTCCGGGACAAGCCTGTCTGCTCGTGCCAAGCTACCAAGGGGGTGAGCAGGGGTTATCTTGGTGTGTGACTCCCTTGCCCTGACTAGAATGGTGGTTTCTGCCTGGTTTTGGCGTAAGCCTTAGCCAACCAGGAATAGCCAGTTCTAACAATTATTATGAGTCTGTCTGTGTAGGTAGCTAAGCTTGCCCAGTCGGCAAATGATGTTAAATAAAACTCTGATCCAGCAATAGCTCTAGAGGCACTGAGTGCAGTCCTCTGGGTTGCCCTTTCTGTCTTTTCCAGTCTTCTTAATGTTAGTGCTTAGAAAATTTCCAACAACAAAATGTCATTGTCCACCAAGAATAAGCTAGTAGTTGGCTTTTTGATTTGATAGTAGCACTACCATACCGCTATCATTTCAGGGACTAATATGCACATACAGAAGTATTGACAAGAGAAATAGGACATTGTTGATGATAGGTGCAGTTCGACCTTCCACATACCTCAGTCAGAACAGAAGTTGAACCTCCAATCCCCTGACCGACTATCTAGTGTGTCTGACCAATGATTATACGACCCAGAAGAACAGAAGAAGACTACCGAGTCCCGACCTATCAGAGTCATGGAAGCATGCTTGCAAAGTGCAGTAGTGCATCTGCAAATCCTTCCACTCACTCACTCTTGAACAAAAACCACACAGTGTTTTTTAGTTTTAAAGTTTTATTTTCAAATTAGAAATAAAAGAACAATTTCTTGATTTTTAATAGTGCAATATTCCCAGCGAGCAGTGGTGATAGATGACGTTAAAGTTTAAACACCTTTCCCTAGTATATACTTCAACACATCTAATTATTAATAGTAACTGTGCGGGACTCGGGAGCCCTCACCTTGTTGGAACTTCAAGTCCTCCTGGTGGAGATGAGGAGTAGGTGGTTCTGTCTGTAATTAGAAAAATGTTGCACGTTAAAAATCAAGCATTCATCAGTTGTGCCAAAAAGTGTTGCATGTTATGGCTAAGAATATAAGTTAAAACCCTCCCCAAAACCTTGACTTTTTTACATTAATAGAAGAGAGACAACACAGAGAGAGTTGTTTCATGCACCACTGAGTACCCCTGGGCATAATGGATGAAAGCAAGGCAAACTGGGTGCAGGCCTGAGCAAACTGCCTGGCTTCAAAATGACCCCTAGACCCCCAGCCACATGGCCAAGCCCTGCCTGGACCAGGCCTCAAAAAGGCCCCCACCCACATGGCCAGGCCCCAACAACACCCCAAGAGGTCTAAAAACACACAAAAATCACCACAATCCAATGCCATTCATGCCCACAATGAGGTTTAAATTCAAGACACCCCACAGAAAGACTTGGTCCATGAACCATTGACTACCCCAGGGCATAATGGATGAAAACAAGGCAAAGTGGGTGCAGGCCTGAGCACACTGCCTGGCTTTAAAATCAAAATGGCTTCTTGACCCCCAGCCGCATTGTCAGAACCTCCACTCCTCAGGATCTGGATGATGCAATAAGGGGTCCATCTCCAGACATCCCCAAACTCTGAATTATATCACAGAGTTGAAGGGTTATCAGGCGAGGGAAAAAAAAGCTGGAAAGCCGGGGCCGGGGGTCGAATGGTGAACTTGTGGGGAGAAAGACAGAGGTTCAAAGAACATGAAACAACACGTCCTACTCTCATTCAATTCTCGCTAATGGTATGAGGCGTACCTTTTCTACCAACAGGAACAGCGTACTCTAAAGGGATCTCCACCTCAATCAGAGCACTCCCATCGCTAGAACCTAATACACACAATAAGGCAGAATTTATTACACACAACTCTTTTGGCTTGGTGCAATAGTATGATGTAATCTAGAACAGAGCTCACCGGTTCAAATAATAAGTGACAGCATGTACCCCAAATTAAGATAGACGTTGGCCCCAGAAAAATATGAATAAGAGTGTTTAGGTTGTAGAACACCAACAATGTCACGCTACTGGGCTTCCACAGTGTAGCATACAGCCGCCCTTCCTTGGTGCTTGCCAGAAAAGAATATAACACAAACAACTCTTCCAATATTGGTCTCAGTTACTTCACCGATACCAATGTGTAGTTAAAGTAGATTCTTGTAATTCCCCACTTACACAGGCTTCCACGGTATTGGTACAACCGTCGCCTAATATGTGAGTGTATTACTTTGGCACTTGCCCTTTTGCTCGGTTCTTCCCCAGCAAAAACGGTTACGTCACCGTGGTTTCCTTTCTATAAGTGATTTTTCAGTCTAACCGCCAAGTTACCAGGAAGACGGCTCAGCAAGCCTCCACTTCCTTTGGGCGGTCATACGGTTTTCTAAATCCGTATCGCTAGTCAACATGTACTCACCACAGCCGTGGTTATGTTCAACAGGAGCAGGTCAGGATACATCCGCGTCTTCGTTTCGGGAAACGCCAAGTCGCGATGTCAATGCAGGAAACAGAATTACGCACACCGAGTGCGCGACGGGTGTCTAGATAACAGTACTTCCGCCCCAGCGCCTCATGGGACATGTAGTTCGATTGAGTAGGCGCGATTCAGTTCATATCACTAGCGCTATTTCCTGACACGCATGGCCAGGCCCTGCCTGGACCAGGCCTCAAAATTGCCCCAACCCACATCGCCAGGCCCCAACAACACCCCAAAAAGTCTAAAAAGCACACATAAATCACCACAATCCAATACCATCCATGCCCTCAATGATGTTTAAATTCAAGACACCCCACAGAAAGACTTGGTCCATGCACCACTGAGTACCCCTGGGCATAATGGATGAAACAAGGCAAACTGGGTGCAGGCCTGGGCACACTGCCTGGCTTCAAAATGGCCCTTTGACCCCCAGACACATGGCCAGGCCCTGCCTGGACCAGGCCTCAAAATGCCCCCCACCCACATGGCCAGGCCCCAACAACACCCCAAAAAGTAAAAAAAACACACAAAAATCACCATATTCCAATGCCATCCATGCCCTCAATGATGTTTAAATTCAAGACACCCCACAGAAAGACTTAGTCCATGCACCACTGAGTACCCCTGGGCATAATGGATGAAAGCAAGGTAAACTGGGTGCAGGCCTGGCCACACTGCCTGGCTTCAAAATGGCCCCTTGAACCCCTGCCACATGGCCAGGCCCTGCCTGGACCAGGCCTCAAAATGGCCCCCACCCACATGGCCAGGCCCCAACAACACCTCAAGAAGTCGAAAAACACACAAAATCACCACAATTCAATGCCATCCATGCTCTCAATGACGTTTAAATTCAAGACACCCCACAGAAAGACTTGGTCCATGCACCACTGAAGAGTACCCCTGGGCATAATGGATGAAAGCAAGGCAAACTGGGTGCAGGCCTTTGCACACTGCCTGGCTTCAAACTGGCCCCTTGACCTCCAGCCACATGGCCAGGCCCTGCCTGGACCAGGCCTCAAAATGGCCCCCACCCACATGGCCAGGCCCCAACTACACCCCAAAAAGTCAAGAAACACACAAAAATCACCACATTCCAATGCCATCCATGCCCTCAATGATGTTTAAATTCAAGACACCCCACAGAAAGACTTGGTCCATGCACCACTGAAGAGTACCCCTGGGCATAATGGATGAAAGCAAGGCAAACTGGGTGCAGGCCTTTGCACACTGCCTGGCTTCAAACTGGCCCCTTGACCTCCAGCCACATGGCCAGGCCCTGCCTGGACCAGGCCTCAAAATGGCCCCCACCCACATGGCCAGGCCCCAACTACACCCCAAAAAGTCGAAAAACACACAAAAATCACCACAATCCAATGCCATCCATGCCCTCAATGATGTTTAAATTCAAGACACCCCACAGAAAGACTTGGTCCATGCACCACTTGAGAGTACCCCTGGGCATAATGGATGAAAGCAAGGCAAACTGGGTGCAGGCCTTTGCACATTGCCTGGCTTCAAACTGGCCCCTTGACCCCCAGCCACATGGCCAGGCCCTGCCTGGACCAGGCCTCAAAATGGCCCCCACCCACATGGCCAGGCCCCAACAACACCCCAAAAAGTTGAAAAGCACACATAAATCACCACAATCCAATGCCATCCATGCCCTCAATGATGTTTAAATTCAAGACACCCCACAGAAAGACTTGGTCCATGCACCACTGAAGAGTAGCCCTGGGCATAATGGATGAAAGCAAGGCAAACTGGGTGCAGGCCTTTGCACACTGCCTGGCTTCAAACTGGCCCCTTGACCTCCAGCCACATGGCCAGGCCCTGCCTGGACCAGGCCTCAAAATGGCCCTCACCCACATGGCCAGGCCCCAACGACACCCCAAAAAGTCGAAAAACACACAAAAATCACCACATTCCAATGCCATCCATGCCCTCCATGATGTTTAAATTCAAGACACCCCACAGAAAGACTTGGTCCATGCACCACTCAGTACCCCTGGGCCTACTGGCTAGTGTGGCTTTACAGGCAATAAAAAAAGTCCACATATAAGTTATAACAGTGAGCTAAAATTCCATGACAGAAATGCGATTTAAGTTCAACAACACTCACAGAAACAGTTGTATCATGCACCCATGTCTAACCCTGGGCCTACTGGATACAGTGGCTACCCGCAATATATATTTTTTAAGGTTGTGAAAAAGTTTTAAAATTGTAGTTGCAGCAACTGCAATGCCCCAAACAAACAACAGCAACTTACTTAAATCTCAAATCCAAAAGTGATCCAAAGTTCAAAAAGTCCTCAAATACAAATATCCAGCAGCAGCCACAAAGAGTAATCCTTCCAGCTCCAGATCCAAATGAAAAGTGACTAGGACATGGACAAAGCACTGGGAGGAGCCTACTGGACAGGAACAGGAAGTTGGAGACTCTGGGGCACTTCCTTCCTCCCACCCCCCCAAACATGGACTCCTTGCACAAAAAAAGTGAAGCCAAATGTCAATCTGAGCAGTTATTCTGATAAAAATCATCATTTTCAGAAGGTTTATGCTGCCTGCGGTGGATTTCTTGTGCAGAATTGCATTTTTTGCAAGTTCTGGAAAACGAGCGGTTCAAATCTCCCGCCGGAAGTCAGCTGCGCGCCGCATCTACGTTTTCGCAATTGTTTACTCCCGCGATACGTGATCGTGGGCCCTTATACGTACTCGCGTTGTCAAACTCTCTGTGTGCAAGATGGCGGCTGCAATGGCGTACTCGTGGTCGAAAAACTCTCGCCCGATCACGCAGCAAGATCCAAAATGGAGCAGCAGACGCAAACCGGGAGGAAAAACAACTCGGGGAACTCAGAATCACGGTAAGTCAATGCCGCACACACGATATTGCATTTTTGAAGTGCGACCAAGCAAAAAAATCTGCCAGCTTGTGAATTGCGGATTTTCGGGCAAATTCATGCTATTCGCGCACCGCAAATTTGCCAAAAATCCGCAAATTCCGCAAACGAAACGGATTTTCAGCCCATACTTAGTGGTGTTTGTGTAATGTAGAGGGTTGTGCTGGGGGTAGTGTTTTTGGGTTTAGGGTAGTGGATTGGTGTTTGGATAGTGTAGGGGGTCGTGCTGAGGGTAGTGTTTTAGTGTTTAGGGAAGTGCGGTGGAGTTTGTGTAATAATGTAGGGGTCGCGCTGGGGGTTGTGTTTTAAAGTTTAGGGTAGTGCAATGGAGAATGGGTAGTGTAGGGGGTAGTGCTGGGGGTAGATATAGGGTTTATGGTAATTCAGTGGTGTTTGGGTAGTGTAGGGGGTCTTGCCAGGGGTAGTGTTTTAGGCTTTAGGGTAGGGCAGTGGCGTTTGGGTACTGTAGGGGTTCGTGCTGGGGTAGTGTTTTAAGATTTAGGGTAGCGAAGTGGTGTTTGGGTAGTGTAAGGGGTCGTGCCGGGGGTAGTGTTTTAGGGTTTAGGTTAGCGTAGTGGTGTTTAGGTAGTGTAGGAGGTCGTGCTGGGGGTAGATTTAAGGTTTAGGGTAGTGCAATCGTGTTTATGTAGTGTAGGGGGTCGTGCTGGGGTTAGTGTTTAAGGGTGTAGGGTAGTGCATTGGTGTATGGTAGTATAGGGGGTCGTGCTGGGTGAAGTGTTTTAGGGTTTAGGGAAGTGTAGTGGTGTTTGTGTAGTGTAGGGCTTCGTGCTGGGTGTGGTGTTTTAGGGTTAGAGTAGTGAAGTGATGTTTATGTAATGTAGGGGGTCGTGCTGGGGGTAGTGTTTTAGGGTTTAGGGTAGTACAGTGGTGTTTATGTAGTGTAGGGGGTCATGCTGGGGGTAGTGTTTTAGGGGTTAGGGTAATGCAGTGGTGTTTGGGTAGTGTAGGGGGTCGTGCTGGGGTAGTGTTTTAGGGTTTAGGGAAGTGCAGTGGTGTTTATGTAATGTAGGGGGTCATGCTGGGGGTAGTGTTTTAGGGTTTAGGGTAGTGCAGTGGTGTTTGGGTAGTATAGGGGGTCATGCTGGGGGTAGTGTTTTAGGGTTTAGGGAAGTGCAGTGTTGTTTGTGTAATGTAGGGGGTCATGCTTGGGGTAGTGTTTTAGGGTTTAGGGTAGTGCAGTGGTGTTTGGATAGTGTAGGGGGTCGTGCTTGTCGGTAGTGTTTTTGGGTTTAGGGAAGTGCTGTGGTGTTTGTGTAATGTAAGGGTCATGCTGGGGGTTGTGTTTTAGGTATAAGGGTAGTGCAATGGTGTGTGTGTGTAGTGTAGGGGTCGTGCTGGGGGTAGATTTAGGGTTTAGGGTAGTGCAGTGGTGTTTATGTAGTATAGGGGGTCGTGCTGGGGTGGATTCAGAGTTTAGGGTAGTTCAGTGGCGTTTGTGTAGTGTAGGGGGTCATGCTGGGATAGATTCAAGGTTTATGGTAGTGCAATGGAGTTTGGGTAGTGTATGGGGTCGTACTGGGGTAGTGTTTTAGGGTTTAGGGTAGTGCAGTGGTGAATGGGTTGTGTAGGGGGTAGTGCTGGGGGTAGATTTAAGGTTTAGGGTAGTGCAGTGGTGTTTGTGTAGTGTAGTGGGTCATGCTGGGGGTAGTGTTTTAGGGATTAGTGTTGTTTGTGTAGTGTATGGGGTAGTGTTTTGGGGTTGATGGTAGTGCAGTGGTGTTTGGGTAGTGTAGGGGTTCGTGCTGGGGGTAGGTTTAGGGTTTAGTAGTGTAGTGGTGTTTGGGAACTGTAGGGGGTCGTGCTAGGGTCGATTTAGGGTTTAGGGTAGTGCAGTGGTGTTTGTGTAGTGTTTGTGGGTTCGTGCTGGGGGTAAGGTTTTAGGGTTTAGGGTAGTCAACTGGTGTTTGTGTAGTTTAGAGGGTCATGCTGGGGGTAGTATTTTAGGGTTTAGGGTAGTACAGTGGTGTTTGTGTAGTGTAGGGGTTAGTGTTTTAGGGTTTAGGGTAGTGCATTGGTGTTTGTGTAGTGTAGGGGGTTGTGCTGGGGTGGAGTTTTAGGGTTAAGGATAGTGCAGTGGTGTTTGTGTATTCTTTCGGAAGGGTGCTCAGTTTATTTATTCAGGTTCATAAATATGTTTATTAGTAGTGATGTAGATTTCTGGTTGACACAACTGGACTGTGGCCAGATATTGCTATTTTGCACATATTGCGGAATTTGCACGTTAAATTGCTATTTTGAACATTTTTGCGGAATTTGCACATTTGATTGCACTATTTGCATTATTTTGCACATCTATGAAATAAGCATTTGCACTTTATTATTGACACTACTATAACATTGTATTTGGAACCTAGATGAAAAGATTAGATATCCTGAACTTATAGCAGTGGGACTCCTGGTATTTTCTTTTTATTAGGAGAATACAATATCAGTGTTTACAACCTCCAGTACAAAATGTATTTTACCATGATCTTAACGAGGTTATTGCACCCCGGGATAATGAGCAATGTTTATATGTGTATATATATTTTTTACACTATGTACTTAATTCCCGTTCTGGTATTTTACTGATATTTTTTCAATCAAGCAAAGTCATTCATTATTATAATGTAATTAGAAACTTCAACACAATAGGTTTTCTATGTCCTTGCTTAAGCACGTACACGTGACGTCAATTAAATCATCACTGGCACTTTAAAAGGTTGTGACCTGCTAAGTAACATTAAAATAATTAAACAACAGGGGGTGGGGATGGACAGAGTTTCTGAATTAAGCAGAATACTCTCACCCAGTCAAGAGATCAGGGCTTAATCCAACACCGTTTTTTAGCTCACTGCACCATCCCAGCTACAGAACCTGGCTATATGCAAATTAGTCTGTCCCTGGCCCAGTGCATCATGGGAACAGGGCAAACCAAACTACCAAGCCAATTCTTTCACTGGGAAGGTAACAAGCTACCGGGGACCGGTTTCTGGCATTTCAGCCGTCTTCGGCCCGGCTTGCTTGAATCCTGATGGTGCAATGAGCAAGGGACTCACGTCTGAGTATACCCTTCCACGCTTATGGTGGACAAAATAATTAAACAACAGGGGGTGGTGATGGACAGAATTTCTGAATTAAGCAGAATACTCTCACCCAGTCAAGAGATCAGGGCTTAATCCAACAGTGGAGTGGAGCCGAAACGTCATGGACTTTACCTGCACTAAATAAACGAAAACGAAACTTGACTGGTCCGTGTCCGAGTGCTGTTTACCCTGGCTGGCTGTAACTCCAGAGCGAGGTGGAAGCGACGGAATGGTGAATATATGTGCATATGTGTGCATGTAGAGAGAGGTAGAGAGAGGTAGAGATGCTAGAGGTGTAGAGGTAGAGGTGTAGAGGTAGAGAGGTAGAGGTTGAGAGACAGAGAGTAGTAGAGAGAGAGGTTAGAGAGGTAGAGACATACAGCCTGATTCATCATAGGGAGGTTTTGCGAGTCTGAAATAGCGAATCATAAGGAATCGCTATTCCAGACTCGAAAAACGGGATTCATGTAAGAATAGCAACATTTTTTGCGATTCCTACAGATTCCTTATTTGCGATTAGCAAATTGCTAATCGCAAATAAGGAATAACTCCCCATTCATTCCTATGGGCCAAAAGGCCCATAGGAATGCATGGGGAGTATTCCTTATTTGCGATTAGCAATTAGCTAATCGCAAATAAGATAGCGATTTAAAGGGTGCCAGGGGTGTCCAGAGGACACCCTGTAGCACCCCTTAAATGCTAATTTAAACAAGTGTTGCGCACACACATGTCCAAAGGATATGTGTGTGTGCAACATGCAATTCAGAAAAATGCTTTTAAAAGCATTTTTCTGAGTTTTTGCTATTTACCATGAGGTTTGACCTCGCGGTAAATAGCGGCCCGAAATTGCGATTTCGCAATTTGAGAATGGATGATAAATTGCATTTAAGGAATCTCAAATAGAGATTCCTTAAATGTCATTCATCGCAAAATAGCGAAATCGCTATTACCGATTTTTGCATTTGGGATGATGAATCCCAAATGCAAAAATCGCACTCGCAAAGGGCCAGATTCTGAGAATCTGGCCCTTTGCGAGTGCCATTCTGCATGATGAATCAGGCTGTATAGAGAGTAGAGAGTGAGTAATAGAGAGTAGAGAGAGAGTAGTAGAGAGTTGTATAGAGTAGTAGAGCGTAGTAGAGTGTATCAGAGAGTGAGTAGTAGAGCGTAGTAAAGTGAGTAGTAGAGAGTGAGCAGTGGAGAGTAGTAGAGAGTGAATAGTAGAGTGAGCAGTAGAGAGTAGTAGAGGGTGAGTAGTAGAGAGAAGTAGAGCATGAGTAGTAGAGAATGAGTATTAGAGAGTAGTAGAGAGTGGGTAGTAGAGATTGAGTAATAGAGGGTGAGTAGAGGAGAGAGAGTAGTAGAGAGTGAGTAGTAGAATGAGTAGTAGAGAGTGAGTAGTAGAGAGTAATAGAGAGTAAGTAGTAGAGAGTAGTAGAGAGTGAGTAGTAGTGAGTAGTAGAGAATAGTAGAGTGAGTAGTAGAGAGTGAGTAGTAGAGAGAGAGTAGTAGAGAGTAGTAGAGTAGTAGAGAGTGAGTAGTAGAGAGTAGTGGAGAAGTAGAGAGTGAGTAGTAAAGACTAGTAGAGAGTGAGTAGTTGGGTGAGTAGTAGAGAGTAGTAGAGAGTGAGTAGTCGAGTGAGTAGTAGAGAGTAGTAGAGAGCGAGTAGTAGACAGTGAGTAGTAAAGAGTGAGTAGTAGAGAGTGGTAGAGAGTGAGTAGTAGAGAGAGTAGTAGAGAGTGAGTGGTAGAGAGTAGTAGAGAGCAACTAGTAGAGGGTGAGTTGTGGAGAGTGAGTAGTAGAGAGTAGTAGAGAGCAGTAGAGAGCGAGTAGTAGAGAGTGAGTAGTAGATAGTGAGTAGTAGAAAGTAGTAGAGAGAGAGTCGTAGAGAGTGAGTAGTAGAGAGTAGTAGAGTGAGTAGTAGAGAGTGAGTAGTAGAGAGAGAGTAGTAGTGAGTGGTAGAGAGTGAGTAGTAGAGTAGTAGAGAGTGAGCAGTAGAGAGTAGTACAGAGTAGTACAGTGAGTAGTAGAGAGTAGTAGAGAGTGAGTAGTAGGGAGCATAGTAGAGAAATAGAGAGTGAGTAGTAAAGAGTGAGTAGTAGAGTGTAGTAGAGAGTAGTAGAGAGCGAGTAGGCGAGAGTGAGTAATGGAGACTGAGTAATAGAGAGTAGTAGAGAGTGATTAGTAGAGAGCGAGTAGTAGAGAGTGAGTAGTAGAGAGTGAGTAGTAGAGACTGAATAGTAGAGAGTGAATAGTAGAGAGAGAGGAGGAGAGAGTGAGTAGTAGAGAGTAGTAGAGTGAGTAGAAGAGAGTGAGTAGTAGAGAGAGAGTAGTAGAGAGTGAGTAGTAGAGTAGTAGAGTGAGTAGTAGAGAGTGGTAGAGAGTGAGTCATAGAGAGTAATAGTAGAGAGTAGTAGAGAGTGAATAGTAGAGTGAGTAGTAGAGAGTGAGTAGTAGAGCGAGAGTAGTAGAGAGTGAGAAGTAGAGAGTGAATAGTGGAGAGTAGTAGAGAGTGAGTAGTAGAGAGAAAGTGTCCTAGAGGAATTTAGCCTGTTTTGTAAGGAAAGGAATTTGGAGGTAAATATACAGAAAACAAAAGTATATGGTTTTCCATGCCGATTCTACCAACTGCCCACACCCTAAAATGGAAATCAGGTCCTTGGAGAGGGTGCCTGTTTTTGATTACCTGAGCCTTACCCTAAATGATAAAATGGAGTGGGGGGCCACAAATTACTAAGGCTAATTTACAAGTAATCCAGGCAACTGGGGGGATTTTAAAAGGTCATAGGAGCGGCACTGTAAAGGTTATTGGTCCCCCTTCTGAAATCTATAAGGTTCAAGCAAGGGGGCCTCTATGTACGATGCTGAACTGAGGGGTCACTGCCCAACTAACACTCTGACAGAGACTGAAAACAATTTCCTAAGACAACTCCTGGGCCTTCCAAAAAGCACCCCCTTATATCCGTTGAGGATGGAGCTGGGTATTGTTCCCATTGCTGACCTGATCGCTTTCCGCCCACTCCTCTACTGGCAACAGCTCTGGAGCACGCCACAGCTAGAAAACTGTCAGTTATGTCTATCTTGGGGGTGGGGAACATACCTTGGTTGTCCTTTATTAGGGTTGCATTTCATGCTATAGGGAGGAATGACCTGTGGTTAGCACCGGAGGAGACATGTCTTGTAACATCTAAAAAATCATTAACATCTGCTTTGAAAGAACATAGACTGGTATGTATTCTTCAGGCAGCAGAATAATCCAGTCTGACTTCCAGGTTTCTGGATGTAAAGCAGTATTATGGTGTGGAGCATGTTTTTGACATTATCAAACCCCTTGCAGCTAAGAAATTGTTCCTACAATTTAGGCACAGGATGCTCAAGCTGTTTGTATTTACTAATAACTGGGCGGGTGCTACAAAACAACTTTGTCCCCAGTGTACTGTAGTGGAAGAAACTGAGATTCATGTGATCTTTTTCTGCCCTGCATATAGTTTGGCTAGATCTAAATGGGTCCTACAACTTTGCAGAAACCTGGGTCTAAGGAACTATAGAGAGGTCTTTAGGATATTAAAATATGACTCTCACCCGGTTTTTGTTGTTGTAATCTCCAAATTTGTATATGCAATGTGGTGCAAACGAAGATGCTTATTTAAAAAATAGAGTAGATAATTTAGGTAGTCTTATCCTATTTCAGATTAACCTTTGTGACTTTAAATTGTATTAATCAAGGGTCTTAACTCTTTTTAACATTTTTTGTTTAACTTATATTTTTAAAGAGTTTATGTTATATGGTGATATGGTTTAAAATGTTGATAATGGCGCCCTTGATAGAGACACCTGCCCATGTTTAATGTCCCCCACGTGACATCTACCAGTGGGGGTAGGACCCTCTACATACTGCCATCTTTTAATCATTTAAGGTTCAAATGTTAAATCGCATTTACATTTTTATTATCATTGTGTCGTTTTATGATGTTGAACTTACAACTATTTGTGCTATTATGGCAGCAATTGCCGAAATAAAGTTGACTGACTGAGAGACATAGTAGTAGAGAGTTGTAGTAGAAAGTGAGTAGTAGAGAGTAGTAGAGAAGTAGAGAGTGAGTAGTAGATAGTGGGTAGCAGAGAGTAGTAGAGATTGAGTAGTAGAGAGTAGTAGAGAGTCAGTAGCAGAGAGTGAGTAGTGGAGAGAAAGTAGTAGAGAGGGAGTAGTAGAGTATTAGTGATTAGTCAGTCAGTGTCAGTCAGTCAGTCAGTGTCAGTCAATCAGTGTCACTCAATCAGTGTCAGTCAGTGTCAGTCAATCAGTGTCAGTCAGTCAGTGTCAGTCAGTGTCAGTCAGTCAGTCAGTGTCAGTCAATCAGTGTCAGTCAGTGTCAGTCAGTCAGTGTCAGTCAGTCAGTGTCAGTCAATCAGTGTCAGTCACTGTCAATTTGTCAGAGTCAGTCAGTGTCAGCCAATCAGTGTCAGCTAGAGCAGATCTGCGGACCTGGTTCTCTGGCTCTAAAGCAGTTCTGCGGACCTGGTTCTCTGGCTCTGAAGCAGCTCTGCTGACCTGGTTCTCTCCCTCTAAAGCAGCTCTGCTGACCTGGTTTTTCTGGCCCTAAATCAGGTCTGCTGACCTGGTTCTCTGGTTCTAGAGCAGCTCTGCTGACCTAGTTCTTAGGCTATAGAGCAGCTCTGTTGACATGGTTCTCTTGCTCTAGAGCAGCTCTGCTGACCTGGTTCTCTACACTAGAGCAGCTCTCCTGACTTGGTTTCTCTGGCTCTACAGCAGCTATGCTGACCTGGTTCTCTGGCACTAGAGCAGCTCTGCTGACCTGGTTCTTAGGCTCTAGAGCAGCTCTGCTGACCTGGTTCTCTGGCTCTAAAGCAGCTCTGCTGACCTGGTTCTATGGCTCTAAAGCAGCTGTGCTGACTTGGTTCTCTGGCTTTAGAGCAGCTCTGTTGACCTGGTTCTGTGGCTCTACAGCAGCTCTGCTGGCCTAGTTCTCTGGCTCTAAAGTAGCTCTGCTGACCTGGTTCTCTCCCTCTAAAGCAGCTCTAGTGACCTGGTTTCTTTGGCTCTACAGCAGCTGTCCCGACCTGGTTCTCTGGCTGTAGAGCAGCTCTGCTTACCTAGTTCCAAGGCTCTAGAGCAGCTCTACTGACCTGGTTCTCTGGCTCTACAGCAGCTCTGCTGACCTGGTTCTCTGGCTCCAAAGCAGCTCTGCTGACCCTGTTCTATGGCTCTAAAGCAGTTCTGCTGACCTCGTTCTCTTGGCTCTAGAGCAGCTCTGCTGACCTGGTCCCTTGGCTCTAAAGCAGCTCTGCTGACCTGGTTCTCTCGCTCTAAAGCAGCTCTACTGACCTGCTTTCTCTGGCTCTACAGCAGCACTAATGACCTGGTTCTCTTGCTCTAGAGCAGCTCTGCTTACCTGGTTCTTAGGCTCTAGAGCAGCTCTGCTGACCTGGTTAGGTGGCTCTAAAGCAGCTCTGCTGACCTGGTTCTCTGGCTCTAAAGCTGCTCTGCTGACCTGATTCTCAGGCTCTAGAGCAGCTCTGCTGAAATGAAATGAAATGAAAAAGAGTTTTATTAAGCGCGGCTGCTGCCCTGAGGCGTCCAGGCGCTAGCAGACTAGGTTAGTGCCCTCTAGTGAGATCGGACCAGGTGTTAACCTGATTTATTGAAAAGAAAAGTTTTACGCTGTTTGCGGAAGGTCATCAAGTTAGAATTAGATCTTAAATGAAGGGGGAGTGAATTCCACAACTTGGCTGCGTTGTAAGAAAATGACCGACCTCCGGTTCTGGATCTCTGGATCAGAGGGACTACCGCCAAAAAGGCGTGAAGAGAACGGAGCTGTTTGTTAGGTCGATGAGGGGTGATCAGGGAATGATTGATTGCTGGGCTGAATTTCCAATATGCTTGATGGGAGATGCACGTATATTTGAACTCAATTCTCTCCCTAACAGGGAGCCAATGCAGGGCTTTCAGTCCAGGCTTTACCGAGGTTCTACGTGGCAGGCCAAGCAATGTACGTGCTGCGCAGTTCTGACCCGCTGGAGTTTTGCAGACAGTCTTCCCCTAGATACAGGGTGTTACTGAAGTCAAGGCGGGACTGGATGAGACCCCGCATGACTACCTGCTTGGCCTCAAAAGGTAGAAGCGAGAGGATTTTTTTCATCATCCTGATGAGACCAAAGCAAGTCGCAGACAACTTAGTTGCTTGGATGTTAAAGGTCAGGGTTTTGTCCAGCCACACCCCAAGACTTTTTATATTGTCTCTGGGTGTGGGGGGCGTCCCCAAGCTAACGGGCCAAAGCAACTCCATGGTGGGAGGAGCTGATGGACCCAAGAGCAGCAGCTCGTTGTTATCACCGTTAAGCTTGAGGCACGACTTCATCATCCAGCTCTTGATCTGTTCCAGGCAAGTTGTCAAGCTGGTTTGTGGTTGATGGCAGTTCTTTGGTGCGAGAGACACCACTAGCTGAGTATCGTCTGCGTAAAAGATGATCTTAATGCCATAGGGACGATCTCAGCCAGCGGTCTCATATACGCATTAAATAGCGTAGGGCTCAAAGATGAGCCCTGCGGGACCCCACACCCCAGTGGCCTGCTTGCAGAGACGGAGGCTCCTTCAAAAACTTGGAAAGTCCTATCACTTAGAAAGGAATTGAGCCAGGACAAGGCTTCTCCTGATACTCCCACCTTATAGAGACGGCTTAGAAGGATTTTGTGGTTCACCGTATCAAACGCTGAGCTCATATCAATGAGATCACTGCCACTGATCCCCCCTGATCCAAGATCCGCCTGGCTTCCTCTGCGACCGTCATCAGAGCAGTCTCCGTCCCATGTTTGGGGCAGAATCCCGTCTGAGTAATGTCAAGTAGATGGTTACTCTCGAGAAACCTGGTTAGATGGATATTAACATGTTTCTCGAGGATTTTGCTTACCAAGGGGAGCAAGGAGATCGGGCGGTAACTGTTGAGGTCGCCAGGGACGAGGGTGGGTTTCTTCTAAGCATGGGCGAATTTTGCGAATCTCGCGTTCGCGAATTTTGCGGATTTGCGAACTCGCAATTCGCAAAATCCGCGAATTCTCGCGAATTTGCTGATTTTTTTTGTGTTCGCGCGTGTTTCTGCCAGTTCGCGAGGGTTTTGTACAATTTCGCAAAACGCGAACTTACCTGTCGGGTCGCAAGTTTTGCGAACTTGTTGTTTCTACGTGTCCAGCCTGTTTGGGACACTCTTCTTCATCACTGCCACTCTCTGTCACCACTGCCACTCTCTGACTACTCATGCCACCCTCTGGCCCACCCATGCCACCCTCTGTTTCATCACAGCACCCTCTGGTTGTCCAGTCAGTGTACATTATTGTGGCAAAGCAAAGCACACCTTCCCTGCCTCAAGTGACCTGAATTAATTTGGGGCTGATTAATGTGTCACAGAATATTTTTTTAGCTGGCACCTGCTTCCTTAGTGCTTCCTGATTAGTGATCTTTTGCACTTGCTAAGTGCTTTCATTGTTGCAAAATTAGTTACAACACCTGCCCTGCCCCAACTGACAATAATGAATTAGGGGCTGATTAATGGATTTGAACTTCCAGCCTGGCTCCTGCTTGTCTCCCTTAGCTGTAATTCAGGACCTTTGTGGCATATGTGTAACTATTCTGAGGTTCAGAGCAGGGTCACATAATAGTTGCAACTGGCAACTGAACTCTGGAGGGGCCCCTCAGGAAGCACTACCGGAAATGGCTACTAATGATGAGCCTGAACTTTTGAACCTGGTAAGTAGTTTCAGTTTTGCTAAGATCGTATTTCTGCAATTTAGCGCTTATTCGCGGGGCGCGAAGTTGTACTGGGAAGCCGCGAACTCACGCGAACAGTGCGAGCAAGCCACAAAAAATCCGCTGTTCGCGGATTTGCGGATTTTGCGGGAGATTCGCGAATCTCGCGGATTGCGAATTTAACGAAAATCCGCAAAATCCGCGAGCGAAACGGATTTTCCGCCCATGCTTAGTTTCTTCAGGAGTGCTCATACCATGGCATGTTTCCAGGTAGATGGTGCTATACCAGTCACTATGGAGGAGTTCAATAGCTCCAAGAGCGTAGGCAGAATGGCCTGGCCAACTGAGACCAGCATATTTGGAGGGGCAAGGTCGCATGGGGAGCCAGACTTTATTTGACGCATCAGAGGCTCAAGTGTTTCTGAGTCCAGCTGGGGAAAATGATCCAAGATATTTTGACGGGAGTCCTCAGCGTCTATAGCGAGCTGTGGTCCTTGGATAGGGGGATCTGGGTCCGTGTCTGGGAAGGGTGAGTAAATTTTATTCACCTTTTGAAAAAAGAAGTCTGCCAGATCATCATTACATCGAGAGGGTGAGATGTCGTTAGCAGCTAGGGGTGGTGGAAGCGTGGACAGACTTTTTACTATTTGATACATCTCTTTAGGCTTGGATTTGGCCAGCATAATTTTCTCATTGTAAAAGGCCGATTGTGCTGATTTTATTTCAGATTTATAGCCTCTGATAGCCTCCCTATAGATGGCTTTGTCCAAGGCGTCATAGCCCAGACGCCACTTCCTTTCCAGCCTCTTACATAGACGCTTCTTGCCTTTAAGTTCTTCCGAGTACCAGAGTGCTGTTTTACGGTGCCTTTTTTGAGTGGTGGAGCGGGGGGGAAGTACAGTCTCAAGTGATTTCTTGATACAGTTATCATATTCCTTATTATCTAAAGGGGGATCACAGATAAGTAAGGGTCTCGAGGCTATAAGGATGCTAGTCCACTGGTCCGTGCGTAGTCTGTGCCAGTTTCTCGTTCTTCGTGGGGTAGGGGTAATAGAAGGGAAATTGTGTGTGGTCCAGGTGATGGGAATCAGAAAGTGATCAGTCCAGGGAAGACGGTTGATGGTACCCACTTTAAGATAGGCGCAGTTGCTAAAGACAGGATCTAGGAGGTGGGCTTTGACATGAGTAGGGGAGGGGACAAGTTGTTCCAGCTGAACCGCGGCTAAACTCACCGTCATCTCTACGGCGAGGTTGTCCGTGATATTGTCAAAGTGTATGTTATCGTCGCCAAGTAGCGTGAAGTTTGACGGAGTGGTAACCAGTTCGGCCACCACGGAGGATAGCGCAGTGTGGAATTGTTTAACTGGACCAGGGGGGCGGTAAATAAGAGTGCCCGTGAAGTTGTCATTGGGGGAAAATTCAATGACAAAAGACAGGCTTTCGCAGTCAGCAATGGTCTCCAAGGAGCAACGACATGTATATGTGTCTTTATAGATAATTGCGAGCCCCCCGCCTTTTCCGAGCACACGGTCTGTGGGGGCTATCTGGTAGCCTGGTGTAAGGGCTTGTACCAGGTCCGGCTCAGAATCTTGAGTTAACCATGTTTCAGTCAGGAAGACTTCGTCAGGCATATATTCATCCAAAAAAGGGACATTTCAAAGCTGTGTTTGAGCAGGGACCTACAATTTAGAAGGAACATTTTATAGTCCTGCGAGTCATCCTTGATTGGTGAGGAAATAAGCTCTGTATTACAATGAGGGCAGAGGTGTGGGACCTCCGAAGGGTTGAAGGAGTGGCGGCATCTTGTTGTTACAGGGGTCCGCAGTTTATAAAGAGACCCTATGCTGTACTGCATCCTCAATCCCGATAAAGGGGCAGGGGTTGTGGCCCCTGGCCCCGGTCTGCCGCGGACGGGTGCAGACGGGTTTGCCTTTGGCGGCCGCCGGCGCGCCGCTGGCGTGCCCGCTGTGCTGCGCGGACGGGAATCGGAGTTCAGTTAATAGGGCGTAGGAGGGTGGGAGGCAGCCAACCGCTGGTGCGCTAGAATGATTTTAGCCCCAAGATGGCGCTCAACCCTGTCTCAGCCCAAGTCAGAGCCTAGTCGTCTGATCGGGGGGCGCGGTTAAAATTGTGGCGAGAAGCAACAGCAATTTCCAACTAAAGTAAAGAATAAAATATTCCAATCACAGGTAGGATCGTAGTGTTTTTAAAATTTCTAGCAGTCTAACCCCCGGCTTCCGCCTCAGGGGAAAGTACAACTCTAATCTGAGCGGGCACGTGTCACCGCGACTTAAGTACTTGGGGAGGGCGGGAGGCAGCCAACCGCTGGTGCGCTAGCCTGATTTCAGCCCCAAGATCGTGCCCAACCCTGTCTCAGCCCGCGTCAGAGCCTAGTCGTCTGATCGGGGGGCGGTGTTAAAATTGCGGCGAGAAGCAGCAGCAATTTCCAACTAAAGTAAAGAATAAAATATTTCCAATCAGAGGTAGGATCGTAGTGTTCTTAAAATTTCTAGCAGTCTAGCCCCTGGCTTCTGCCTCAGGGGAAAGTACAATTCTAATCTGAGCGGGCGCGTGTCACTGCGACTTCAGTACTTGGGGAGGGCAGGAGGCAGCCAACCGCTGGTGCGCTAGCCTGATTTCAGCCCCAAGATGCCGCCCAACCCTGTCTCAGTCCGCGCCAGAGCCTAGTCGTCTAATCGGGGGGCGGGGTTAAAATTGCGGCGAAGGAACAGTGGCAATTTCCAACTAAAGTAAAGAATAAAATATTCCAATCACAGGTAGGATCGTAGTGTTTTTAAAATTTCTAGCAGTCTAGCCCCCGGTTTCCGCCTCAGGGGAAAGTACAATTTTAATCTGAGTGGGTGCGTGTCACCGCGACTTAAGTACTTGGGGAGGGCGGGAGGCAGCCAACCGCTGGTGCCCTAGCCTGATTTCAACTCCAAGATGGCGCCCAACCCTGTCTCAGCCCGCCTCAGAGCCTAGTCGTCTGATTGGGGGGCGGGGTTACAATTGTGGCGAGGAGCAGCGGCAATTTCCAACTAAAGTAAAGAATAAAATATTCCAATCACAGGTAGGATCGTAGTGTTTTTAAAATTTCTAGCAGTCTAGCCCCCGGCTTCCGCCTCAGGGGAAAGTACAAATCTAATCACCTCTGCTGAGCTGGTTCTCTGGCTCTAAAGCAGCTCTGCTGACCTGGTTCTCTCACTCTAAATCCGCTCTGCTTACCTGGTTTCTCTAGCTCTACAGCAGGTCAGCTGACCTGGTTCTCTGGCTGTAGAGCAGCTCTGCTGACCTAGTTCTTAGGCTATGGGGAAGCTCTGCTGATCTGGTTATCTGGCTCTACAACAGTTCTGCTGACCTGGTTCTCTCCCTCTAGAGCAGCTCTTCTGACCTGGTTTCTCTGGCTCTAGAGCAGCTCTGCTGACCTGGTTCTCTGGCTCTAAAGCAGCTCTGCTGACCTGGTTCTATGTCTTTAAAGCAGCTCTGCTGACTTGGTTCTCTGGCTTTAGAACAGCTCTGCTGACCTGGGTCTCTGGCTCTAAAGCAGGTCTGCTGACCTGTTTCTCTGGCTCAAAAGCAGCTCTGCTGGCCTGGTTCTCTGGCTCTAAAGCAGCTCTGCTGACCTGGTTCTCTCCCTCTAAAGCAGCTCTACTGACCTGGTTTCTTTGGCTCTACAGCAGCTCTGCTGACCTATTTCCTAACCTCTAGAGCAGCTCTGCTGACCTGGATCTCTGGCTCTACAACAGCTCTGCTGACTTGGTTCTCTGGCTCCAAAGTAGCTCTGCTGACCCGGTTCTAAGGCTCTAAAGCAGTTCTGCTGACCTGGTTCTCTGGCTTTAGAGCAGCTCTGCTGACCTGGTCCCTTGGCTCTAAAGCAGCTCTGCTTACCTGGTTCTCTCACTCTAAAGCAGCTCTGCTGACCTGGTCCCTTGGCTCTAAAGCAGCTCTGCTGACCTGGTTCTCTCCCTCTAAAGCAGCTCTGCTCACCTGGTTCTCTGGCTCTAAAGCAGCTCTGCTGACCTGATTCTATGGCTCTAAGCAGCTCTGCTGATCTGGTTCTATGGCTTTAGAGCAGCTCTGCTGACCTGGTCCCTTGGCTCTAAAGCAGCTCTGCTTACCTGGTTCTCTCACTCTAAAGCAGCTCTGCTGACCTGGCCCCTTGGCTCTAGAGCAACTCTGCTGACCTGGTTCTTAAGCTCTAGAGCAGCTCTGCTGACCTGGTTCTGTGACTCTAAAGCAGCACTGCTGACCTGGTTCTATGGCTCTAGAGCAGCTCTGCTGACCTGATTCTCTGGCTATAGAGCAGATTTGCAGACTTGGTCCTCTGGCTCTAAAGCAGCTCTGCTGACCTGGTTCTCTTGCTCTAAAGCAGCTCCACTGACCTGGTCCCTTGGCTCTAAAGCAGTTCTGCTGAACTGGTTCTCTCCCTCTAAATCAGCTCTGCTGACCTGGTTCTCTGCCTCTAGCGAACTCTGCTGAGCCTATTCTCTGGCTCTAAAGCAGCTCTGCTGACTTGGATCTATGGCTCTAAAGCAGCTCTGCTGACCTGGTTCTCTGGCTCTTGAGCAGCTCTGCTGACCTTGGTCTCTGGCTCAAGAGCAGCTCTGCTGACCTGGTTCTCTGGCTCTAGAGCAGCTCTGCTAACCTGGGTCTCTGGTTCTAGAGCAACTCTGCTGACCTGCTTCTGAGGCTCAAGAGCAGCTCTGCTGACCTGGTTCTCTAGCTCTAAAGCAGCTCAGCTGACCTGGTTCTCTAGCTCTAAAGCAACTCTGCTGACCTAGTTCTCTGGCTTTACAGCAGCTCTGCTGACCTGGTTCTATGGCTCTAAAGCAGCTCTGCTGACCTGGTTCTCTCCCTCTAAAGCAGCTCTACTGACCTGGTTTCTCTGCCTCTACAGCAGCTCTGCTGACCTGGTTCTCTGGCTCTAGAGCTGCTCTGCCGGCCTAGTTCTTAGGTTCTAGAGCAGCTCTGCTGACCTGGTGCTCTGGCTCTACAACAGCTCTGTTGACCTTGTTCTCTGGCACTAAAGCAGCTCTGCTGACCCGGTTCTATGGCTCTAAAGCAGTTCTGCTGACCTGGTTCTCTGGCTTTAAAGCAGCTCCACTGACCTGGCTCTCTCACTTTAAATCAGCTCTGCTGACCTGGTTCTCTGACACTAGAGCAGCTCTGCTGACCTGGTTCTCTGGCTCTAAAGCAGCTCTGCTGACCTGATTCTCTGGCTCTACAGCAGATTTGATGACCTGGTCCTCTGGCTCTAAAGCAGCTCTGCTGACCTGGTTCTCTTGCTCTAAAGCAGCTCCACTGATCTGGTCCCTTGGCTCTAAAGCAGCTCTGCTGAACTGGTTCTCTCCCTCTAAATCCGCTCTGCTGACCTGGTTCTCTGCCTCTATCGAACTCTGCTGAGCCTATTCTCTGGCTCTAAAGCAGCTCTGCTGACTTCGATCTATGGCTCTAAAGCAGCTCTGCTGACCTGGTTCTCTGGCTCTTGAGCAGCTCTGCTGACCTTGTTCTCTGGCTCTAGAGCAGCTCTGCTGACCTTGTTCTCTGGCTCTAGAGCAGCTCTGCTGACCTGGTTCTCTGGCTCTAGAGCAGCTCTGCTAACCTGGGTCTCTGGTTCTAGAGCAACTCTGCTGACCTGCTTCTGACGCTCAAGAGCAGCTCTGCTGACCTGGTTCTCTAGCTCTAAAGCAGCTCAGCTGACCTGGTTCTCTAGCTCTAAAGCAACTCTGCTGACCTAGTTCTCTGTCTTTACAGCAGCTCTGCTGACCTGGTTCTATGGCTCTAAAGCAGCTCTGCTGACCTGGTTCTCTGCCTCTACAGCAGCTCTGCTGACCTGGTTCTCTGGCTCTAAAGCAACTCTGCTGACCCGGTTCTATGGCTCTAAAGCAGCTCTACTGACCTGGTTCTCTCACTCTAAAGCAGCTCTGCTGACCTGGTTCTCTGGCTCCACAGCCGCTCTGCTGCCCTAGTTCTTAGTCTCTAGAGCAGCTCTGCTGACCTGGTTCTTAGGCTCTAAAGCAGCTCTGCTGACCTGGTTCTATGACTCTAAAAGCAGCTTGGCTGACCTGATTCTCTTGCTCTAGAGCAGCTCTGCTGACATGGTCCTCTGGATCTAAAGCAGCTCTGCTGACCTGGTTCTCTCGCTCTAAAGCAGCTCTACTGACCTGGTCCATTGGCTCTAAAGCAGCTCTGGTGACCTGGTTCTCTTCCTCCAAAGCAGCTCTGCTGACCTGGTTCTCTCGCTCTATAGCAGGTTTGCTGACCTGGTTTGTCTGGCTCTACAGCAACTCTGCTGACCTGGCTCTTTGGCTCTAGAGCATCTCTGCTGACCGGGTTCTTAGGCTCTAGAGCAGCTCTGCTGACCTGGTTCTGTGGCTCTAACGTAGCTCTGCTGCCCTGCTTCTATGGCTCTAAAGCAGCTCTGCTGACCTGATTCTCTGGCTCTCGAGCAGCTCTGCTGACCTGGTTCTCTGGCTCTAAAGCAGCTCTGCTGACTTGGTTCTCTCACTCTAAATCAGCTCTGCTGACCTGGTTCTCTTCCACTAGAGCAGCTCTGCTATCCTGGTTCTATGGCTCTAAAGCAGCTCTGCTGACCTGATGTTAGGATTCGGGCTAGTCCTTTCTTTGTGACCATGCTTTTACATCACATGACCGGGGATAGGTGTATAAAAACTAGTCCTACCTTTGGCTCAGTGCTCGATATTGCCAGTGTTTGGATTCCCTTCCTGGTTGTTGGTTGCTGAAACGTGCTGAGCAGAGCCTCCTCTCTGCTGCCCTAATCCTCTGTAGTTGACCCATCCCCTCTCACGGGCTCGTGTAGAGGCTTTCCTTTTTGTTTCCTTGCCTGCTTTGCTTTTGACCCGTTTTTTGTGTTACGTGTTGTCTGTCAATAGAGTGTTAGAGGTATCCAGGTAACCCTTCCTTTTGTTGTCTACCCTTGTCTTTTTGTCCCAGCACCTTGTGTGTGCTATTATTGAGGGTTCGGGGGCTCCCGTTCTCTCCAGCGTGTCTAATACGCTGAAGTGCTGAGGTTCGCTGCAAGCGCGAGCGAGTCTCTGTTTGAAGGCGCTTCGCCTCTTTATGTGCGGTAGTGACGTTTTGGGTCACTCCGCGACTGCCTTGTTTTGGTAACGCGCTGAGAGTATAGCGCAACGGAGGGCTCCCTGTTCTTAGTCCTTCCTTGTTCTTTTTGTTTATCACAGGGTTTTTCCGGTAATGGCTGCACATTAAAGCCTACCTTTTCCCCCTCATTATTCTTTTTTGGTACGAGGATCTTACGCTAAACGGCCCCTTCCCCTGCTGCCCAGTTTCCTAAGAGCAGCTACAGGAGTACATGGTGATTGAAGTTACAGTACTCCTTCTCTTTACAAGGCGGAGCCTGCATGTGCCACAGGTGAGAAGGGTTGTGTGTTTGTTAAAGCGTGGTCACAGGGGGTTGGATATATTGGTGTACAGTGCACCTGAATGGTATTGTTCTGTCCTGCTTATACCTAGGTGCAGAAGTGTAAAGATCAAGGAAGCCGGGTCCCGGTACCAACAAGGGTGGAAGACTTCGTGTCTTTTCAACTTACCACCCTCTTTTCAGGTCTACCGGTGCACCCATAGAGTTATTCCTGTGGGTGTCCTGTGGGCTGGGGAAGGGGACTGGTGCATGCTACGTTCCTGCAGTGCTTGGGCTTCGTGGAATCTGACACCTGATTCTCTGGCTCTAGAGCAGGTTGGCTGAACTGGTTCTCTCGCTCTAAAGCAGATCGGCTGACCTGTTTCTCTGGCTCTCGAGCAGCTCTGCTGACCTGGTTCTCTGGCTCTAAAGCAGCTCCGCTGACCTGGTTCTCTCACTCTTAATCAGCTCTGCTGACCTGGTTCTCTGACACTAGAGCAGCTCTGCTGACCTCGTTCTCTGGCTCTAAAGCAGCTCTGCTGACCTGGTTCTATGGCTCTAAAGCAGCTCTGCTGACCTGATTCTCTGGCTCTACAGCAGATTTGCTGACCTGGTCCTCTGGCTCTAAAGCAGCTCCACTGACCTGGTCCATTGGCTCTAAAGCAGCTCTGCTAAACTGGTTCTCTCCCTCTAAATCCGCTCTGCTGACCTGGTTCTCTGCCTCTAGCGAACTCTGCTGAGCCTATTCTCTGGCTCTAAAGCAGCTCTGCTGACTTGGATCTATGGCTCTAAAGCAGCTCTGCTGACCTGGTTCTCTGGCTCTTGAGCAGCTCTGCTGACCTTGTTCTCTGGCTCTAGAGCAGCTCTGCTGACCTGGTTCTCTGGATCTAGAGCAGCTCTGCTAACCTGGGTCTCTGGTTCTAGAGCAACTCTGCTGACCTGCTTCTGAGGCTCAAGAGCAGCTCTGCTGACCTGGTTCTCTAGCTCTAAAGCAGCTCAGCTGACCTGGTTCTCTAGCTCTAAAGCATCTCTGCTGACCTAGTTCTCTGGCTTTACAGCAGCTCTGCTGACCTGGTTCTATGGCTCTAAAGCAGCTCTGCTGACCTGGTTCTCTCCCTCTAAAGCAGCTCTACTGACCTGGTTTCTCTGCCTCTACAGCAGCTCTGCTGACCTGGTTCTCTGGCTCTAGAGCTGCTCTGCCGGCCTAGCTCTTAGGTTCTAGAGCAGCTCTGCTGACCTGGTACTCTCGTTCTACAACAGCTCTGTTGACCTGGTTCTCTGGCTCTAAAGCAGGTCTGCTGACCCGGTTCTATGGCTCTAAAGCAGTTCTGCTGACCTGGTTCTCTGGCTCTAGAGCAGCTCTGCTGACCTGGTCCCTTGGCTCTAGAACAGCTCTGCTGACCTGGTTCTCTGGCTCTAGAGCAGCTCTGCTGATGTGGTCCCTTGGATCTAAAGCAGCTCTGCTGACCTGGTTCTCTGGCTCCACAGCCACTCTGCTGACCTAGTTCTTAGTCTCTAGAGCAGCTCTGCTGACCTGGTTCTTAGGCTCTAAAGCAGCTCTGCTGACCTGGTTCTATGACTCTAAAAGCAGCTTGGCTGACCTGATTCTCTGGCTCTAGAGCAGCTCTGCTGACCTGGTCCTCTGGATCTAAAGCAGCTCTGCTGACCTGGTTCTCTCGCTCTAAAGAAGCTCTACTGACCTGGTCCATTGGCTCTAAAGCAGCTCTGGTGACCTGGTTCTCTTCCTCCAAAGCAGTTCTGCTGACCTGGTTCTCTAGCTCTAGAGCAGGTTTGCTGACCTAGTTTGTCTGGCTCTACAGCAACTCTGCTGACCTGGCTCTTTGGCTCTAGAGCAGCTCTGCTGACCTGGTTCTTAGGCTCTAGAGCAGCTCTGCTGACCTGGTTCTGTGGCTCTAACGCAGCTCTGCTGCCCTGGTTCTATGGCTCTAAAGCAGCTCTGTTGACCTGATTCTCTAGCTTGCGAGCAGCTCTGCTGACCTGGTTCTCTGGCTCTAAAGCAGCTCTGCTGAATTGGTTCTCTCACTCTAAATCAGCTCTGCTGACCTGGTTCTCTTCCACTAGAGCAGCTCTGCTGTCCTGGTTCTATGGCTCTATAGCAGCTCTGCTGACCTGGTTCTCTGGCTCTAGAGCAGGTTGGCTGAACTGGTTCTCTCGCTCTAAAGCAGATCGGCTGACCTGTTTCTCTGGCTCTCGAGCAGCTCTGCTGACCTGGTTCTCTGGCTCTAAAGCAGCTCCGCTGACCTGGTTCTCTCACTCTAAATCAGCTCTGCTGACCTGGTTCTCTGACACTAGAGCAGCTCTGCTGACCTGGTTCTCTGGCTCTAAAGCAGCTCTGCTGGCCTGGTTCTCTCTCTCTAAATCAGCTCTACTGACCTGGTTCTCTGCCTCTAGAGCAGCTCTGCTGACCTGGGTCTCTGGCTCAACAACGGCTCTGCTGACCTGGTTCTCTGGCTCTAAAGCTGCTCTGCTGACCTGTTCTATGGCTCTAAAGCAGCTCTGTCCACTCCTGCAATCATTCTGACAGAAGCATGTCCTTATCTAATCACTCTACTGAAACATAAGTGCTTCTAAACATATCCTGCTATCAACTACTAGCACTCTAGGAACCCAGTCACTGTCTATGCACTTGCAGAATGACTGAGGCATTGAGACAAGCAGTGGTACAGTCAAGTGTGCACAATATATGCAGTCCCTTAATGGAATGGAATGATTTTTTATAGAGCGCGGTAGCTACCCGGAGGCATCCTAGCGCTAAAGATTAACGTGTGTGGTGAGAGGTGAAACTGAGATTACTTGTTAAATAGCAAGTTTTTTAACTTTTTCCGAAAGGCCAAAAGATCGGGCTCCGAACGGAGGGAAAAGGGAAGTGAGTTCCAGAGTCTTGCCGAATTGAATGAAAAAGTTTGCCCCCCGCATCTCACTCACCGAATCCTATGACTTATGACTCGGAAGGCTTGGGCAGATCTAAGCTGCCTGCTTGGATGATAGGGGGAGATCAGAGAGTAATTAATGATTGCTCCCGTTCTCCAAAATGCACGGTGGGCGATGCACATACTTTTGAAATCGATTCTTTCCCTGACGGGTAACCAATGTAGGTCTCTAAGTTCTGATTTTACAGGGCGGCGACAGGGGATCCGTAGAAGGTCGCGGACAGCACAGTTCTGGATCACCTGGAGAATATTGAGGGTCGATTGGGGGGGCTCCCAGGTAAAGGGTGTTCCCGAAGTCTAGCCGGGACAGAATCAGACCCCGAATCATAATCTGTCTTGCTTTAAATGGGAGGAGAGGGAGGATCTTGCGGATGAGCCTGAGAATACCAAAGCAGGTAGCTGAAAGTTTAACTGCCTGGTAGTTGAATGTGAGTGTCTTGTCCATCCAGATTCCCAGGCTCTTGATTGTGTCTTTGGCTTCAGGGGCAGGTCTGAGCGAGGTTGGCCATATGGATTCAATAGTTTTTTTAGGGGAGTTGCCTAAAACCATTAACTCCGTCTTGTCTCCATTCAGTTTCAGGCAGGACAGAGTCATCCAGGAGATGACTGCTTCCAAGCAGCCCCTTAGATCACTCGGCTGGGTTAGGGGATGGTTCAATGTCACCACCAGCTGAGTGTCGTCAGCGTAGGATATAATTTGCTCATAATGCCTTTTTCTTTCGTGCTTCTGATGTAGATTAACCAATCGATTTCCGTTTGGGGGTCATAACTGTCGACGATGCTTGCAAATTCGCTGTCTATTTCAGTATTCGTAAGGTTATGAGGGCCCTGGGATGCAGATATTTGGGCCCTGGGGGGCCGATATTTAAAAAAAATGTATGCCAAAAATCTTTGAGGAAGTGTACTCAACAACTTCCCAAAGTTTCATGGCGATCTGATGAATGGTGTAGTAATGCATAAGGACAAACAGACAGACAGACATACGTTTGTTTTTATATATATAGACTAGCTTACCCGCCGCGCGTTGCTGCGATCTCAGAAGAAAGGACATTTAAGGAAACTTGTTATGATAACATTCAATTTACATTGTGTCATTTTTATTGAAACTTATTCATTTTAATTCTCCACATCTAGTCCACACACTTGCAGCGATTGTCCTTGTGCTTTGTTGATGGTCATTGCAAAAGCGAGTCGCACCGTAAACTGTAACCGTTCAGTATTGGAAAGATTATGAGGGCCCTGGGGGGCCGATATTTAACAATTCTTTTTTTTTGCCAAAAACCTTCATGGGAGTGTACTCAACAAAATTTAACAATTTTTTGTTTTTTGCCAGAAACCTTCGCGGGAGTGTACTCAACAACTTCCCAAAGTTTCATGGCGATCGGATGAATGGTGTAGTAATGTAGAAAGGACAAACAGACATACTTTCGTTTTTATATCTATAGATCATATTTATATAACCTTGTGAAGTACCTAAACTCTACAGTTGGAATGTTATTAGACAATAGTATTTACATAATATTTTTTGGGGCCAAAATAGTTGATAAACCTACATTTGTATTATGTACTAAGAAAACTGTTAAAGTGAAGTGTTTGTGTTTTTGTGCAAAGACCTAGAACATAACAGATTTGTTATGGATAAAGAGATGAATATTACCAAAGACACATTGAAAATGAGCAACAGTTTAATTGAAGTACGACATCTACCTATAACAGGCAGCGAGACTGAATTAGAGGACATCAGTATTGCAGATATCACCTGTGATTTTGAAAATGAAAGCAATGATGCAGATTTTTTGGAAGCACTGGAGCACGTAGAGTTACTGGAAGCTATAAACTCTGAACTGGCAAACCAGCAGTATGATCTCGAAGAAGCACTAGATGAACTCCTTTTAGAAGCTGTGGTAAAATATTAGATGTCTGAAGAATAATTTTATTGTTTAATAATAATTATGCATTGAGTACTATGTACTAATCCATTCACTGTACTAAAACTCAAGCACTTATAGATTCACTCACGCACTCTCTTTACAGTATTCTATTGATTTAGTCAGTAGCTAGTACTTATGCAGCGAAGTAGGCCTTAAGACATGGACTGCTTCAAACCCTTATACAGTATGCATGCAGTCTTGTATCTACCTACACACTTGTCTTTTATACCTTCAATTCCCCAGTCTGTATCCTTACACTTCTACCAAGAACTCTGTCACTGCTGTTCCACTGTTGTAGTGACCCATTCAACAGTATGTACTAATCCATTCACTGTGCTAATACTGAAGCAGTTACAAATTCATTCAGGCACTCTCTTTGCAGAACTGTAATCATTCAGTCAGGACCCAAGTACTCATGCAGCGAAGTATGCCTTATGGTATGGACTGCTTGAAACCCCTATGCACTATCCATGCAGTCTTGCATCTACCTGCACACTTGTCTTTTATACCTTCAATTCCCCAGTCTGTCTACTTACATTTCCATCAAACACTCTGATACTGCCCTTGTACTGTTATAGTGACCCATTCAGCGGTATGTACTAATCATTCAGTGCGCTAAAACTCAAGCACTTATAGATTCACTCAGACACTATCCTTACAGTAGTGTAATCATTCTCTCAGTACCCAAGTACTCATGTAGCAAAGTAGGCCTTAGGACAAGGACTGCTTCAAAGCTGTATGCTGTATGCATACAGTCTTCTATCCAAGTGCACACTTGTCTTTCACATCTCCAATTCTCCACTCTGTATCCTTACACTTTCACCAAACAGTCTGTCACTTCTGTTGCACTATTGTAGTGACCCATTTAGCAGTATGTGCTTATCCATTCATTTGGATTTTTTTAACAGTTTTTTTTTTCAATTTGAAAGGAAAAGCGTTGAAGTGCGCAAAGAAAACAGTGTGTAACTGGAACAAATAAACAAAAAAAATTAATGGCGGGAGCAACGGTGCTCTTGTTTGCGCCTGTAAATCAAATCAATGGACTGTTCGCCATAACATAATGTCTCTTTACAAAATTTGCAAAGAATGATAAGGTCTCCAAAATCTGGACGGATGTCCGGATGCGGACTCAATGGTGCTGTGGAAGTGCTTGCTACAGCTGACGGAGGGTTTTCCCACAGCCTGTTGCATGCAGCCCTCGCATAATTGCGGGGATGAACAGTCTTCACATGTCTCACCATGCTGGCGGTTCCAAATGAATATTTTATTCAGATCACCTCTAGAAAGCATGGTCCCACACACCTTACAGGCGACCTTGGCAGCATTCACTTTCTTTTCTCCTTCTGGAAAGGAAAAAAAAATCCAGATTAATGCCTCCTTCCTCTTCGGGGCTGGGTCTTCCTGCACAAATTCTTCGTCTGAATAGTGTTCAGATAAACTTTCATTCTGCAGGTCATCCATTAGCATTCAGCATAAGGTATGGATTCCTTGAGTTTGGTGGGATGGAAACTTTGGGTGTGCAATATTGCATTGCCTGCTTTGGCCTTTCTGAATGTGCGAGTATGTATTTTGTTGTTAGCCACAAAATGTTCTAGGTCTAAGAACTGGATGGATGTGGTGCTTGTCGTACAGGTGAATGTGAGATTGGTTTAAGCTGTTGTTAATTTCGGACGCAAATGTCGTCGCACTCTCACTGGAACCCTTTCATAAGGTAAAGATATCGTCAATGAAACTTTTGTATGTCACTACATTCTCTGTCATTGCCTGCTGTTGTGTTACCATGAGTACTTGCTCCTCCCGCCAGCCCATATGCTGATTAGCATAACTGGGGGAGAAGCATGTACCCATGGCCGAACCCTGTATATGTTTGTAATGTAGCCTGTTGAAAATTAAGTTGTTGTTTGTGAGGCACCATTCAGTCATTTCTAACAACATACATGTGTATTGATGTAGTGATATTGGTCTCCTGCCTAGGTAATGTTTCAAGGCCCTCAGACCATCAATATGTCTGATACTAGTGTATAACGATTGAACATCAAGGCTCATGAATACATAGTTTTCACTCCAATCACAATCATATATTTTAGTTAGAAAGTCTCCTGTATCTTTGATAAAAGCAGGCAATTCTCAAACATAGGATTGTAAGAAAAAGTCAACGAATATACTTGTATTTTCAAAGAGGGTCCCTATGGCAGAGATGATAGGTCTACCAGGGGGCTTTTGTGCATTTTTGTGCACCTTTGGTATTAAATACAGTTTAGGAGTTATAGGATAGTCATTTTTCAGGAAGTTAAATTCGGGTTTGCTGATAAGCCCCGTTCCTCACCATCTGTAAAGTTAATTGTGATACCTTTCCTTAATTCCCGCAATGTTGGTTGGACTGATCCAGTTATAACATTATTGGTCCTGTAGTTGAGATAAAGCCTCCTCATTATACATAGTCAATGGCCACAGGACTATGTTACCTCCCTTACCCGACCATCTTACAACGATGTCCGGTCGAGCTTGGATCTTCAAAATCAAGTTGTTGTATTCAAGTCTTTGGTTATGATTCTTGGTAATGAACCCCTTAGTGCTTTGTAGGGACAAGGTTTTAAGGTCTTTAATAACATTGTCCGCAAACATATCAAGGCCAACTTTTGGTAACAGTGGCATAAAGACCGACTTAGGCTTAAAAGGCGTGCAAACTGATTGATACATGTCTAGCTCAGATCTGGCAGCCGCCTCACATGGTGATATTTGGCTCAGCATCTCATCTTGGTCCAAAGTTATAAGGTCTCTGAGTGAGCTCATGTCTGTTGTGGTTAGAGAGCCCCCTTGTTCAGTATCAATACATGTTTCCACGGTCTTTTTATTTGTGTTGATAAAATGTTTTTGTAATTTTAATTTGCGCACTAATTGGAAAAGGTTGATTCTTGTCTGTGCATAAACAGAATTGATCTCTGTACAATATGTGAGTCCCAGCGATAAAATTTAATTTTCTTTGGTGCTAAGTTCCACGTTGGATAGGTTGATAACTGTGTTGTCCATGTTTTTTGGTTTACCTCCGTCTGTACCCTCTGTATTGTGTTTCTGTCGTTTTTTTGTCCTGCGGTTTCCCCAGTGTCTGTTCTTTCTCTGTCTGTTTTTTGTTGTTTTTGATTTTGCTGTTTTCCCTTTGCCCATTCCTGGCGTGGTGGCCGTGGGCGTAGGCTCATCATCCGCTACATGCGTAAAAAAAACAAACTCCTGCAGGGGTGTTGGTGCCTTGCGCATTGGGTTCCCACTGGCATTGCTTTCCATGTCTGATTCAATTTCCGAACTCCATTCAGAGTCTCTTTGTTCCACAGTTTTGTTTGAATTACCTGTTGTTGCAGATAACTGCTGATGTCTTGTGTTTTCAAATTTCCTTGAGAATGTATATATCCTACCATTCAGATAATCATTCCTATTTCTCTGAAATTTTATTGCTTTCCTCTCCTTTACACCTTCTTCATATTTTGTTAACCGTGTTTGAATTTCTTTCATGATTTTTTATTTCTTCCTGATTTTCACGAGATTCTAATTCTTTGCTAACCTCAGATATTCGTTCCAGGATTTTTTCCGTGTCACTTGCATCATATTTAATCAGGATATTCAACATATTTTTGAAGTACTGCGCACTGTTATCTGGCCAGTCCTGCAGCATTGCAGGATCTGGGTTTTCATACGTTGGTGCCATCAGGAACCTGAGTCCCCTTGGTACACGACACACATCCAGGTACCGTTTTAGGGCATTCCCACCATTTGGAGACCTCGTTTTTATGGAGTTTTTCCAGTTCATGTAATAGTTTTTTCACATCACTCTGAGCAGGTTCAGCATTCTGGATTGTAGATTTAGATTTGGTGGATGCGGTCGTATCACCATCGCTAAAAATGTCCAGAGCCGCCTCTTCCCACTCTTTAAACCACTCCTTGGCGATTGTTGGAATTTTCCAATTTCACTTTGGTATTCACTGCCCCTATTTACTTAGCTGCAGGGCCACCTCTCCCATAAGCCACTGCAGGACCTGCACTCTGCCACACAGTACACTCGCACTCTTACCTGAGACTCGGATTGTCCTCCAGCGATCACTGAGCTCAGGCTGAGCAGCTCCGTGTACCGTAGCAGTAGATCAGGGTCCAAATTGACGGCTTCGGGGGGTGCTGTGTTTCTCTCTCTGCGAAAGCAATACCACGCAATTTCCTGGCAACACAGAGCACCAAAGCGAGGAGGGTCAGCGTGAAGATTTCCAGGAAGGCAAATCTTAAATATTAACACCAGTCCAAATTTTCCATAAAAAGAAGGCACTGACTCCTTGAATATTCTCAAAGTAAGATTTCTGTATTCCAATGCAACACCCCAGATGCGTTTTGGCAGTATGCACCGCCTTGCTCACTACATCTGTTCTCACAAAAATGTCAACTATATACTTTCATGGTTGACAGGTTAAAACTGGCAGGTAGTCATGGCAACCAAATGATACCACTTCAAACAACATAGAAGAGTTATCTCTTTTACACACAACATGTCGAAGTTCCTCTACATGATGCCATGTATCCATCAAGCACATATAACTCAAGCATTGGTAAATGTTACTCCACATTTTACACAATATCAACCGTATTTGTGATAAATCTTTGCAGTGAATAATGTGTAAATACAATTTTTTCAAAAGGTTGTGAGAGTCGTCAAAAACATATTTAGACTAACCCTTGTTACTATGTGAACACCACCCGGGTAGAGGATTGAATCATTTGTGCTGACCCACCCTCTCTTATGTTGTGTTGTAACTCGTGTGTGCGCTTCTGCATGTCGGAAGTTTCCCAGTTGGCCTCTCATGTATATATTCTGATTGTACGTAATACTTCCCTGACGCTCATGTCAATCCATCTCACGCTAGTGCTGTATTGGACTTTGCGGGGAATATTAGCCAGAATATACACCAGTGTAAATCCTTGCTGTTTAATAACAAATACTTTGTTAATCCCTCACACCCAATTGGGTAGGGGTTTAAGCATTTGTTTGTGGTGCTTAAGGCTTTTAACTGTAACATGATCGGT
Source organism: Lissotriton vulgaris (assembly GCF_964263255.1). Classification (NCBI taxonomy): domain Eukaryota; kingdom Metazoa; phylum Chordata; class Amphibia; order Caudata; family Salamandridae; genus Lissotriton; species Lissotriton vulgaris. The sequence goes on from NC_141698.1 coordinate 959,703,905, forward strand.
GCACATATGTTACTTTTGAGTGATGTGACAAGAGTGATTCATATATACAGTAAATAAATGAAATGATATGTGTTGTTTGGGTGAAATTTGTGTAACTTATAACAATCACTTTATTAAAATTAGAGTGAGTGAGTTCAAGATGTTACCGAGGGGTTAAAGATTGCAGGCTAAGTGGCTGAGGACTGGAGGTGCACATTAAGAGCCTCGTCCGTATTCAACCCGTTGGGGATTTTTGAGTCTGGCATGATTATATATCTTGACTCAAGTCTTCTCAATGCCAGTTGCCAATTGCCACCTCTGATGTTTTTGGGTATGCTGTCAATCACAAAGAACGTCAAGTCTTGTGCATTTCCTGCGTGATGTGAATTGATGTGTCTTACCACAGGGTATGTTTGGTCTTCATTTGCAATAGCCCTGAGGTGCTGTAGAATCCTGACATGTGCCTGGTGTATGGGTCTGTTACGTATCTTTTGCCGCATGTGCATTCAAGCACGTAGAGAGCAAACTCCGTCTTACATGTGTAGCTTCCTCTGATATATATATATATATACAGGACTCAGAACCTCCAAACAGTTTTCTTGAACAGGTTTACTAACTCATTGCACCATGTGCAGCAGTAGCGTGAAATGGCCAATATATATACACCAAAAATTAAACACAGCGTCAAACACACAACACATACTAATGTTGTGGTGCTTGTCTAATTGTGATGTGTTTAAAATGGAAACTACCCTCACAATGCAGGCATTACCACTAAATGCTTTACAACAATGCCATTACATAGCTGCTACTTTTACCATGCATGCCATTACCATGCATTACCATTTGTGGGTAAGTATTATGAACATACTGTATTTAAAATTACACACCATACTTTTTCTATGTAATTTAAAAAGAACAGAAACTTTACTTTTTTTTTTTTTTTTTTTTAATTTAATGAGAGTTCATACCGGTAAATACATATTTCTAACTGGATACATAGATACATAGATAGAAGCATAGAATTATATCGTCATGCGAAATAACAGAAAGAATAGTAAACAATACAAATCAATTAACATATTAAATATCTACACAACCAATAAATCATTCATTTATAGTTAATTTTGCTGTCCTCCAGGTAGCCACTGGGGCCCAAAGTCGCTTGCCCACATCCCTTAGCTTCGCTCCCTTTAAATCATATAATGCTTCCTCAATATTATGTATACCCAACATTCTGCACAACCACATTTGAAAAGTTGGGGCTTCTGTATCCTTCCAGGCTGCGCTAATTAAAATCCTAAGATCTGCTACAGAAATGAAAACCAGAGCTTCGGCCTCAATACTCATATTTAATTTCGCATCACAGCCAATTATTATCAAGGTTGGGGATAGGTTAATTTTGACATCCAGAAGCCCCTCTAAAAACCGTATTATTTCAACTTTAATAGTTTTTAATTTTTCACAGCCATAGAACATGTGTATAAGATCAGCTATACCCTTTCCACATCTGGGGCAGTTGTTATCTGTCACTTTCCCCCAAGAGAATAATTTTTCGGGCGTATAGTATAAATGAAATAGAGTTTTGTAATGTTGGGCTCTGAGATTCGAGGAGCGCAGAAACCTCTTATCCATAGCTAACGCCTTATCAAGGTCTACTTCGGGATCTCCCAATTTTTTGGACCATGCAGTTTCAATTTTTCCAATATCGTCAATTGATGCGTCGTTAAATATTTCATATATATCTCTAATTCTATGGCCCCCTAACTTCAGATACTCAATTAGTTCGAATTTTCGAAGCAAAGTGATACGTGGCCTGATTGATTTAATTCTATTTACAATCTGTATGTATTTGAACTCTTGATAACCTTGTAGTGAATAGTTTTGTGTAATTTCTTCAAGTGTTCTGCATTGATCTCTGATCATTATTTGCCCCAACTCCACAATACCATGACTCTCCCAATGGCGCCACGTTCCATCCCTACTAAGATTTGGAAAGAGTGTTGAATTCCAAAGTGGTGTTCGATGATGGATAGTAGGTATATCTAGAACTTTTTTTACCGTTTTCCATATATACCATAGACCTTCAAGCGTCTTGTATCCTAATTCCTTGTAATAGCTCCTCTGAGTTCTCCTTAATAAAAGCCCTACGGCTTCACTTCCCACCAGTAGCTCAAAAATTGATGGTATCTCCGTCTGCCTAAGGGTTGGGCCCCCTGGATGGAATAGAATAGCCATGTCTGTGAGGAGACATGCAAGATGATAGCTCTTAATATCTGGAAGTCCCAACCCACCTCTATCTTGTGGTAATGACATATATCTATTTGACCGCCTTATTTTTCCATATTGCCATAAGAATTTCATAAAAGTGGCCTCAATCTTCTTAATAATTTTCTCGTCAACTTTAAATGGGATTGATCTTAATTTGTAAAGCACCTTAGGAAACATTGTCATTTTTATAACGTTTGCCCTCCCAATCAGTGATAGCTGTAGTGAATCCATTCTTTTTAGATCTGTTTCCATAGATTTGATAAGAGGGGTATAATTATCGTCAATTGTTTTACCTGGTTCTGCATTTATTGTTATACCCAGGTAAACTACAGATCCTACATATCTTCCGTCCACCTTGGCTATTTTTTTAGAACATAATATCTGTGTTTTATCCACATTTAGTCGGTAGCCCGACACGTCTCCAAACTGGCCAGTTATGCTAACTACCTCCCTCATAGCTAGCTCTGGATCTTTTGTAATGACTGCTAAATCATCCGCGTAAGCGAGAAGTTTAGTATGAAACCCATTTGATACTACTGGTTTAATAAGCGCGCTGTTCATTAATTGTGTGATTAGGGGGTCTATGTACAGCGCAAACAAGATTGGAGAGCATGGGCAGCCCTGTCTCGTACCCCTTGTGATATTGATCCTATCTGTTCTTTCCCCCATTGATTGAATTCTTGCAGTAGGTGATGAATACATAGCTTGAATGGCTTGACAAAATCTAGGGCCAAATCCCCTTGCCTCCATAACCTTCCATAGAAAACTCCATCTGACGCGATCAAATGCCTTTTCTGCATCGAGGAGGATCATTGCGACCTCCTCACCCCTAGCAGCACCGATGTCAAATAAGGTGATAGCTCTCCTAATATGGTTTGTGGTTCCTCCTCCTGGGATAAACCCATGCTGCCAGGGGGAAACCAAGGACGCAATGATCCTTCCCATGCGCGTGGCCATGATTTTGGCATATAGCTTGTTATCACTGTTAATCAATGATATTGGTCTGTAGGAGCCCGGGTTGGTCTTTGTTTCCCTTTTTTATGAAAGATTACTATATTAGTTTCTTGCCAGGACTCAGGTATTATTCCGGTATTCATAACACCATTGAATAGATCTAAGAGCATTGGTGCTGTTTCCTCCCTTAGACTTTTATATAGTTCTACCGGTATAGCATCTGGGCCCGCCGCCTTTCCGCTTGCAAGATCTTGCAGAGCTTCCAATACCTCAGACATTGTAATATCTTGTTCCAGTGATTCGGTCTGGCCTGATTTTAACTTACTACCCATGTCTAACCAGCTTGTATTTGGGGGCTCTCCAGCTGCTTCTTCCTGATATAATTCTTGATAAAATTTCCTAAACCCCTCCAAAATTTCACCAGGCTTGTCATATATTTGGCCCTGATATTCAATTTGTGTCACAATGTTCTTGCTTGCCACCTGCCTGATTCGCAGGGCAAGAGCTCTACCTGCTTGCTCACCAGTTTCATAAAGGCGTGATCTCTGTGCCTGATAATTTGCTGCCGCCTTCCTTGCTAGTTGTTTCTGGATCTCAGCTTTTAAGGAGTTTACTCTATGTAGGCTCTCGATAGATTGAGCACCTGTAATTATGTCTTGTCTGTGTTGTATCTCTGCCTCACTCAGTTTTTCCATCAATGCTACCCTTTCCCTATTAACCTTTTTCCATACATTGGTGGTATAGCTTATAGTCTCTCCTCTTATTCCTGCCTTGAAGCTGTCCCACACCCCTCCCCTTGATGCACTGTACCTATTGGCGTCAAAAAAGGACTGGGACCAAATTTTCATATGAGTGATGTAGTCGACATCAGCTAATAATTTTTTATCAAATGACCAAGGTCTGGGAGCCTTATATGGTCTATTAATGACCATATTTAAAACTAGGGGATTGTGATCTGACATGATTTTGGGAAGCTTATGTATTTGAACGCTTTTGAGAAGGGTAGTAGAGATCATGAAGTAATCCAATTTCGAATATTTATTAAAAGGATGTGAAAAATAAGTAAAGCCTGGATCTCCAGTCAATAAATTTCCCCAGACATCGTCTAAGCCATGTGATTGCATTATTGACGTGATTGCTCTAAACACCCTTGGCTTCCTGCCTTTGTATGCGCTACCAGCCCTAAAATCTGCAGAGATGTTAAAATCGCCACATAATACTATGGGGGTATGCCAATCAATTAGTTCATTTTCAATATGACTAAAGACTTCTGGCTCGTCTATGTTGGATCCATATACTGAGCAAATAGTGAAACCTAAGTTCATTTCGCAAATTGCCCATCTTCCTAGTGAGTCCGCCTTACCCCTTTTGGCCCCCCCTAACCCCACTTTGCCAATTATGGCCACACCTCTTATCATAGAAGTCTGGGATGTACATGACAACAATTCATAACCTTTAAAATTCAACCAGTGTTTTTTACTCCAGGGTAAGTGGGTCTCTTGTAGACATATTAAATCTAAGTTTATCATATTTAAATATTGTTCAAGCTTCCCCCTCTTTTTCCAATCATTTAATCCTCCTATGTTGAGAGATCCAATCCTTAGTTTAGGCATGCCTAATTTTTAAATATTTCCATAGCATCAACCTGTCCAGATACCTAATGCATACACAATATACATAATAAGAACATATCCTTTGTTTTAAATTTACTCTTTCATTCGAAATCACTTTATCAGTACGAACTCTCTTCAGTTTTTTATTTTCTCCCCCCACATCCGCCACCCAACCCCCTTTCCCCCCTCCCTTCCCCACCCTCTTGCCCCCCCCCCTCTTGCCACCCTTTGAGGCACCCTGGGTTTAGACTCACCCAGCTGTTGATGGCCGTGTGTTCAGCACGCCTGGACCTACCACCTGGCCTGATACTACATGATCATTCTGAGTGTCAACCTTATATCAAATACTAATAGTTAATAGTTTGTCGGCACTAAATGCCTTCTTCTATTCAGTTACCATTGTTTTGTTTCATTCTTGCTTCAACCTCCTTAAGATAGGCCTCCGCCTGGATTTCACTTGTGAAGCTCCTCGTTGAGCCTTTGTATGTTATTTTTAACCGTGCCGGATTTTGCAGATAGACCGTTGCTCCTAGCTTTTCGAAAGGGGCAAACAGCTGTCGCATTCGCCATCGTCTTTCTACTGTTGCGTGTGCAAAATCTGGTCTTACAAAAAACTTAAAGCCCCTATATTCTCTTTGAGCCGTTGGCCTGGCCAAGTTATATATAGTGTCACGTACCAGAAAGTTTCCAAAGTTAACTAAAAAATCTCTAGGATATTTTGGAGAATTCTCTGACCGTGTTGGTAATGTTAGTGGAAAGCGATGTGCTCGGCATACTTCTCTATCCATTTCCCAAGAGTTGAGTTCCGGAAAAGAAGATTTTAACAGATTGATCATGAAGTTTCTTGGATCACTCCCTTCCGAGCCCTCGGGAATTCCAAGAAATCGAATATTATTCCTTCTTGTTCTATTTTCTTGGTCTTCAGCCTTTATCATTAAGTCCTTGATTATTCCCTCGTGCTCCTTTGCTTTGAGTTGTAATCTGCCGACGTCTGTTTCCAGGTTTTCTGCACGAACTTCTACCGAGCACATTCTATCTGAGATTTCCTGGCATGTATTGCCAACTTTATTGATAGCTCCTTCCAATTTTTGAATAGCAACATGGTTTCTTTGGCTATCTTTCTTTACATCTTGATGGAAATTTTTGATTGATTCGAAGACTTCACTAAGTGTAGGTTCTCTATGCTTCAGCTGCTCGTCATCATCCGGGTTGTCAAAGATATTCTTATTTCTTTCAGATTCAGCATTTGTTTTGCGATGAGGACTTTTGCGTGAGAGTTTAGTTCTCACTGTTGTTTGTTCTGGATTACTCCCGGGATCTGTCGTTTCATCATAAATTATATTTGGATGCCTTTTGTGTTTACTTATTTTTCTCCCCATTTTCTTTGTTGGTGTATAAGCGTATAGTAGGGCATTTTTAGATCCAATTTCTATTGATGAAGATACTTTTTTGTCCAGTTCCTCCTGTCTGGGATTCTTGCCAAGATCAGTCTCTTCACTGGATTTGCTAGATTCACTGGAAATTGATATTCCTGTCTCGTAAATCTCTGATTCAGAACTATCGGAAACTACTGCTGAAGCGTACCCCTCCGTAGCTTGGTTTATATTGGAGACTTCTACTAAAGTGCTGCCTTTCACCAGTGGATTAATATTTGAGTTTGCATCTGTGTTAGGGCCAGTTCCACCTTCTTCCCTCATATTTTCATGTTCTAGATGTTCTACTGGGACTAAAACCTTAGCTGCTGCAGTTATGGTCTTATTTTGTAATACCTTCACGGACCGTGGATGGTAGAGGTCGCTGCAGAACCTGCTCCTGAGACCTGGGACCTGGGACCTTGGAAAATGCATAATATAGCGCTCTGATTGTCAACCTTCTGACCTTTAGTCTTCAATCTTCTAATCTTCGACTGCCGGATCCTAAGACTCTCCGGATGATGACTACGCTTGTGTTTGCCAGCGGGAGACTATTGCAAGGCAAGCAAAGTTAAATGTAAAATGTAAAACTGTCACCGCTGCTGTAGCTCCTAGCTGCATGGCGCTCTTCACGGTCCTTTTCACGGTGCTTTTTTCATCGCTTTCCATTGCTTCTTGTGGCTGCTGTAAACTGTGCTACACGAGCTGTGTATGACTAATTGCTCCGTAGCAGGGAAGAAGTTAAGGCTCGAGTGGTAGTGCATGTTAAGGAAAAAGAAGACGCGATCACACGGAGTACAGTTAGAACTGTATAATTTCTAACTATCGGCTGCCATCTACCGGTTACTCCTGGATCCTCGGATTACTGCCTCGGGCCACAAAGCCTTAACGCTTTTAAGGGATCCCTACCTGCTTTCTTGCTTTTTTGTTCTCCACTCAGCGCTCTCCCCCTTCCGATCAGCAGCAAAGCTAAACGCTTCTCACCCTCTGCATCTCTGCATCTCCTCCACCTCCCGTGCTCCGCACCAGCTCGCGTGTGCTCACCGCCTCACGTCTGTAGTTGCTCTGATTGCTGTGACTGCATGCTGACATCCGTCATCTGCAGACAAGGCGGCAGGGCGTAAGAAGGCTGGAGACCGCGTCGTTGTCAAGGGAGACGACGCTGTTAGCCTGGAATACCCGGTCGAGAATAATTGAAGGGGAAAACTGAAGGGGAAAAAAATAAAAAGGAGCATAGAGTGCAAGAGTACAGCGCAGAATACAGCACAGCAAAGTACAATACTAGAGGGGGAAAGGAGGGGGGAGAAAAAAAAGAAAAAAAAAGAAAAAAATTTGGAAAATATTGGATAATAAAGGACAACAATAATAATGGAACAATAACGGAAAAGTAAGGAAATTAAAAAAAAAAATAAGTAAATAAGTAAATACATACCAGGAGCAAAAGGAGGTGAACCACGCATGGGCTCTCTGGTGGTTGGCCAAAACTCTCAGCTGATCTATTCAGACTTACAATTGGGTAAAAAAACAGGTTTAAACATTAACATTCTTCGGAGAAAGAGAGTGTATGCTGGATTCTCAAGCCTACTTAAATCAACTACAAGGTTCAGAAGCGGAGGCTTTGGGACCAGAAGTAACGCTGTACTACTAGTAAATATAACGCAAATTACCATACAGACTTTGAGCGCAATCATGGAGAAAGACATGGAGAAAGATATGGAGAAAGATGAAAGTAATAATAAGGATGAAACCAGTGACTTTGATTCTCAAGATCAAACTCAAAAACAGAATCAAACAGGGATAAAGAATGATGCAACAACCGATACAAAAGCAAAAGCAAAAGCAAAAGCAAAGGCCCAGGCCCAGGCCCAGGCCCATGCCCAGGCTCAGGCTCAAGGAGGTGAGGGCGATCAAGAAAAACAAGAAATTCAAGAAAGTCAAGAAAGGGAAGAGAACTCAGACGACAGTAACAGAGGAAACACCAAAGAGATCCTTAATTCACAAGGATCTCAGAAGATAAAAGAAACACAGAGGCGACCCGAAACCAGGGGTTATAAGGCGATGGAAAATATAGACGAAAATAATGACGATGGCAAAATAAGCACTATCAAGTCTGATCGAAGAGACAGAAACATTGAGAATGGACAGATGGAACAGAAACTGCATAAGGAAGCGGAGAAATCAAAAAAGAAAGCCAAGGAAAAACAGAGAGTTAAAGAAGCAGAAAAGGAATTGGCAAGCAGAGAGAATCTTGATCTATTGGAGAAAAAGGCCAAAAGACTTCAGACGATCAAAAATTTAAAAGCTGCGGCTAACATAACCGGGCACTCAACAGGTTCCCAACCCAGAATTTCAAACATATTCAGCCCTGCAATTAAAGAAAGACAGCAGAATTGCCCTCCTAATGTAACTGCACCAATTACAATGGGTCAACAAGGATTACAAAATAAAAACAGAAACTTTACTTCAATAACTACACTTCACTCAGGAATTAAAATGGTCATTCTAGCCTTTGTTTAAATATTAAAAAGTTGGTCAGAATTACAGTTATTTTTAATGGTAGATCACAGCAGCAGTGAGAAAAGATGGCCGCCCCCTACTATTCCTCTGTCACATCGAAGAAAGTTAATTCAGGGAAAGACGGCTATTCGGCACCCTGCAACTTCATAACCATGCAGACATGCATCAGAAGCTCCTGAGTGCTTTGTTATTCCTTTTTCTTTTCTTTTACAATGTCTTTCCACTACCTGTTGTGATCATATTTCTTTATTCTTGATGTTTCTATTTTAAGCTGTAGCAAAGAGTGGTGTACCATTTATCAAGATTGAAGTGACAAGTAGCTTTATTACAGGAAACACATATTAAAGAACCTGATTTAAACTCTTTGCGTGAGGCATTGGTCGGGAGGGTTTTTGCTCCCCAGCTGTCAATAATAAGAATGGTGTTGTAATTTTATTTCATAAATAGCAAGGTAGTTAACTGATGAACTAGGTCAATGATGACAACGGTAGATGGCTTCTGTTAGAGATTAAGATAAATAATATCCAGTTTTCTATTTGCAATTTTTATGGTCCTAGTGGTGTAGATTTCGTATTTTGGAATGTATTTTCTGCTCTCCTTTCTTCCCATGCATCCGAAAATCTCATAGTGGGTGGTGACTGCAACCAGCTTTTGGACCCCTATTTGGATCGGAAATCTCAAACCAAGTTTATTCCAAACAAAATGACTAAGACCTTTCACAGTCATCTCTTCTAGAAGGCTGATAGATGTTTGGAGAATCAATCACCCGGACGCTCTGGAGTTCTTCTTCCTCTCCCCTGTGCATAGATCCCACTCTAGAATAGATTACATATTTTGTACACAATCTACTCTTCAATTTTTGACACATACTGAGATGGGTTCAATACTTATTTCAGATCACGTCCCGGTCATAGTAGATCTGGCTTATCCTACTCCTATGCCCACTTAACATAGATGGAGATGTAATAATACCCGTTTGCTGGATAATCAATTTACAGAGCAGTTTACATGATTTGCGCACACATTTTTTGAGAATAATATTCCCTCGGACTCACAGATGAATTTTGTCTGGAACGCATTTAAGGCCCTGGCCAGGGGATTCATCCTAGATTTTATTGCAGAAAAAAAGAGTAGGATACTTAAGGAATAGATGCTAATTATTAAATAAATTAAATCCTTAGAACATGAATATTTTTCTTCAAATTACAATGACACTCTATCTAAACTTATAAAGGCGAAAATGCTAAATCATAAACAGTCTTGGAAAGATGCTTGTGACATTTTGCTTAAGTTTAATGCTGAAATGTATGGAGGTCAGACTAAGGCTGGTAAATCTCTGGCCAACTACCTTAAAATTAAAAAGCAAAAGACTGTGGGTCATATTAGCAAGAACCTCGTCAAAATTATCGCCGTTTTAGTGGCAGGAAACTGCCGCTAGAATGACGATAATGGGCTTGCTAATATGCGTTATAGAATGCCAATAGAAGCCCAGGTTAGTTGTCCTGCACATCTAACCTGGACTTCTATTGGATTTTTATAATTCATATTAGCAAGCCCATTATCGCTGTTTTAGCGGCAGTTTCCTGCTGCTAAAACGGCAATCATTTTAATGACGTTCTTGCTAATATGCCCCTTAGATTGTTGCTAGAACAAATACAGCTGGGTTTAGGCATGTTAGTGATTCCAAAATATTAGAATGCTTTACAGACTTCTACACCAGCTTAATTACCCCTGAGTCCTCCCCTTCAGAGGATCAGATAGACGCTTTAATCCATTCTATTCCCAAGTCACCTGAAAATAATATAGATCTATCCTCTTTGTATATTCCAATTTCGGAGCAAGAAATTTCAAATGCATTATTCATCTTCCTAAAGACAAACCCCTGGGCCTGATGGATTTTCTGTGTGCTGTTTTCTACTTTTTAAACTACTGCTAATTCCTAAGCTGTTGATTCTTTTTACTGATTTTTTAACCATGAAAAGGGCACAAGGCTCTTTTTCTCAAGCCATACTTTGTTTGATCCCAAAGAAAGGCAAGTATCTTTCTCAGTACAGTAATTACATACCTATTTCACTGATTAACATGGACTGTAAGATTTTTGCTAAAGTATGGGCACTCCGTATTTATCAGGTTGTCTCTGATTCAGTTGATATACATCAATCGGGGTTCATAAAGGGTCTCTCCATCAAGGGCAATCCTAGAACTTTTCTTAATATAATTCATCTGGCATCCAAGTTGAAATCCCCTGTGGCCGCCGTAACGCTGGATGCAGAAAAGGCATTAGATCGTGTGAATTGGGAGATCATTTTTGGTGCATTGAAATTGCATGGCTTCAGTACTCATATCTATACTACTATAATAAAGGAAGAACTTTCAGCCTTTGAGGCGGGTAAACTCGAGAACCACAGCGCCAATCCACACACCCGATACACCGTTGGAATCGTCAGGGTGTGTAGATGGTTATAGGCTATATAAATGTAAAAAAAAACGTTATTTAAAAAATTTACAGAAAAAAAAAAGTAGTCCCTCCGAAGTAGCGCCGGCTGCGACGTGCGTGCTCATGTCAGGAGCGCGGGGACGAGCGGCACCCAGGCGCACGACGAGGATCGGCTCGATATGGCGCAGGGGAGGACCGGTGACGTGAGGAGCAGCGGACAGGCAGCGGCGGTGCGAGCAGCAGACAGGCTGGAGGAGCGGCGGCTAAGGTAAGGGAGCGGCGGACATGGCGCGGGGGAGGAGTGGTGACATGAGGAGCAGAGGACAGGCCAGCGGCGGTGCGAGCATCGGACAGGCGGGAAGAGCGGCGGCTGAGGTAAGGGGACCCATGTCGGGGCAGGCGGGAACGGGCTGGGTGGGGGCCGGGGCTGCAGGAGAAAAGAGAATGATCCTGTGTTTTTATGGTGAAACAGCAACCATTAACACACCTCTAGGCCAAAAAGATTAGCTATGTTGTAAGCTTTCCCAGCCAATGTACACTCTGTAGATCGACTTGGTCAGCTGTACACCTCTGCAAAGAAGAACAGACATATTTAAAGCAGTATATCAGCAGCGGACAGGCGGGAGGAGCGGCGGCTGAAGTAAGGGGAACCATGTCGGGGCAGGCGGAGATCGGGGCAAGCGGGGAACGGGCTGGGCGGGGGCCCAGGCTGCTGGACAATGTCGGGGCGGGAGGGGGTCAGGGAAGCCTGTTGCTCCCGGACAAGGTCGGGATGGGCTGTTAGTCCTTCAATATATCAAGTTACTATATTCTGGTCACTCCACCTCTATTTGGGTCAATGGTCATCAATCCAGTTATTTTTCCCTCCACAGGGGGACTAGACAAGATTGTATTTTATACCCACTATTGTTTATCTTGTCTCTAGAAAACTTCCTGAAAAAAATGTGCTGTTCTTCCCAGTTCACAGGTTTTCAATTTAAAGATATAGCCATTACATTTACTATTTATGCAGATGATATTTTACTATACCTTGCTTACTCAAGCACATCCGTATCAGAATCTTTTTCATTATTACATGAATATTTCATATTTTCTGGGTATACAAATCAGAGGTAATTCCTCTAAATAAATATTGCCTTCCAGATATGTTTAAGAACACTGGGTTTACATGGAAGTATAAAATGTTTAGGTATTTTACATACAAAAACATGAAAGAAAATATTAAAATTAACCTAAATTAAATGAATACAAAAATTTTGGTTTTGATACAGGGTTGGTACCCATGATTTGTTTCCTGGTGGGGTAGACTGGCAACCATTAAAATGATATTGCTACAGATAGTTAATTTTATACTTATCTATGTTGACAGCATTCCTTCCACTCTCTTTCTTCAAAACTATGAATCGCTCCATCATCAAATTCTTATGGAACAGTCGTAAGTCTAGAATCTCATAAGAAGGTCTTCAACAATCAAAGAAAACTGTAGGGGTCAATTTTCCAAATCTTATGCAACACCATTCATCCTTTACGATGAAACAAATTTCATCAACCACTCAAGCAGAATTGACTACTTGGAGTCAACTTGAACAGGCCAAATGTACACCCTTTTCTTTGAACAAGGCGGTTTTTATCTCTGAACCCCCTAAGGCCTTTTACTCTCCAATACTTACCCATTCCATAGGTGCTGCTAAAGCTTTATTTGTTTCTTCTAATTTCCGTATGGATACTATTTTAATCCAAACAAGCTTTATTCGACAAAAGTCATAAAAGCGTTACAAAAAAGACAAAAACTTCACAAATAAATACATTAAAACAGCTAGATGGTGGAGAAATGTGTTAAAAATAGGGTCCAAGTTAAAATATTATAAACATCTTCATACAAAAATTATTTGAAAACTGATAATTTTAGAACATTGGACACAAGTACAAAATTCCTGCAGACCTATACACAATAAGAAAGCCAAGACTATCATTCTAAGTCAACATATGAAGGTCAAAACAGAAAAGAAAAAGGGGCGCATTACCCTACTACAGTGTTCCGTCTTATAATCCTACTATTTTACAAACGCCTATCTGGTACAATAAGCACCTAAAACTAAATAACAGTGGTCTCTCTTGGAGAGAGTGGATTAACAGAGGTACTATTACTATTGGCCATATACTCAATGATGGCTCTCTTATGGGTTTTTCTTAGATTCAAGTAAAGTATGACATAACTGCTTCTCATGCTATACATTACCTTCATCTGAAGACTCTTCATCTTCCTCTTTTCTCTCAGGCTTCTATCCCCATCCTAGCGGGTCAACCCCCTCCCTCAATTTAGAGATTTCCTCTCATGCAAAAGCTTCTGGCGTATACAGGATTTTGTCTCACCCCTCCAATTTGAGAACTAAATCCAAGGTAGAACTCTTGTGGGAAGCAGACCTTAACCAAAAGTTCTCTCTTCAGACATGGAAATCCATCTAGGCTAAAATTCATACTTCATCTCGCTCAGCAAGCACAACACAAACATTATACTATGTTTACAACAAGCTATTCCTCACTCCTACGGATCTTCACAGATTTAAGTTGACTAATAATTCAAAATGCTGGTCTTGTTCGTATGAAAGAGTCTTTTTTTCACATATGTTTTTTCATTGCCCTCTGGTTAAGAAGCTTAGGATGTCATATGGGAGAAGTTGAATGACATTTATCTATGACCTTACATATTTTCTTAGGAGGTTCCTCCCCTATATGATACTCCCAGGGTATGGTAGGAAAGTTAATAGACCTGATTATAGCTATAGTCCTACAGATCATCACCACAAATTGGAAAGACTCCACTAAAATGTATTTTACTGGTTGCCATCACCATAGATTGGACAGTGCATATGCTATGTCTATTCCTATGTCTATTCCTTTATTAATTAAAAATGATGTATTATGGTCACCACTTACATCTTTCTTATCCAGACAATATGCTCAATTCATATCCATTGCTACCAATTATGAACCACCATAAATGTAGTCAAACATTTAGTAGGTTAACACTGTTTTTAGGTAATGTTGCTGGTGCTTATTATATAATTTCCCTCTTTACCCTTCCTTCCCCCTTTTTCTCTTTCTCCCTCTTATCTTTCTTCTTCTTTTCATGAAAATGTAAAATGCATTTGGTTTGGTAAAATGCTTATATTTTTCAATTCAAGCTCTATGGTATTTTAATACATCAATGTATGCATTGTTAACCTTTGCTGGTTTTTCATTTTGTTATTTGCTCATTTCTGGTTAATGAAACTAATGACTATTCTTATTTCATTCTCTCATTCATTCTGCTTGGACTGAAGTGCTTGCATATTTAGCTTAATTGCTGTACTTATATAATGTTAATAAAGCATTCAAACACAAAGAATTCCATTTTCATTTTAAATATGTACCTGTTCCTCTGGTTAGTCACATAGCTGCCTGCATAGGGACACGGCCTCAGTAGCTAGCAACTCCGGCTATTCTGACGTGACATATTGGGCCCAGTCTCCTGCTTTTCCTGGTATTGTGGCTCCCAGAGGTTGGAAACAGCGATAAAATTTGGGGAGGTGTTGTTGTTTGCACTGTTAGGAGACATATGAGTTTTTTTAAAAGGCTGCCTATATCTACAAAACATGTGAGATCGTCAACGGAGATGGACACATCTATTGGCTTTTGTATGTTGCTTTCAGACATGATAGCCTCTTGCTGTGTCCATTGTGGAGTTCCACACCTACTACCCATCAACTTCTTCCAACTTCCATCTAATTTGAAATGTCCTGATGGCGAGATAAGGTGTCAGCCATTTTAGATTGTGAAATAGCATGTGAATGTTAAGTGAGCCACCACCACTCAAAATGGTGGCTAGTTTGTTTACATATACAAAATGCTAATGCTATTCATTTGTTCTGATAAAAAAATATTACGTAGTGTGTTTCTGTGGTAAAATGCAATATTTGCCCAGTTTTGTTTATAGTGCACTTGACAGAATTTTTATAAAAAATAAGGATGTGTAAATATTACATTAATAATGTATTATTTACACATTTTTTTCTTTAAAAATGCATGCCAAACTGTCATTATAAAAAAATAATTAATTCATGTTGTGTAAAATTATGCTAAAAAAATATTTTTTGATAACTAAATGAAGTATGCCTTTTATTTTATAAATATGTTTACAAAAATGAACAACACATTTTGTCTTTCAACTGCAGACATATGAACCTTGGGAGAGCGAGGAGAGTACAGCCTCAAGTTCTGAGACCATTTCCAAACCTTGCTACCATGGAAGAATGGGATATAATTCAATCTGAATTAATAGGCACATTATTCTTGAGTTATGTCATCAGCTGGAGCCATATCTTCTGCCTAACAATAGGAATCCCACAGCAAAAACACCAATATTGAAATTAATGGCAGTACTTCAATCTTACAGGTCTAGAACTATAAATGAAAATATTGCATGAATTTTTGGGAATATGCATTAATTAAAACATAATAGGAAAATATCAGAAACATTTATTAATTCCAATTAAATCATGAACTAGTTGTTCTTGTGGTTTTTGTTCTTTTTTGTCATCTTTAAAAAAATATAAAAACACATTACCTACATGGAATCTATTTATGTTTAGGTTTGTTTATTGTACAGTTAATAAAAACTCACAATTATAAAACGTACAAATTTTAAAAAAGTCGGTGTCTTCATTAAAACTAATAAAGTGCAGTAGTTCAGATGTAAAAAGTCTCAGCTATTGTTGTATATGAGTCTGTGGAGTTTTCGTGTCCTTTCGTGTCCTTACTGCTTCCACTTCGATGACCGTGGTATTAGTTGTATTTGTGGTTTTTGTTCTTTTTTGTCATCTTTTAAAAAATATAAAAACACATTACCTACATGGAATCTATTTATGAATAAACAATCTTTTTTAATTTAAAATTTTAAAATGTATTATACTAAAATAAATGAGCAAATTGAGAAAAGAACTACAAATCAAATCTATGCTTTTTTTAACAAAACCAAATAAACTACAACAGAATGTAAAAAAAATATCTTAATAAGTCATTCATGGTAAATGAAACTAATAGTGAAGAGACAAATGTTTTTATTTGTTTGAAATCCAAGGCATTAAAACAGTAAATGAGTCCGTAAAATTGTTTTGGGACTGATTGATGGGTCCCAAGACTTGGTAGATGGTGAGCTGAGTGACAATACACCCAGTGGCCTCACTTTGCTGGCCCACAGATTCCCACCCATGACCCCTGTTTTCACTACCCTGCGCCCGTTACCCAGTGTACCCCAACACCACTGGCTCCTGGCTGAACTGGAGGTGGTGGTGGTGTTGGATCAACAGCAGCCAGTACTGGGGAGCACAAGATTGGGGTGATGTTCCTTTGGACACAGGAAGACCAGAGGCAGAGGTGTGGTAGCAGCTGGGGTGGAAGTTTAGGTCTGGGCCGAATGAGACTCGTTTTAACTGTCTGCAAAGGCACACCTGATGGAACAGCATGCTACTCATCATCCGGACTTGCAGGAGTGGTTTCCTCATTGAAAGCTTGTTCCAGGTCTGGAGTGGAGGTACCGTCAGCAATAGTGCTAGATGGTTGTCCATGTACCTTGGGCGTTGGACCTTTTATAAATTATTATAACAATAAATTTAAAAATCCGGATGATACATCAAATGAGTTTGTAAGAAAAAAAAGATTGAGGGGGCAAGATGGCCGCTGACTGATTGCAGC
Organism: Lissotriton vulgaris; assembly: GCF_964263255.1. NCBI lineage: Eukaryota > Metazoa > Chordata > Amphibia > Caudata > Salamandridae > Lissotriton > Lissotriton vulgaris. The sequence continues at coordinate 959,720,821 of NC_141698.1, forward strand.
AAGTAGTCGCAGTTTCCCCTCCCTCCTCCCAAGCCTTGATGCTGGAATGCTGGAGACCCCTATAATCTCAAGCCAGCATGTACGAGCATGGATTCGTAAAATACCGTTGTTTCGGCGAGCGCTGTGGATTTCGGCAACGCTAGTAAAGCAGCTTGATCAACTTGCCCAGAGGTGGTGGCGGCTTGGAGGTAAAGAAGATATGGCACCCAGGGGCCCCAAGCAGCAGTCGAAGGATGCTACTGCACAAAAGGAGCAAAGGGACTTACAAGATAGTAATAGCGGTAAAGATCAAACAGCTTTGCCCCATGGACGGCGCAGCTCGACCCAGATACGGAGAGGCATTTTTAAAAAGCCAGACGATGCGAGTGGCAATGGTGGCAGTGTGTCCGTTGGAGATAGCGGTGGAAAAGACGCTGCCGGAGTTATTTGTAAAGCGGCCACGGCAAAAAGGTGCCACAGATGGGGGTAAACACAAGGAGTTAAAAGAACCGCCCTTAAGGCAGCCTACCTTGCAGGAGACTTTCCAGACAAAAGCAGCAGCAGAGGTAGCGGCAACCGGCTCTGGTACCACGCTGACGCTCGATCACCGGCGGGACACAAGCTAAGTCAAGCAATGTCTCTGTCACCGCTTCTCCAACTGCTAAAGCATATGACACACAAAATGCACACAACTTGGTGAAAGACAAAGGTACCAGTAGGGGTATGATAGTTGTTGAAAGTAGATTGGAAGATTGCAACAATATTAATTCCCAAATCGCTGGTTTTAATGGAGGAGGGAGAGAGACTATACTAAATAATGGATTGACTGTATCTGGAGAAAATTCACCTCTGGCCTCTTCTACTGCGCTGGGACGAGCAGGAGTTGAGGTGGGGGTCGAAGGGCATGCCCACATACTAGCTTTAGACAAGGGGATACCTGGCACCCCGGATGGGGAATGTTTTTCTCCCTTAATGATGAAACAAACTCTGAGATATCAACTGATGGTAGCTTTATCAGTAGCTCTGACTCAGATTCGGTGGTAAGCTCCTCTGTGCAGAAGGCACCTGTGACTCATAGGGGGCACCACCAGAAAAGAAGATCAAAATCGAAATCAAACCCCCCCACTTAGTCCTCTAGGAGCAGGCGCAAACATGAAACTCTGTTGGGACTACTCCGCAACCTCGCATCTATATCAGGAAGGCTCGGAAGTCGACCCACAGCTGACTCAGGAAGGCATGGGCACCAAGCCTCAAGCCACCTCACTCGACTTGTTATATACCACCCTCAAGCAAATGTAGGGCGAAGCCAGAGTAGAAAGCCAGACAGCTAAACAGGTGGCAAAGAAAATGCAGAATTCTATGAGGAAAATGAATAAACGATACGATGAGATGGCTGAGAGGGTTGCCCATGTAGAAGAGAGAAAGGGGAGGCTGGACGATGACGTTTCTAGATGACAATCATTTAAAGAGGCACAGGAGAAGATGGCGGATGATGTCCAATGGAAATTGGAGGACTTCGAGAACCGTCAGAGGCTCAGCAACATAAGACTCTTAGGGGTTGCAGAAGGGGTTGAAGGGCAGGATGCCAGGTCATTTGTCATCAGTTTGTTTAAGGGGGCCTTTCCTGAATTGGCATCTTGGGGGTGAGAAAGCGAAGTACAGAGAGCGCATCGCTTTCCGTTCTCCCAGAAAGAAATCTATGCAGCATCTAAAGAGGCAAGAACCCGGGCAATTCTCATATATATATATTGGCAATTTTCTTCTAAAACAGGAGATTATGGAGAAGGCAAAACTGGAAGCTAGGCGTATATTTTATGGGGTTTCGTTCTTTGCTCGCCTGGATTTCTGCCATGCCACAGTAGAAAGAAGGTGGAGGCTCAGACAGCTGATTGCGGGCCCCCAAAGCCTAGGACATGAGGCCTATCTACTGTATCCGGCAAGCTTAAGACTATTGTCAGAGGCATGTTAGGATGTGTTTTTTCTGAGATTAAGGCCCAGCAGTATCTGACTGCAATAAAGGAACAGAGGAGAGGCTAGAGGGGGGTCTACTTTTGTTTATTGTTAAGTCTCCCATGGTCGGGGGTGTGGTTTGCGCGCCGGACGGTGAAGACGCACTCTCCATGAGCTCCGCGATGGACTTTCTTCACGGATGCCGTGAGAGCGCTAGTCCCTGCTTTTTGGACGTCTGAGGCGGCTCCACTGTCGGCGGAAGGCTTGGCAACCCTGATGTTGCCGACAGAAGTGCATTTCATTCTTTGTGGCGTCTTCATGATTAGCGGTAACTTCTCCTTCTGAAACGACGCGTGCGGCTGTCATTTTGGTCGCTGAGCCCGTGTCGTTGTTCCCCTAACCGCTTCGACTCACAGCCACTAATTTGGCAATATCCTTCTGCCATATACATCTTTTTCACCAATATGGCGTTTTTCTTGCTGTTACCTGCATTTTTTTGCCCCTTATTGGCTTTTAATGCTTGACTCAGTGTTCTCTGGCAGAAAAGGATGCCGCCATTTTCCTAATGTTGCATTTGGCTTAACTGACTTTTTTTTCTCATCTCCATTATGCCACTAATATTCTGCCACTTGCTGTTTTGACTATATCGCTTAATTTTCCACATGCACTACTCATTATACATGCACCTTATGAGGATGGATATTAGGTTTTTCACATTTAACGCTACACCTGGCTATTCTATCTCCTCATACCTCAGTGCCATCTTTTTTATGCGACCTGCGATTTTCATTCAGCTGGCTCAGTGTCTCTATTACTATTCATAACTACTATCTACTGTGAAGTATCCATCTTGCTGTTTATTCTTTGCCACACCCTTTGGCTCCTCCTCACACTCATACCATGGCTACTGACTTCAGATTGTCTCAAACTGGTACCAAATCCAAGCGGCCTGAGAATGACCCGCCCTCTCCCATTAAGTCTTCCCCTAATCCTGTCCTGGACTCAATCCTTGAGGAGGTTCATGGCCTCCAACCGTTTATGAGTGCGACTAATGACAGGCTTGAACAGATTGAAGACCGTTGGGTACTTATGGAGGGCAAAGTCTTTAACTTGGAGCAAAGGGTTAGTGACATTCAAAATGTCTCGACTAAAATCCCTCTCTTAGAGCAAGAAATCCACAAACTTAAGCTGCACACGGAGGATTTGGAAAATCGTACTCGGAGAAACAACCTACGGGTTTATGGTATTCTGGAAAATTTGGAAGGTCCTGACACCGTGTCTTTTTTACAAAAATTTCTACAAGAACTTCTGGATCTCCAACCTGCGTCACATCCTCTGAACATTCAAAGAGCTCACCGCCTTGGCCGTATTAACTCTGCCTCTAATAAACCTCGTGGCATTATTATGCTCTTTCTAGAATTCACAGAACTGATGACTGTTTTAAAATCTGCCAGGCTGAAACACCGTCTCCAGTGGTCTGGTCACAACATATTCATCTCACAAGACCTCTCGACTGCGACTAATGCCAGACGTAAAGAATTCTTAAATCTACGGCCTCTTATGTGACAACTTCACATTCAATATGGCATTCTTCATCCATGCTTCTGCAAGATCACGCATAATGGTCGGACCCGCTCATTTGATGATCCTCAAAAGCTCCATGCTTATCTCCAGAGTGTTTCTCCGTCGACGATGGACACTGTTGCTTAATCTTATTTCTTGTTTCCTCTCTTAATGTTCTTTTTCTTGTTCCTTCTCGCTATTAATCTGTACTTTTCCCCTTTGTATCTGTTTTGACTCCTCTCTTTCGTCTTTTATTCATTTTCTCCTGTTTTTCGCTCTTGCAATCTTCTCTTTACCCTTTTATATGTCCTTTTTCTCGGTTGCTCATGGGGATGTCTCCCCTACCCGGCGTATCCTTGCCACTGATGTTTTTGCTCTTCGATATCTCTCCGATCTGGCTTCTATGCCATGATCTGTTTACTTTCCTCAGTCTTTTATCTGTTCTCTTCTCTACCTCTCCTCTTATCTCTTTTCTCTCTTCTCTTCTTACTGCATTCCTTTTCCTCTTCTTCACTGCTCCATATCTTTCTTTTCCTCTGCAATCTCTTTCTCGAATATTCTCCTTCATAGTGTGTTTCGTTCTTTTGACCATTTCTTACATTTGTGCTATGAGTATTTTAAGAGCTCTCTTTAAACGTATTTTATGTCTTTGTTGTTTCCTTTTCTGTAGTGCTTCTCTTGCCATGTGTTCCCTCCACGTGTCGCCCATCACCCCTTTCCTCAATGGTGTGTAATTTTGTCTCATGGAATGTGCGAGGTCTTGGTCACCCTGTCAAGCGTCAAAAGGTATTGTCTCATTTATCCAAAATTGATTCTCAAGTTGTTTTTCTTCAAGAAACGCATTGTTCTGAGGTCGAATTATTCAAGTTAAAGAGAGAGTGGGTGGGTCAGGTTGTATTTTCTACGGCTCTTCTTAAAAAAGGGGGGGTTGGTATTTTATTTCACAAAGCTTTGAATGTACAGATTATCTCCTCTCAACATGATGACGAAGGACGTTGGGCATTGGCTAAGGTTATTATCCATAATAAGACACTGGTTCTGCTCAATATTTATGGTCCAGTACGTCCTGACCCTAAGTTTTGGAATACTATTAAAGCCCTGCTTTCTTTCATTGACTGCCCTGATTTTGTAATTGCAGGTGATTTTAACCAATAGTTAGACCCTTTCTCTGATAGATTATCCTCCAGTAAATTTCAACCTGACAAATCTCATAAGAGCTTTCAATCTGCCATTGCCTCACGTCCTTTGTATGCTTCTTGGAAGTTATGTAACCCTGATGTTTTGGAATATACCTTCTTCTCTCCTGTGCATCACACCCGTTCTAGAATCAATTACATTTTGGTTAGTAAATCCTTATTCCCCTCCATTCAAAAATCTGCCATAGGCTCCATTTTTATTTCTGACCATGCCCCTGTTTCTACCTCACTTGATCTCTACCTTATCTCCTCTAAATTTAGTCGGTGGAAATTTAACGCCTTTCTTTTATCTGACTCAGGTTTTTTGAAGGAAAGTGCGGACTTTTTCCATGAATTTTTTACCTTTAATTATCCCACTGATACCTCCATTCCTAACAATTGGGATGCTGTTAAACCCGCATTCCGAGCATTTGCCATATCTTATGTTGCTAAAAAGAAGAAACTCAATAGGAAAAAATACGATGACCAACAACGTAAAATTAATCACCTTGAGCATTTGTATTTCTCTTCTAAATCCTCCTCCTCCCTTCAAGATTTAATCTTAGCCAAAACAGAACTCAATAAGATTATTACCAATGAGGCTTGTAACACTCTCCTTAAAATTAAATCCAAATTCCATGGTGGCCAAAATAAAGCAGGGAAAATGTTGGCAAACTATTTGAAAATTAAAGCTGAACGCAAAAATGTAGGCCCCATTTTTAATGACTCTCTAAACAAATTGGTTACAGCAGATGAGGACATTGCTGACATATTCCATTCCTATTATCACTCTTTATATACTGATGACACCCACCCCTCTGATGTAAACTTATCTTCCTTTTTTGAACGTCTTCCCTCTCCCCCTTCCCTCCCAGATGAATTTGCTTTTCTGGAAGAAGAAATTACACTACAGGAAGTTACTCGAGCCATTCACTCACTCAAACGATCAAAGGCTCCTGGCCCGGATGGCCTACCTGTAGAATTTTATTCCTCGTTTCATACCTTTTTTGCTCCTAAACTCCTTCAACTTTCAACTCCTTTATTGTGAGTGCGAAGGCTTCTGAAACATTTTTAGATGCACTCATTATCATAATCCTGAAACCTAATAAAGACCACACCCAATGCAAACATTATCGCCCTATATCCCTAATTAAATATGATTGCAAAATTTTTGCTAAAATTCTTGCTTCTCGCCTTGTTTCCCTTATCCCCCGTCTTATTAAAACGGACCAGGTAGGTTATGTGAAGGGTAGACTTGCTGCGGACAATGCTCGTTTATTCTCTAATGACATTGCACACAGCAAATATCTTAAAGTCCCTTTAGCAGCACTATCCTTAGATGCTGAGAAAGCTTTTGATCGTATCAACTGGCAATTCCTGCTTCGTACCCTATACTGGTTTGGTTTTGGTCCCTCTTTTATATCTATGGGCAAACTTCTATATTCCTCTCCTCGTGCCAGTATTTTTGTTAACAACCAATTTTTCAAGTCGTTCTCCTTATCTAGAGGCACTCGTCAAGGATGTCCCCGCTCTCCCTTATTATTTATTCTTTGTCTCAAACCCTTCTTGGAAAGAATTTGTTCTAATCTTGACATCACTGGTTTCAAATTGTCTTCCTCTGAAATTAAATTGTCTGCATATGCAGATGATGTGCTGGTTCATATGTCAAATCCTGAAACCTCCCTTCCACCATTCATGGATGAGGTCCGGTTGTATTCCTCTGTTTCGGGATATAAATTGAACCTCTCCAAAACGGAAGTTCTCCCACTTAATTCGCTTTGTTACCAATTTATGTTTATTAACACTGATTTTGCTTGGTGCCCCTCTAAAATTAAGTACCTCGGTATTTGGTTTGCACCCTCCTCGAGAGATACCCTTAAATTTACTTTTGATTCTCTCATAAAGAAAATCAAATCCCTTCTTCAAATCTGGTGCCCATTATTTCTTTCCTGGTGGGGTAGATTAGACACAATTAAAATGATGATTACCCCACACGTTCTTTATACTGTATCTATGCTCTCATTCAAACTTCCCCTTTCCTATTTCTACCGCATAAACACTATCTGTTCTAACTTTTATGGAATGACAAACATCCCCGAATAGCACTGCAAAAGCTGATTCGCCCTAAATCGGAAGGTGGAGTTCGATTTCCCAGCTTTAAAATGTATCACTCCGCTTTCCTGATTAAACAATCCTTTTCTTTGGCATATGATTTTAATGACACCCCTGTACCTACCTGTATCCTTCTAGAACGCTCCCTTCTGAAAGACCTTTCCTTTCAACATATTGTTTTTATGTCAAACTGTTCTTTTTTGACTAAATACCCTATCTTAAAATACTCTCAAACGGTCTTACACAATGTCTTCTCCTCTAATCATTCCTTGTTGCAATGTTTTTTATTATCTGTTGTATGGTATAACAAATTGCTTCGATATAAAGGCAAATCATTTTATTTCAAGCACTGGAAAGAAAAGAATATTGTATTTGTTTATCAATTTTTTGATAATGACTCTCTCATTACTTTTCCGAAATTACAAACTTTATTTAACTTACCTTCCTCGTATATTTCTGAATATACCATTATTACGTGTGCCATTCAGTCACACTTAGCTTCCTTTTCAATGCCTGAAACCTTACCCTCTTTTGTTCCTACCTCTTCACTTTATCCCTTATTTTCCACTCAACAACCTAAAGCTGCCCTTGTTTATACACTATTATTGTCAACTGATTCAGATCGTTGTAAATCAGCTGTTGAGATTGCATGGGAAACTGACCTTAATATTTCTCTCTCTGTTCTGCTGTGGGATCGTATATGGTCCAAACTGTTTAAAGTATCTCCTGCTGCTCGTATTACTCAATCATTACTGTTTATTTTTCATAGAGTTCTTATCACCCCTGTAAGTGTTCATAAGTTTTCCCCAACATCTTCTTCATTATGTTGGTCATGTGCTAAAGAAACTGGGTCACTTAAGCACCTACTATACAAATGTCTCCCTGTTTTATCATTTTGGAAGGAAGTTTGGAAGATATATATGCAAATTTTTAATTGTTCTACCCAGTTATCTTTACAGACTATTTTCCTGGGATCGTTATCATCTGATGTTGATATTATCTCCTCCTCTGCGAGATTGTTGGACTTGTTTATTTCTCTTGCATTTAAAGTTATTTTATTATGTTGGAAAGATAATTCTAAAATTTATATTTCCACCTGGTGGAATTTTGTTTGCGATGAACATAGGATTACCATTGCTTCGTCCTCTTCTGTCCCCCTGAAAATTAAATCCGATCTTCTTTTGCTCCCTTTTACCACTTATCTTTCCTCCAACTCTCTCCCTTGAATTTTTTTCCCTTCCCCTCTCTCTCTTCTCCCTTCCCCGCTTTTGCTCCTTCTTTCTTTTCTTTCTTTCTTCTTTCCTCCTTTCTATTCTACTTGTATCTCCCTTTTTTTTTCTTTTTTCTTTTCCTTCTCCCTATAACCATTTTCTAATTTGTCTCCTTGCTCATTGCATATGTTTTAGTACTCCTTCTTGATATTCTTATTGTTCCAATTTTTTATGACATATGTATTGTTTTCAATCCTAAATGCTAATAAAAATCTCTTAAAGAAAGAAAACAAAAAAAAGTCTCCCATGGTCCGTTTTACGTTCCTTCTTTGCTTTACGGGAGTTGCACTCTACTTAGAGGAGGGTCTGCTATGGTTAAGGGTTGGTGTTAAGCGTCACAAGGGATGGAAGTTTAGGGAGGAGGGGGGTTTGCGACTGCTGCAGTCTGAGCTGTCACACATAGGTCATGAATAACCTATTTGCCTGTATGGGGGATGGGGAGGTTGGGGCTAGTTTTAAATGGGGTTGGGGGTAGAGGGTGGAGGGGGAGTTTGCACTGTGTAGCACAGTATCAAGTCTGAAACAGTTAAGTAGATATACAAGATACAGTATGTACAAACAAAGGCAGGAAAGAAACAGAGTTAGCAAGCTGGTTAAAGCAGTATCAGAGGCAGAGGAGGAATTGTGCTTCGCAGTCCGGACTGGTGCTCCCTTGAATACAGTACTCCTAAAAATAACTAGTATTGAGGCAGAGATAAGTGAGGGTTTTGCAGCCAAGGTGGCTGCAGTTTATTTGACGGATAAGGAGCAATGTCAAGAATTGAGTGAGCGGGTAGTGCACACCCTTGCGGTGCGTACAAGACAGAGACTTGCTTCGGGACAAATTAAGGACATTTTAGATGGTCAAGGGGGTAAGACTGCTGATGTTGAAGAAATTACGGAGGTTTTTAGACATTTCTATACCAAGATTTATAGTGAGTCACGGCTAATATATATTTACTTTGCAAAATTTGTCCTTTACCTGTTATTGGCACTCCTCATGGCCAAAGGAATTCCACATCATGACTGACCCATTCCTGATACCTGAAGGCAATAGCTCATACTCTTTTCAATACCCTCCTAAGCTATCAAAAAATGCTGCAAAAACCTTCAAACACAACCTCCTCAGAAAAAACCTGGATACCATATTTCTAGATCACTCCTACAACGTCAAAAAGGCACCATAATTAAAAACCTCTTATTTTTCACAAGAAAAATAGCCAAATGGTGATCGGCCTTTCACCAGTTACTTTCCATTCAAGACCATAAAAATATTCCCTACGGAACCAGGATTACAACGAATCCCACACAGATCCTCAGAGCCACCTTGAATATAACATCCTATAAAAATGGCACTGTCCTTATTCAAGCTGCTAACAAGGACCTAGAACTCTTTGACAAATACTTTATCCCTTTAAAAACACACACCCTTAACACACTCACTCCCTATCAAGTCCTCACTATCCCCTCCTCCCCCTCCTCTACTGAAGATCATACACCACCCTCCTCACCCAGATTCGAGGACAGGGACCCCACCAACGCTCCGGCCTATGCACACATTGCATTGACACCTTCTGCCACCTCACGCAGCTCTTCCCCTCAACCCCTTCCCTCACCTAGTTCAGTGGAAAGAGAAAATGCCAACTTCCCTTCCTTCCTACTTACTGCACGGACAACTTCAGGGTTCGCAAATAACACTGCTCGGGAACTTAACATTACCCCCACAAATCCTCCCACTCTGATAGAACATCGACCCCTATCACTCTTAAGTAGTGACAGAAGCAACAACTCCATCTCCTTTTCAGTCCCCCTCAACATCCTTAACATCTTCCAGCACATCTAGGGGCCCTACTACTATCCCCACTGTCCATTCTTCTCTGGTTGAAGACCAACCACTTCCCTCACCTAGAACCGAGGAAAGAGGCAATATTTCTGTCTCCTTAGCACATACTACTCCTCTATCCTCTTCTCTCTCTCGCAACACATCTAGGGACCCTACTACTTCCACCCCCTCCTCCCTTCCTTCCCCTGAAGAATCTCGTCCCAGCCATGTACCCAAACTCAGTGAAAGAAAGATAAACAATTTGCCCCCCTACTTTGCACTTCAATATCATCCTCGACTAGAACTTCCATGAGAAACACCTATAATCCTACTTCTTTGACCCCCATTTCCTGTCCTCCACACAGCATCAACAGAAGGAACATGACTGTATCAAGACCTCTTGCCGCACATCTAGAAACCTTCAAAACGTTATCCTTGAGGTCAACACCATCCTACAACTTGCGGAAAAAACATTTACTACACTAAAATATCTCCAAACCTCACTAAAGACAGCTGACAACATGGCAAAAACGATCCCCCTGTCGCTAGACAATCGATTCTTGCGCACGTGCAATTGCTCTAATTCTATTACGGACCAGGAACTGCAATCTCTGTTACGGCTGTACGAACTTCCACCCAATCATATCATTGATAAAGAAGAGTTCCAAATCCACCTAATCTCCATCAACCCTTGCAGAACATCACACCTTATCCATATATAAATGGAATAGTCTTCACTCTATAACCCCAATCCAAGATAACCAGAAGCCTAGTCCAAAGAATCCCCTAAACCAGATCTCATGCCTTCTACTAAATTGCCGTTCAGCCACTAAACATACCTCTGACATTGTTGACCTCATCCTTAGAATAAATAAGGACATAAGAACATAATCATCCTCACGGAAACATGGCTCAAGGAATCATCCTCTCCATGCCTTGACCTTCTGGTCCCCCCAGACTTCAACATCATTAGACTAGACAGACCTCACAAAATAGGCAGTGGCTTAGCCTGCATACATCGCTCTGACCTCACAGTCTCTAAATTTCACCCGGAACCCCTGACTTCTGTGAATACCTGGTGTTCTCTGTAAACTCACGTAGTAACCTCCCCCTCAAATAACATATATTCTACCATCCTCATGGGCAAAACATATCTTTCACAGAACAACTCATGGAAATCATCACAGCAAACTCCTCCCCTCACTCTAATGACATTTTCCTATGTGACTTCAATCTACACTGAGACAACAATCTGGACAAACAGGTCAACGCCCTTAAATCCTTCCTTGCGTACAACTCCCTGGTCCACTCACTCAAAAGGTGCCACGCTAGATTGGCTCATCTCCAAACTGAATACTATTGAATCGATCTCGATTACCCCTTGTGACTGGTCAGACCATCACATTATCACTTTTCAAATCCCATCTTGTAACAAGAAATTCCTCCCACAACAAATTAAACCTAAGCAATGGATAAGAGAAACTAAGAACATCAACTGGATCAAGTTAGCCTCTCATTGTGAGAAGGTTCTTATCCATCCCAACAACTTAGGCGACATCACTGCCCTCACTGATCACTATAACTCTACGATGACCAGGATATTTGACCAAGCCGCACCACCAAAACTCAAAAGAATCCCTGACAAGGATAAAAACCCATGGTTCAGTGAAACCCCGAACGAGGAGAGACGCAAACTCAGATCAACTGAACGGAAATGGAGGTCTCGGACCTCCCCTTCCCAGTTGAATCTACTCCTAAAAGCAAGAAAATCATTCAACAAAAGTATTCTAAGATCAAAAAAAGACTTCTTCAAATCAGAACTAGATAATGCCAAAAATAGACCTAAAACACTCTTCGAAATTCTGAATCAACAATCGAACAAACTGGCCAAATCTTCACTCTTACCATCAGCCTCTCAGCCAAGCAGTGACGAATTTTCCTCATTCTTCGTGGCGAAAACTAATGCCCTCCAACTTGAACTCAAAATAGCTGTGACCAATTTCGCCACCCCCAAGATCAGTCAAGCTAATAACTTGGTACTAAACAAGCGTTCTCTTACCAAAAAAAATTCTAACTGGTCCAACTTCAAATGCTATGATATTGATGATATCCTAAAAATACTAACAACTACAAAACTCAACAACCACTTCAATTATCCTGTCCCAGCAAATTTTCTACCCCATATCTATCGGGCATAGCCCCTCTTTGGACCAAGATCATTAATACCTCGCTCTCACATGGTCACATCCCTGACTGCTTAAAATCTGGTCAAGTTACGCCTATCCTAAAAAACCAACAGCTAGTAACTCCGACCCCAACAACTTCCGACCAATAGCTAACATCCCTATGCTAGCAAAGGTCCTGGAAAAATGTGTTCAACAACAACTGAACTCACACAGCACAAATTTCAACCTACTGAATATACACCAATCGGGCTTCAGACATGGCCATAGCGCTGAAACAGCGATCCTACATATAGTAGACGACGCCCTCTCAGCTCTTGAACGCAATGAAACATGCCTGCTAGTTTTGCTTGACCTCTCCTCAGCCTTCGATACGTCAACCATGACAAACTGCTAAGAAGACTAGAAGTCAGGATGGGCTTTTCTGGCACAGTCCTCCTATGGTTCAAATCCTTTCTGGAGAATAGAACACAGTCATTCATGACCAACAAGATCCTCTCTCCATCCTCACCTAACCTACTAGGAGTACCTCAAGGCTCTACCTTGTCTCCCACTCTATTTAATTTATATGTTGAACCTCTCACTGACATACTACAGCAGGCAAGCATCTCCTACCATATGTACGCGGATGACACCCAACTTTAAATCAAAATCACCTCCATGGAAGAGATAAAGTTAAGGAATCTAGCTCTTAAAAAAAACTGTACAATGGCTAACGACCAACTACCTCAAATTAAATGCTCAAAAACTAAATTTCTCTTAATCTCCCCCCCCCAACAACTCCCAAGATATAAAGGAATGGACCAAAATGATCACTGTCTTGAATTGCACCACAACGTTGATGGACTCCACAATATCACTTGGGGTCACACTAGATAAGAATCTTAACATGCAATCTCACAATAACTTGATGGCTAAAAATTCCCGCTTTCACCTAAATTATCTGAGAAAAATGAAGCCATTTATCAAGATCCCTGACCTCAAAACTGCAGTTCAGGTCTTAGTCATCTCAAGGCTGGAGTACGGTTGTTCCACCCTATCTGGACTTCCCAAAACATCTACTGCACCTCTTAAAGCCTGTCTCAATGCCGCAGCTAGACTTATTTCAGGATCAAAGAAATTCGACCACATATCGCCACATCTGAAGGCACTAAACTGGCTACCATATGAAGTCCGTATTCACTTGAAGATTGCTTGTATTACTCATATGGCGTTACACCACAATACCCCGCAGTTCCTAGCCCAAAAACGTACGCTATCTGGAGGAAACAGACATTTCAGGAGCACAGATAACCTACTCCTGAAACCCGCAAGGTTTATCAAGACTAAAACCCCCAACACAACATTTTTAGGTGTGGCGCCAAGAATCGGGAACTCGCTTCCACCATTCGTCAGAAAAATGACCTTAACGTTCCTCTTCAAAATGGAAGCAAAATCTTTCCTGATGAGCAAACTCCTACCGTAAATTCATCACAAATTCCAAGACAGCCGCAAACTCTACTGCGAGGATAAGTCCTTTTCAATCACGATTTGACTCCCTATAACAGAGCTGTTCCATTCTCTGCATCTGTACCCCGAACTTTATTATGTCTCTTTTGTTACTTATTTTACAGTGTATTGATCATGATATTGGCAACAAATGCTTCTATTATATCCCTGCTCACTTTGTAAAGCACTCTGTTACCCTATCTTGGGCCTGGTTCGCGCTATGGAAAACTCAAAAAAGTAAATGCTCCTCTGACTCTTGAAGAAATTCTGGGGGCCTTAATAGTCTCCCTTCAGGTAAAGCTGTGGAGCCAGAACAAATTCCTTTGGAATTTTATAAAACCTTCCAAAGTGCAATACAGTCAGACCTGCTTGATACAATCTTGCAGGCCCAGGCAGGAAAATCTGTGCCAGGGTCGTGGGCAGGCGCTGATATTGTTGTGATTCCCAAAAAAGGAAAAGCACCCTTAAAACCAGGGTCATATAGACCTATTACCTTAATGAACACAGATGCTAAGATCTACTCGAAGGCGCAGGCTTTAAGGTTGTGTAAGAGAATAGAGCAAATAGTTAGCTCTACACAACATGGCTTTATCCCAGGGAGGGGAACTACTCAACATGTACGCAAGGTCATAACTCTATTTGATACCATGGAAGTCTCAGGGGACCCTATGGCTTTGGATGCAGAAAAAGCATTTGACTGGGTCTCCTGGGACTTCTTGTGGGCAGCTTTAATGCAGAATGGCATTGGTGAAGGATTTATTATGGCAATTCAGGCGCTCTATCAGGCCCCTACAGCATGGCTCAGAATTAATGGAGGTCATACCTCTGCAGTGTCTATTAACCGGGGCACTCGTCAAGGGTGTCCGTGCTCCATGTTGTTATTTGCGGTGTATATGGACCCCTTAAGTAATTAAATTAGAATTAAATGACAAGATTCCTCCAATCAGGATTCAGGGCCAAGTGTTCAAAACTTTGGCATATGCGGACGACGTGGCAATTGTGACTCCCTCCCTGGTTAGTGCCATTCAGGAAGTAGAAAGAGAAGCTGATCTCTTTGGCTGGATCTCGGGTTATGCTCTAAATGGTCCTAAAACACAGATTATCAAGAACAGTCAGGTGGTTTGTGAGGATAATCGGGTAGTTCGCTCAGCTGTGTATCTAGGAATCAATATTTCAGCAGACCTAGATAAGATCGTAGAACAAAATATTGGACCCATAATGGCTAAAACTAAGACTGATCTTAACCGAGTACATAATCTGCACCTCACTATGGTAGGGCGTACTAATGTTGTGAAGATGATTATTCTGCCCAAATTCCTTTATTTATTTAGGACAATCCCACTGATCTTTGAAGCTAAATGGTTTGTTGCAATTGAACACCTTATTAATAGATGTATATGGGCACAAGGGAAGACCAGGAGGGCCTTTCGTTTTTTTACCCTCCCCAGAGATAGAGGAGGATGGGCAGTCCCCGACTTTAAGTTGTATTATTGGGCTGCGGCCATTCAGTATATATGTGGTCTGATGGGGGGAGATCCTTCAGATCCACATATAAAGACAGGATCAATCGATATATATGCAATACTTATGGGGGGTAATGTGGAGAATTGCTTTTTGAAAATTACAGATCCAAGTTATTTTAAAAGAATCGGTTCAAGACACTCATGGCAGCTTAATAATTTGGCATCACTTTGTAAAAAATTGGGGATTGGCAGGTTTAGCGCCTATACTCGAATCGATGGAAATATTTCTCTTTCAAGAGAGATTTTCTCAGATTCAGTTAAGGCAGATTGGGGGCGAGGAGGGGTTAGGAAACTGGGGGATCTGGTTGGGGTTAATGGTGTTTTTCAGTTTGCTGATATTCAGTGGAAGTATGGCATTTCTAGCAATAATCTTTTTACGTTTTTGCAAGTTTGGAGTTCTCTTAGAAACAAGCAGAGGGGCTCTGCTAGGTTCTATAAAACTAGGATTTTTGATATAATTGGGGGGGGGCAGAATGCTCTATTAGGAGATTCTATGCAGAGCTGTCGGCATCTAAGAGGGATGATTTAGAAAAATATGGCAAGAAATGGGCAGATAAGCTTCAGGTGGACCAGGAATGTTTCCAGATCTCTCTCGAGGTGGGGCAAACCTTACTTTGTTCAGCACCATTGCAGGCCCAACATTACAAAACAATATATTCTTTGTACCATACACCTGCTAGGATTGCAGAGTGGGGTGGGACTACAGGAATTAGCTGCTCCTGGTGCGATAGTCTAGAGGCTGATATTATACACCTATTTGCAACGTGCCCTAAGCTTGGCTTGCTGCATAAAGCAATCAAATCATTTTTGGATCAAACACTAGGAATTAAAATCATACTTATGCCAGTATGGATTATGCTTGGGGTTTGTTTCATTTGAATGTAGATTCATGGTTGTTTTTTTCGTATTTGGTCGTAATTAAGGACTGCTTTTATGTCTCTTTCTCTTTTCTTTCTTGATCTGAATCTCAGACAAAGTGACTGTGCTATATGTAAAAAAAAAAGAGTTTGTAAGAAACAATGAAGCAACCTACAGGGATTTGTTTTTAATATGATAAATATACCTTACAGTAGTATTATGATTAATTACAAAAACAGTTTAAATTACAGACAAAATTATTTACTAATAAGCAGGTAAAAGTATGTCCTGAAATGGAGAAAAAATTTGGAAGTATCCATAACATTTAGCAAACATTCAACAAAACACAGTAGAGAGGACAAATGCTAAATAAACCCTTTCAAGGCCGTGCAGGGAAAAAACTGTAAATTAAACAACTTAGGGGCTGATTATGATGCCGTTAGGAAGGGTTCTGGATGAGATTCAGTATTGTTGAATCCAGTTCGGAACCCTTGTTTCCAACCGAATCGTACAGTTTCCCCAACAACTGATTATGATGCCTAGAAACTTTTTTGACCAGACCAACTTAGTTCCAAAAGGTATCCAGAATAAAACACAATGGCCCAGCACTCCACTTAAAGTAAAAAATTGTTTAGTCCAAAAAGATTTCAAATCCATTTAGCAGGTCTTGTATAATTTTCTTTATTCATATTCTTCTTAAAAAGGACATGACCGTAGCCAATGCGTTTCGTCCCTAAGGACTTCTTTAGGGAGAGTATAGTGTTAACTGATCTTTCTTAGTGTACTTCTGGAGATCAGTCTCTCCTTCTCAGAACAGCCACCTTGATTGCTTCAGATATCAAATTCCCCGTGCATGGGAGATCAATTATCATAGTCGATCATTGGGTGGGATTTAGTCATTAGCCAATTTCGGGTAGTAAGAGGATTGGTCTGCAATTGTCGTGCAGGTCTTCAATGGTATCCAGATAGCCTGAGTCTTTCAGAGCCGATTCGTACAGCTCTATGGACACGGTTTCCGGATGAGTGATTACGATGACCATTTCGGACAGCCATTTCAGTTTGCCCAAAACAAAAAGTCTGTCGTAGTCTGTGTTTAAGGGCTCATTGCGGGCACCCCATTCACCCGGAGGCATCCAAATGTGTCCCGTGGGGGCTCCCTTTGAGGTCAATGCAAGTAGAACCAAACAATGTGGAGAGGCATCGTTATCGATAGTCTGGTCTCACAGGACCCGATTAATTTGGAAACTAGTCCGGAACCGATTGGTTCGGGACAGTTTCCAAATGACATCATAATCGGCTTCACAAAGGAATGAATAGCATTAGTCATCATATAGAGATTGCAAAGTACATTTATAAGCAAAGCAACTTATGTTTAGCATACAACATAACAACGATTCAAGTTTTTGAGTAAACATACTTTGTGTTGTGGAACAAAGTCAACATCAAGTCAATAAAGTCACAAAATACAAAATGTAACAAACAATGACATTTTAAAACATAGTATAAAATAGAGATTGAAAAATACAAATACTTTAACATATGTGAAACTATGATGAAAAGAGAGAATGACCAAAATAACATTGCAATATTAGTTTTACAAATGAAAACACAAGGCATCATGGTAGTTGTAGTCATTTTGATTAAACATTTACCCCTTCCCTGCTCATGACGAGCTCAGCTCGTCATGAGGCACGGTTGAGCTGTGCTTATGACGAGCTGAGCTTGTCATGTATAATGGGAACTCATTGAGTGCCGCACAGGAGAAAAATCTCCCTAGCAGCCAAGATGTTAACAACACTTGCAAAATTGTAAGTTGAACATACCTAGTAAAATATATGCAATGAAATGACCAAACATTTACAATTTAAAACACATATTTGAAATACATTATTAGGTTTAAAAAACTCTTATAAGCACCATAACATCATGTGAATTTAAATGGAGATTGAAACCTGTAATCTTAAGTGCAACAAAATACATTCAGACAAGGTGAAAAATAAAATCAAAACACACACACATTGACAGCATATATTAACAATTAGTAAAATTAGAAAAACAACAATAATACTAAAAAATTCCTAAAACAATTGAGAAAATATTTATTAATGGGTTTATATGTTTAAGAAAGCACATTAGCAAAAAAAGCTAAATTAAAAGCAAGAACAGCTTTTAAGTGTGTTGACCCTTTCAAAATCATAACTTACCAACCTTCACTTCAGCAAGGATTCCTGTCAAGCCTTCAGGATGAAGATCTGAAAGACCTTGTCCCAGGGAAAAATTTTAAGGAATGTCTGAGATAACCACTACCAGTCTTCTGGACCTCCAGGTGATGCTTGGAGGCCAAGGAAGGCACTCACCCGTGCAGGTCATTCCACCTCTCCCTTATTTCCTTCCGTGTGCACAGGTTGTTTGCTACAGCATTCACTCCGTCAACTATTCTGGTCCTCATTTGACTTTTCTGAGCTATAGTTGTATTTTATATTTGAGCTCCAACCAATTGCGTCTTTACTCCAATAATTTCATCCACCAAGACTAACAATTCTACCTCAGTAAAACATGGAATTTTTTCTCCCTGCCATTTTGAGGTATTTATTAATCCACAATATGGACTATTTTGGAAATAGTTGGGTTGGCAGAATGCACTGTTGTGGTAACAGAAACCAATCCCAATATCATATTTCATGCTGGAATGTATGTGCTAGCATCATTCAATCAATCAATCAATCAATCAAGCATTTGTAAAGCGCAAT
This sequence comes from Lissotriton vulgaris, assembly GCF_964263255.1. Lineage (NCBI taxonomy): Eukaryota > Metazoa > Chordata > Amphibia > Caudata > Salamandridae > Lissotriton > Lissotriton vulgaris. Next base: position 959,739,474 of record NC_141698.1, read on the forward strand.
ACTCACCCGTGAGGGTCTCAAGGTGCTAAGGGGAGGGGGAATGTTGCTGCTGTTCGAAGAGCCAGGTCTTGAGGAGTCTTCTGAAGGTCAGTAGGTCTTGGGTCTGCCGTAGGCGAATGGGGAGGGTGATCCATGTCTTGGTGGCGAGGTGGGAGAATGATCTGCCGCCGGCGGTAACTCTTCAGATACGGGGGACAGTGACGAGGGCATGGTAGGCAGATCGGAGCTGGCAGGTAGGGGTGTAGAAGCTGAATCAGCTGTTGAGGTAAGGTGGTCCGGTGTTGTGGAGTGCTTTGTGTGCATGGATGGGAAGCTTGAAGGTTATCCTCTTGTTGACGGATAGCCAGTGCAGGTCTCTCAGGTGAGGTGTGTTGTGGCTGCGGCGAGGGATGTCTAGGATCAGGCATGCGGAGGCGTTCTGGATGGGTTGAAGCCATTTCTGGAGTTTGGCCAAGGCTCCTGCAAAGAGAGCGTTTCCGTGTCCAGTCTGCTGCTGACGAGGGCCTGAGTGACCGTCCTACTTGTTTTAGTGGGGATCCACTTGTAGATCCTGCGGAGCATGCGGAGGGTGTTGAAGCAGGAGGAAGAGACAGCGTTGATCTGCTTCGTCATGGAGAGGGTGGAGTTGAGGATGACCCCTAGGTTGTGTGCATGGTGCGTGTGGCATTGGAGCTGTTCCTAGTGCGGTTGGCCACCAGGAGTTGTCCCAGGCCAACGGGGTGGATCCGAGGATGAAGACCCCCATCTTGTCTGAGTTCAGCTTCAGTCAGCTGTTTTTAATCCAGTCGGCGACGGCCTCCATTCCCTCGTGGAGGTTTGTTTGGCAGTGTGGGGGTTTGTGCAGTCATGCGACGTGGGCGAGCGGTGCCATGTAGAATTTGAACAGCATTGGGCTGAGGGATGAGCCCTGGGATATGCCGCAGATTATCTCAGTGGCTACGGTGTGGAAGGAGGGAGACGTATGCTCTTCGTTCTGCTGGAAAGGAAGGAGGTGGTCCAGTCCACGGCTTTCTCTTGGATCCCAGCATCGTGGAGGCGTGTTCGTAGTGTGCAGTGGCAGACCGTGTCGAAAGCGGCTGACAGGTCCAAGCGGATGAGGGCCACTGTTTCTCCATTGTCTAGCAGGGTCCTGATGTCGTCGTTGGCAGTGATAAGGGCAGTTTCCGTGCAGTGGTATATGTAAATTTAAATGTACAGGAATTTATATAGCGCAAATCACTAACTGGTCTCTAAGCGCTTGCTTAGGGAACCCGTCCTGGTATTCCCCTGCGAGATAACCCCGGCAGGGTATCCGCAAGGTGAAAGCCAGGCATCCCGCCGCGAGGGGCCGTTGTGGAGATTAAGCAAGCTATTGCCCAGAGTCGCAGAGTGTGAACCCGTGAATCAAGTAGGCACCGGAGCGAGAATTGTCGAGCCCATGGACATTTTAGGACTCAAGACCCCGCCGAGCCGGGAATTGAACCCTGGTCCCGGGCTGACCTCTGCTTCCAGGTCTGCCTCCTCTAACCAGTGAGCCACACTTCTCCACAAGTAGCTGCCAAACCCGGACTCGGACGGGTCCAGGATGCTGTTCTCCTCAAGAAATCTGGTCAGTTGTTTGTTGATGGCCTTCTCGATGAATTTCACCGGGAACGGGAGCAGGGAGATGGGTCGGACGTTCTTGAGGTCCTTAGGGTCTGCCTTGGGTTTCTTGAGTAAGTCGTTGATCTCATTGCAAAACAAGCAAGAATAGTTCAGTGAAAGAGTGGCACAATTCCTTCCATGGGGCATTAGAAAGAAGACACACTACACTCTACTATTTTCTACAAATATTTAAAGGTATAAAGTTATCAGCCACTAACAATAAAAAAATGTATCACCCAAATATAACCTAAAATATCACAACAAAGTTGCGCACAAAGTCTTACAATGCAAAGTCCTGCTAACTATCAAGGCCAACCATACCTCACCTCCATAGAAAGAACAGTAAATTATTATTTATAAATATTATTCAATAATTGTTTTACTGAGTCAAAAATATATACTAAACCTTAAAGAAAATCCACTTAGACTGAAAAGTAATAATAACTTTACAAAATTGCAACACTTGATGTAAAAAAATACAGTGATTAACACATTAAAGAACAATGTAATCATATAAAGAACTTTAAACACATAAGCATTTCCCACCCATAAAAAATAAAACAACATTTAAGTTACATTTTTGTAGCTGAAGTTCATGAATCAACAAAAATAAATAAATATAAATCCAAATAATGCAAACATGTAAACAATAAAAAAAAACAATGCAATGAGAAAAATAGTAACTCTTGGCAAATGTTTAAAATCTGTAAAAAAAAAACAAATAACACTCCAGGAAACAAAACAATTAATTAAATAAAGAATAATATTAATAAATATGCAATCAATCTAATCTAGTTTAAAAACACATATTCAAAAATTACAAAAATGTGCAACCTAAAAATGAATCTGGTGAAATAGACGAAAAATATACACCTACACAACACAAATAACCCTACACCATGACAAATAAATACTAATAACTGTAAAACACATACATGTTACGCATTTAAAACATTGTATGAAAACGTGTGAAATACGATGAGGTCTACTGCCCTCGATTACCACAACTGAAATGAAAACTTAACATTTGACAAATAGACAACCAAGAGACACTAACCTATACTAACTAAACTAGCCCTAAGCACATCCTCCATGGACTAAATCCCCCCCAAAGTACATTCAATTTATTCTTACCTTATATAGAGAGAGTAGGAACAGGACATTAATCAGATGGACTAAATAGGATAAATAAAATGGTATACAAAATAGCTGCTAAAAGAACATAACAAAGACTAATGCTCCTTTGAAAACAGAAATAAACAATTTATTTTTCAGATTTACTTTTATATGGACTACAAAATGTGAAGCAAATGTTTTAAATGTTACTTTACACGTCTTGGAAAATTTACCTATTCACAAACGTAAAACTATATTAAAAATACTGTCAAAAGGTAAACATATTAATACAGTACTTATTAACAAAATGTGTTATTTGTTAACAGTATATGCTATTTTCAAAATATTTTATTTAAAAACAATTGTTTATAAACATTGCATTATGTGACATATAGGAAAATATATGTTGAAAAATTGGTATATTGTAAGAAAAGTGGGAATTAGCTTAGGGGGGCGAAAACCCACCTCATGTAATAACCAATAATTCTTGTTAGTGTGGACTCCTAAAGGCTCAGATCAGAACGGCTTAACTAAGAGGCAATGAGTATAGTATTTATGCAGTACCAAAACAGTAATAAAGACAAAACACAACAAAAGAAACATCTACAACCAGAAAATAGAGTAAACTGTAATAAATAAAATAATTCCAAAACAATAAAAATCGAATAGGGGAATTAAAGGTAAGAATGTTTAAACTTTAAAGTTCATAATAGTGCCAAAAGGCATTAACCTCCAACCTCTGCCATTTAGTTGCACTTGACCGATACCTTGGTGCAAGTTAAAGCCAATTGAGTGTGTGTCGGATACAGAAATCAGGTTCCACCCAAGCAAATGTTTTGCCTTCGCAGTAAGGGCCTAATTATGGGCCATTTGGTTTTTTCTGTACCCTCCCCGCTCCCGCCTCCCAGCTGCTCCTCCTCCCTTCACTTCGCCATAAATGGCGACCGCACGCGCAGCGTTGACGCGCAGCGTTGATGCGCAGCGTTGAAGCGCAGCGGGAGAGCCGATTGTGCGCCGAAGGCGCACCAAAGGTAAGCGCGTCTGCGCCCGTCCGCGCCTGGACCGCGCCCAGGGCCCAGACCCCTGGCCCCCACCGACAGAAGACGACCCGACTGTCCTACGACGCCACCGAACTCATCGCACTCAACGCCGGCAGACGCCCGGGCTGCCACCGAGCCACCCCGAAACGCACCCACGGACCCTTCTGCTGCAACGCCTGCAAGTTCACCTGCATCTGGACCTGCACCACTCCAGCAGTGCCCAAGACCTCGACGAGCAACAGCAGCAGCCTCCTGAATTGCAGCCTGCTCAACACCCGCTCAGTCCACAGACACGCCGTCGAGCTCTGGAACCTGATCGACACCACAGCTCCAGACGTCGCCTTCCTCACGGAAAGCTGGATGAACGCCTCCTCAGCGCCCGACATTGCCATCGCCATCCCGGGCAGCTACAAGATCATCCGGAGGGACCGCGTCAACCAGACAGGAGGAGGCATCGCCATCATCCACATGAACTCCATCCGCATCACGACCAACTCCGACGACACCCTCGCACCCGCCGAGCACCTGCACTTCCAGATCCACATCAACCCCAAGATCACCCTCAGAGGCACGCTCATCTACAGACCCCCGGGACCACGCACACAATTCAGCGAAGACATCGCCGACTTCATCAGCCCGCATGCCCTCCCCTCCGCTGACTACATCCTCCTCTGGGACCTCAACTTCCACCTGGAGAACAACAACGACCGCAACACCACCACCCTGCTGGACAACCTCGCCAACCTTGGACTCAAGCAACTGGTGACCACCCCCACCCACTATGCCGGACACACACTGGACCCCGTCTTCTCCTCCAGCAAGGACATCGCCTTCAGCCACGCCACCGGACTCCACTGGACGGACCACAGCTGCGTCCACTTCAGCTTCAAAAGGACCACGATCCTCCACCAACAGCAACAGGTCGCACGCAGAAGCTGGAACAAGATCACAGCCGACCAGCTCGCAACTTCCCTGAGCAAGAACCCACCCGCCAGCGCTACGAACCCCAGCCAAGCGGCCACCAACCTCACGAAGTGGATCAGCGACTGCGCAGACGACCTCGCCCCCCTGAGGTCCGCGCCTAGCAGACCCGGCAACAAGAAAGCCCCATGGTTCACCGACGAACTCAAGAACTCAAAGAAGAACTGCAGAGCCCTTGAGAAAGCCTGGCGCAGAGACCCTACACCGGACAACATGACTGCCCTCAAGCTCGCCTCCCGAAAACACCACCAACTGATCCGCACCACCAAGAAAACTGCATTCAAGGAACGACTGGACAACAACGCACACAGCAGCACGGAACTCTTCAACATCGTTAAAGAGCTCTCCAACCCCAACGCCGGGATCAACGACATCACCTCTTCGCAAGACCGCTGCAACTCCCTCGCCTCCTACTTCCACAACAAGATCGCGGACATACACAACAGCTTCAGCACCCTACCGACGCACGCCACCTCCAAACCACCGCCCCCCCACCACCACCCTCCGCGCCTGGACCCCGATCAGCACCAAAGACACCATCCGCACGATGAACTCCATCCATTCCGGATCTCCGACCGACCCCTGCCCTCACCACGTCTTCAACAAGGCCGACGCTGTCATCGCACCCCTTCTGCGAGACACAATCAACACCTCCTTCAACACCGCTACCTTCCCAGAGAACTGGAAGCATGCCGAACTCAGCGCCCTACTTAAGAAGCCATCAGCCAACCCCACCGACCTCAAGAACTACCGACCCATCTCTCTGCTCCCGTTCCCCGCTAAAGTCATCGAGAAGACCGTCAACAAGCAGCTGGCCGCCTTCCTCAAGACGAACGGATCCCTCGACCTCTCGCAGTCTGGCTTCAGGGCCAACCACAGCACCAAGACCGCCCTGATCGCAGCCACCGATGACATCCGAACTCTCCTCGACAACGGAGAAACAGCGGCCCTCATCCTCCTAGACCTCTCCGCGGCCTTCGACACTGTCTGCCACCGTACCCTAGTGCAGCGCCTCAGCAACGTCGGAATCCAGGAGAAGGCCCTAGAATGGACCATCTCCTTCCTCGCTGGAAGGACACAGAGAGTCCGCCTCCCCCCGTTCAGATCGGAAGCCACTGAAGTCATCTGCGACGTTCCTCAAGGCTCGTAACTCAGCCCTACCCTCTTCAACGTCTACATGAGTCCCCTCGCAGCCATCGCACGCCAGCACAACCTCAACATCATCTCCTACGCCGACGACACCCAGCTGATCCTCTCCCTCACCAACGACCAATTACCGTTGGAACTTCGCAATGAGACGAACCTAATGCCCTTCCGTAAGAAATTAAAAACTGTGCTTTTCCAGCAAGCGTGGGGTGGCCGCTAATTGTAATCTGATCCATCCTTTCTATTGTCTAGCTGATCCTAACAAAGCGCTTAGAGACCTCTGGGTTATAGTGCGCTATATAAATCACAATAAATAAATAAATAAATAAACGACCCCGCCACCGCCAGAGCCAACCTACACGAAGGGATGAAAGAGGTAGCCGAATGGATGAAGAACAGCCGCCTGAAACTGAACTCGGAAAAGACGGAAGTCCTCATCCTGGAACTCTCACCCTCCGCCTGGGATGACACCTGGTGGCCCCCCGCACTAGGCAGCGCACCCAAACCAACAGACCACGCACGCAACCTGGGCTTCATCCTGGACTCCTCCCTCACCATGACCAGACAAGTCAACGCCGTCTCCTCGTCGTGCTTCAACATCCTTCGCATGCTACGCAAGATCTTCTGGTGGATCCCCACCGAGACCAGGAAGACGGTCACCCAGGCCCTCGTCACCAGCCGACTGGACTATGGCAACTCCCTCTACGCCGGAACTACCGCCAAACTCCAGAAGAGACTCCAGCGGATCCAGAACGCCTCAGCACGACTCATCCTGAACAGCCCCCGTCGCAACCACATCTCCGGACACCTGAGAGACCTGCACTGGCTCCCGGTCAACAAGAGAATCACCTTCCGGCTCCTAACCAGCGCACACAAGGCCCAACCTCAACAGCCACCTCAACTTCTATGCTCCCACACGCCAGCTTCGATCGACCGGCCACGCCCTCGAGGCCGTCCCCCGCATCCGAAGAGCCACCACAGGGGGAAGGTCCTTCTCCTACCTCGCCGCCAGGACCTGGAACTCCCTCCCAACCCACCTCCGCCTGACCCAGGACCACCTCGCCTTCAGGAAGCAGCTCAAGACCTGGCTGTTCGAGCAGTAGCAGACCTCCCCCCCCCCCAAGCGCCTTGAGACCCTCCGGGTGAGTAGCGTGCTATACAAATGCTTGATTGATTGATTGATTGATTGATAGACCACCAGGCCATAGTGTCAGTGGTTGGGAGAACGCTGTCTAGCCGATGGTATCCTGGCTGCCGTATTTTTTAATTGACCACCGGGGTGGCGGTCCTGCAGTGGCAGTGCCATGGCTGGGGAATGGAGGCTCATAGGTAGCATACCCAGCAGTTGTGGCTGTGCCTCCAGCATGTCAGTGTACTTTATGCCATGCACCATATTGTGCATAGCACATAGTGTACACATGACAGTGCAGGAAGAGGGAGCACAACTTGGGGTCCCTGCCACATGTTGAAATGGGCATGTTTGGGGCCCTAGCATGCCGTTCCAAATGCCTTTCCATGGCAGGGTTCCCTCCATGTACATGTTGTTGGAAAGGCAACTTGGAAAACCAATGGTGGTGCATGGCTCTGCAATGCTGGCAGACACTGCCGCTACCCAGACCAACGCCACCGCAGAATCTTTGATTCTGTAGTGGCACTAGTGGTGTGGTGGTCTGACCACTCCACCCCTAATAGGGCAGTTGGACCAATGGGCATGCAGTGTTCAGACCACCCCTATCATGGCTGTCCAACTGCCAAAGTCATAATCAGCCCCTTAGTCTCTGAAATGGGCGTCAACAATCCTCAGGGGGCAAGGCAGAAGGCTGTGACCCTAGAGGGCTCCTTGTCATCAGGTAGCTGCCGATGAGGTTCTGTGAAGCCATTGACCTTTGGAGCAAATGTTCTGTGCAGGGGAAATTTGTATTTCGAACCCAAGGAAGGTCTCTCACCCACCAGATACATCTAGCGTCTTCACATGGTGAAGATTCCTACTTTTTGTCGTGGTCACTATTTCTGAGCTTGAATTCTTTTAGTGAGGCAAGACTTCAGGCTGTAGCCAGATAGGTCTCCACAAGGCTGGTTATTTTCCGATGACGTCCCACTGAATCACATTTTCTGTTGCTGCGTTAATGTTCTGAGCTGGAGCAACCTGAATCTTTGGCCCAGCAGCCACTCATTTTCATTGGATCAGCTTAACAGGTTGGACTCAGACCTCTGGAGATTCTAGAAGCAAAAATATTTCAAAGTCCAAAGTTACAGGAAATGTTAGAAAGAATATTCTTTGACACCAGTCAAGGGTCCAGGACCTTGAGGATGATATTTGGAGGAGAAGACTCACCACAGCAGAGGTCATCAGCATGGTCCAGTGCAGGCACAATTGTAGCTGGTCAGCTGAGCTACAAAAGTGGTCTTGTTGCTTGTTGTGTTCCTGTAGCTTGAAAAGAAGGTTAGCCTTATGACCTCTGGGTCTATTTCTTTGTCCTGGTTATAAGAAGGAGTGCAGGCCTATTCTTCTAGGCTCTTCTCAGGTCACAGAAAGCCGGTATAGTTCTATTCTTACAAAAGTCTGAAAGTGCTCTGATTAAGGTACAGGAGAAGCCACATTTATGTTTGGCACCAGCCTGTGTGTGGGGGTGAGTGCTGGCTCCTCACTGGCTAATGGATTAAGGGTTCCCATGAGTAATCCTACCCACGTGTTCAGCATTTCCTGTGTCCCCTACTGCAATCAACCCCTCAGTGACCCTCTCCTCCTTAAACCAAAATGCCATAACCTCCTTTTCCTGTGCAGTTATATGTGTCCTCCCTAGAGGTGCGGCCGAAGTAATGAGCACCTTTCCTCCCTGGTTACCCTAAACCAGTTCTTGAAGCAGCTTTTCTCCCATGGGGATTGATGTCTGTGAACAAAGAAGGGTCCTGCCCAGGTGTTAGCTAACAACTGCCTGTGACAGGATAGACCTCTTTGAAGTTAATCAAGTTTCCGGACCCAGCTCAAGGGTCATCTTGCTGGGGGAACAGGCATACCTCCCCTCACCCAAGGAGTTTGACCTGTTCTGGGAGCCATTTCCCACTTTATTAAGGGAGCTATTCAGCTATAATGTGACAGTTGGAGCTCATTGACATGAAATTATTAGATGCTTTAGGTAGGGAAAAAGTATCTTTCTAAAAGTACCCCAGCCAAATTATTTATTAAATATCCAACTTCACCAGTGAATTAGACATTTAAATAAATATTTTAGAAAGTCCAAGAAAGAAATGTGTTCATGTTTTCTAGTCAGAGGTAACATCATTAAGTTTAGCAGTGCAATGCTTTTCCATGGAATTGGCAGCCTTGCTTCTGTGAAAATAGATTTTGGGGCATCTCCTTTGTAAAGACATGTGCAACATTAAAATTTTACATGCCTTACTTTTAATTACCATGGACCCTCTCTTACAGGCAATAGGGCCTACTTAGAGGAGACCTATTAGTATTTTAAAGGACCTTTTCAACCAGCCAAAAGAGATTAATTTGGCAGGTCAAATTTGAAGTTTACAACTGCACAGCCAGGCTAAAAAATGTAAACCTGCACTGTCACTGCAGTAGGTGGCACAATGGGTGCTGCAGCCCACTAGTGGCATTTAACATAAAGGCCCTTGGCGCACTTTGTATGATATATGAGAGACTTATAGATAAGTTAAATATACAAATTAGGTGGTGTATGCAAATGCCATCATGTTGAAAGGGACCCACAGGAACATTACATCTGTTTTGCAGGTGTACAGTGCACTTAGTTGTTCAGCCAGCAAATACAGTCAAGGCAACATTTCTGAGGGTACACCATGCCACAGATGGTCATTTCGACATACATGTACAAATAAGTGTCAAAAATGTAAAATGACATGTTAAAAATGTTTGTTTGTATTAATGAATGATTTTCAAAAAATATAATACAAATATTTAAAAATAAAAACACACACAAAATATAGCTTTAAAAACGTATACAAAAAATGAATACTTTAAAAAACAAAATATAATTTTACCAAACCAATGTGTCATGATATAAACTTTAATTTAGTTTTAAATAAATAAATATCATAAATTACTAAAATATTGTATCTTTATTAACATGCACTTTAATACCAAGACAACTGGAAACTACAAGATAAAAACTGTTATAAAACGTACACTTTACATATTACGACACCAAAACAACCCACTTTAGTGAAAGTGGAAGTTGCACTTCGAAGGGTGAAGATTAACTATTGCTGTACGTTGTATGCCTTTGCCCAGCATTGCCGGCCCAGCGCAGACTAAAACTGAGGCCAGAGTGGAACAGATTGGGAGTTCGGTCCTGTAGGCAGGCAATCATCGCGGCATTGAACCCAGAAAAAACTACTTTAAACATAAGCTTCACAATCTTTATTCACCAAGCATATCGCAAGCTCAACTAGCAAATTCCAGGCCCTGTACCAACCTCGAGGAGCGTGCAAAGGTGACTAAAACAACGCCACATCCATGAAACACTATTCCAGCAAAACTCGTGTACTCTGCCCCTGCAATAATATGGATCGCGATCCTGATGACCCGACACCAACCATCGACAATTGACAGCTGCCACACCAACCTGTACCTATTCTTTGGGACACTTTACAACTTAGAGTCTTATCTGAAGTTTTTAGCAGTAACTTTATTTTCTTTTTATATTATTAACTGTTTTTTTAATGACTTTATGCTGCCATGTGGTCTTTCATAAGTGATGGTTATTTTGCATTAGAAGAAACTACACATTAAACACAATACATCTCGAAGATAACCAATGTTTGTGTTGTGCCTTCCACTTCTATATGCCATGAGGAGCTTGGTTTTCCTTAATCAAAGATTTCATTAGATAAGCCTATTATCACCCAGGCTCTCAGTTCGGTCCAATCTTTTTGTTACCTTCAATCAATCCCAGTTTGATCCAATTTTTTTATTACTTTCAATCAACCTGCTATCAAGGACACTCCCTACTTCTTGTCGGACCGGTATTACTCATTTCTAAATCTGATTTCCATTGGGTTGGTATCACCACTCTGTGTGTCTGTCACTGTGATGGGGCCTCCGAACAGGCATTTTTATATTTTGAATCTCTCAGCTAATTGTACTGTATTTATTCAAAAGGCTTTTCAATTCCCGCATGGAAAAGATACAACTTTGTTCAGCATAGAACAGTTCTTTGCTTTTTAACTTTACTAAAGGGGGATGTTGTTTGTTTTGCGCTTTTAAAATCTTCCTTGACATGCTGAAAGACAATGTGGTTCTTACATTTTGTAGTCTTACTACATTTTGGTCATCTTAACCGCCCAGTTTTGTATATGTATTGTATGTATGTTTTACTTTTATGATTATTTTTGTAATCAAATAAAGTACCAATTGCCTCCCCCAACTAAGCCACACTGGGGAAAGGGGTGGTATTTGAGGGAAGCACATTTGATATTTACTATTCCCACTCCAACTTAGATCCCTAAACCACATTGGGAAAACAATGGGGGATGTAGATTTACTATTTCCATTGCAGTCTAATTTACATTAGGCAAAATGTTGAACTTTGAGGGCTGTTGATTATCTATTCTCATGCCAAAATAAGCAACTTTGAGGTAAGTGTTGGACATTGAGGGATGTCCATCTGCTATTCCCACTCCAATCTAAACGACATTGAGGAAAGAATTGGACTTTTAGCAATATAGATTTACTACTCCCACTTCAATTCAAGCAACATTGAAGAACATTGATATGAAAATATATTGTAATATATATTTTTTAATGTATTTATTTGGCATCTCATAATTGCGGATACAGACATAAAAAACAACATTTTAATCTTCAATCATATTTTGCAAAAACAAAAATAAAACAGCAATTAGAGTATAAAGCAGATATCAGGAATAAAAAGAAAAAGGCCACAACATTGTTTACAATAGTGGGTAAAGTCTAGTTAACCCTTTCGCTGCGGCGGCTATTCTGCCGCAGCGCTATCAGGGCGGGGCGGCCGCATGCTGGTGACAGAACCGCTCTGTCACCAGCCGCGGTTGAGCTGTGCTGGTGATGGAGCGGTTCCGTCATGGCCCGCCCCGCTCAATAGAACGCGCTGCGCAGGCCCGGCGGCCGGGCCATGACGGAACCGCTCCGTCATCAGCACAGCCCAACCGTAGCTGATGACGCAGCGGTTCCGTCATCAGCATGGAAGGAGTTAACCACTCTGATATTATTACTCCAGTTCTCGATTGGTTTCCAAATCTTAATGCCCCGGGCATTCGCCCTTACACCTTTACAGGCAAAGATCGCCTTCTCTTGATTAAACATACCTAAGAGTCGAGATAACCAAATCTGGAAATTAGGGGGATCTGTATCTTTCCAACGTGCTGTTAATATTATACGATACACAGCTGTCCCCAAAAAGAGAGATGTTTCTTCCTCGATGGTATGTGACAGTGTATTATCATAACCCAAGATGTAAAGGGTAGGGGATTCGGCCACTGGATGTCCAAACACTTCCTGCCAAAATCCTGTCATCATATTTTTCAAAACTACTAATTGTTCACATTCATAGAGCATATGAAGCAGGTGTGCCACAGTTTTTCCACACCTAGGGCATTCTGAGGTAGCTCTTTTCCCCCAAGAGAAGAGTTTAGCAGGGGTAAAATATAAATCATAAAGAGTCTTGTACAACTGTGCTTTCAAGTTGGAAGACACAAACAATTTTGTTAACAATGTTAGTGACACATCAATGTCAACATTAGGGTTGTTTAATTTCCTTGACCAGCCCTGCTCGATAGAAGCAACAGCATCCCGCTGACTGTCAATTAAGATATCATAGATCATGTCAATCATAGTTAGAGGTCTAAATAAACAATCAAATAAAGGGATATTCTCTAATATGATATCAGCACTTTTTAGGTCTAAAATCTGAATAAATTTGAATACACTATTGCTGGGGATAGAGAATTTAAGTTGCAGCTGTTGAAATCTTTGACCGACAGGAAGCAATAAGAAATCACCAAGGGTTAAAACTCCTAGAGTTTCCCATTTCCTAGCAATCACATCATATATTAGTGGTGGTAGTAAGGTAGAGTGCCATAGCGAGGTGTACTTATTATACTTAGGAATACTCAAATGCCTTCGAGTTTTCTTCCAAATACCTCAGGCACTCAATATAATCTTAAATTTCACTTTCTTGAAATATGAAGTTTCAATTTGTTTTACTTGGAGGCCATTAGCCTTATCCCCGATAACCAGTTCGAATATTGATGGTATATAATTCTCCCCTGCTTCACTTTCCAAAGATTTTGCACGGAATATTGACAACATCTGCTGGAGCAGAGCTGCCAACATATAGCATCCCAAATTAGGAATTGCTAGCCCCCCTCTTATAACTGGGAGAGATAGAAAGCGGATAGATCTCCTTATCTTCCCATATCCCCATATGAACTTACTCATCTGGGATTCGAGGGCCTTGATGGTTTTATCATCCACCAATAACAGGATCGCCCGGAACAAATAAAGGACCGGGGGTAGAATATTAATCGTAAGAAAATTGCCTCTTCCAATAATCAAGAGATGTATGCCATCTATCCGTTTAAGATCTGTTTTAATTTTTTGTAGAAGAGGGTCATAATTTATTGTGACGATCTCGTCAATTTTGGGGGATATACGGACTCCCAGATAAACAGCACTTTCTACTCTCCTGGAGTCTATAAATTGAGTATTTTGGGTGCAGATAACCATCGTTTTATCCCTATTTAAGGAATAACCCGAGACTTGGCCAAATCTTTGAGTGATCTGTTCAATTTAAATTATTGCGTCCGTGGGGTGTGATGTTACTACCACCACATCATCGGCGTAGGCTAATATTTTAGTGTCAAAGGGGCCCAAAGTAATTGGTCTAATTGCCTCAGCATTTAGCAGTTTTAAAATAAGGGGAGTAATATAGAGGGCAAAGAGGATCGGAGAACATATTGTAATAGTTAACGAATAATAATGTAAATGTTTTTTGAAAATAGATAAAAAACATACAAAAGCCTAAATTATATTTTATATTCAAATCACAAAAAAAGTAAAAACATTCATTTAAAATATGTAATATTAGAACACACCAATCACTTATTGTAAAACATTGGTATTTAATATTTACAACTAAACATAAATTAAATTATATAATCATATATATTAATATCAATTTAACATATTTTATGAGATTATTAAATAAAATATTAATTTTCCAAATATTATAAACTGAATTACTAAATAATATTACATGTAAAACACTGCCCACCTTTTTCTTCTACAACATCTACAACCCGCTTTATGACCAATACAACTATAACACTACAAGAGAGGTGTAGGCCAGCCCATTCTGGATTTTGTTCACACCTCACCCCTGGAACCAAAACAGATTTTCTTTCCCTAGGAGGAAGAATGGAAAGTGTACACCCAATTGTCCATCACTAAGTAGCATATGGTATACTAGCAGAGGAGTGCTTCCCCTTGGTATTGTGTGGCATAATTTTGGGTCTTATAAAAATCTGGCCTCTCCAGGAGGACAGAATGTGCCCTAGACAACAGGATTTTCCTTTTATTTAAAGAATGGCAGACTGGCTGTCCTGGGATTAGAACCTACCTCTGCAGGTAGTGGAGCCCAAGCAGACTATCTGCCCTCTGGGGCTCCGAGTTCAAATAATGAAGGAATCCCTATTCTAAATTAGAGAATATTGCCATACATTTTGGTGGTTTTGATATACATATACATATTTCATTAGGAACATAATCTTAAGCACCAAAAACATCAGAATAAAAATAATTTGCCATCATTACAAAGGATCGTGTGTTTACATATTTCTTTTAAAACGTATAAGAACCAACTAAAAATCATTTCAGAAACACCATTTTTTACCTTTCCCTAGCCGCAGCATCTAAAAAGCTGGCAATATTAAAACATTCCTAAGGGGTTTTTAGCATCTATAAATATATTCCTTTATTTTTACAATATTGGTATTAAAAAATGTTTTCGAATATGATAATAATGGTCGCAAAATATTATAAAGTGCAAAGTGTTCTGGGTGGAGAAATTATCACAAGAGCAAGGGCCCACCAAATATTCCATCTAACACCACCCCTGGGGTTCTGCCAAAACAATGTGCAAAAGGTTAAATCTAAATCTTGTTAAAAGGAAACAGGGTTAGGGCTTTGTTCTGTCATGTAGATACGATTCTAATGATGGAGATTTTTTCAATAGAGTATGTGCTCATACTGTGTGTTTTAGGAGCTCTCTAACCTCTCTCACTACTTGCATCATACATATAAAATGCTTTTTCACCAACAACAGGTCCACTCTCACTGGCCTGTCTTCGGAGTCAAATAATGCAGGCCACTCCAATTTCACTGTCAAGCTCTTAATATATCCTAGCCAGGGGATGCTACTTGCTTTATCTAAAGATAAGCAATCCCGAGCGATCCTACGATTCAAGCCAGCTCTAGGTTGGTCCAAATCGTAATCCACCACAAAAGCGGGGCCATACCAGTCAGATCTGATACAAAACCAACACCCAATTCCTGATGAATGATATAAGAAGGCGTTGATTGCAGGACCAAAAGTAAGTGTCTACAAAATGTATTCTTCAATATTTGGAGATCTTCAGCCTCCTTATAGCCCCAAATATCAGACCCATATTTCTCAATAGTGGTACACTTGGCTCTATATATGTTTCACATTGCTTGAATGCGTTTGGCCCCTAGACTACATGTGAAATCATGGACCATTACTGTTGCTCTCACCATGGCATTTCTTTGTGCTTTTTTTTGCCGTGCCCAAGTACCCCTTTATTCGATCAGTACCCTAGATAGGAAAAAGGAGTTACCGTTGTAATTTCATTTCCTTCACCAAAATTAGTTTTAGTTCTTTTTGATCTTGGGCCCATAGCCATTGTGTGTGATTTAGAGAAATTGACACTTAGTTCTAGTGACCTCATGAAATCAGAAAAAGAGTCTAGGAGACGCTGAAGCCCAATCTCTATCCGTGTCAGTACGACAGCATCAGCCGTGTATAAAAGCGCGGGAATTGACTGCACAGGGAATATCTTTGCAGGCTGTAGACAGGGACAAGTCTGGATTGTTAATGTATAAAGTAAATCATAGGGGAGCTAAGATACATCCTTGTCTAACTCCTCTTGTTATACAAATATACTGTATAGAATTGCCCCTTTTCTCATATCTCACCATGTCAGAAAGGTCCCTATGCAGGTCAGACAGAAAGTTAATAATAGTCCAGTCAATTCCTATGTTTTGTTAATAATACCCCAAGTTTGAATCTGTTTACTCAGTCAAAAGCTGAGAACAGATCCATAAAGGTCACATGTAGTCTCCCCTTCTTAGCAGTATTATATTTCCCCGCTATCAAATGTAAATTTAGACACTGATCTGTTGTACCCCTGACTTTCCAGAACCCATTCTGTAAATTTTACACTACAGTGTGCTCATCCAATCAGTTTGTTAAGGATCACTCTTCCCATTACTTTTATTGCTGAATCAATCATCAAAATGGGCCTACAACATAGTGGATCCTCTGTCTGCCCTTCCTAAAATCTGGTATAATAATAGATTGTGACCAAGAACTCATCAGATCATGTAAACAGGCAACATTAAAAATATGTGTCAATAATTTGGACCATAGTGTCACATTTAACTTATAAAGATCGTCCGGAACACCATCAGGTCCGGAGGCTTTATTACTTGTCATTTTTATCATAGCCTCACTTACTTCATCTTCATTCAAAACCAAGGCATATTTTCCCTCATCCAAAGGCAAGTGGATGAGGTGCCTGTATCGACCTGGTCACCATATATATGTTTAAAATGGCTGAACCGCTGATTTTCAGGTATAGTGCAATCCAATGGGCACATGCTATCGCCCGAACCAAATGGCTTGTTGACAATCTCCCAAAACCTAGCACTAGTTTTGATAACATCTACAAACTGCAGGTCATTCCAGGCTTCGTTTTTAATTTCTGTTTCATGAGTTTTTAACATGTGCTTATATTTTCTTTCCTTGGTATGACTATTTGGGCCTTATCTTGGGGAACTTGCTTCAATGCATAAAGCAACTTGCGGTGGGAATCTGTGCAGTTATCATCTAACCACCACTCGCCCCCCTCATTGTCTTTCCTGGCGGGCTTTGTAAGAAAGCTATCCACTCGTTGACAGATCAGTTTATAGGCTAGTAGGATTTCTTCCTCCTTGTTCGTACTATCTGGGCAACAACTAATATTGTCCATGGAAAT
This sequence comes from Lissotriton vulgaris, assembly GCF_964263255.1. Taxonomy (NCBI): domain Eukaryota; kingdom Metazoa; phylum Chordata; class Amphibia; order Caudata; family Salamandridae; genus Lissotriton; species Lissotriton vulgaris. The sequence continues at coordinate 959,756,666 of NC_141698.1, forward strand.
TTCTAATAAATCATTGATGAACTGTTCCAGGACTACCTTGCACCACTTGAGCCTAGGACCATGGTCTTTTAACTTACATTATCTCTCGTGGCACCCATCCCTAGCAGTATGATTTCCTCAGTACCCCAGCCCAGCCTTAGCTGAATAGGCTTGTGATCGCTAAAAGGAGACCATTTAACTGTGTATGATGTGACCTGGGTTACAAGCTTGTTGTAATAAAAATATAATCAATTGTGGAGTTTACACTTCTTCCCCTAATAGTGGGGATACAAACATTGGCTTTATTAGTACTCGGTATGAACAATCAAGATCAGCCAGAATCACCTCTAGCAACCCTCCTTGCTGGGTACCTTAAAGTGCAAATTTGAGCAAATATCGGGCAGGACTATCAACGACATAGCAATCCTTCGGGTACAAATGTATTTTAAACTCCCCTAAAATTATCACAGAATGAAGAGTATTTTGCTTATCTTTATATAACTCTAGAACATGTTAAACTATGCAAATGTTCATTTGCAGAGTTTCTCTGAAAAGAATTGTAGAAATTCATAATCAGTAATTTCGGAGCCTTTGGTCAGTAAACCACCCTTATCTCTACCTGCAGAGGAAGGCTGTGCAGGTTCAAAGTAGCTCGAATGACCATCCACCCAAAAAGTGTTATCGGTCTTCCAAGTTTCTTGCAGATCCTCCACATTATGTTCCCTTAACATACTAACCCATCTTACATCTCCTCTTCGCTACGTTCCAACTAAGAACCTTTAGAAATTTATTTGAGCTATCATGGACTCATCTGTGTATCCAGTGTTTAAAAATATGGGTTTTCTGGGTTTCTCTGGGTATCAGCCAACTCTAGATCTAAAGTCCATGAGTGCCTGCAATGGAAACATCTTGATGTTTCCACTTTGCATCTTGGAAACTCTCCTTTCAGAATCAATATCCCTTCCTAAAATGTTTTTATTCAGGAGAAGTGTGGGAAGGCTGGTGGTAGGATATTTATCAATTACCAGTGGTTCTCAAACTCTTCCTCATTGAAAGATGAGTAAGATCTGTGATTTTAGCCAAGGTGTGACATTTGCAGGGCCTTCTAGGTAGAAAATGGTAGATGGCTCTATGCAGGCCACACCATCCTGGGCACACAAAATGCTCAAAATATCTGGGTTGGTAGTTTCCCTGAGTGCTGGCCGACCTGGCCCAAATACCTCAGCTACCCCGATCCCATAATGATTGAAATTCAAAGGAACAAGGTTGCTGTGTCTACCTTGCATCTTATGGAACATTCATCTCCTGGTTGGTAGCCCACCCATACAAATGGGATACTGTTTGTTTTGAGGGAAATTTGGGAGCACAGTATGTTAGGCTTTTTGTCAATTTTCGTAGATTCAACCACAAAAAACTGTGAAAATTCGGTGATTAAGCCAAACATTTGAAATTTGAAAGGCAGTCTGAACGGAATCATTTGTGGGATCAATGCAATATTTTCCACACTAGACCTATCCTGTGTCTAGTTTCGAATATGTGTGGGGATGGGCAGATTATCCCAGAATTCAAAGGGAAAATACAGGTGTTTCAATGTTGCGTATTGGGGGCTTTCTGTTGTAGATGATAGGCTCATCCACACAAGTGTAATAACATTTATTTTTAGATTAGTATGGCATCTATTATGATCTCTTGAATTTCATTACATTTTTGGCTTCCAAATGTAGGCCAAAATGCACAAAATAAAACATTTTGCAATTTACACTAAGAGTCATTTGACTTTACGGGTAATCCCAAATTCTTAGTGGGGAGAACACGCCCTACTCCTAAACTCAGATTCCTAGGCACATTTCAAAAGTGTATTGCTTTTCATCATGCCTAGTTTTTACACATTAGGTTTTACCAAAAGAATTGATGTGTGTTTGAATCATGATGAAACATTTTTATAAGCCTTAGCTGGAGTGGTTTCTTTGTGGACCCGGGGGAATCATAGACCTGCAAGATACCTGCTGTTACAAACCACAGTCTTAATGGCATTCTCTAAGGTTTTCATGGTAGTGCAGTGTCAACTGAAAGGGCTCATCCTCCCAGTCACTTTTTAAGTAAAACCCTTCAAAAGCCTCAGAATAAACAGTACTAATAAGCAAGGACCAACAGGAATATATCTGAGATTGAAAGACCCTACAAAGTTGATGGCACAAACTCTATGAAAAATGGATAATTCATTAACACACACGGTGTGAGGGAATATTTTTTGTAATGGGCTACTACATTTTTCAAAGTTATAAGCAGATGATTTAAAAACAGTTTGCACTGGGTTTGTGTCACAAAACATATTTTTGACTGTAAGGTTGCCTGAAATTAAGCATTTTTCTCTGCTTTATACTTCTATTCAATGGGTGGTACATGGGCATTCTTATTCCCATTCAACCACCCATGGGGTATGATGCAAAGACTTATCTACAAACAATAGTAAACAGGGTTTACAAGGCCAGCGCCATGAAAACTTTTTGGTATACGTGCGCTTTATAAACTTCCTCAACTTCAACTTCAACTTCAGGGTTTTGCACCAAAAACGAATGTCTTTTTGAAATTAATGGAAAGCTTTTATTTCTCCAACCTTTTCTGAGTTTGTATGTGTGCTGCACTGTACGGCACACATCTAAAGTGGGGCGAGTTTGAAAGTTTGTATAGGCATAGTATTTTGTATTTTAAGGCAACCTTTCGAGAGAAAACTCTATGCAAGACATGACATAAACACCCCTGTACTATGGTGCAGAGGTGTGTGTGTGTGGCACTACACAGCCTGATTGTGTGCCTGGGCTAGAGAGAGATAGGACAGTGCCACATGTTAATAGAAATGGCCTTTCCTCACTCTCTCTCTCTCACGCTCCGCAGTGCAGCAGCTATGTTTTCCCTGCTCCATTGCGTGCATTTTTAGTAAATCTTCCCCTTAGGTTCAAATGTCCAAAACATTCGTGCCATCACAAAGCCTGTGATTTGCATACTTTGATGCTTTCTGACCACAGAACGCCACAATGCCAAGTAGAAAAGGTACTCTTTCTGACTCACTATCCATTGTTTGTGGTTCATTACAAATGAGAAGGTGAAGAGGGCATGGAGGAGGGCGTGGAGGAGACGAGCCCGTTCTTCCAATTTGCAATGCAGTGTATCATTGATTTATTGCCATAATTGCAATTGTAAACCATTGACAGTCCACCAACCTGTAAAAGAAGATGGTAATGATCTGCAAAGTGTGATGGGAAGCTTTTGTTATGTTAATTGTAGCTGGGGCTTCTGCCGCAACAGAAGACAGTAGTACAGAAGACTACGGTATGCTCTCCTCAATTCTATTTTCAGGAAGTCTTTTATTTGTTACATGGATTGGAATAAAAAAGAAGGTGTTCAACAATTGTTCCTGCATGATTGGAGGTCTGCTGTGTCTCAGAGGCTTCCGTTTATATTTCCAGTCAAATGCAAGGAGCCACAAAAAGCAAATTTGCAATGCACATTAATGAAGTAGGCTATTCTCCAACTCCTTGCACACTTTGGTTTTGTGCAGTGAGTGATTTGTACATCAGTCAGAGAGCAGGTGCCGATCGCTTGGGGCCTCATATGCAAAGTGCTGCATTGGTCACAAACACTCAGATGCGCTAAATCCGCTAAGATACCTTTCGAAATGAACTAACCCCAATTAACAATTCAGAAAAGGTTTTCTGAAACATTAAATGGATTTGGGAAATAATAAGGAATCAGTATTTGGAAGGGATGTGTTTAGGGCATTTCTTCCAAATACCAATTCCTTATGGTATGTAGTAGTGTTTTGAGATTGCAATCTGGTCTCAAATCATTAAGGTTTTACCACCAGCACAAAGGATGTGTTAACACATTTGCAAGCAGGAAGGGGACCCCAAAGCACCGCTTTCCCTTGTATTAATGTTGACAAAACCATTTTTAAGGAGTAGGTTTTGGGACCACTACCTACTCCTAAAAGAGGTTTGTACAACTTTTCATTTTATTTAAAAGCAGTCACAGACATGGTGCTTGCGGACCTCAGCAGACCACCATCCCTGGGATTCTGACCAAGCGGAGTGGATTGCAATTTGTGAGCTACCTTATAAATATTGAAGAGTTAGGTCGAATAGGGACTCACTTTCAATCTGTATTTTGGGAACTGACCCATCAGTTATGTTATTTTAAGATATAGTATGTTATGTTTTGTTATTTATATTGTTATTTTATGTTTTGTTATGTTACGTTACGTTACGCTACGCTAGGTTAGGTTATGTTGTGTTGTGCTGTGCTTTGCTATGCTATGCTATGCTATGTTATGTTATGTTATGTTGTTATGTTAAAATATATTATGTTATGTTACATTTTGTTATGTTATATTATGTTTTGTGAGATTCTGAGACTGAGCTCATGGCTCTGATATGCAGTAAGGGGTTGTTCAAGGTATGTGGAGCCATGAATGAGAAGGCACGACCACTGACTCTGGCTTTTGTGGATTCAGGGGACATGGGCATGAAAAAGAGTGGCTGAGTGTAGGTTTCTAGTCAGTGTTTATAAACTGATGCAGCTGTTCAAGTATGCATGACATTGTTTGTGCAGTTCTTTATATATATGCATGACGGGCCCCAGTTTGTGCAGTGCTTAGTATGTGTGTGTGAGGAATTTGAAGAGGCCTCGTTTGTGAATGGGGAGCCAATAGAGGTCTAGTGGTGTGTGGCTATGTGAGTGTGGGTGGAAATTTGAGCGTGAGTCAGGCTGTTTGAACCTGGGTAACCCGGAGTCTCTAGGTGAGCTGTGCCGTGATGCTGACATATTGTGCATTTCCGTAGTCGAGCTTGCTGCTGATCTGTTCTTGGGTGATGGCTATGCAGGCGCTGAACAGCAGTCATCTGAATATTTTCCTGAGGAGCTTGAGGGTGTGGAAGCAGGAAGAAACTACTATGTTAACCAGGCTGGACATGGAGATTTGATTGTTGACCTTGATCCCTTGGTTACTGGCTTGGTTCCACGCAATGGATGTAGGCCCTAACTCTGCGGGCCACAAGATGGAGGACACAAAAGAGGTGACTTTTCTGAGTACCACAACCATCTTGTTGAAGTTGAGCTTCAAGCAGTAGATCTTCATCCAATTGGCAGCTTCGGGTTGATGAACTTCGCCTGGCTGTTGGTGGTGTAATAAAAGAGGGAGAGAATGAGCTTGGTGTCATTAGCATACAAGATAAAGTTTGAGCTCCTGGCTTGTACCGTGTTGGTGAGTGGACACTATGGAATTGGCGCTGGTAGGCTGTATGTATAAGATGCTGCTGATTCACACCATTGGCCATGGAACAGCACTGATTGCAGTGAGCATTTAGTAAAACTTCCATGAATTCTTCTAAATAATATTTGTCATTCATGACATAAATATGTGTCCACAGGCACCAGACAGAGGCAAAGATGTTTGCGACTTAAGCAAAAAAAACCACTTGGTCTTTCGATAGCTGCACATTATCTAAGGCAAAGATCATCTGTTGTGTTTTCCTTGTGTATTACTCCCCCCTAGATAGTTTTATTTGGCGTTATGAGGTCCCTGCACTAATGGGATGCTTTTTTGGCAGACATTTTTAATAAGCTGCAAAATAAATACCACCTTCAACCATAAATATTTGTTTGTATACATTATACTTCAGCGCTCCTGAAGGACACTAGTGTGCCTGCCAACATCCTATGCCTGCTGTCTGATTTAAAACATTCGGCTGGTGATGACAGGCGAAACAAAAAAACAAGGTTTATAAATAGATGCCCTCGCGGTTTGAAGTAAAACAGTGTAATCGGACATTCATTCGTAGAGAGAAGTATTCAGTGTCTTGTTGATTTTTCGCACAGGCAATATTATACTTGCCAGATTTTTGGAAACTTAATTTACAGTAAAGTATTTTTGTCAGTGCACTCCTGAACTCTGTACTTCTGGAACATGTCAGTTATAATCTCACCTCGTTTCAATTTCCCACCATGAAGCTTTCTGAAATTTACAAGACAGACATGCAGATTGACACTGGCAATATTTCATGCTGAGAAAAGAACTGAAGTGTTTGATTTATGACATCCGTAATCGAAGATGCCACAGAAATACCTGCTGTTGTATGTTCTTTCTCACTACAGGCAAATACCCTTGTGAACCATATGTATTTTAACAAGGATTCATAAATTAGAAGAATTATTCTCTGTTAATGTAGATGATATATACGAATCATATCCAAGGCATTGTCTTTTTGTAACTTAAAAATGTGAACGAAAATACATTCTGAGATTTAAGATGTGGTTTAAGATGATTTTCAGATAGTCGTTGAGTATAATATTTACCTATTGATATACATGTTCTACTAGGGAAAATATCTGGAAAGTTAAAAAAGCATAATTTGTCGTCATTTCGGAATACTAATACCGTTAATTTTAAGAGTGATCTGGGACCCTATCATGAATGCCTGTGCTCGCCTATGACGCAGCTTGTCCCTGTATTTATGTGGTCGAACTTTCTAGAGAGCATACAATTAACTCAGAATTTCTCCAAGATAGTGCATGAACGGATGACACCACAGCTCAGAAACAGCAGTGGCGGCTTCTCCTCTAAGCTTGATGCAGCTAAAGGAAGTAAAAAATAGAATTATAATAATGTAATGTTGTTATCATTTTATTTTGTCCTCCTGCTGCAGCAGCTGGCGTGAGGGGGCAGGTGGGCTGAAGAGCAGGGGGGGAGGTTTACAACCCTCCTAAGTGCGCAGTGACTGTTTGGTTGGCTCTCTCGGGCCGCTCAAAACAGTCATGCGCACTTTCCCTGTTCTCCGTGCAAGCTGCATTACAGCCTGCATGGAGAACATTCCCACCCCTCCAGCCCCTGGCTGAGCGCTGTGCATTGCAGCGTTGTGATTGGCTACAGGGAGCATGAAAGCCTTGGCGCTTCCTGTTTCCTGCTTCTCCAAAGAAGGAAAAAGGATGCAGGAGAGGCGGCCGCAGACAGCCTGCCGGCAGGCCACAGGATTTTTCTTTTTTTTTAACCCTACCCTTCACCCCACCCGCCCAACTGCAGGTTGAAGGTAGCAGCCGTGACTGTGAAACAGTGAACAATGGTCAACCCTGTCTACATCTGAGCTATACTGTCTGCTGCTCATGTTCCAACTCAGAAATTCTGATTTAAATTAACACACTTTAGAGAGAACAATTGCATAAAATCAGTGGCCGTCATTAAACGTACATGTTTATGATATAGCCACTGATCAGGTTTGCTGTTAGTTCTAGATAAGAACACACTTGTAGAGGCAATGAGTGCCATCACTCAGAATAAGAGTTGCCATAAAATGAACAGCTATGAGATTTTGACACTGTCCAACTGCATTTTAATGATATGGGCGCTGTAGTAAATTTGGACATGTTCCTTTTTTAAGCAAAATCTTGCAATTTATTTATTGGTCGTTCAGCATCCAAGAGGTGAAAAGAAGATGGATACTTAATAAGACTGAATATGGATAGCTTTTTATTTTCTAATACATGTGTAAACCTATGTCTAAACAAGGGTCGGAATTATGAGTTGGAAGGTATTACCACATCCGCTAATTTTCGGATGTATTAAATTACTGAACATTTGACAAATTTTGGCAGCTCAAATCTGGTGATATGCTGATTGTAGTGCGTTAAACACCATAATCTGTATGTTATTCCTCAATAACTAACAATAGGTGTTATTTATTGCACCTGATAAATAATATATTTATCAGCGGTGATATATAACACCTAAATTTGTATTCAGGTTTTTTTAACTTCAAATTCAGTAAATCATTGTCTACTGACCTTGTAAATGTGTACTTTGAGAACAACTTTCGTAGTTGATCTTTAAAATCACCAATATTAAACAATGAAAGGTCATCTCATTCAACTTATGAAATAGACCATAAGGCATCCAGACATCAAAAATACAAAAGTACAAATGTAACCTTCGATTGTTCATCAGGGAAAACAGAGGATCTACCTTAAAATGTAACCGCAATTGGTTAATGAACACAGCACACTTTTCTACATCCCCATAAAAAGTGCTCAGGCAGTGCCAATGGAATAGTAGAAGGTCTTTCCACGTAGACAGGCATAACTTGTGATGATGCCTGACACATAGGAGCACAATTCCCTGATGAAGTGGTTCTTCTTGCCCTTGCAGAGAACAAGAAGGTCTGCCGACACAAAACTGATGTAGGCCGTGCCCCTGCTGTGGCAGGAAAACTTCCCTGAACAATTTGATTCTGTAAATGGTCTAGACATTGTGTTAGCTCATTTGGCTCTATTTTAAACTGGGTTAAATCTTTTATATATTAGCTCCTGACTATCTTTCTGCAAATTGTCTAGCATTTTAGCAATGTCCCACATGGTAGCTCTCCGTGGATTCATAATACCCGGGCAAAGAAAACTTTGTGGGCTTGCCTTACTGTCAAAATTTAGGGACTAACCTGGAATCCTAATCATTGTAGAGGCTCTTGAACTCCACCTGAACCTTTGTCATCTGAGTCCCAGTTCTGCACTATATTCAGCTGGTGAGTATCAGATGGAGCAGGGAATGGGGAAAAGGGTCTTCAAGTTGTTTTTGCCTTCATAGTACATTCTACAAAAGTACATATGGTTAATTACTTAGTATTACTTCACCCACTTGGAGATAATATCCACCATTGCGGTTCCCTGGAACCCCCTCATACCATAAGGATCTGGGATCGATCTCGAAATACTGAAGGACGTTTTCCAAGAAGGGATTCTTTTATTTCCTCATGTATCTCAACCTTCATGTCAAGAACAGTTCCTTCTAATTATTTCCATAGCAACTTCTTAAAAAATGGTGACGACAACTCAAAAAGGATAGAAATCTAACATGTACTGTTTGTTTTCCTATGTACTGCCACCATCTAAAACAATGAAGTAAATAAAAATAACTAGTGCCAGAAATTACATAAAAGAATACCTCACGGGCAGGTGAGAAATAAAACCATCTAGCTAATGCCAGCTACTGTCATCACAATACCTCACAGCTAAAAAACAAAAAAACAAACATGTAACAAACCACTTATCACTTCAGCTGGCCGCGTCTCTCCTCTGATTCCCTGCCGACGTCACAGAACGGAATGAGTGACTGGAAGCATTGTGATTGGTCTGAGTGCCGTAGTTCAGAGCTCAGACGGGGAGTTGGAGCCTGGACATGCTCCTTACCAGGCTGTGTAATGCAGCCTGGTGGGGAACATGTAAGTGTGCATGACTGTTTGGCAGGCCCAAGACGGCTGGCCAAACAGTTGTGCTACCATACCTCCTCCTGTGCCCACAACCCCACCCTGCCCCAACTCAACCTGTAGCTATCAAAAATAAAATGATAATAGCAAAGATAGCAGAGGAACCACCCCTAACATTGTGGTTTTGGAATTCATCAAGTGTGATAAATAAAACCTATTCATTGTTTTTCCCAGAAAATGCTTACCTGAACAACATCCATTTGTCCTGGTATTTTATCAGTCAAAATGTGATAAGTGTCCAGACTTTAATGCACCTGCTAATTAATGGGTACACTAAACTTGCATAACTAGTACTTACCATCCCTCCACATAGAGATGCTTTTGCTGGGATCATAAAATACAAGGCACCACCAGAAACCTGGCTCAAGCAGCTAACACATTTCACAATCATGTTGTACAACTCTTTTTATGTCTCAACATTTATGCCTTTCATCCCAGCAGTGGCAGCATTTAATCAATTGTCCAGCCAAATTTGCCAGAACTTGGGAGACTGTTCACAACTGTATGTGAATTCTTATAACTACTTGTTATAGTTTTTTATTGATGATTGACCAAAGTATCCACGATAAGGTATTGTGTGGCCAAAATATTGTGGTAAGAATAACGAGAACAAGAAAAGTTTGAAGGCTAAACTCCCGATATGTAAATGTCTTCAATTTCAGTTGTAGAGTTAAGAATAATAAATCAATACTTACATGTTTGCACTTAACTTCTCAATATTCTTGTCCTCAATATTTTTGTCTGCACAATATTTTTATCAGCACTAAGCAACGTAACAAAGCAGTCAAGACAGTCTTTGTGTGCTCATTAAGAAACTTCCAATTCACGATCATGTCTTTATGTTCCAAAAGGTTCTTTATTAGATTTTTTGTTAAAATTTGATAGCCATAGCCGACACATTTCATCCAAAAGGGACTTCTTCTGGGCTATAAGAAAACACATACAGTAGCGGTTGGTGGTGGGAGTAGCTGCCGGGTAATGACGTGGGGAGGGGCAGGGTGGGGGTAGTAATCTATGGATTATGGAGGATTACAGGTAAATAAACATTTAAATAAATAAAACGAATTTTGTTGCGAGCACTGCATCATATTTGGGGATGCAGTGCATGTAACGAAATTCGTTTTATTTATTTATATGTTTACTTACCTGTAATCGTCTGTAATCCATAGATTACTACCCCCACCCTGCCCCTCCCCCTCCCCACATTACCACCCGGCAGCTACTTCCACCACAGACCGCTACTGAACACACATACACAAATATTTAAAAACAAAATTACATATATACATTAGTGCACCAATACATCGTATATCTTACAAAGACATATATACAAATGATAATGGAGATATCTATTCCTGTCCTGTCATTTGGCGAATGTTCTTAATTAACAAGGTTTGAGCCCATGTTTCAATAGCTACTCTTTTTTTGAGGTGATGGGGAATACTTGTTAACCGCTATTTTGAATTGACCTTCATATATTTCATAGAAGCAGGAAATAAAAAACAATGGGGAACGCTTATTGACAATTTTTTTTGATTAACCAGTATTAACCCAATATTTTTATCACAATATTCTGGCAGGTAACATTTAATCAGAGGCTTTGTTTGTGCATTGTGTGTGATGTTCAGTCTCTAAAGCTGAAGTTCAATGTTTATCTTCCACATTAACAAAGCAACATCATGATTCCTTCTTCACCTCCACAGAGTACAATTGAATGCAAATGTTTCTATGTCGTTTATCATGTCTTCAATATTGACATAACTGCCTAGCAATTATTTAGGACTGAAGCTTGATTGAGATCAACTTGTGGCAGAAGTTGTGGGTGCAAGTTTTCCAAATGTGCACACTTTCTCTCTATTAACTTCCTTGCCAAAAATCAAAGGGTGCCAAAACTAGCCTTTGAGCTGTCTCTGGAGAAGCTCCTTCCACAAATCAGATCACAAACAATACACTCAAGACCTCTTCTTGAAATCTTCTCAAGTATTCACAGCCGTGGTTTTCCCCAACGTTGCAAGTGCTTGAATGCTGCCTCTTTCTCCAACACTGAACCACATTGACCAGTAGTTATCAGTGGGTGGAGCCTCCGTACACAGGAGAGCTCCACTCAATATAGCACCAAGTCTTGTGGGCCCACAAATCTAGCAAGACTTTGGCCATATCTTTAAAAGCCCAGCAGGGGAAATACAAACTGTTGTCTCTCACTGATTGACACCATCCTGGGCACAACTTAACTCAACTTGTGCATTGCGCCACATGCTTCAGGCCACAATGTCTTCTCTGGCAACAACAGTTAAGGTAGTAAATCCCCACTCTCTCAATCTTACTAGGATCTCCAGAGGTCAAACAATAAAGTTGGAGATATAGCCCTATAGAATGAATTTCCTGCTTATTGAGGTACCTGGGGTTTTCTAAGAGAGTTTCAAGAATCCTGAAGGATCCAGACAAGAATTACACATAAACCTAGACTAATGGTTTCAAAACATGAGCCCCTGGCTAAGATCAGATGTAGTTAAGTAAAGGAAAGAGAGAAGACCCCACGTGTTCCAGGGAACAGGGTACTATGGACAATGGAAGTCAAGGGAATATGCCTGGAGGTACAACTGAACAACTATATTCACTTTACTGCCTTATATTTTCATCTCATTCACTCAGCATACTAGATTAAGGTACTCATTCAATGTAGTTTCCACACTAAAATGTAACGTTTTTAGTCTTTTATTTTCTTAAATCAGTGGAGTTTTCCCCTTCACACTTTACATTTGATCTTAAAATTTCAGAAAAAAATCCTGAAAACATTTACAATAAGAGCACATTATACAATACATTAGGTAGCATTAGGACACAATATTCACAGTACTTCGTCAAGTATAAACAATTTCAAAAGTGAAAACATATACAGTAATCTAGCCATCAAATATCATAACACAATAAATGTTTTAAAAATAAACCCCCTATACTCAGTAACTCAGATGGTATTACTGTAGTTTAGCCAGATCCAATCGCCTTTTAACAATTACTATGAACCTCCAGTGCCCAAAATTCCTGTGTATCTGGGGTTTCCTAGTCTCCACTTGGATTCTATATATAGTAGTGCGTCGACGCGTTTCGGTGTTTAAAAGCCGTGGATTTGGGAACACCTTCTTCAGGACAAAAACAGTTCATATGGGGTCACCGTTTTCAGTTTCTCGTATCCTTCTGTAGATATAGAAAGATAGGGATCAATATAGGCTTATGGCTATGTTTCACCTTCACATTATTGCATGTTGATGGAAATTACCTTTCAACATAGATAATCATATCTTCATTCACTTTCTACCTTGCATTTCACATTAGATGCACATGGATTTTACCCTGTGGTTGTCTTGGATTGTTGCCCTAAACTGTACTAGATTTCATTAATACATTGTCAAATCAATACATAATCTCTTGTATATCCTAGGAGGTTCTAATGTCTTATCTCCTGATTGCTACTGGACTTCTGATGGTAACTTTAAGCCTATCCATGCCTCCGTTACATTTTAGTGGTCGAGTATGTTAGATACACCATTCATGCCCACAATGATCCTAGCTTCAGTGCAATACTGACCTTTGCACAGATTTATAGAGGTCTTCTTTTGATCAGAGGGAGATGTTATTATATTCCTATTGAAAAGCAGATATATATCCGTCTGCACAGCACTTCTGTGGTGGTCTAGAGGGGGTAAGAGATGGCATATGATTTATCAAACTATGTTGTATTCTGTTATCATTTGCCTATTGTTTGTGAACAGTATATTACCTTCCAGGTGCTCTGCTTGCGGGACTATTATTTTCTTTTAACTCAGTATTTCCCCTCGCTCTTGGGAAATGTTTTTCTGTATGCTTCTATTGTCTGATATGGAGTTCAAGGATCCAGACAATAAGTATACATAAACCTAGATTAATAGTTTCAAAACATGACCCCCTGGCTAAGATCAGATGTAGCTGGATGATAGAAAACTTATTTAAATCACAATCAATTCCTATTTTTTAACTGAATTCCAGCCAATAGCATCTTCAATGTCTTTAAAGTGACTGATATTCATTAGATTGAATTAGGGGCTCATGACTGATACCTGCGTGATCTGCATTTTTTGAATCACAATACGATCAACTGTCCTTCCACCTTTTCAGAGTTAAGTCAGGGGTGTAACACAGGCCCCCGCATCACTCTAGGGGGCCCCTCAGCCCTGCCAAGTGTCATACATCTCGCGCTCTACTACTAATGCATTTTACATCAAAATACTGCATTACTCCAAGCTAGCAAAAATATTGTCACGCACATCAGCTTATTATTAAAGTTGAGCATGTTACCTCTTTTGAAATCTACAGTATCAGCTCCATATTTTTTTGTGAGGCTATCTATACACACATGGTTCAAAGGAACTCAGCAGCCAATTGATGTTCTTGCAAGTTATGATGAGGCTGTTTTTTTCACTTTGATTGGACTGAATTTTATTTGTTAGCGCATTGATTGGTTACTATCATTACGCATGTGCGTGCTTTGTGCAGCCTATCCTGCACCACGAGATTTGCTGCTGTGCCGCCAGAAGAGTGTGTACTGACAAGGGAAGTTTGGCCCAATGGGTTGGGTATACAGCGTGAGACAAAACAGCACGATAATTCTAGCAAGGGTGTTCTGGCCACAAGACGCTGATATCGCGAACAGCAACAGGTTGGGATTTTTCCGAGGCTCGATGGTGCCAGGATAGCAGAGTCTTTTCGGACGTTTTTATGACTTATAATTTCTCTAAATTCTTGAGACACTTGGACTGCTAATTGCTCAGTAGCTCTGTATGAAAATGAGGCTTGCAATGCCATTTGTTTTGCTGGGCTTCTGTGAACATTTCACTGCCGCTGTTAATTCTGCTCCACTTTGTGGGATTGTGTGAATGAGGTTTACTCGCCTCCGCCACTTTACCTGCGCTCTCTGTTCTGTGTCTTTTGTATGCTAATGTTGCTTGCACTGCCACCCCAGAATGCCTCCTTCGGGCAGGTCAGTGCACCGGGTCAGAGTGTCAGGCCCAGGTCAGCACCGCAGCAGTCTCTGGCTACCGGTCAGAATAGCTAAAAGGGCAGGGTCATGGTGATAGAAAGGTAAGAGGGGCTTTCATTTGCACCACTCGAGGTCCTGAGCTCAGTCGCCCAGTGATACGTAGACAGTGTAACATAAATGAGAGTATGGGAGTGTTCTGTGGTACAATACCCATCACTGAAGCACAGAACTCATGTTAAGTAAACTATTAGTGATTGGAAGCGTATTCAGCAGTCATACACGGGTCGCGAAAAGCTTAGCAAAGCTGGACTGTAAACCATTCTTTCCTAAGTAGAGGGAACAGACTTCTGTGCGCTCATGAGAGAAATGTTTTGCCACAGATTCACCTTACAGGAAAGAGCTCAGCCAACCTCTCAGAAACCAGCTAAGCTACTTCAGTTGTCATATTTTCCAAGTGGCTGTATCTTCTTTTCATACTTTTAGATAGTAGTATCAATAGTCCCAAAATGTAACATGACATAGGTTAAGAACTTAGAACTATAATAAGTGTTACACAGGATAAAGAGCAATTTTGGAAGTAAAAATTAAATAAGAGTCCTTCGGACTAAAATAGGCAGTAGTGCTAAATATGAACAGGACAAGTGTAAAAGTGGTGCTACAGGAGTAAGTATGGACAAAAGGAAAATGGTGAAATGAGTAGAGAGAAAGGAGTAATACAAAAGATAAAGGGTGATGGGAGAGAGCTGGGTGGAGAGAGACTGTTCCCTTCATCGTCATTGCTTGATTTTGCTCTTGATCAAATGTCACTCATAGTCTTTGAAATGTCACTCCTAGTTACACTGAAATTATGGAAATGTCATACATAGTTATCCAAAACCGTGACAGCTATGCCCCCTCCACGGCCAGCTGTGCAATCAGCAACCAGTTAGAACTCCACACATCAGATCTTTCTCGGATGCTGGTGTCGTAATTTGACAGTGATCGGGTTAGCATTAAGCTTTGCTACACGTACTTTTCCCTTATCTTGACTATAGTAGTCGGACGCCATTTTGTATGTATCGGCGGCCATTTTAGCTGAATGCGCTGCCTCGTGGTCAGCATGCCCTTTTGTCCTTCCTCTGTACCACTGACCACTCGAGTTTGCCCAGCAACAGGCTATTTTTAGTATTGGTCAAGCTCACACATGCGCAGTTTAGATTGACCAGTCATCACTTAGGAATGTTTCGCCAAATTGACCAGTGGTGTTATAGCTCCTCCCATGAGTTGGCTGTGTTCCAAAAATGACCATATATGTACCTAAAACTCTGTAACTGTGTACCGCCTATGTTTTTATTACTGTAAAACTGTATAAAAGAAGGATTTGCACCGATGTTCGGTGTGATACTTCTTGCATTACCGAAGGGTGCTGTAGGAATGTACCACCACCCCATGGGGTCTTAATAAACTTGTCTTTTGCATTTTCTAGTTTCCGTGCCAACATCTTTTATGGTGTAGAGGGTATTCTGCGGAGTATGTAGGCCTGGAGAACCCAATACCACAAATTGGCGACCACAAAGGGACTCATCGGCGACTCGGATGCCCGAAGGAGAGGTCGTGACGAAGGATTGGAAACACGCCATGGACGCGTACGCTGCCACTGAGTGACCCGAGTCTTGGCACCCACTGTGTTTTCTTCCTTTCCTTCTGATCTGACCTTCCAGGTGGCGCCGGTCCTCAACTGAGATCCTGCTCGTTCGAGTTGTCGTACAGTGCCGATTTGGCTGATTTGATCAAAGACCTTGGCAGTTGGAACCTGGATATCTGAGATTTTGGTAAGCTTGTGATTGGTAAGATAGTCTGCGGACGCTTACTGTGGTTCTATGAATATGTTTTGAGTTAGCTAACATTTGATACTATGATTTGAACTATATGTGCAGTGCACTTCACATAGGCAGGCATGTAGAGATATTTCTCTGAATTTGTTTGTGTTTGAACGGCACATTTGTGTGGTGTATATTAAGTGCCATTTTTGTGGTATCACGTTTTCCGTGATACTTTTCGAACATGCCTGTTTTAAGCACACTCCGAGGAATGTGCTGTCTTGGAAAATGGTACCACTTATCAATTAAATGAATCTCAGCCGGCTCCCCCAGAGGGGACTCCCAATCGGGAGATGTATGTAAAATTCGGCCTTCCCCCTATATTATACAGTAAATTATGGAATAAGTACACCAGATCTGATCCCGAGTTGCAATGGCCACTACATGGGTCGTTTGATTTACGAAAGGTTCAGTTTGTGGAGCAATGTTTGTTTCAGCGCAGGTCTAGACAAGATATGTTTGATTGTGTACGAATGTGGGAGAAAGCAGTGCGTGAACGAATGAAGTGTGAAATAGCCTTGGCGGAAAAAGAGCAGCGTAAGGCTGCTCGAGATAAGGCTTTACAGCTGGAGGAGAAGGAGTTGCAGGAGAAGAAAGAGAGGGAGGCACGGGAACGCAATTTGCAAATGAGTGGTCAATTTCCTATTCGGCGTCCGCTTTATCCTGTCCTTACTAATGAAGTTGATGATTTTTCATTACTAGATCGGTGCCCGCCTCCGTACGTTTCACCTACGGCCCCGGACGAGGACTCGGACAATGAGGAGTACGGGAGTAAGAGTATGAGGTTAAGTGCTAGTGTAACTGCGGAGTTGCGCAGTTTCGCTCGCAAACTTAATTTGAATAAAATAACTATGTCAGAGATTAAAAATGAAATGAGTAAGTGGTCAGAGCGAGAACAGTTGTATTTTTTAAGTGCTCTCGGAGATGAAGTTGTAAAACGATTTAGGAAATATTCAACTGAATTAGAGCCTAAGGATATATCAGTTCATCGTGAGAATATGAGTAAAGGTTTATTTGTTATTGCAGATGCGGATGAATTGTTCCGACGGTTGGTCCAGCTACGGGATGAGGGGTCCAGATTACGGGAAGCACAAAAAGCAGCAGACGTGCCTGCGCCGGGGTCGACGGAGTCATCCAAACAGTGTTCTATGTTTGGAACAGATAAGCGTTCTACAGTTCATGTTATGCCTATGCGTGAAGCCGCACCTTTGTATGTTCCCCCCAAAGGGCAAGGTACAAGTGATGATAAATCGTCCGGGGATGCAAAAGGGTATTTCATATATAATTGGGTGTATACGCCTTGGAATAGGGCAGATGTTATGGCATTGAAAAATGCTTTACCCGATCCCCGTAAGAATCCGGCAGCTTTCTATGAAGGAGTGGAGGGGGCTATTTCTTCATGTGTTATGACGTTAGTTGATATCGATCTTTTCTTTGGGTTAATACTGCCCCCCGATATGTGGAGAGCGATTCGTAAGTTTGATGACCAAGCGATTTTGGGAGCGGATTGGAAAGTTATAGCCCAAGCTGATTTAGATAGGGAGCCTGCATGTAAGCCTTGCCAATTAATTCTAGATCTCCCGACAGCTATTTTGAATAAATTAAAAACGCTTGTTCCCCCTTAAAAGATTGATTGGACTATGTTAGCTTCCTGCAAACAGAAACAGGATGAGTCGGTGTCTGACTTCTTTTCACGTTTTGAAGAAGCGTTTCAGGATTACAGTGGGCAATTATTAACGGATGATACGGGTAGGCATTTGTTTGTTGAAAAGTATGTGGCTAATCTCCTGCCGGAGATTGCAAAACGATTGAAAACTAGTGAAAGTTCCTGGACCACGGCGACCCCTGCGTCCTTGTTAACTATGGCTCTGTATTATGAGCGACAGGAATTAGAGGCTAAAGAAAGTACTGATAAGAAAGTGAAGGAGTTAAAGACGAAGGTGATGTTGGCTCAGGTTCGTGCTACGCAGCCGAGAGGGAACGATAGAGGCAGGCGAGGAGGGTATGGTACGTCTTATGGTCGTACCGACATTGCTGAGGATCAATGTGCATACTGTAAAGAGTTTGGACATTGGGCTTCAGATTGTCCGGTGATTCGTGAACAACGTAATCAGCGTGGTCGAGGAGGTGGAAGGACACGGAATAGTTATTCGGGAGCGAGAGGTGGAGCAAGTGATCGTGGTAGGTTTGAGGCGAGGAGTCGTGGTCAGGATGATCATAATACTTTTGATCGACGGAATCAGTACCAGATATTGGAGGGTAAGAACGTGGAGTCTCAGGACTATGTGCACGCATAGGATTGCGTAGGATGGGGTGTGGAATCGGTTGAAGTGCCAGTAGATAAAAGAGGTCCATATGTATCAGCGGGCGTTTTGGATTCTACTGATCAGTTTTTGGTTGATACAGGAGCTACTCGCAGTGCTCTGTCTAAAAACTTGGTTCCATGGGCTCCCCTGTCTGGCGAAACGATTACATCCATAGGGTTCGATGGAACACCCTCTCTTAGCCCACTGTCACAACCTCTTACGTTTTACATTGACAGATTCTTTGGCCCGTGCCCATTCTTATTGTCGCCGAATACCCCAGACAATATTATGGGCATAGATTTGCTTAAATATTTTAGAGCAACAATACGCTGCGCTCCTGAAGGAGTGTGGGTTATTTTGAATGACAATTATCCGGATGTAGGAAGACTATGTACTATGCAAGAAATTGAAGCATTAGCACTAGTCTGATATCACCACCTTACTTACTTTGGTTCCACCCACTGCTACCACGTTTTCTGTAATTGATCTTAAAAACGCTTTCTTTTCCATTCCCATCCATCCCGACAGCAGATATCTATTTGGTTTCACGTTAAATAATAAATCGTATAGATTTTGTCGAGTTCCTCAAGGTTATACAGAGAGTCCTAGCATCTATAGCCAGGCTTTAAAAAGACAGCTTGATTCCTTTGATTTGCAGTCTGGAGTAAATCTCATCCAGTATGTTGACGATATTTTACTAGCTGCAGACACATATGCACAGTGTGAGGAGAGTACTCTTGCTTTGCTCTCTTTTCTTGCTCAGAATAATCACAAAGTGTCTAGAAAAAAATTACAATATTGTAGACCAAAGGTGACCTACCTCGGTCATCTTTTGTCTAAGGAGGGACGTGCATTAACATCTGATCGAATTCAAGCAATTTTAGATACACCGGTTCCCCGTACTCAGAGAGATGTGCGTGCCTTCATAGGTTTAACGTCTTTTTGTAGACAGTGGATAATGGGGTTTTTCGTACATTATAAAACCTTTGTTAGCATTACTGTCCAAAACTACACCAATGCCCCTCGAATGGACAGATGAATGTCAGACTGCTTTTGAACAATTGAGACAAGCCCTTTGTTCTGCACCAGTGTTAGGTACACCAGATTACACGAAGATTTTCACGTTGTACGTACATGAGAAAGATGGGTGTGCAATGTCAGTGTTAGTGCAGACACACAGGGATAAGCAGAGGCCCTGCGCATACTTTTCGGCAATACTTGACCCTGTAGCACGAGGATTACCTGGGTGTTTTCGAGCAGTTAGGGAATAGTTTTGTCACACAAATTGCTGGTGTTAGTTCCCCATGCGGTAGATGCCCTGTTAAACCAAACAAAGACCCAGTATCTCACGAGTGCACATTTAACAGGATATGAGCTTACACTGTTGGCGCCACACATCACACTAAAGAGATGTGCTACCCTGAACCCTGCCACTTTATTGCCGTATCCGGTTGCTAAGGGCCAAGAGGAAGAACACCATGATTGTGTTTTCCTGACCGAAGAACAAACAAAGGGTTGTGTCGACTTACAGGATACACCACTTCCAGATGTGGATGGGGAACTGTGGGTTGATGGATCGTGTTTAAGGCTGCCAGATGGCACAACTTCTGCAGCATACGCGATCACGACACTTAAGACAGTGGTAGAAGCAGCACGAATACCACAGAAATCGGCCCAAGCAGCGGAGTTAATAGCCTTGACAAGAGCCTGTGAATTGAGTGCTGGCTTATGTGTGAACATCTACACAGACAGCCGGTACGCCTTCGGAGTAGCGCATGACTTTGGCCTACTCTGGCGAGAGCGTGGGTTTTTGACTTCGCATGGAGTACATATCATGCACGGAGAACTAGTGCGTGATCTTTTGAATGTGTTACTTTGTCCAAAGAAAGTGGCGATAATCAAATGCAGTGCACATAAAAAAGTCACTGACAAAGTGGGACAAGGTAACGCTTTTGCTGATAGCATAGCAAGAGAAACGGCTATGTTACGAACTGCCTCGCCAATGTATGTAGTGAAATCACAGGCTGAGCGATGGCACGATGCTAGAGAGGAGATACTAGATATCCAGAAATCAGCGTCTGAAGCAGAACTCGCAACCTGGGCAGCAGAGGAAGTGCTGGATGATGAGGGTTGCTGGCGAAGCAAAGATATGGAAAGATGGAAATTGCCTGCAGCTTACTTGCAAGCGATGGTTCAAATGACACATGGATTGGCACATGTTGGAGCTCTTGCAATTACTCGATTGCTAACGCGAGTTTGGGAGCATCCTGAGATTGCCAATACAGCCAAAAGAGTAGTGCAGACCTGTCTGATATGTTTACAGCACAATCCTGCAAAAGGGACGCATACTCCGAAAGGAGGGTTTGGTCCACCTACTACACCGTTTGAAGTACTGCAACTGGATTTCATCCAGCTTGAGCGTTGTAATAACCTTAAGTATGTCTTAGTGGTGGTGTGTGCTTTCAGTAAATGGATTGAGGCCTTCCCCACGAAGGATAATACAGCGCTGACAACAGCTAAGGTTTTGCTCAAAGAGTACTTCCCTCGATACGGCGTTTGTAAATTTTTGTGGAGCGATAATGGTCCTCACTTTGTTGGGAAAATTGTGGAATACGTGATAAAGGGATTGGGAATTCAGCAGAAGTTTCATGCTGTGCTCCATCCTCAGTCAGCAGGTCTTGTTGAACGGTATAACGCTACTCTCACATTAAAGCTAGCAAAGATCGTGGCATCCACGTCTTTGAAATGGCCGGATGCCCTGCCATTGGCATTACTATCTATCAGATCAGTGCCCCATTCCCGAACTGGCCTCACACCTTATGAAGTGGTGTTCGGAAGGCCTATGAATATATGGGGAGTTCCTAAGCCTCGATTGTTACATGATGTGCCCTGTATAATGATGAACGATTATTTGGCACGATTAACAAATGATTTACTTTCTATTCATCAACAGGTTCGAGAAGCGCTCCCCGACAATTCCATTGGAGAGGCTCACAATCTTCGTCCTGGGGACCATGTCATGATCTGGTCATTTGAGAGAACAAGCAGTTTGGAACCGAGGTGGCGTGGCCCCGAGCAGGTACTGCTTGCAACTCGTACGGCTGTGCGAGTCACCAACAGGAAGCGGTGGGTGGCTCCACTCACTGCCGCCGTGTCTCTCCGGATCTGGTGAGCCCAACTGCGTTGTCTGATTATCGAGACATCTTGGACGAGGAGAAGAGCCCAGCTGTAACGTCTGCTGAATCGGAGGGAGCCTTCCCGGACCACACTGTTTCTGGGGGAGAGAGATATAACCTACGACCACGATAAGCATTTTTTTTTTTTGTGCAAGACTGGTTGAGTTACCACTCTGGGGTTTGTGAAACGGAAGCCGGGAATATCAAGGGGGGGGATCTGTTCTGTCAAGTGTAGCGACACCCGTCTTGAATCTCGGAGAAGAAACCAACGGTTACCTCGGAGCTCACCACTCATATTTTTATTTTTAGTTGTTTTTGAGACATTTTGAACTTTAAACTATGACATCCTCTGCAGTGCGAGACAAGAGAATTCTTGGTGCAGTATTATTTGTTTTGACAATTGTTGTGATAGCTGTGATAGCTTGGGTAGTAGAACTTGTGGTGCCGGTACAAGAACATTTACTGCCAACTACCCCGATTCTATCTGAACATTTCCATTTTACTCTGCCCTATCATGAAGAACGGCACCGACAGACTTATTTGAACAACAGTTTTATTCAGATTCTGCATCACACCCACAATATGACTAACACTTCGAACTGCTGGGTATGTGGGATGTTGCTTGGACATCAAAAGAAAGGGGGCACACCACTCTTACCTTTGACACTCCAAATGGCATTTCATTTGTGGCATCCCGAAATACGTATTTTATATGTGGAAATAAAGGCTATCACCGTCTCCCTATAGGATGGTTAGGAACATGCTATATGTATCTTTTGTATTACCCCCTGTGTTTATTGCCCCACCTATGTATGATAATAACTACATTCTGTACCATGACTTCATATTGAATAGAGTGACGAGAGCATTAGTTCTTGAAGATATTGATCAGACTGACACTGCGTTACAACAATGTGTTGATTTTAATTTGGGCCTCTTTTCATTTGTTGGAGCTGCTTTAAACAGTCGAAAAATATGACGGTTAACTCGTGTTGTAGAGGCTGTTGCTAATGAGACAGCTTTTGCTTTAGGAAACTTAACAGAGGAACTTCAGATTACCAGAATTGTAACGCTCCAAAACAGAATGGTATTAGACGTAGTATTAGCTGATCGTGGAGGAGCATGCCGTATTATCGGAAGTAGTTGTTGTGTATACGTGCCAGATAATTCACCTTCTGTGTATGATGCAATATCCAAATTACATAAAATTGCTGCGGAGATACATCCTGATAATGGTACATGGACATTTTCGGGTGGTTTTGGTCAATACTTAGTACCTGGGGTTGGAAGTTGCTGACGATTCTATGTGTAATAATTGGGATATTATTCTTTTTATGCCTCTGTATCCAGTGTGGCCCTGTATTATGCTCCATGTGCCTTTCTGCTTGTATTCCATCCAAACGATCATTTGCTAAACATGAACAAATGATTCATAAAGAAGTAGCACAAATCATGCCTATCGATATTGAAGATGAGTACCCTGATTATGTCCACTATGAGGTAGCTTCAGCTAAACGCTAAAAGGGTCGTCTGTCGTAATTTGACAGTGATCGGGTTAGCGTTAAGCTTTGCTACACGTACTTTTCCCTTATCTTGACTATAGTAGTCGGACGCCATTTTGTATGTATCGGCGGCCATTTTAGCTGAATGCGCTGCCTCGTGGTCAGCATGCCCTTTTGTCCTTCCTCTGTACCACTGACCACTCGAGTTTGCCCAGCAACAGGCTATTTTTAGTATTGGTCAAGCTCACACATGCGCAGTTTAGGTTGACCAGTCATCACTTAGGAATGTTTCGCCAATTTGACCAGTGGTGTTCTAGCTCCTCCCATGAGTTGGCTGTGTTCCAAAAATGACCATATATGTACCTAAAACTCTGTAACTGTGTACCGCCTATGTTTTTATTACTGTAAAACTGTATAAAAGAAGGATTTGCACCGATGTTCGGTGTGATACTTCTTGCATTACCGAAGGGTGCTGTAGGAATGTACCACCACCCCATGGGGTCTCAATAAACTTGTCTTTTGAATTTTCTAGTTCCGTGCCAACATCTTTTATGGTGTAGAGGGTATTCTGCGGAGTATGTAGGCCTGGAGAACCCAATACCACACTGGGAGTTACGTAACTTCCGTTATGCTCGCCGTACTTGCAAGCGCGGCCTCCTCATCATCAATTAAATAGTGCGCGGCCACATCTGCGCGGTCTTTACCCCTAGGGTGGAGCATACCATGGTTGGGCTGGACATTCTCATGCCACTTTGTGCAATTTAAAGTGCATGTGAGGTGAGGCGGCTGAGAGGGACCGTGCAGCCCAGGACGGACTGCTACAGCCTTAATTTAATTATTGCCAATGCTAATCTTGCCTGGTCTTCTGCTGCCCGTTCGTGCCTGCCACTATAGCTGCAGGCCAGGCCTGAGGTGAGCCAGTCTGTCGCCTACACATTCTCAAGTTTAAAAAGTTGTCTCACACTGCATCAATTTCAACCTCCATGTCTTCAATGGAATGTGTGTGTATTTGTATGCAACCAGATGAGAGTCAGGTGCCTGCTGCCAGGGGAGGCATGGGTCAGGCTCCAAAGGCAATCCCTTGTTAGCTTCAGGAAATCGCTTGTGAGCAGGGTGTGTGCTTAACTGGCATCTTCGGTTACTTCTGGCCGCCTTGCTTTTTTTAGGATTCTCAACAGTCTCTCTGCCTGTCCCATGTGAAATTGTGGCATTTCCTGACAGTCTGGTGCATTTGAAATGGCTGTAGTGCTGAGATGTCATTCACAAGGGGAACACAGCATCTAGCGCTTCCTTTCCAGAGGCACAGCCTGTGGGTAAATCTTCCACTTTCTCTGGGTGCCAGCAGCCATTCCTCTACCATCAAGTGAGATATCACCTCCTCCCCCCACAAACCCTTGACTTCTTTCATGTGCTACTCACCAGTTCCTCCCCCTGACTCCAGTGGCCTCCACTCCACTGATCGCTCCTATACCCCAGGGATCCTAAATGCCACTGCTCATCTTCCAGGTTCTGTTATGTGACCCAATGTCACGAGAATACCTCTTTTCCAGCATGAGCTTTCCCTTAAAAATGCACTGTCCTCATGACTGCAATTCCCAGAATCCACTAATGGAGTATATGCATGCTTAGGACTGAAGACAAGTTATCCATGAGTATAGTGCCACATTGAATTCTATATGCTTCGCAGCCCTATGCATGGCGATCTAGCGTTCTATTCACCACTGGCCACAGGGATTTTGCCCCAAAGGCACCCAGTGCTCAACTGTACCATCGATCCCACTAGTCTCCTTAAATGTACTGCCCCCTTCAGTGAGCCCAGACTCCACATCACCCCCATGCTTCTATGATTTCACACTCTTCTGCCCCATCATGCAGCTATCACAGCATTCACGGTCTACCTCCCACAGTGACCCCACACTTCCATATTCTTGGGGGCCATGCATTTCACTGCCCCATTATGTCCAGGTCCTGCATTATTGCAGTGCCACACTCTCTTGATTTATAGATTAATAAAGCAAGCCTGACATTTCTTTTATTATTAATGATCAGACAGCTTACATCAAATTGGCAACAGATGGTATCAGATCATGTATAATTACCAGCAATACCTGTTCTATTTCTGTCGAGTACCTTTTTTTTCAATACTTTGAATCTGATTCCTATGCCACCTGGCATAAATGAAGGAACGAGGGCCCTATATCTAGTTTTGTTTTTTTACCCGGGCCCCACAGTATCTTTTGACTACCCTGGGATCCCACAGCTTTGTAACATCCAGGTGATTCCACACTTCACTCCCTCTGCACCCAGGGGTTCCCTTCACCACTCTCAGTTCCTTTGCCTCTAACTCCTCTCTTTCGTTATATGGCTTCTATCAATTGTGTATTTTCTGTTCCAGGCTGCTAGTCTACTTGAGAAGTCATGAATGTCATGCATTTGGCCAAAGTGCATATTTTTGGACTAAAACATTTGGAAAAAAACAGCACTTTTAAACACTAAAAACTGTTTTTACTGGTATGAGGACCTATTGTTGAAGGCCACTGATATATTGTCAACTCAGGCCACAATCCAGCACTGTGAGGAACAAAGTCAAAACATTGTGCATTGAACACCTCCTATTTAATAGTAACTATTGCTCATTTCCAAGCAGATTTCCATTGTCCCTCTGACATTTGCAGCTAAAACGTAGGTTTATGTGTGCAACGACCTTCAACATTTTTACAGAAATCTCGACAGAGAAAAGATAGGAGGTATGAAGGGCTCTCCTTGTAGGTTTGTGAATTGCATTTTATAGTACATGAGAAGTACTACATAGTACTACTTTATGTACTACAAAATGCAGTTTGTGAATGGACCCCTTTTTGATCTGTTTCAAAATCTTAACCACACCCCATGGTAAATACCTACAGCAGACAGTGTGTTTTTTTATGGTCACTTATACAGGTGCCAACATGGCGCCTCCTCTGTAGCCTGTAAAGAGGTCCAGCCAGCTGTGCATATCATCCACTGATGCATGAACATGGATTCTGCCAGCTCTGCTTTCAGCCTCCTCTGAGACCTGGAGTGGTCCCTGCTAGATGTGTTCACAGCCTCCTCTAAGGTCTTAAAAGGCCTTGCCAGCTGTACAAAGTGTCCTCTGAGGGCTGCAAATTGATCCTGCCAGCTGTGTACACCAGCTGTTCAGAGGTCATAGTGGGTCCTTCCAACCAGCTGTGCACAATCTACTCTGAGGCATGTAAATGGATCCTGCCAGCTGTGTACACTGGCTGTTCAGAGGTCACAGTTGATCCTGCCAGCTAGCTGTGCACAGTTTCATCAGAAGCATGTAAATTGATCCTGCTAGCTGAAGGCAGCCTCTTCTGAGACCAGGAAATTGATGCTGACGGCTGTGTGCACACCCTCCTTGTAGTTCCTAATGGGCCCTACCAGCTAAGTACCCAGCTTCCTTTCATGCCTTTACATGAATGCTGCCAGATGTGTGCACAGATTCCTCTAAGGGAGTAAATGGATCCTGCCAGGTGTTTAAGCAGCCTCATTTGAGGCTTGTAAATGTATTCTGCCAGATATGTGCACAGCCTCCTCTAAGACTGTAAATGGATCCTGCCAGCTGTTTATGCAGCTTGCTTTGAGGCTTGTAAATGGATGCAGTCGGATGTGTGCAAAGCCTCCTCTGAGACTGTAGATGGAGCCTGCCAGTTGTTTGCTCAGCCTTCTGTGAGGCCTGTAAATGGATGCAGTCGGTTGTGTGCATAGCCTTCTCTGCGGCTGTAAATGGATCCTGCCAGTTGTTTACTCAGTGTGCTTTGAGGCCTGTGAATTGATGCTGTGAAATATGTGCACAGCCTCCGACTGAGGAAGACTTGCACGGACGTCTTTGTTAGTTTGAGCTCATTGCCAGAATTCCCTTGGGTCTTGTTTTGTGGAGGAGCCCTAGTGTGCCTGACCCCTGACGCAAGCTGGGGGCCAGCAGAGGGCAGGCACCCAGGGAATGGTGGGGGAGTCTCAGCTTTGCAGAGTACTCTGGAATATGTTTAGAGTGTGCTGTGACACTTGCACTCTGGGGATGACTCCTGTGCTCAGCGTCTAGTTGGCCACTCCCTAGCCTGTAGGACAGCCCCCTTCCGCAATTCCAGTACAGAGATACACTCAGAGTTGCACATGTGCCCAATCATTTCTCATCTGCACCTGGTACTTCTAGCCCAGTACTGGGGCACCTCACTCACTGATGCACTGATGCACCTCTTCCCAAAAGTGCAGTGGCATAGAGTAGAGTAGCGTAGAGTTCGGACCATCAGTGCAGTAGTTGTAGCATGCAGCTGCAGCATGGGTGCACCAGTTGCTCATATCAGTACTGAGGCCAGGCGGCCTGCCTCATAAATTGAATGATGCGCTTCAGAGCCTCTCAATAGTGAAGATGGGTTGGCCCTCTCAACTGTACACCAGTCCAGCATCATCGTCTTTGTTTTAGCACATTCTGATGACCAAGTTATAGATAGAGCTACCCAACTATAGGGGCAGCAATTACGTGTTATGGTACGTTATTTATGTTTTTATAATGCATTCTATGGAAAATATGGCCCACGGCCCGAATGCCATGTCTGTGCTTAGTTAGATGTAAGCAAAATGTTCTATTTAATGTGTTGTATTGGAAGCTTGTGTGTGTTCCGTGCTATTGAAAAGTGCTCTTCGGGGCCACATTGCAGCCAGCTGTAAAGTATATATGCGCTATGTGGGGTGAATGCAAGGTCTGTCCAGAGCGTTCTGTTTGACAATTGTGTTTGTTTAAACTACTTACAATGCTCTTGGAAGCTGCATGCCATCCATCTATATGGTATTTCTGATCTATGTGCTATATAAGCTCTACCCAGTGAGCGCTATTAAATGTCGGCGTATGATGTACATTATTGAAAAGTGTTGTTGGGTGCTACACTGCACCACAACAGTCAGCTCTATCTGAGGTGCACAGTCAACATACCTTTGTAAACTGTTTACCAAGGCTTCGTTTTTTTCTGGTTCCAGTACACCCTGGGCCCCCACTCTGCCTATTCCTTGTATTTGAAATTTACATTTACTGCTGTAGTGTGAGAATCCATTTCATGAAAAGGAACATAAAGTAGGGTTGCAAAAAGAAAAATGCAGCCATGTGTTTAAAGAGCCTGGAACGACCTCATCTTGGCACTAAATAGGGTTATAAATAAAAAAGTATGTATTCATTTATAATGTGACTTTTCTGTCTTTGTTCCCTTTAATTATCAGTCATGGATCTCATCGTTCATGCAATCCTAAAAAACAATTAAAGTGCATTCTATTTATATTTGCTGTTCGAAGTATGCACAAATAAGTGCTGAAAATACAGCTTTAGGTGACTGTTTATTTTTTTCGGTGGGGCAAAGTGGTAGGTGGTGGGCCGGGCTGCTGGGGGGGCCCTCATTGTGCTTTGCAGGGGGGCCCACTCAAGTTTCGTTACGCCACTGAGTTCAGTAAGTGGAGTACCATTAAGTTAAGCATTACCAATGCTTGGCTTGCTGTCAGTGATGTTTTGTGGAATATGCAGTAACAGGTGCCATTGAACTGTCCTAGAAGGAAAAAGATGAGGGACCGTGGAAGCTAGTTCTCAAGATACGAAGTCTGCACTAGAAATTTGTATCCCCTAAACAACATTGTGTCCCTGGGTAGATGTGAGAAAACACCCAAAGTTTACCTCAAAGAGGGTTTAGGTGACTTTAAGTGCAATGCAACTGTTATCGCCATGGTGATAAATCATGAATGTCCTGCTAAGTTTGCTTATTACCCAATACTTTTATTATTCGCTCATAATATGTTAAATATTGTTACATTAAAAACAATCCTCCAAATAGGGCATATGCCCAAAAAATCGGTGCAAATTTGTTGTGTCACTCAAACAGTGTAACTGGTAATCTTACAGTTAGGAAGATAGTCTAAAGCTGAAACTGGCAGCTGGATAAAACAGACGGTAAAAAGATTACAAAGCAATGATTACAGGGCACCTTTCATCAAAGTCTACATAATATTGCCAATGCTCTAAAAATGATGAAGCTCAGAACCCAGGTGAACTGAAAAGGTTTTATGTTCAAACGAGATACTGTATCTTAATGGATGATCAATGTTTGCCCACCTAAAATGGGAAATTTTGTATCACAATGCCCATTTTTATATGTAAAATAAATACAGGTTTGAAAATACCTAAATTAATACAGAACAAAACATAAATCGAGACGATTAGAAAACAGTATTGAGGAAACCTGTAGAGAAAGGGGCGCTGTCTTGAAATCTGTGTGTTTTCTTTATATACAAGCAGGAAAAGCTTGGCCTCCAACAGAGGACTTAAACCCACAAGTACCTAAGTTTTGCCGCAGAAAATAAGGAATCATAGAGTGGGATCTGAACCCCTGCAATTGACAGAGTCGCAGCGTGAGCACACAGAAGTGCAAGGACGCACCTGCAGCCAGCGGGAGGACTCGGGAGGCGGCGGCCACACCCCCTTGCTACCGGGGGAAAACAAAGCAGACCTCGCGTCTCCCGCTTCGCGGGAGGCGCAGCGTGAGCACACAGAAGTGCAAGGACGCACCTGCAGCCAGCGGGAGGACTCGGGAGGCGGCGGCCACACCCCCTTGCTACCGGGGGAAAACAAAGCAGACCTCTCGTCTCCCGCTTCGCGGGAGGCGCAGCGTGAGCACACAGAAGTGCAAGGACGCACCTGCAGCCAGCGGGAGGACTCGGGAGGCGGCGGCCACACCCCCTTGCTACCGGAGCCTATGTAAGTCAGCACTCACCTCCGGCCCCGCGGGACGCGGGCGGGCGCCGGGCTAAGCCCGGGCAAAGGGCGGGCCCTCTGTGGCCCTCAGAGGACCCGAGGAGGACGGGACGGGCCACCCCACTTGGCCCCATCATAGAAGCAGGTACAGAAAACAACTAACCCTTTTGCTTCCAATTGTCATTTGTCCCTGGCCCGTCCAGTGTCTACTTTGGAGCTCTTGCAGTCCTAAAAATATGTCTTTCTGGGAGGACCTGAATGCCTTGTGTGGCACAAACTACGCCCCTAACATACCAACTCCACCCACATCTGGCAGAAATACTGACCTTATAAACCACACTCCCCAGGAACTACCTTTATTGCCTGTAATGATTCCCACTCAAGCTAACACGCTGCCCCAGGCCCTAATCACCAAAATGAACATTGAGGAGATTCCAGCTAATGTTGATCAAATGTCCTGTAGCCCCTCATCACCCCCGGCTATTTCAACTGTTTCAACGCCACAGAAGGTGGGGGCCACATCTAATGATTCTGTTTCCCCCTTCCAATCCACCCTACTGGCCCACAGTGAACGATTGCTGAACGCGGCCCTATCACCCCTGGTCACAAAAATTCAGGACCTGGGAGAAAGGTTGTCCAGCGTGGAAAAAATAGTACAAAGGATTAATCCAACAAATGTAAACACTGCTTCTCCTTTATGTTATACGCTCTCCACCAACCATGAGAAACCTAAGTCTACAGAACACAGAAAAGCACCACCAATTGATCCCTCTACCAGCAAACCCATCCCAAAAAGATGTAACATTACTTCTAACTCTTTAATAGCACCTAGGATTCCTCATGAAAGAAGGCATCGAATCAACCTACCCCCTGAAGCCGCCCCCTATGTTACTGTTCTCTCTGGGGTGCCAGAGCTTAGACAGGGTAAATTTGAAACAAACCAGGACCTGCTGAACAAAGCCATCTTCTGGCTCAATAACAATAGACCGCTGCCACCTGACCTAGATGGCGGAATTGTAAGCGTCAGGAGGGTAGGATGGTTGGGTATGTTGCCCAAAAACTGTCCAGGAGATCTGATTTTAATTAAATTCAAACACAGGAACATTGTCCCCTACCTAAGATCCTCTCAGCCCAAAACTGGAGATGGCCCTATTTGTATCTGTGACTTGTTTGACTTTTATCCTGGCCCCAGAGTATTGAACTATAAAATCCGTTGAAAGGGGGTTCCTGTGTACCATGCGCTTTTATTCTGCACAAGACTGATTCTAGTTTGTTTTAAATGGTCTAATTTATTTTCCCTTTTTTAAACCTGCAATTAATTATTGTGCCTTTTATATATGCA
The DNA here is from genome assembly GCF_964263255.1 of Lissotriton vulgaris. NCBI lineage: Eukaryota > Metazoa > Chordata > Amphibia > Caudata > Salamandridae > Lissotriton > Lissotriton vulgaris. Next base: position 959,787,921 of record NC_141698.1, read on the forward strand.
TGTATTTTATTTTTTTTTCTCTGCTGCTTTTATGGTTTTAAACTTAAAAACCGAATAAAGCTTAATTTGAATTTGAATTTGACAGAGTCAGTTAGCAACAAAGAAAATAAAAAGTAAGTGCACAGTATGGTGTCCTATCAGGTAGAGTTCATACCTGTCTTGTTTATGCATCGTAGGATTCATTCTCTCAGAAGCCTGCTTCCACCTCTTGTGAGCAGTTCAACAGCACAACAAATAGCTCAACTACTGACAGCTGTCAAGTTCGAAACTTCAACAAGGCTTGTGGTGTGGCGTTGGGCCAGCTTCTAGACATTACCTCTGTATCCTTCTTACTAGCCCCAGAATTTACGTAAGGAGCATTAGCCTCCCTAACTCCAAAGCCAAAATTGTGTGTACTAGGTTCCAATCCCTCCAAGATGGTTGACTCCCTTTTCCCCCTTCAATGTACAAAAAGGAAGTCATTCCACTGTTAGACCTGGCATTATTGGTGTGAGTTTCCTCTGTATTTTTGCCTTTGCCTCCTGTTATTTTTCTGTGTTTAGACGTTGTTTTAGCTGGTCTTGATGCTTTGGCAGTTTGTCACTGCTGTTCAGTGCCAAAGAGCAAGCCCTCCCTGTAAATTGTTGTTATGGATTGGAGATACCATGATTGGCATATTTGATTTACTAATCAGTCCCTACGACAGTGCACTGTGTGTACCCAGGGCCTGTAAATCAAATGTTGCTAGTGGGCCTGCAGCACTGATTGTGCTACCCACATAAGCAAATGTATATGTATCTCAGAGCTGCCACCGCACTGTCTGTGCGCAGTTGTGACTCCCATGTCGACTTGGCAAGTGCACCAACTTGCTGGTCCCTAACCTTCCTTTTTTCTTACATATGAGTCACCCCTAAGGTAGGCCCAATGTACCCCTGTGGGCAGGGTGCAGTGTATGTGAAAGGTAGGACATTCACTGATGTGTTTATCATGTTCTGATAGTGAAATACTGCCAATTTTGTTTTTCACTATTGTAGGGCTATCTGTCCCATAGGATAAAATGGGGATCTGGTTTATTATATCTTATAAGCATAACTGCCCATGGGAACAAGATAGGAAAATGGAGATAAGTATGCCTGAATTCAGAATTTAAAGATGCATTGTTTAGTGAGGATGATTTTTACATTCTGTGTTTGAAAATAACATTTTTAGAAAGTAGGTATGTTCTTGCTTAGCCATCCACTGTGCCTCTGCTAGGTTTGTGTATTCACTGTCTGACTTTGAAGTGACAGGGGCTGGGGATGTGCATTCTGTTCAGACAGCCACTCGAGGGGTTGGGTGTGTCCTGCCTTTCCAGGGCTGGGCTGAATAGACCTGGGCTGCATTCAGAGTAGGGGGAGGCGATTTCTTTCACACATGAATGGGCCTTGTCTGGCAATGCTGTCTCCACCTCCTGCCATGAAGTTGCACCATAGAGGACAGAACTGGTTCTGGCTGGGCAAAGACACTCTCTGCCTCCAGAGAAAAACAGGATTTTGTGCTATAAAGAGTGGGACTAATACCCCTGAACTTTAGATCCTTTCTGGAATTCAAGAGGAACCTTTGCCAAGGAGAAGAGCTGGAGAAGCTGAGGAGAAGTACTGTCCCGTTGCTGTGTGCTGTCTGGGGTTGGCCTGCAGTGGCTGTTTCTGCCAAGGAAAAGACAAGGCCTTTGCTGTGTGCCGAGTCCCCTGCTTGAGGAAGATCTCCAAGGGCTTGAAGTAGAGCTTGCCTCCTGTTTTTGAAGTCTGAGGGATACAAAGACTTCACCCCCAGCTCCCATGAACTCCCTTGCTGAGAGTTCTGACCTGCCAAGAGGTGCCTGTGGCTAGTCAGGGCCTCTGGAGGTTGTTCCCGCAGTTGGAAGCTGGAAAAGTAACACAACGAAGAGAAACGCTATAGATCCATACCTTTTTCCGATGCATCGCTAAATAAACCAAAGCCGCGCCTACTCGCAGCACTAGAAATCTCTGCATGCTGCATTTAGTGCACCGTTCTACAAAGGACGAGATCACTGCACTAATCCCGATGCAGGCCCTGCTGTGCATCTGCAAGAACCAACACATTAATGGACCGCAGCTGAAAAAATCAATAGAGAGCCGCTGCCGCATCGAGAACCGATGCATCCCTAATCCTCATGCATTGCTCTGGGATGCCAAGTCTACAAGGACACTGAGGCCACAGTAAGAAACCGACGCATCACCTCCCCTCACAGTGAGAAATCTATGCATCACCTTCCCGCATAGTAAGAAATAGATGCATCACCTCCCTTGCGTGGCCGTAAGGAAGCAATTCATCCCCTCCCCTGGAGTAAGGAACTGACGCATCACCTTCCCTGTGCATAAAGAACCGACTCATCACCTTACCTGCAGCTGTTTTTGCTTTTGATGCATCCAAGGTACTTTGTGTGAAAAGTGTTGCATCTGCAATTTGAAAATGAACAAGAACTGTTTCTACCTTTTGAAAGTCCTATTTTTATTACTGTATTGTGGATTTTTGTCGTTTTGGTCTTGTTTGGTTTCAATAAAGATTACTTATTTTTCTAAGCTGATGTGATGTCCATTTGTAGTGTGTTCACTGTATTACTGTATTTGTTCACAAATGCTTTACACGCTGCTTCTGAGATAAGCCTGTCTGCTCGTACTAAGCTAGCAAGGGAGTGAGCAGGGGTTATTTTAGAAGTGCATTTCCTTCACCCGGACTAGGAAGAATGGTCCATACTTGGGCTAAGGCACCTACCTCTGCCAACTAGAGACCTCCATTTCTAACACCTACCCACATCCTGTTATTTAATTTCTGTGAAACTTCGAGTCAAATAATTCTACAAGCAAGTTAGCAGGTAAGTGATGTTCGGTCAGAGGTCTGGATTTAGAAGACACATTAAAGCCCTGCAACTTTGAGGTCTAGTGCTAGCAGACCAAGTACGAGTGATCAGAAGCTATAAGCAACTCCCTGATGTAACTAGGCTCCCCACAAAATACGTTGCCAGCAGCCAGGGTTTTTGCAGAGGAGGGCGGGGAGGGGGCTGCTGCGGGTGTCAAGCTGAGGTTCATGGTGGGAATATCAATTTTAAATCTGTGCTGTCATATCTGACTAAAATGAGCACCAATCTCAAGTCTGAAGGACCCTTAGCAATCATGTCTCCAAACAGTTGCCAAAAAAGACAAACTAACTTGTGGTACAAATTAAAAATGGTGTGGATTGCCCAGCTCCACAGAGTACTGTGTGCTTTCGTGCCTAAACCTGTGTTTACAACAATTAGAAACTGCTGTGCATTAAGTTGTATATACAACCAAGTTATTATTTTGGGGTTTTATGTCAATTTAAAGGTATGGTCATATTACTGTCCCGCTGCCATGGATTGGTTGATGGTGTCCGATATAGGTGGGGCGAGTGGTAGGATGATAGGCCATATGTCTGTTACTGCAGTAAATTCAAGGGACTTGCAAATACAGAAGCTATTTCTGCCTGTTGACTGGTTGGGCACTGGTTATGCACTGATCAGGTCAACATATAGCTCTTCTACTTGTCACACTTAATCTTCTTAAGTATTGTACTAATTAAAAAAAAAATTGTGAAGAACGACAGAAAACAAAAATCTCTCGATACTTGGCAAAGTCTAGACTGTGAAACTGTATTTTCTAGGAGCCGAGCAAGCATTGCTTTTAGCATTCTTCCCAGAAGAACCCCTTCAAGGAAACATGCATTGATAATTTATCGTTGTGGATAAGTGTATGTAATACATTAGGCCACGGTAATGGCCTAGTCTAGTGCAAATGAAAAGGGTGAGTTCATATCTGTGGAAGACGGTAAAAGGACCTGGGGTGAAGATAATAGAATATATATGACCGTGTAAGGTCGAACTGCTGTTCTGTGAGTTAAGTATACGATATGTTATCCTATAAGAGATAATGGAACGTTGATTAATGGATGTCATGTTACCTTGAGGCAAGCGAATTGTTAAATGAGACCTGCATACGGTGTACACTGCATGGCACTATAATAATTCAAATTATCCATTGAATAGGTGGAAAAAACAACCTGCGCGCATCCTGCTCTCTCTACTTAGATCTAGAACATTTTTTTTCATTATTTCGAAGTAGGAGGCCTGTGGAATCGGCCGTCGGGAGTGGCTATTATCAGAGATATCAATTCACCAATATACAAGCGGCAGCGGAAGTGATATCGCAAAACCTTTGACCCTTGACTTCATTGCAGAATTGACCTCTGGCCTTGACCCATCCTTTCAGCATTGTGTTGGCTACCAAAGGGCATGGTTTGGAAATTCTAGACATAAGCCCTCTCTTTCGTGCCATGTTGACTTCCGGGTGCAATCTTCCGGCGTCTTGGTTAACAACGAGCAAACCAGGGATGGCAGCTGTGACTAGTTTTCCCTCGGTAGCGTAAGGAAACTGCAGGAGCCCCCCATGAAAGTACATGGGGGGGGGGGGGTGGTTGGGGGCTCCACCCACACTCAGAGGCTCTCAGACCAGGGTACTGTTCTGAAAAAGCCCCTGGAGTTCGGGCCACTGCCCTCCACCCTCCGCAATGCGGGTCCTTTGTTACCTCTGCTTTCCCGACAGGTAATTTTCTTTTCTTTACCATTGTTGGATTTGTGGCCAGAAGCTACCTAGGCGAGGGCGATCGGAGGGCACTGCATCTTGATAATCACATTTTAGCACTGTTGTCCTTGTAAATTCATGCGTGAGAAACTTAAAGGAGAAGATTTTGCAATGAATCAAGGTATACCAGTAAATGACAATGAAAGCCATCTCTGTCTGCCTCTCCCACGTGCAAATGGCTATGCATAATGCAGGAGCTAACGAAAAAAATAACAGACCATACATTGTTTTCACAAGGGGTGGGAAAAAGATGTGCAAAAGTATGCCGCGCGCTGCTTCCTTCTGTTCCCAGTGTCTCTAAATACAACAAATGGCGCTCTTGCTCTTTCTGTCTGCTCCTCAATCTGTTTGGAGAGTCGCCATCATTCTGCAGCCAACCATAATATTTGACACTTCCTGACATCATGAAACCAGCCATCTGTCTGTCAGCGCGACTCTCTGCACTTGTGCTCCGCGTTTGGCCCGGTCTTTTTAACGAAGCTTCGACGCGAAAGTACAAAATGAGGTTACAGAGAAGGCTGTGAACATCTGAAAAACAGAATTTGTAAAATCACGGTTCGCCTCTTTCAATGGGAGAACAGAAGGGCATGAAAGCCACGACCTTTCACAAGAAAAGGTGAGAAATCGCGGTTTGGTCTGAATTAAAATGAGGTGCACAAAAAACGAGCTCTAAACTTTGTAAAGGGCTGCATTCTGGAATTGATGCTATAATAAACTTCAAATGGAAAGGCTGGGCATTTAATTCAGGCATATGCCGATCAGGATTCATGCAGCGCCATTGTTAAGGCGCGAGCTGTAGCAGATAGAGCGAGAATAAGGTTTTAATGAAGGTTGCACTAAATAAGTAGCAATAGTTATACAAAAGACGACGAAGACAAGGGGTCGTCTCATGCTCGGGCCCCAGGCCTGGCGTCCTTTGTCCTCCTAAGGCCCTGGTGCTGCTGCCCGTTCTAGCAATGGATATAGAGAGTTTATGATAACACTATGCGTACAGCACCACATCTGAATCTCTGTGGTGCAGGCTTCAATGATGCTAAGTTGTGTTAGGGGATTGAAATGTATTCAAAGTAATAGGAAAGGGGCAATGTATACAACAGAAATTATATCAGCTGTAAGACTTATACATCATAGGGCAAATGGTTCAAGATAAACATGCTGAGTAGATAATGCCAGTTTGAACTTTCAAGAAAGCAAAACACAAAACGTAATTTATTTCCAATTGTTTAATAAGTATTTTTAATATAAACAGCAGCTGCAAACTTTTTAAAATTATTGTGCACAGCCTAAAAATACAATATGAAAAAAACACCTCCAGTCACTTGTGCATACATGAAAAACGTATCCAGACTCCTCCTGCTCTAGTGATTAAGATTTAGATTCTATGTAAATATTCAAATTCCACTTTTCTTGTTTCTGACTTTCTAAAGCATTCTGAGGCTGACATAGCATGAGGAGAAATTCTGAAAGAAAGCATCATGTTTTCAAATGTAATATTACAACTGGGTGGTCCAGCTTCCTTGATCTTTCATGGTGCACCAAGCCAAGGCAGCCACAGCAATGAGCTGATTTGGCATGAACCAAACCAGGCTGGCTCCTTATGTGTTAAATACTGTTCTTGTTAAAGGAACTATGTGCTAATACGTTCAGAGGACCCAGAGGTCCACTGCCAACTTTCTACTGCTTTGTGAAAATCACTGTTACTGTTGCACAAGCTGAAAATGTATCTTCCCAAAATTAATTGGCACTCTCCATGCTTACACTTTGCGTGTCCCTGCTACAAGAGCTGATGCTAACACTGCAAATATCAAATATGCTCAGTTTATGTCATCAGATGTAATCCTTCCTTATTGCCTAAATTTTAAACATGTAATGGATTAACCAAACATTGAGCATGTACTAATAAGAAGGACAGGTTGTAATTCTTAAGAAGAATTGTAGAAACATGACAAGATGATTTTTATTACATGCTGTTAGACCTGGCACCATTGGCGTGGGTCCTCCTTCCATTTGTGCTGTTGCCTCATGTGTTTTTGCTGGTGTTACATGCTTTGGGCACGGTGCCTCTGCTGTCCAGTGCCACAGTGCGAGTGCTCCCTACTGTAAATTGATGTATTGATTGGTGGTTCCACGATTGAATATTTGGTTTATCTGTCAGACCCTAGTGCACTGAGTGTGCACAGGGTGTGTAAATCCAAATACTGCTAGTGGACTTGCAGCACTGGTTGTGCCACGCACAGAAGCGGCCTTGTAAAATGTGTCTAAGGTCTGCCATTGCAGAGCCTGCGTGCAGTCTGGTACTGTCATGCTGACTGGGCAAGTGCACCCAATTGACAGTCCCTAAACCTTCCCTTGACTTCATATTAGTCACCCCTATGGTGGGTCCATGGGCAGGGTGCATTGTAAGTATAAGGTAGGACAAGCCCTGATGTGTGTGGCATGTCCTAATAGTGAATTACAGCCATTTTCGTTTTTCACTATTGCAAGGCTACCTGTTCTCCATAGGCCAGAATGGGCAGCTAGATTATTACATGTTTATAATCCTAACAGGCTCAGAGAACATGGTAGAAATTTGAGTTTAGTATGCCTGGACACAGAATAATAAAACACATCTTTTAGTTAAGTTTATTTTAATATTCTGTGTTCGCAAATACCACTTTAAGAAAGTAGGTATTTGCTTGCCTAAACCTTGCAAGCCTGCCTCTGCTAGGTTGTGTATTCCTTGTCTGGAGTTTCAGTGACAGGGCTGGGGTATTCCTGGAGACAGAATGAGTCAGCCCAGTGGTGAAAAGAGAGATCTGCATCTAGATGGGAGGGAGGAGTTGCACCTGGGACCTGAATGGGACTGTGCCCGCCCCCCACAGTGCTGGCTCCACCCCCTGTGGTGCTTCTGATGTCTCTGCCCTGCACACGGAAAGAAGAGAAGGAGGACTGTCAACAAAGTGCTCCAGGGCTGTACTTGCCTTCCACAATGCTGGCTCTACCTCCTGTGGGGGTTCTTATGTTCCTGCCCAGCACTGTGAAAGGAAAGGAGAAGTCTGGTAAACAGAGTGCTTCAGAAATGGTTTGGACTGGGCACAGACCCCTCTCCCCTCAGAGAACAAAGTATTTTTGGGTATAAATATTAAGACTCTGATCCTAAGAAATTAGATCACTTCTGGACTTACAAGACGAAACCTCTGCTGAGGAGAAGGAACCTGAAGAAACTAAGGAGAGACTATTCCCAAGCTGAAGTGCTGCTTGGGGGATTGGCCTGCAGTGGTTGCCTGACTGCCAAAGAGAGGAGAAAGAACTTTGTGGACTTTTCTTTCAACTTGTGCAAAGATCTCCAAGGGCTTAGAAGAGAGCTTGCCCCATGACCGAAGTCCCAGGACCAGTGGACTTCACCAGCCTTTTTGAATTGCTGCTGGAAACGCTGTTTCAGTCGCTCCCGAGGCAGGGAGCTGTGACTGACTCTCATGACCAGCCCGGTGTCCTGTAGGCACCTCATCAAGCAACGTCCCCCTCGAACAATGCAAGCTCTGCGCTCACCGACTCCGTCCTGACGCCGTCACCGAGCCATTAACTGCACCGAGAATGGTGGACAAAGCGACGTGCAACACCTCACTATACCGACTCGCACTGGTCTGACCGAAGAGGTCCCTGCTGCTGACTCCGAGTCCTGTGATCGCACCAGAGTTGGGCCCCGCCTCGCACGCTTCGCGGCGCACTGCCCAACTCGCACCGCTGTCCAGACTGATCGACGCCAGCTCCCGAACTCCCTCTCTGTCGCCGCACCGCAAGCAGCAAGCACTGCATCGAAGCACCATCTCGCCCTGCAATGCAAGCCTTGGATCTACCGACTCTTTCAACGGGTCGCTGCCTGCACCGCATCGAGGGACAACGCGTCCTGCAACGCTTCCTTTCTGTACCGCGACGATCACCGGAACCGGCTCGCACATCCGTGCCGGCCCCCTCAAATAAAAGGTACGGTGACTGAGTCTGTCGACATTTGAGTGGGCCCGTACAGACGCGGTCCGCTGGATTTGCTAGACTCTGTGTTATTTCAACAACGCTGTAGCCAGACAGGGCTACCGACTCGCACAGAACCTTGATCTAAGCCTTTTTAACCAGAACTCTTGAAATCTAATAGTACTGTGGATTATTTTTGTCTTTTATTGGCCTTGTGGTAACTCTATATAAAATATACTAATTTTTTATATACAACCTTGTGTGGTGTCCATTTTCAGTGTTGTCACTGGGTTACTGTGTGTGGTCACAAATGCTTAACTTACAACGCCTTTGAAATAAAGCCTTGCTGCTCATGCCAAGCTACCAAGTGGGTGAGCAGGGGTTATTTTAGGAGTGTAATCCCCTTATCCTGACTAGAGGAGAGGGTCCCTATTTGTCACAAGTACCTTCCTCTGCCAACCCCAATTCTAACACATGCTTAAAATGTAACTTTTTTTGTAAGGCTGAAATAGTTCGTTAAATGACCATTCGAAATAAAATGTAATCTCTCAAATACAGATTCAATTAAAGAATGTCACCATCTTATAGGTACTGTATAGTGGTTCAAAGTAAAACATATAAATGCTGATGTTCCATTCGTAAGTCTGAAATAATGATTTTGTTAAAGGAACAGACTTTTCTAATATGCATAAGCAGCTCTAAAGCTACTAAACACAGAAACAGAACCTCCCAAACACAAAGTGATGTCAAAGAGTAAATGCCTATATTAAGAGCCTTTGCATCCCAGGCAAATCTCCTCTTTAGACTGTAAGACAAACAATAGGAATAAATAGATTGATCTGAAGTAACCTCAAATCCAAAGACAGAAAAAGCCATGGCATTCAGATTTTCTTAAATTGACGAGTAAAAAAGACAAAACAGAAGGCTATTTGAAATGCTGATATATTAAAATTCTGCCTGCTCGTGGATAAATACAGATCTTTAGCCAACATAGGGATATCTACATTTTTAAAGAAGCTCATGGTGGCCAACATAATGCAGATTCCAAGCCTTGTACAGTCTTTCAAACCTGAAGGTTCTAATTATCTAAGCAGATAATTTTAAAAGTTGAGCATGCAACAAGTCAGCTGGCTTGAGCATGTCTTGTAAACCACTTCCTAGAATGGGAGAATGAGAAAGTGTGCTTGAAAACTACATTTATTACCTACCATCTAACATAGCATTGCCAACCATTGAAGTAATGAAGCAACTTACACAGCTGTAAAGGGAGTACGAAACTAACCCTTCGGTTAACAGGAGTGTAGAAAGTATTGTACCTGCTAGCAAGGAAAAGAAAACTTTCAGGCGAAAAATCCCAGTGACAAATATCTGAGACTTTTGTTAAAAATGATATACTTAGAGCCAAATTTCAATGTCGGACTGACCTAAGTCCACCCTACATCAATTCGGTACTGGGACCAACCGACCTCCTGTCGGCGGTCCCAACCCAGTAATTTGTATGCAACCAAACACTGTTCAGTTGCACGCCTATTCTTTACAATGGGAGCATGCATCCGACTGGAATGCATGGTCTCCTTGTAAACAGAAGAGGTACAGGTCATCCCTGCACCCCGTGGCAGGCACCTTGAGGTGCCTGCCACGGGTGCAAGGCTCTAAACAGAGGCTGTGCACCCATGGGGGCCCTGCTGGGGGCCCCTAAAGTCAACTTCCGACAGTCTTTCTGTGTCAGAAAGGCCGGCACAGAAAGGCTGTCAGAATCCAACATTGTAATCCCTCAGGCAGAAATAACCGCCTTGGGATTACTGGAGGCTTTCCGAATGGCAGACGGGTATTCCGGGCCTGTTGTAAGCCATTCAGAAATCCAGATTGGATTCCTTTCCAACCGACTACATTCAAATGGGTCAGTCGGGAAATGAATCCGAACAGCTGATTATGGCATCATAGAAATGGGTCTGACCGAGGGACAGAGCCTTTATTACAGCTTCGTGATCTGCCCCTTAATGGTGAAGAGCTTTAAATAGAGGGGCTCCTTTCCCATCAGTTCGGAATGCGCAGTCGGTTAGCATCCTGCATAGTTTATTTAAGTACGATAGGACAATGTATGCTCTTAAAAGCCTTCAGACCAAAGGATCCCTGCTTACTTCTAAATCATCAAAAAGTGTATATGGCTGCCGAAAATAAGGGCTATAGGATGCATTCCAAAAATTCTTAATGGAAAAGAGAAAACAGTTGACAATACTAGCTATAAGGAATGAAACAGAATCTAACATACCCAATTGCTCACAGTCTTGAGAGGGAATTTGCCATTGTTAGTTAAATTTCTCCCATGCCACCAGAACTCGGACAACACAATAGTGCTGAGTTAAAAATGAAGTATTAAGTTTGGAGGGGTTACCACTAGGAACTTAAGACGTGGTATCTGGATAGGTCACCACACAGCTCAAAGCGAATCTCTGCTTAACCCAGTGGCACAAGCTGCACGTAATTCCTCAAACAAATACATATTCATTTCAAGCAGCACCAAACAAAATAAAAAACACAACAAAATAAAAGTCTCAAGCAATTTAGAAATATTAATACCAAGCTAATGAGTTAAGGGACAATTAAATGATAAAAATCGGACATAGGAAACCTGAGATCTTGATTTTTAAATTTTAGGTAAAAAAGAACAAAGAAAATATGAAGTGTAAATTGAAAGTCACAGTTTCACCTGGATCAAAGTGCTATTTCTGGCTGACTGTGATGGAGGAGTGGTCAGGGAAGCCAAGAGCATTGCACAAAGTAAAGGTTTTCATTTGGGACTTAGAAGACTTTTGTTTCTCGAAGTTCTTCACCTGGACAAGGTTGGACGCTAAAGTCAGTGAGGGTCCTTCATAGTTGACTATGTCATCATCGAGCTCCCACTAAAGCCTTCAATTTTGGTTTCAAAACCTCTGAATAAAAGAAAGCTGGATTTCATAGCACCTAACAAACTTCCCCACTGATGTAGATTTGTCACCTTGTCTGCTTTCATGGTTTAGTTTCAAAATTAAACCCTTGTTACGAGTTTGGTAGATGCACCCTGCCCGTCAAACTGACAATCTTCCCACTCTAGTTAGAGTCATGTTTCTGCCAGGGTTGCCCTTGATGGCTCCGTCACCAGAAACTTAACACCAATGGTTGATAGACTCATCAGTGTAAGTACACCAGACTATTTACTCTCTTTACTACAGAAAATCAATGTGCTTTTTAGGTCAAGCATTAGAGACCTCCTGTATATACTTTGGTATATACTTATTATATATTTATATGTGTATATACTTTGTGGGCTCTGGAGATCAGCACTAGCACTTGTCTGCTTCCGCTTAGGGACTTTTTTTCTGTTCAACTTCCTCTATTTAACTGTCCTGATGGAAAACGACCACCGGAGGTCAGTAAAATACCAGAATTGCTTTCTGCTGAGGAACTTTCTTTTTTTTATTTAACTGGCAATTGCCTCAATTTAATTTTCTTGATAGAAAACGACCAGCAGAGGTCAGTAAAATACCAGAATCACTTTAGCATTCTCTAGATTCCAGTCCATAGAAATTGTCTTCCACAAGCACCTGTAGACAATAATATTTTTTTCAAATGTTGTATTTTCAGTGATATGAGTACCAAAGGCCCTGATTTTATATTAAAAACAGAGATTTGGACTATACCATTTCCAGCTGAAAGGCAATATTTCTCCATGTGTTCCCATACCTGCCGTGTCATGCAGTCTGGTGCTTACTTTCCCTCCACGTTAAAGAACAGTAGATGTTTCAGCTCCCAGGTTAATGTGCTGCGTAGCTAAATACATATAAGCTCCTAAAGGCGAGAATGATTGCATTGCAAATGCTTGTTTTCTCTTCATGAGCGCCAGGAAAAACGTGCCTGTCCCAAAGCTAAAAACAAGAAGAATTGCCCTTAGAGAACTGCCATGACATCTGGGTCATTTTTTTTGTTTCACAAAAACAAACTTGCTTGGTGAGTTTAATTTTGTAAAGGAAAAACATTTGTTGAGCTGCTTCACAAAACATAGCGGCCACTCAGAAAAATATGAATGCCTTTAGAGGAGTTAACAAAGTGGCAACTCTAAAGGCATAGAGATCTTTTCCAGAAATGTGATATCCCTAAATACAGTGGGCAGTAGTCCACCTGGACAGCAGAGGTCACTACTCGTGTTGCCCTAGTAGACAGTGGGACACCTGCAAAAGCCTAAATAAGGGCCTGTTCTGACCGGGTTTTTGTTCTATTTTTGAGTGAAGGTGACTTTAGCCTACTATCATTTTAACAGAGGGATTAGAGCCTTTGATTTGGCCTATTTACAAGATGCTTGACATAATTCCCAATTCTTTTCTCTATTTTAGGGCCTATAAGATTATGTTAGGGGATAGATTCCTTAGTATTGGTATTATTTGTAAGGTTATTAGTATATTCCTGATAGAGTTATTCATCTTTCTGCTTACTTCGGGCCTTGTAGGCCTCGAACGGGAGAGACTCCATCTTTCTTTCTGCCTTGGCTGCTTGAGATGCTTTTAGGTCAAATGTGATGTTTTAGTTATAAGGTGTTGTTCGCTTGGAGAGAACGAGCTCGAGCTGGCCCTTATCGAATGACTGTATTTTTCTTCGTGTCGAAGACGCAACATCAGGCCGGCCGGCTGAGAACGTGTCCTTGGCACGGGGTGGTACAAGAATTTGGTGGGTGGCAGGTTACTGGCTGGAAATTTCCATGCATGAACAGGGTTCTATATTAGCGAAAGTACATAGAGGAGGAAAATGTATTCAGTCAGTTAGTAGATAGCAGCTAGTCGTTAGCATTTTTGCAGTTAATCAACTTGGAGCAGACAGTCGCCATTTTGAAGTCTGAAAAGACCGAAGGCTGATAATCTCTCAGAAAGATTGAAGTTATTTTAATTGGAGCACTTAGTGAGCTTTGATACTGAGATCAGAGCATGCAGAGTGAAGAAGTTAGCGGAGCGGATGAATACTAGAGCGGCAGAAACTGATTTATAAGATCGAAGTCGGAAGGTGAAGATAGTCCGTGATCGAGAGGAGAGAGGATTAGTGCAGAATGACGAGAGTGAGACAGACGAAACAGAGAACAAGAGAGAGGTTCCAGTGACTTGGAGGGGAGCAGAGGAGACAGAGCATAGCGGTGCAGACGTGTGTCCGTGACTGCAGGGGTGATCCTAAGATGAGCCAAGGCACAGACGAGAAGGCAACCCAGATGACAACTGAGTCCAGACTTCGTACTCATAAGGTGACGTTGACCCTTTCTTATTAGCGCGCACACACATATCTTAATTCTTTCCTTTGCTTTTCAGGCTGTATGTTATATTGCAGAATTATATTGTTGTTATAATTTGCTATTGTGTAATAAAGGGACCCCAGTTCTTAGTGAACCACTGTGCAAATGTTGTTTTTACGATGAGACTAACCTTTTTTCTTGTCAGATGCTGTTATGTGGACGGATGTGTTCCCCGTCCGGGTAAGTGGTAACTGAGCAAGGGAGCAGGGAGCGCCTAAATCAGAGAATAACCTTTGCATACCGTGATTTGGCCATTCTTGTGTGAGAGGATTGAACTGTCTATCTATCACATAAAGTATGATATTGTGCATGAGACATTCCCAGTAGATATTAATACATATAGAGAAACTTCCCAACAGAGAGAGAGAGAGTTGAAGGTATCAATAGGACAGTGATCGCCGTTGTGTTGCGGCATTACTGAGAGCACCGGGGGGATACGGTGTGTATCGTCACCTGATTGTAGCGGCAGAGTGAGCACCGGGAGGATACGGTGTGTATACCCGCAGGATTGTGGCTTGAGAGAGCACCGGGAGGATACGGTGTGTATACCCACAGGATTGTGGCTTGCGTGAGCACTAATTGAGGTCAGTGTGTATTGGTATGTGATCAGAACTGCCCCCTTCACTATTAGGAGGAGGGTAGCATAGTCTGGGCCTGAATTGCCGCAAGACTATAAGGTATGAGTGTGGTGTAGAATATAGAATTCGGTAGCAATTAGTGATTGTTTCTAGTAATCCCTATGGATTTGGTGGTGTTTTTGATGATATGAGCTTGTATATTGCTAATTCCCCATCCCCAGGTAGGTACCCAGGTACCGAGGTAAGTAGGTCCTGAGGAGGGAGGTGGTTACGTTTCGGCCGGGTTGGTGGTGTCTTGGTGAGCCGGATTCTATCTGGCCTGAAAATACGGTCGTTACAGGGCCTCAGTCACTTTTTGATTTTCAAAATCACCAAATTGGGCAAGGTTGCTAATCAGAGTTCGGGGTGTCTGAATAGCTGCACAGGGATTTCTTGCTAAAGCATTTTTCTCTACTGTAAACAACCTTGAGTGGGAAACGTCTAGATATCTTGCCTCCCAAGGGTGTACCCCTCACAGTATCCTGGTGATCGCCAGATGGAGACATTTTTATAGGGAAGTTCCTCCAAGTCACTCCTGTAGTCCCCAGATCCTCAGTACATGCTTCTAGGCATTGTGTCCTAGGAGAGAAGTCGCCGAGGAATTAATATGCATATTATTAGCTACAGGTTCTTTAGTGACAGCAAACTTGCTGTACAAAGAAGCCGCTGATGTAGTAAAGACAAGTATTGACCTACAGGATGCCTTGAGTCGCTTGCCTTTGCAGTTCCCTCAAGTTTCTCTTACATTATTAGGTCATGAGTATGGCAGCTTGTGTCAGTATAGGAATCACTAGGATTTTTTTTTATCACAGTTTTGGGTCTTTGTTTATTTAAAACAGTGTGAGGGGTGTGATCCCTTCACCATTCACTATGCTAGTGCAATTTCCGTTTTGGTGAAACAAATGAGAATAGCTCTACAATTGTATTAAAAACCTCACTGTGATTTGTACAGGCCTTGTTTCACCACCATAGGTTCTAAGCCTCTTTGCGATTGAGGCAGTAGGAATGAAAATAGAATTTGGTAATCTGGGGCAGTGTGATGAACATGATCTCCTTCAACATGTAAGCTCAGAACTGGTCCATGTGTGTATTTTTCCTTGAATGGTGTTCTCTGCAGTACTTATTTGGAAACGTAGACCTGTGGTTGGCTCTTAATTATTCTGAGCAGTACTGTGTATAGTTCATATATTAACTTGTCGATGTGCTGTGTTATTGAAAGCACTGTAGGCAGCTCGGTTGCATTAAAATCAGACCATAGGTCTTTTCTGGACATCAGCATCATTTCCAAAGAAGTTTATGATATGGACCATGTCCTTTTGTGTAAGGATAAATGGCTCCTAAAGGCATGCTTTTTAAACAATCACCTTATAAAAGCTTAGAATAGGAGTATTGGGTACAGGACATCGATGCTAGAGGCGTCAAAAAGCACAGTGATATTTGTTGGCACACCCTTGCCATTTGAGTTTTTCATAAAGGGCTGACCCCTTGTCACCTTTTCGGACTTTGGCCTTCTGGATTTGGCTAGCTTCCTTAAAATCTTGAAAGCTCTTAAATTTGGTTCTCCCAATGATCCCTGTGCTGCTAGGCTACTCTCTGACCTGGCTGACACCGTTAATCCTGAGATGAACTTCCTGATTAATAAGTCAATCTGTACAGCCTCCGTGCCTACGGCCTGGAAGCATGCCTTGATTTTTCCTTTGCTCAAGAAGCCGTCTTTGGACCCCTTAGTGCCTGAGAACTATCGCCCCATTTCGCTCTTACCTAGTTTGGCGAAAGTTTGTGAGAAGGCCGTCACCTTCCAACTCACCAATTTCATCGAGGAGTCGAAGGGGCTACATCCGGCCCAGTCGGGCTTCCGTGCTGCTCACAGCACGGAATCGGCCCTGCTAGAGGTTGCTGAGGCAATTCGGGAGTGTCTGGATGCCAGGGGGAGGGCAGCATTGGTTATGCTGGATCTTTCGGCGGCATTCAACACTGTCCCCCACGCCATGCTACTCGACCGCCTCTCTGCAATTGGCATTGCCGGCAAGGCTTGGCACTGGATTAGCTCCTTCCTTGAGGGCTGGCAGCAGCAAGTTTAGCTCCCCCCCGAGTGCCTCTGCACCTCTGCCGGTGTCAACAGGGGTGCCACAGGGCTCGTCACTTAGCCCCCTCCTTTTTAACATCTATGTGACTCTACTCGTGTATCTTGCGGAGTCACTGGGGGCTAAGGTGATGGCCTACGCTGATGACACCCTGCTGCTGTTTACCTGGCTCAAGGAAGCTGATTCAGGGTTGGCCCAAAACTGCCTTTCCTCTGTTTTTCACTGGCTATCCAACGCTCAGTTGAAATGTAATGAAGAGAAGTCGGAGGTGCTTCTGTTCGGCTCCTTTCCTTCAGATTTTAGATAGAGGCTCTGGCCTCCGGGTTTTCCACGGTCCTCCGAAAGAACCGGTGCAGTAAAAAACCTTGGCGTCTGGTTCGACCAAAATCTGCACTTTCTGACCCATGTGAAGAAATTGGCCGGGACTTGCTTCGGCATACTCAAGAGCTTGAGGAAGTTTCTTCCCCACTTGCCGAGTACCTCCAGAGAAACTGTGGTCTGCGCTTTGATTCTTTCTCGTTTGGACTATGCCATCGCTCTCCTGGTAGGCTGCTCGGGGTCCCTGGTCAAAAAATTACAGGTCGTGCAGAACTCTGCAGTCAGACTCCTTATGGGGCTCTCTCCTAGAGATAGTGTACGGTCACACTTGCGTGCCCTGCACTGGCTGCCAGTTGAGTCTCGCCTGAAATTCAAAATGTTGATTATGGCTCACCGGGCCCTCTTTGACACCGGTCCGTTATACTTGCAAAGGAGATTTGCCTTTTATGAGCCAGGGCGAACGCTTCGGTCCTCGGCTCAATGGCTGATGCAGATTCCGAAGTTCAAGCGCCAGCGACTTGGTGGCAACTCCTTTGTGCGCCGGGCTGGTCTGGCTTGGAACTTGCTTCCCTTAGGCCTTGCGGACCACCCAAGACCTAGGGATTTTTCAAAAGAAACTCAAGACTTTGCTGTTTTAATTTGATACACAGACATTCTTTCTCTCAGGAGCTAGCGCCGGGACACTTTGAGTAGCTGCGTGCTTTATAAGCTCAATATAACATAACATAACATAACATAACATAAAGCAAAGCTTAGTATCACTGTCAGTAAATAAGGTGAGACGAGCCTTTGTGTGCCCTTTCAGAGCGTTCTGCTCACTTTCAGCTGTATAACTGCTGGCCACTATATTGCAGCATGCAGGGAGCGGTGAGCTGCAGTAATATATGCTCCCAAGTACGAGAAGAAGCAGGCTCCAAATACTTTTTGGATGGTTAAAAGAGCCTATCAAGTGGCATACCATGACCCAAGTGGTTGAGAGAAAGAGCATCCATCAGAGAAAATTGCTTAGCTGCTGCACTGTTACTGATTTGACTTCACAGCACACTAAAACAGTATACGTGCAGCAAACGTTGGTGTATTCTAGTTTCTACTGAAAAGGAAATGTTCCCTTGAGTGATGTTTTATCAGTTATAGTCGGTTTTAACTGGAAACCTCAGCTATAATGCACTTGTAACAAGGCAGATAGGATATATGTCACGTTTGTGGCTGAGTAACCCATCTTCCAAACTAAATCAGGCTCTTGGTTTCTCAAATGGAAGTTAAAATCTACCAGTAGGGCTAGGTGCATGGGTATGACTGACAAGGTTGCCTCTAAGTCAGATACGTTATTGTTGAATTCCAGCTAAAACTAAAGGTTTTGGTGCTTAAAGCTCCAGAGGGGACAAAAATGATTTTTTGGCAGCTGAGGATGCATCACCAGTCAAACTGAAGACTGCCTCACTGCAGTCAAAGGGTTTTTCTTTAAGCCTTAGTCACTTTTTTAGGTCTCAAAATGATCCAGTGGGCACGTCTGGAAGCTGTAGCCATGCAGGACTTCACAAGGCTTGATACGTTTACTACAAGGTCCTGCTGAACCTGTTTTCAGAGTGCACGAAGCTCCCAGCGGTGTGAATCAGGTGTTCTTGCATGCCTTGGGTGCATCCTCCCTAGGCACCTTGGTCAAGCCCTCTGAAAGTGCAAAAAATAACCAAGGCCCTCTTTTCTTCAGCTGCTGCGAACGTTCCATGGGGTGGGTCCTTCAGCCCCTAGCTCTAAAGGGCAGGATTCTAGAGACTAGGGGGCATATTATCAAGAAAGGCGATAACATTATCGCCGTTTTAGCGCAGAAAACTGCCGCTAAAACAGCGATAATAGACTTGATAATATGCTCTATGGAATTCCAATTGAAGCCCATGTTAAATGTGAAGGTCATCTAACATGGGCTTCAATTGGAATTCCATTGAGCATATTATCAAGCCCATTATTGCTGTTTTAGCAGCAGTTTTCTGCCGCTAAAATGGCGATAATTTTATCGCCTGTCTTGATAATATGCCCCTAGGTATTTCTAGTCCAGGTTTCTGCAGGGTTCAGTCTTCTGTGGTTTGCCCCTTCAAATCACATAGCCCCACGCTGGCTCAGATTGAGTATGTTGGCCATGGCACTTCAAATGACTGAGACCCCTTTATGGGCATGAAAAGTCTTTCTCACACCATGTCTATTGCCACATCAATGTTGATGCATTATTAATATCTGTCTGAGCCACTCCTTACATAAATAACCCTCTGTGGTGGATCCGGGAAAAACAAAGTAGTCATTGGCATCTACCCTGGATGAGTGCATACATAATTCTAAATTCAAGGGGTTAAGATCCTGGTAAATTGAATTTTTAGAAAGAAAAATATATATAAGAGAAGCTCAAAGTGTACAAAGCACTGCTTGTCAGTAACAAGGAGAAATGATAAGTTGATTAAACATAGATCATGATAACTGTTAAATTGTTACTGCAAGGACCCTTTTGGAGGCCATAGGCTACACAGAGGTTAGTAGGCCTCAAATGAAGTAATGGGGTTGTTTGCCTCTGATGTCCCAGTGCTGATGTGCTGGACCCTGAAAAACAAGCACCAAAACGCCCCCTTAGCACGTGATTCTCAAGGTAAAGGTAAGGAGTATAAGACTTACCACGCACTCAGAACTTGGTGTGGGGTTAAATACTCAGTACCAAGTGGTTTACAAAATAGTGCCTGATAAATCATCTATCCATCGATTTGTCGTTGTAGGAGAAAGTACTAATACCATGCCTCACACAATTCTACACAAATGTGGAATGAGCAGTAAGGGAGTATCTGAATCATTGCAGGGATATTTAATAGGCAATATATCACAGTGATCAAGTGATCCGCTGTCCCCCATGGCCAAGGCTAGAGGGGCTGTCCTTACATTTTTTTTGTTGCCAAACTTAGTGTTTCTCTAACATGGGGGTGAGGAACAACAGTTCAACAGTAACTCACTTCGATGTTCATGGCGGACAAAGGCTTCGCCAGGAGTCCTAAAGAGGCTACTGTCTATATAGGACCCAACCCCATATAGTCTGGGGACTTCCACAAGCATCATGAATGTCAGCAACAAGCATTGCTTGTCTGCAGACTACCACCAAATCCCATTTTGCACACCATACTTACAATGTAAATCCAAAATCGATTCCACTGTGCTCAGTCATACATGACACCCACACTCCTGATGCATTCCACTTTGCACAAACAGCACCACACGTTTATGCAGTATCCATAAATACTAGATTCAGTGTAGGGACAGGTTGCAGAGGACTGGACGGACACTTTACACAGACAAACCCTGCAGCAATTTACCTTTGAAAATGTGAGGTATGTTATGCCACTATAAATCAAAATGCTGCTATGAATGCAAGTCTAGTAAGCTGAAGATAGTCATACTCAAATTTGGATGATATGAATGCGTGCACCCACTTCACCCATGTAATGCAGAGCCCTGGTTCATGTCGCAGATATATAGACAAGCGCTAAAACACTTATCCTTCCTTTTGCCATCTTGTGACATATAACACAAACATAACTGCAAATGGAGAGGAGTAATACATGAGGGGGCAAACATTCTAATCAGTCAATGGTAGCGTCTGTTTATCAACATCATGTGCCCCATCACGCCACAACATTCAAATCTACAAGATACAACTGGTCCAGACCTTTGCTGCAGTTGCAGTATTCCTTCATTGCCAGTCTGACCATATCAAGATGGCTAGTGATCGGGACCTCCCCGTCTACAAGCCAACAAATAGGTGACAATTAATTTTCTTCACTCAAAAGCACAAATCTATCCCTGTGTATATTTGTAAGTTCTCTTATGGACACCTCAGGTGTCATATAAAATTAAATGATATATTAGAGAAGAGCATTCCTCACAGTGTTTTTAGTTAGTTTTTTTGTGGTTTTATAAAGAGCGAACTCGACCCGAAGGTATTGGAGCGCTTTACATGAGCAACAGTTATATTACCCAAGGATACGTTCAGTTATTTTTTTTTTAAAGGCACGGGAAGATTTAGAGATTTGCCCAGAATCACAGGATGCTGAGGTGACGCTGAGGCTCAAACCTGGTTCCCCAGCCAGTGGTGTAGTTAGCTAGTGGCGGACCCTGCTTTTGCCGCCGCACGGTAGTCCTATTAAAAAGCGGCGGGGAGGGTGCTGGCGAGATCCGGCGGCAATTGCCGCCTCATGTCAGCACCAATGTAGAGCAGTAAGGGCAGGTAAGAGCTGGAGGAGGTCGCCTCCCCCAAAACTCATGCCACCTGGGGAGGACTCGCCCCCTTGCTACGCCACTGTATCCAGCTCCAAGGTCGGCAGCTCTGGCCTTTAGGTATGATTTACCAACGGATTGCTTATTCATAACAAATTAGTTTGGGCCCGATTCACAGAACTAACTTAAGACAAAATCCTAAACTTACTACCATTTTGGTATTCACAGAAGGCACTTACTCATTTTGGTATTCACAGAAGGCACTTACTCATTTCGGTATTCACAGAAGTTAGGAGCCCTAACTTTAGGACTCCTAAATGCCTTCTTTGAATGCCGAAAGTCTTCAAGTTAGGATTTTTCTCAGTTTAGGAGTAGTAAAGTTAGGACTCCTAACTTTAGGACTCCTAAACTGAGAAAATCCTAACTTTAAGACTTAAAGTTAGGATTTTTCTCAGTTTAGGAGTAGTAAAATTAGGACTCCTAACTTTAGGACTTCTAAACTGAGAAAAATCCTAACTTTAAGACGTTCAGTATTCACAGAAGGCATTTAGGAGTCCTAAAGTTGGGACTCCTAACTTTAGGACTCCTAAACTGAGAAAAATCCTAACTTTAAGATTTTCGGTATTCACAGAAGGCATTTAGGAGTCCTAAAGTTAGGAGTCCTAACTTCTGTGAATACCGAAATGAGGAAGTGCTTTCTGTGAATACCAAAATGAGTAAGTGCTTTCTTTGAATACCAAAATGGTAGTAAGTTTAGGATTTTGTCTTAAATTAGTTCTGTGAATCGGGCCCCTTGTATCCATTTGAGTTTGAAAACAAGGTGCAAAGTGTTTAGTTTCTCTTCAAGTTTCTAATAAGGTGGAGAGGGGTGCGCAAAACAATTCGGAATACCACAGGCTTTGCAACTGCAAACGATTGTTTTTAGAAATGTACAACACATATTCACTGATTTGCTGAATACATTTTGCGACCCCTTCCACACAACCACTAAGCAACGAGTAATTGTGTGCATTTACTGGGCTGTGAGGCTTGTCTGTGAGCATCTAACTACTCAATGCCTAGCAAGTGGCCGAGTATTTCGTTGACTAGTAGGGGGTGTTAACACAATCATTGCATGTGAAAACGAACTCTGCTTTATTGGATTCGCTACTTGCCTAATTTCTTTGAGATACATGGTTTAATTTTAGAAAAAGGGTAAGAGGTGAGAATGAATCAGTTCAAAGGTGATGACACCGATAGTGCCTTTTTGCTTTATGGAACACTCTTGGGCGACGTCTGGGACCTGAAAAAAGTGCATTCAGAAGGTGTTAAAAATGAGATGTTACTCTTAATTCGAGAATGAAATGGATAGCATGGGAGGATTAATGAGCAAAACTGTTTAATAATTTGCATATAACAAAAATTTTAGTGATCATGTGAATAGAAATATTTAGACAATTATAAAAACCTTCATTGCAATAAAGCTGCTTGAAGATTTATAGTTTGCCCACCTGCCATTTGAGTTTCATTATGTGCAAGTGCAAAGTTTGCCTATGAAAAGGGGCACATAGATTAAAGCGATCTAAAATGCAAAAAACTGGAAACCTTTCACTGTCATTAGGATTCATAATCAATATATTGAACTGCATTAATTGTAGTGATAAAGGAATGTGGTTATTCAACTAAAGTTTCCAAACTAAGCTAACCTTAGCCGCACCCATAGACACATGTTATGTGCATTTAATCATTAAAGTAAATGCAATCTGGCATACAAAGGCAGAGGTGTAAACCATATTCCATTCATAAACGACCTCAAGGTAAGAAAAAGTCTTTGATTTTGGCTACACACGCCACCGTGCTTAGTAAACTTATGTGGTTCCAGACTTCAACATGTAACATGTTTTAATGTACGACATGCAGCAATTACATGGCTCTTTTATTTCCAAATGCATGTGACTGCGGCTGTGAGTTTGCCCAGGGATAGTCATCATGGTGGTGTCATTTGTTCCTAGCGGAGTTTGTGGAGATTTCTTAACTATGCATTCCATTAAAAACACATAATTCCGGCAAAACCAACCCAGGGCGTAGTTTGAGTAGTAGCGCTACACGTAGCCACGCGAAGTGTACTTTCCATTACGCAAGCTATGCGGACTGCGTAGTGCACTGTGCAAAATGCTGTTCGCACTGATTGCACAGTGCCAGATGCTTAGCCGCACTGTGCAATCAGTGCAAACCACATCGTGCACAGTGCAAGCGGTCGTTTTATGCCGCTCGTGTAGATTTCTACGCGAGCGGCAGCTTTCTCAACGCGGACTGGTAGTTTCTCATTGCGAGCTGTCGCGATCATACATGACCACTCGCATTGAGAAACATAACCTCCCCGCGTTGAGAATCTCGACATGAGGTTTATTTTTCCACGCTCGCGATCAGCAACTTGATGTTGCTGATTGCAAATGAGGAAAAAGTCTCACCGGGATGTCATTTTGCTCGCTTGGGGTCGCCAACTTGATGTTGAGGACCGCGAGCAAGCAAAAAATGACTGCTACGCTACATGTGTCTGCACTGTGCTACGTGCAATTCGCATAGTGCGAAGTTGCGCAAAGTTCGCAACTTTGGTTGGGATTGTATTTTTGCCCATAACTGTGCTTTAGGTGGTCCTAAGAGGATGGGACCACTACCAAATCGTTCAGCAAAATGTGCTTTTGTTTTCAATGTATCTGCTTGGTCCTCTCCCTAGGTTAGGGAGGATCCCAAAATCATCAGCTCTCTCACTGCTTGCAAAGTTTTCATTTTCACTTTTGTGAAATGACTATATGCATTTTAGCATGTAAAGATAGACATACTTGTTATTTTACCAAAAGTATACAAGGTGTCTGTTTTAATAATTGGGAGTCAGATGGAGCAAAGTCAAAGACTAAGGGCCAGATGTAGGTAAATACCATTTACCGATTCTAAAATACCGAATTTTACCGATTCGGTATTTTAGAATGGGTAAATGGTATGTAGGTATTCATTCTGTAATTATTACCGAATCGGTAAAATTCGATAAATACCGATTCAGTATATACCGAATCGGTAAGAGGGGGAATACCTACAAGGGTGGCAGGGTGTCACATTGACACCCTGTTGCACCCCTGAATAGTGCATGGGTGCACATGTGGCACACATACATGCCCTAAGGCTTGTATGTCTGCCACATGGAACTGTTAAAAAAGCACAAAATAGCTTTTTTAACGGTTTTCGGTATTTACCACCAACTTGTAGTTGGTGGTAAATAACGAATCCTTACAAGTGAAAAGCACTCACTTGAGTGCTTCCTACATTAAGGATTCGGTAATTTACCGAATCGGTATTTAAGAATTTGGTAATTTACAGATTCCTTAAATAACCGATTCATTAAATTACCGAATCCTTAAATTAGGTCCCTACATCTCAAATACGGTAACGGACAAAATGCGGTTATTTCGGCTGTTACCGACCGGTATTAGGCTTCCTACATTAGTCCCTAAATACCTACATTTGACAGATTAGCATCCAACTACAGTGCAAAGTGCAGGAAGTACTTTCACAGTGGTCCACAGACCACGGCAAAAGGTCAGTTCAAGCATTTTGGCAGTTTTAGGAAGCTTGAGAATTTAGGGCAGTTTGTACGGGAAATCCACTAGAATCTCTGCTTCACATGAGCAGCAGATTGTGATATTTTAGCACCGTTTCAGTCCACCGTCGAACCATTAACAAGCGTGTACAATGCAATAGGTCTCGCCCTTGGGACCTTATATGCATTTAGCTATGTAGCCCATTAGCCTGGGTGCTGAAACATTTACTGTTCTTTGACGTGGAGGGAAAGTAAGCACCAAAGTGTGTGACACACTAGGTATGGGACACATAAAATGGGGACCCCCTCAAATTGTACTTTTAGATCTGGGAAAAAAGGGGAAAATAATTCATTCACATGAGAATTACTTTTTGATGACCTCTATGTTTAGAACCACCAACATATGTTATCCTCTATCACACACATACTCACTCACCACAGGCCTACACATCTAAATCTCTGCAAAGCGAGAGTTTCTCAGATGCAGAATTCGGCGATCAGAACTGCAGTAGGCTAGATCACTATACTGAACTAGAATCACTCATAGCCCAGACCGATAGGTTAGCAAGGGACATGCAAAATGCCCTCAGAACATGAAAAATATTTTACTTTTCTCAGAAAGCTAACTCTCTAAAATCATCCATGTTAAAAAATCAGTACACTCATTACACAACATACTTAAAAGGACTAACACGACTCCTATGGCTCTTTCAAATAGGATTCTTTGTCCTCGCAGAATGCTCAGTTATCTGACGGTCTCCGAAACACAATACCTAATGCTATTATACAGGTTGTCATCTAGTCCCACCCCTAAGAGAAATGATCAACAAATTAAAAAGCAGCCCCAATCAATGGAAATAGAATAACACAAGTGAATCCTAGAAAGCTAAAAGCTAACAGCCTGAAAGAAATAACATTAATACCTTTCAAGCAAGACTCAAATCTAACTACACCTCGGAAACCGCTTATGTGCTTCGTTCTGTATCGGCGATCAGCTATGAAACATGCAGCGGGCATTGCCGACCTAATCCTGAACCAGAATATTGACGTAGCTATTCTAACAGAAACATGGCTCGATAATGCATCATCTCCATTCCTAGACCTATTGGTTCCACCAAGCTATAATATTGTGAGACTAGACAGGCTTAACAAAACAGGTGGAGGAATGGCCTGTATACACAGATCAAGCATTTCAATCTCTAAAGCCCACTCCGACCCCCTTAAGTCCTGTGAATTCCTGGGGCTGGCTCTGTGCCTCGCAGATAACCAACACCTTACACTACACACTTTCTACCACCCCCAGGTGAAAATTAAATATTCATAGACCAACTAATGGAAATTATTACAGCAAATTCTGAAGCTCACTCCAACAATATTTTTCTAGGGGACTTCAATTTACATTGGAATGACCTCATAGATAATCAGATCAATACTTTCAAAAACTTCCTAGCAGACTAGTCTCTAGTGTAGGCTTGTGGTCTTCCAACTCGCACTAAGGGCGCGACATTAGACTGGATCATCTCCAAAGAATATTGGTAGACTCAGTAGATATGGTACCCTGTGACTGGTCGGATCACCACATCATCACCTTCCAAATAACATCCTTAAAGAAGAAAAGAGCCACACAAGCAGTCAAGCCCAACAATGGGTCAGAGATTTGAAAGGCCCGAACATGGAGTTGCTAACAACAAGTTGCGAAAACAAACTTCAACTTCCTCCTGGGGTGGTGGACGTGCGTAAGCTTATGGATCGTTATAAAAGTACGATGTCTAAAATAATCAATAACATAGCCCCTTTAAAACTCAAAAGAATCCAAGTCAAAGATAAAAACCCAGGGTTCAACGGCTCACTGAATGAAAAAAGACGGACACTCAGAATCACAGAAAGGAAATGGAGACAGCTCCCGTCATCTCCTCATCTAAATCAGCTAAGAAAGATTGGATTAGCCTATAATAAAAGCATACTTCAGTCAAAAAAAGACTTTTTTAGAAATGAACGTGATAACGCTAAGAACAGACCAAGAAAACTCTTCAATCTATTAAAGAATCAGTCAAACAAATTGGCTAAAACCTCTCAACTAACAGCTCAATAAACTCTTAGCAGTGAAGAATTTTAAGCATTTTTTACAACCAAAGCTAGTTCGATGGAGAATGAATTCAAGGTTATTGCGGAAAATCTGGTGACTCAAAAGAGTACTCAAGTGATGTAGACAACCCAGCCTGCACAAACAATGCCCAAAAATAATGCCCATTGGTTAGACTTCAAATTCTACGATCAGGAAGACATTGCAAAAACCTTATTGCCTTAAAACTGAACAACCACTACTGTGGTCCTCTTCCCGCAAAATGTTGGCCCACGGTCAACCACTTGGTCATTCCTAGCTGTACTTACATAATTAATGCTTCGCTTTCCCAAGGTTCTTTTCCCGACTGCCTAAAAACAGGCCAGGTCATCCCTCTACTAAAAAATCCTACTGAGAATCCTTCAGACCCTTACAACTTAAGGCCAGTAACAAACATTCCCTTACTGGCTAAGGTGTTGGAAAAATGTGCCCAACTACAACTGAACCGTCACATCTCGGAATATAAGCTATTAAATGACTGCCAATGAGGGTTCACACCAGACCACAGCACGGAAACAGCAATTATGCACATAGCTGATGACACCTTACTTGCTCTAGACCATAACGAAACCTGTCTACTTGTTCTCCTTAGCCGATCTTCATCATTTGACACCGTAAACTATGGCAAATTATAAGACCGATTGGAGAATAGGATGGGTTTTTCAGGGACAGTCCTAAAATGGTTTCACTCTTTCTTAGAGAACAGATCGCAAAGGTTCTTGGTGAACCACAAACTATCACTTCCATTCCCGAGTCATATTGGAGTCCCTCAAGGCTCAACTCTATCCCCATCCCTATTCAATCTGTACATTGAGCCACTCACAAAAAAACTGCAGCAGGCGAACATCTCCTTCCACATGTACGCAGATGACACTCAGCTGTATATGAAGATCACCTCGCTTGAAGAGATCAAAATAATGAACCAAGCACCACAAAAGACTGTCCCTTGGCTTTCTCTCAATCATCTTAAACTCAACGTAAAGAAAGCAGAATTGCTTCTGATCTTCCCCCCTGAATCCTCCATGATGATCAAGGAATGGACCAAAATGACCACAGTTCTAAATGGTACTCCAATTCTAGTTGACTCTACCAAGTCTCTTGGAATCACGCTGGATAAGGATTTAAACATACAAGCACACATCAACATTATGGCAAAAAACACCCAATTCCATTTGTTATCTCAGAAAATTGAAACCTTTCATTGATGCTGCTGACCTCAAAACGGCTGTCCAAGCTTTATTCATCTCGAGGATTGAATATGGTTGCACAATGGTAGCTGGGCTCCCTAAGATCTCAACAGCCCCACTAAAAGCCTGCCTCAATCCTGCAGCGAGACTCGTAACGGGTACAAGAAAATTTGACACCATCACTCCACATCTGAAAGTGCTTAAATGGCTACCATTCAGGGCAAGAATTTAGCTAAAGATGGTGTGTATTACACACAAAGCTTTACACTACAAAACACCACTTTATCTTGCACAGAAAATCAAGATTTCTGGAGGCCTTAGATTATCAAGGGGGGCCGCAGATTTCCTACTGAAACCAGTAATTTTCCGCAAGAAAAGAACGTATATTAGAGCATTCTCGGGAGCGGCACCAAGAATTTGGAATGCGCTTTCACCAAATATTAGAAGAATCACCTCGGTCTCGCAATTCAAAAAAGAGGCTAAGTCCTTTCTCATGAGTAAATTTCTCCCGTAACTAACTACGGCCCTTTTTGTTACTCTCTTGAGACCTTTAAACATCCCTGAATATACTTTTGTCAGATGCGTGAACAGGTGGAGATAAGCAGGATGACTGCAATGCGAATATCAAAGTAATGGCTCCCGGTTGCACAAGTCAGTGTGTTTTCATCGAGTCTCACCCACGGACCTCAGTCAGGCCAGCATGGAATCCCAAATACATACGCTAGATTCAAGGATGATAGCTAATGAAGATAAGCGCGATAGAGTCAAGGGCGATAGCTAATGTGCAAGTTGGTTACTGATATGTGCTGGTAACCGTGCATCCAGTCAGAATCCAGGTTTTCCTTTAGAAAGGATATTCATGGTACATTACCTTTTATATGTAAGTATGTCATGACATGTATTACTATAACCCTAGTGGCCGCCTAGTAAGACTGAATATGTTATTAAAGTAAATTTGTAAAATGTGATCAAAACTGTTTGGTGCTGAATTGTAAAGACACCCAGAAATGAGTCAAGTTTGTGCTACAAAACACTAAAAATAAAATAAAATAAATTCGTACTACACAACATATCCTACCCTCCCCGAGATCACATACACTAGATGATCATACAAGAGACAGATGTTTGTTAGTCTTGGTGACCATGTTGTGGGCCGGTTATAACATAAATTGGTCAACGCATGTTTTGGTGGCTTAAGAAAGAATATAACCACCTTCTTCAGGACCGCCAACAAGAACAATTTTAGGCGAGTGGTTGGAGTATATGATCTGAATAGGTGATTCATATTTACAATCAGTGATAGATGAATCACACCAGGATGTTAAGGTTACGTCACTAATTACAAAGACCTCATGCAGAATGATGACATATGGACTGACCCTATAATCTTATTGATATGGGGATAAACAGCATATCCATGTTTTTCTTTCCTCATATGTTTAGAGCTTTGAAGAGTTCAAAATGAATTCACGATGAGTGATATTACAATATCCCCATGACCTAAGAGCACAAATTCTGTGTATACATCAAACTAATGTCCCGGTGTGATATTGGTAGCTCAGAACTAAGCCATCATTTGTAGGTACATGGCCAGAATTAAAGTCCTTGCGTCTATTCAAAATCGGAAAGGACACGCTAACCCACAAAGCCATTTGGTAATAAATAGAGTATTACTTCCTCATGATTTTGGCCAAGGACCTACAAATTATGGCTTGATTCTGAGCCTCTGATGCCAATTGCCCAATAGAGCTGATTGAGTCTGCATAAAAAGTGATATAGATCAAGTGGAAGGTGTTGAACTCGTTTTTTACACACCAAGTATGGGAACACATGGAGAGAAATATTGCCTTCACCGGGAAATGGTATAGTCCAAAGCTCCATTTTTAATATAAAATCAGGGCCTTTGGTGGTCATATCACTGAAAATAGAAGATTTGAAAAAATATTATTGCCTACTGGTGCTCGTGGAAGACAATTTCTATGGACTGGAATCTAGAGATTGGTAAAAACATTCTTGTATTTTACTGACCTCTGCTGGTCGTATTGTATCAAGAAAGTTAAACAGAGGCAGTTGTCAAAAAAAAAAGTCCCTCAGCAGAAAGCGATTCTGATATTTTACTGACCTCTACTGGTCGTTTCCTATCAAGACAGTTAAATAGAGCCAGTTGAACAGAAACAAAGTGCCTAAGCCGAAGCAGACAAGTCCTAGGGCTGATCTCCAGAGCCCACAAAGTACATACACATAGAAGTATATACTAAAGTATATACAAGGGGTCTCAATTGCTCAATCTAAAAAGGTTGAATTGTATCTATTTTGTCCTGTGAACAAATCATGCCCATTGAGTTAGGAGTAGTGCTAATGTGAGTTTTGGGTTTCTGCTGCACTTATATTCAAGAGGAAAGTCCATTGCAACCTGATGGACAAATCCATGCTTCAGTGAAGGGTTTTAAGTTTATCTCTTTGTGGTATGTGGATCAGGAGGTTTGCCTTTTGCCGCTTTCTCCTTGTCAAATATATAAGTTAAACCACTTGCTTGGGTTTTTTGCAGACCTCCAGCTGTGCGCTATACCACTGTAATTGCACGGAGATTTGTAAGTGTGTGAGTGAGCATGTGGTATGTATGGGAGTGATTGCATTGTTGAGAGTGTTGATTTTAATTTAAGGATACTTTCTTTAGTAGTGAGTTACTCAGGGCATGCTATCCAGGTACTCTCACTCATGCAGTAGCCCCCTTTTCACTGTATCACTGAACCAATGTCTCTCTCTTGGTAACTAGGGTCCTCATTCCCAGGGATTTTAAGTTTCATGTGTTTCTTCATTCAACATTGCTTTGGTTGTTCTTTACACTTTTGGACTGTTGGAGTGGTGGACCCTGTCAAATTAACTATGAGTTTGTAAAGTAGGAGTTGCATGGACACACAAAGATGGTAATGGGGTAACAAAGGATAAATTAAGTGGTTGATAGGAAAGGTAGCAGGAGAGCCAAAGAGAGTGATGAAGAGAGAAGAATTGAAGGGGAGATATCAAAAGAGAATAAAGGGAAGAGTTTTACGACATTAGAGGGGATAGGTTGAAATGAGCATAGAGAGAACATAAAGAAGGTGTTGCAAGGGAATGTTGCAAAGTGAGGCTTAGAGGTCCCGAACATGAGCTGGATGAGGGATCTATTGAGGTTGAGTAGGGGCAGATGTGATGCTTTGTTATGCAAGGATAGAAATTAGAGAACTGGGCACAGAATAGAGAATGTTGTACCCCCCCCTGCAATTGCACCCCTGTTCCTGCAGCGTGTGGCATGCCCGACATGGTGCATGCCACACCGTGCAGGAATGTGCTGCAGGTGCTGTCAGAGCAGCAGTCTGCATGTTAGGCTCTCCTATGAAACTGCCTCAGCACCGCCCTCCCGCCTAACCATGATTTAACTCATAATCCAGTGGGCGGGTGCATCACAGCTTTGGCGGTCCTCCAGTGTTAATCATGGTGGCGGCACCGCTGGAGGACTGCCAAACCTGTAACACAACTATTATTCTATGACTTGTAGTCAGTACATGGTCCAATGGGGAAGGATTCTTTGTGTGTTTTAAGATGTCAGGTTGCGTGACATTTGATATTGGAATTGTTTTGGAGGGTAAATGGGTTGTATTGAGAGCATGTGCATAAAAATACCTGAGTGATACACAGTGTCCTTGTTTTGTTGAGATTACATTGGGCTAATTAGTTGGTGATAAGTAGTCTACACACAAAATGGGCAGTGACGGAGGTGGAAGAATTGGGTTAAAGATTTTAGTATATTGAGGGGCATATTACCAACAACTAGCGATAATTATCGCTATGTTGGTTTAGCGGCAACATAAATATCGCCGAGCTCCGCCGATTTTTATCGCTTAGGAGCCTTGCTATTAACAAGGTTTATCTCCTAAGCGATAAAAATCGGCCGAAATGCATGAATATCGCTGTAAAGTCAGCGATATTCATGCATTACCGAGCAAATGCTCTTAGCCATGTAATCCACCTACCATTGGATTACATGGCTAAGAACAGCTCTGGGCAGGCGTTAGCTTTTGGAGATAATCGCGCTCAGCGCGATTATTTCCAAAAGTTGGTAATAGGAGATAGAGATGTTAGCGACTGTTTCCAGTCGCTAACATCTTGGCACGCCCACTTTGCATGTCATTAGCGATAATTATCGCTGACATGCAAAGTGGGCACCTAAATGCCCGCTATCTCCTACTAGCTGTCGCTAACTGGTGTTAGCGACAGCTAGGTAATAGGGCGATACAATTATCGCTGCTTTAGCGGGAAAAATTCCCGCTAAAGCGGCGATAATGCCCTTGGTAATATGCCCCTGTGTTTGTGTTCTAGGCAGGATGGTCTTGTGCTTGTACATGATCGTCTGGCAATGGTTTTGTTGTCTTGGTTTGCAACAGGTGTTTATTGAGGGAATGGGAAGTCTTGATGGATATGATGTATCGTGAGTGCTGAAGAAAGGATGCTGGATTGTGATGTTTAGAGGAGAAGGAGAAAAAGTGTAAGGGATATTATTGTGAGAAGAAGAAGAGAAAAACAAGTGGAGAGATTAGAGAAGACAGAAATAGGAGAGGTAAAAGAGAGAGAGCTAAAGTTAGTGAGGAGAAAGAGATAGGTGGAAAGAAGGCGGAGAGGGAGGACACCATAGTGACAGTGATAAGAAAGAAAAGTGCCTTATGGAGAGAGCAACAACATTGGTGAGACAGAAAGTGATTCATGCTGTCGGTCAAAGGTTTGTAGATCTGAGATCTACTATATAATTTTATCATGAAGCATTTTGGTTGATTTTGGAGGACAGGCTCCTTCCACTAGGGGATTGTTGCTCACTGATATTTGAGATGTCATCAGTGATATTATAAATGTATTTATTTTGATAGATTTATATAGCGTGAACATGACCCTCGAGGGTATCAGGGCGCTTTACAAGTATACAGAGAGCAGAGAAATATTAACAACAATATCATATTCGAGAAAAATACAGGATAAAGTAGTATTCCGAAAGGAAGGGTAAGCTTTACAATGTTCAGACAGCAGAGATGATAAACCAATAAATACAAAAGTATCATAGTCAATAAAACTGGAAGGAACATGCAGTGTCGATAAAAGTGAGGGCAGTGTCAGTACTAAAACGAAAACACAAAGTAGTTAGTATGCCGTAGTCATGAGGAAAATTGAAGAATCAGGATGGGTATCTTAAGAGCTAGGTAACAAATGTGCTCATAAGGAGTATTTTGACTTCATTCTTTATGGATAAAGTTGATGGATTCATTCTGATTACAACGGGCAAGGAGTTCCCTATTCTTGGAGCAATCCCAGATAAAGATCAATTGTAAGTTTTCTTCTTGTGGACTCTCTGAGGTTTCAGAAGTATGGTGTTGGAGCTTCTTTATGATCTGGAATCACCAGAGAGTTATAGTTTCTGGGTAAGATATCTAGGGGTCAATGACTGATAACTGGTTAGGTGGGGCAATTAGTAGGAATTCTGTTGTTTGAGTATTTAGTTTGAAGTGGTTGAATGCTAGCCAATCTCGATGGGGAAAAGACTTTAAAACATAGGGGCTCATTATGATTGCAGATTTTCCGCATCCTCCGGGCCGGCGGAAGCCACCGCCTGCCCGGAGGATGCGGAAAATCCGCAGCGGACCCACCAAAGGCCCACCGCCACATTAGGATGGCTGGTGGGTCCTGGTTTCCGTCCGCAGCTTTTCCTCCGCGGTTGGCTTACAACTGCGGAGGAAAAGCACTAATCTGGTGACGGTGTCTCTCAGACACCGTCCGCCAGATTAGTATGTGCCTGCAAACATGCTTTCCCGCGGCGGCTTTTCTGCCGTGGAAAAGCATGTGTAACTTCACTGCGGGGGCCCGTTGCGGGCCCCCTAGGTGAAGGGGGAGTGGGGGGTGCACATGGGGGGTACCTATGGTACCCCCCAGCATTTGTATGCAGAAAGCGGCAGGCACCGCACGGTGCCTGCCTCTTTCTGCATGCAAATGCAATGCGTGCATTTTTAACATTGCCGCGGGTGCAGCTTGAAGCCGCACCCGCCGCAATGTTAAAAATAGAGGATGTGACCGCCACCCTGGCGGTCACATCCTAATCGCACAGGAGGGGACTCGCATGCGGACATCCCCTCCTCCTCAATGATCGCGGACGGACGCAAGTCCATCCGCGATCATAATCGGCCCCACAGTTGGGTAACATCAGCATTCATGTGATAGTGTATGTTGGATGAACTCAAAATTTCCATAAGTGCTTCCATGAACTGGATGGAGTGCGCAAAAGTGAGAAGCCCTGTGGGACCCCTAATGTGACTCTTGTGGTCTACGATTATGAGTGATTAATCTTGACTCTTTGAGACCTGTTATGGAGATAGGAGGTGAACCAGTAAAGGGCTGATCCTGATAACCCTGTACTGTGTTACAAAAGGTCTAGTAGGTTGTCATACTGAACCTTATAAAATGCAGATGATAGGTCAAGGAGGATTAAATTATAGGATTGTTTCTGATCTAGCAATTTTAGGACATCCTCCACTATGTGTGTCATAGCTGATTTGGTGATGTGCCTTGGCTGGAAACCAGACTTAAATTGGTCTAATAATCAGAAATAATTCTTGTGATACAGAGGTGGATGTGAACACATTTTTCAAGGAGCATTGTCAAGGTAAGAATACTGGATATAGGTTGGAAGTTGTATAAGTCAAGTTGAAAACCTGACCAGACTTTAGGCAGTCGGGGATAGTGCCTTGAAGGAGGGAGGCATTATGTAATTTCACATGCCATGAGTGATGTCAAATGTAAGATCATAAGCAGTATATTTTTAGTTTATTTATGAACTGTGCGATTACTTAAAATCATTACAGTATAAAAAAAAAACAGTTTGGTTCAATAAAATACAGTAAAATGCCCCCCCGCTTGGTCTACACCGGTCTGGACCATTAGTACCGATATTTGTTCCCGGTACTGACTATGTTCACTGGTGCTATACATTATTAAAAGAATTAAAAATTTAGAGTCATCGTGAGACCTCGCTTACTAGAGTCTGGAACGCGTATATAAGTTCGACATCCTCAGTTGCACTGTTGACTACATCGGACCCTGGGTCAGCCCCGGTTGGATACCTCTGACCGATGGGACCCTTTTCTTTTTGGCGGCTCCCTGTGTTATCTATGGATTGCCAACTTTAAGCGGCGGGTCACAGGGCTCTTCGGGATGGTATCCTTTAATTGGTTTTCGAGTGCCATTTTAATTTGATGGATGAACTTGCCTATCCTAGCTAGTAAACATGTTGTGGTTTCAGAGAAACACCAATCCGAAGCCTCTCTTCAAGTTCTGTGGCCCAAGATGCGTAGTGCCGGACGTAGCAGACGCTGTCGGTCGCTGGCCAGCTTGGTGCAGCAACATAGCAAGTGTAGCCAGGATTCTCTGCGATAATTGCAAAGTCGGCAGGCAGTGGCTCTGTCCGAGCGTGCCCAACGTGGATTGAAGTCCGTTATCCTGAGGGCCAAGAGGCGCATAAACAGAATTTTCTGTCTTGCTTCGATTGTTAGTGAGTCTTGTAAGTATGGTTGAGGTTTACCGGGAGTGTAAGACTTGTCCAAGGCCAACGTTAGTGGGTTGGGCCGGAGCGAGGAAAGGTCTAGCTCAAAGGAAATAGACTGGACTTGGCGCTTGACGGCTTTTGCCCAGGCGGAATATGGGATTTCGTGTAAGTGCAGACTCCGCCCCTCGATCTTCAGAAGTTCAATGGCTAGTTCCACCTTGGCTTGCCATGGGGAGCCTGCTTCGCCAAAGATGGTTTTTAGCGAGTGCTTTAAGGTGTTTTCGGGCGACTTCAGAACTCTGATGTAGTATTTTAGCAATTCCCCCAATAGTACCAGTTCAGGACATTTCAGGCCTATTTCCAGTCTCACCCTGTTATTCCTAGCCTGTTTGGGGGCCCGTAGCACCATCTTGTATGCTTTGACCTGTGCCGCTTGGACCACTTTCTCAAAAGCACCTGGATAGGCTATATGGCCGTACGTGATAGCGGGGATCAATTTAGCCCTGAGTACTGTCAGCATCGGATATGCAGAGGGACTGACCAGGCTGTGGCTTAGACATCTTAGAGATGTAATTATTTTGTCGATTTTTGGTTAAAGCGCCTTCAGATGTTTGACTGCAATGGCACTCTCTGATACCCATGTGCCCAGATAGTTGTAGGATGGGGCCGTGGTTATTCGGTGTTCCCCCAGAGACTATGAAGATTTAGTTTTGTGTGGATATTTACCAAAGATTATTATCTTGGTCTTGCTTACATTAATATGTAGCTCGTTCTCCTTGTTGTACGTCGCAAGACTGTCTAAGGCTCTTTGGAGGCCTACCCTGGTGTGGTCCATAATTACTGTGTCATCTGCGTACTGGAGCGTACCCAGAACCAGCTTCCCCAGTCTGGGCGGTGCTAGGTTGACATCTTTCAGGGCGAGCCCCATGTCTGCAGTGTACAGGTTGAAAAGCAGGGGGGCCAGAACACACCCCTGCTTTAATCCAGAGTCAGTGGCAATTCTTGTGGTTACAGATGTGACGCTTAGTTTCACCTAAACCCAGGTCCCCTCGTAAAGTGCTTTTATGGCCTTTAGAAGATTTCTAGGGATCCCCCAAGACTCTAGTTTTGCCCAGAGCCGGCATCTGTTCACACGGTCACAAGCAGTATATGACGAGGTACTAATTGTGGGTAGTTTAGTTTACATAACCATAACATGGTGAATTTCAGTGTCTTTTAACTGCATGTTGCCTTTGTTTCTGTTTTATTTTATTGAAGAAAGAAGAAAGTCAGGTAAACCAATGATTACAGAAAAGAACACTATTACATTATAATCATACTTATAATCTACGCCAAAACCCGTACGTTACATAAAATGTTAGGTATTTAAATATTTCATTCATGCTTTACATTACTTTACTATTCCGCCATAGGGAAAGGAGTTCCCATTATTTAATACCCTTTGCTTTTCGTCCTTTACATGTATAAAATGACATTTCCTGCACACTGTTGCTCAATATTCGATGTAACCATAGTTGATAAGTGGGTGGCTCTGCATCTTTCCATGCTGTAGCTATCAACAGCCGACCTATAGCTACTGTCATAAATATGAAATGAAATCCATCTGTGATGTATCAGGATTTGCCCGGCTGTCGTACCCTAACAGCATTAACAGTTGAGTAATCCAAACTTCCTTATTAAGTGTATGTACTCAAAAATCCTCAATACATTTTCTGAACAATGAAAGCTTGGTGCAGGATTAAAACATATGTACTGCCGGGCCTGTCTGGTATCTTGGGAATTTGTCATCCTCCCTCTTCCCCCACCAATAAAGCTTAGCCGGCGTGCAATATAAGTTAAATATGGTTTTATATTGCTGGGCTTTTAGATTGGCTGACGGAAAGGTTTTTGATCCTAATTCAATTGACATGTCCAGATTGATTTCCCCATCCCCCAGTTTTTCTACCTATTTTGTTTCTGTTTTTTCATGTCGTCTGGGAGAGTCTTAATTAGCTCCTGATATTATTCCCCTATTCTACTATCATGTTGCTTGATGATTTCAAGCAACGGGATTTTCTCTTACTTGTTATGCTCCTGGAGGAGGTTTTTTAAACACTTGTGCACCTGCATATATTTATACTGTGTACTATTCCTAACTCCAGATCTCTTTACGAGCCCTGCAAATGAGATATACTCATTGTTCTGAAGTAGATCTGCCACACTGTTTATGCCAGCCTTTTCCGAGCTCCTAGCCATGCCATCGAAAATTGATTCAGACAATACAGCTGATCGCCACAAAGGGGTGTATCTATTCTGCCTGGGGATCTTCAAGATCTTACTAACCCTCTTCCAAACCTTCCAGGCCCACTTGATACACTTAAACCGTGTTTTCTTATTATAGCTTTGTTCAAGCTGCTTCAAAAAAAGCCATTCTGCATCATTTCCAATGGATAGCTGATATATCTTAGGTAAACCTGTGGCCTCGGTTCTGCCTTTCCCAGGTAGAACTAAACTACCCATCTGTTGCAGAGCGATAGCCCAATAATAAAATAAAATATTGGGGGCTCCCCTTCCACCCCGCTCTCCTAATAGGGTCTCAAACTTCATTGTACGCCGTGTTTTCTGAGAACCCCAGATGAAATTGACAAACAAGACATTGATTTTATTTATCTTATTTTCTGCCAGTTCCAGTGGTATCGCCCAGAGCTGATACAGTACTTTGGGAAATATTTTCATTTTTATTAAGTTATTTCTGCCTATTATTGTAAGATGCAATTTATCTAATTGTTTAAGTTCAGCATGTATGTTATCTATTACAGGGTCTATATTGGCCGCCCATATTGTATCCAAACGACCTGTAATGTTTAACCATAGATACGTAACCTCGTCGCTTTTTCTGGGATCTTGTAACTGGCACTGGGAAGAGCAGATAATTTTGATTTTTCCCCATATGAAGTAGATAGCCTGATTTCTTGACGGATCCCTCAGCCATCCTTTCTATTTCCCTAACCCCCACCACTGGTTCTGATGTTATTAATGCGACATCGTTCGCATATGCTAAGATCTTAGTTTCAAATTTCATAGTGGTTACAGGTTTAAATGCTTGATTATGTATTATTTGCGTGATGAATGGATCTTTATATAAGGCAAATAAACTTTGGGAGCAAGGGCATCCTTGTCGCCTCCCTCTGACTATCTTGATCTTCCCTGAAGTATTGCCCATTATTTGTAGCTGGGCATGAGGTTTATAATACATTGCTTGGATAGCTCGCACTATCCGTGGACCGAGGCCCCTTTCTACCAAGGTACCCTATAGATATTGCCATTAAACCCGGTCAAATGCTTTCTCAGCATCCAGCAGGACCACAGCCACCTCACTAGATTCTGCTTCTGCTATATCAAGTATTGCAATAACCCGTCTGATGTAGTCGGAGGTCCCCCTGCCTGAGATGAAGCCATGCTACCAAAGGGATACCAGTGCCAATATAATCCCTTGTAATCGTTTGCCCATGATTTTCAAATAAAGCTTAGTGCGGGAATTCATGAGAAAGATCGTACGGTAAGAAGCAGGTAGTTCTGCCAGTTTACCCTTTTTAGGAAAGATCACTATGTCAGTTCCCTGCCATGATGAAGGCGGTAACCCACTCTACTGAACACCCAGAAAAAAATGGTGCAATATTGGAGCAATTTCATGTACCAATATTTTGAATATTTCAAGCGGGATCTTTTCTGGACCCGCCGCCTTCCCCGCAGAGAGGGCTCCGATAGCCTCCTGAACCTCTTCCAGAGTAACATCTTTTTCCAGTTACTGAGCTGTGCCTTCATCTACTCTTGTTAATGCTGGCCACCTATCATCCTGATCCATCATACTTGTTTCTAAAGAATGAGCCTGATATAGCTTCCTATAAAACTCCTCAAAAACATCCGTAATTTTATGAATGTTGTTCCTGACGCTTTCTGCCTTGAGCGCAGTGCTAATAGCCTTCCTGCTGTCTCACCATATTCGTACATCTCCCTCTGATGTGCTTGATATATTTGGGGCTGTCTTTCCTGAAAGAAGCTATTAAATTCTGCCTTTGTTAGTGCTAGTTTCAGCATGTGCTCTCTAATTTGATCGTCTTTTTCCCACTTGTTGATCAATTTGACAAGTTCTGCCTCCAATCTTGCTATTTTTTCCATTAATGAGTCAACCTCAGGATTTCTTTGTTTCCGTGATTGTCCCACATAACTAATTACTTCTCCCCTCAACCCAGCCGCTAAAGAGTCCCATACTATCCTCCGTGAGGCACTAAACGTATTAATATAAAAAAATTCTATCATCCACCACTTGATATGAAGGCCAAACTCTTCGTTGGTAGGCAGGTTTTTTATCAAGGACCAGGCACCCTGCTTCCTGTCACCGCTAAATCCTATTACCTCCAACATAAGTGGATTGTGAACTGAAAAGAATTGAGGCAATTTCTTAATTTCAACCATAGCCATTATATTACTTGAGGTTAAAAAATAATCTAGGCGCACACACTACCATTGGCTCTGGCCAGGAGGCAAGCCTCTACTTCAAGTTTTTCCCAAATTTAAGTATCGTCCTGGTTTGACACATATATATAGTTACCACTATCTGCCCCATAGCTAGTTTTGCAATTGCCCAGCATCCCCAATTATCGGCTGCTACCCTCTTGGCCATTCTCATATATTGTTCAGTATATATTGCTACTCCTCTAATCATAGAGGTTTGGGTGGAGCATACAACCAAGTTATAACCCCTAATCTCCAGAACGCCTTTATTGTTGCAGGGGATATGCGATTCCTGAAAGCACATTACATCTGGGTTGATAGTTGTAATTATCTCATAAGCTCTACCTCTCTTTTTTTTATTGTTTAGCCCTCCGACATTAACTGTGCAAGTCTTAAGGCTATACATATTGACTCGTAGCTGCCCTCATTGTTGACCCTAACCTTGGGCTAAGCACTATGCTACGCTAGCGTAGTTTGCACTACTTTGCCCTACGCGAATTGCACGTAGCACAGTGCAAACACACGTAGCTTAAGTAGCGGTCATTTTTTGCTTGCTCGCTGTCTTCAACGTCAAGTTGGCGACCGCGAGCGAGCAAAATGACATCCCGGCGAGACATTTTCCTCGTTCGCGATCAGCAACATCAAGTTGCCGATCATGAGCGTGGAAAATAAACTTCCCGGCGAGATTCTCAACGCGGGGAGGTAGGGTTTCTCATTGTGAGTGGTCGCGTATGCTCACGACCGCTCGCGATGAGTAACTACCAGTCCGCGTTGAGAAAGCTGTAGCTCGAGTAGAAATCTACTGCTGCTTGCACTGTACAAGATGCAGTTTGCACTGATTGCACAGTGCGGACAAGCATACGGCACTGTGCAATCAGTGCAAGCAGCATTTTGCACAGTGCACTACGCAGTTCACGTTGCTACGCTTAGATCGCGTAGTGCGAAGTGCACTTTGCGTAGCTACGTGTAGCGCTACTACGCAAACTACGCCCAGGGTTAGTTGACCCCTGTTTATCATCTTCCTGGTTTAATTTTGTATTGTTTATAATGTTTACACCTGAATTTCCATTTTCTCATTATTCTGTCCCCTCAGCCCCCCTCTGCCCCTCCACCCCTCTCTGCCCCCATTCCTCCCCCTGCTGTCCCCGTGCTCTATGCTCACCCTCCACTGTGGAAGCTTCCAGACCGTAGGTCTGTGTGTGCGATGAAGCAGTGCAGCACCATGATCAATAACACCCCATTGCTATCCTAGAAGAAGAGTATAAAAAGAGAGAAAAAGAAGTATAGATATGTTGACCAAGTAATTGCCACAAAGATTATGCAAAAAAAGAATAACCAAAGACTTAAACAGATCTTCTTCAAGTTCAATCCCATAGTCTTCTTGTTATGCACACCGAATAATCAGGTTAATCTCTGCCAGCATTACTTAATATTTCTAGCGCCAACTCATCTCCACCCCCTGATACCCTCTTTTAAAGCACAGCTAATTAATTTTTTTAATACATTTTCTTCATACCCCCCTTACCCGATATCCAGACCCCTGCATCCCCTAAACATTTAGCTTTATCGGAGCCTCCTTTGCTTTAATCTCAGAGTTATAGTAGTAGGTGTTGCCTCCTACAATTATCTTTAATTTGGCAGAGCTCATCAAATATGCCTGCGCCCCCTTAGATTGAAAGGGGACAATCATCTGTCGCAGTCTCCAGCGCCTTTCAACCATGCTATGGCAGAAGTCCGGTCCAGCGAAAAAGGCAACATCATCTACCCTCTGCTTAGCTTCTGGTTTCACCTTTTTCCGGATGTTTTGCCCCAGTAGAAAGTTCCAGAAAAATACCAGAATGGCTCTGGGTTTAATGTCAGGACCAGGTGGGTTTTTCAAGTTGAAAGGAACTCTTGCTGCCAGTTCAAACCTTCCAAATCTGGAAATGCCTTACTAAGCATTTCAATCATATAGAGGTGTGCATCGGAACCTTCTCGCCCCTCTAGAATACCTAAAAAGTGCAAGTTATTGTGTTGCAGGTAATTTTACTGCTCATCTAACTTCCATTTGATATCTTGTTAGCCTAGCTCATGTGCCTCTGCTTGTATCTAAACAGCTTATACATCATCCTTGATGGCTCTGGTTCACGTCTTCAGCTCTGTTAGCAGCTCACTCATGGTGTTACACATTTTTGCAACTTTGCAGACAGAGCCTTGCATCTTGCGAGCTGACTGTGAGCATCTACTGTCCTTCCTTGTCTCCACGGTGAGACGTGATTGCTTACAATATGACGTCCAACGTTGATACTGCGTTCCCCTGGAGTTCAATGTCCAGTTTCCCAGCTACAGTGCCAAACAGTTGTGTGGTTGGGAAATAATCCCAATTCAAATGTTCTACCCTAACACGTTTTTTCTTGCAGCCCTCTCTGACTTCTAGACGTCCTTCTTGTTTTGTGCATAGTGGCTGCAGAGTCCACTTCACTATTATAGCTTTCACTGGAGCCAGTCCCTGATGTGGATTCAGCAGCTGAGTAAGTAGCATCCGACAGTGAGTAGAAGCAGTCTGCGGCCTCTGTGTCATTCCCTTTTTCTCTGCCAAGCTATCATGGTAGTTTTGCGCTATATCCAGCTCTATTATTTCAAGGAGACCGACATCGTACTGCAGAGACTGCGTGGCTGCATGCAATTTATCTTTTGAGCTGTTTCCTTCTGCCCTTTCTTACTCGTCTATTATTACTGCCCCAGACTTGTCATTTTTTTGTTGTTGGAGCCTATCGGTTTGTGTGTTTAGCTGCTGGTGAGATTGCATGAGTGTATTATCTGCCAGAGCGACTCCTTTACCCTCCCCATTCCCTTCTCCAGGTATTATTGTCCCCTCAAGTATTATATGTTGGAGAGTACCTGTACTGATGAGCTTCTCACTCCCATTATCTACACCGCTTCCGCCCTCCACCCCTATCCACTTTGCAGCCTCATCAATCCCAACATGGCTGCCAGCCTTCTGAATTCCATCGAGTTAATTGACCGCTGTGCTTTTCTTTGATCCCTTCAGAAGGTCTATGACTGTATTGCCAGGCACGCTCTGCAAGCGAGTCGCTCCACCTTTTCCCTTACATTTTGGGGCCAGTCCATTCCGATTCAAACCTTGACCTCGCCGACCCAGGTGTTGCGCTGTTCCGGCTCCACATTATTACGATTCGCAGCGTCACCACCTCCAGCAGCCTCCATTGCCAAGCCAGTCACAACGATCACCAGGCCTTTTCTCAGAGTCTTGAATATGGCTTTCGTCTTCATGTTACCCAGTGAGTAGATTCCAGGAGGGAGGGTTGATTCCAGCAGGTGTCTCAGCTTATTGCATGCAGCAGATCGTTCGAGCCGCCCACAGTAATCTTGCACTCTGCCTGGCAGCTGTCCGGCCAGCCTGCCAGAGCTTTCAATAAGGCATCGAGGATTGACCCTAACAGTGGGAGCATTCTCTCCTTCTCAGCCTCCTCATAACTCTCTCTGTTGGGGGTTACTGGATCATGTTGCTGCTAGCTGCAAGCGGTCACCTCAGCCGACCGCCATCTTACTTCCTCATTACCTCTGTTTCTCAGTGAATAATATATGTTTAGTTCTTATCATCAAATCTAACCATAACATCACTCTTACCTGTTTTTCAGTACATTTCAGTTTTTTTAATCATATACCACATATAACGATTCCTCACATCTAATAGCTTATTTATGTCTAATCTCATGACCTGCACCCTGCTTGCTACATACACACAGACAATTGCCAGTACTTGTTTTTATATTGTTTTTTTGTGGTTTTGCATGAAACATTCTTTGATTCTTGTAGTAAGTTTGTTTTTGGTTTCTCAACTGAGCCATTTTTTAGTATGCTTTATTTCAGTGTTTAAACTGCATTTTTATATAAGTACTTTTAATGTATTCAAATGTTTTCTTTAACTTTTCCCTTTTCCCTTTTTTCCATAATGAAACTATGTGTGTTTTTAGTTGCATTTTATTTTCAGATGTACATACAACCCTAAAAAAGACATTATACACAGAGATCAGATTTACTTTGAAAAATAGAAATAAAAACCCTTAAGAAAATATTAAAATAGTAATCATAATTGCATAGAAGCTTTTTTTTTTAATGTATCAATCATAAAACAGACTTGAATCAATGGAAGGGTGTCTAAACAAATGGAAGCAACCAGACAGT
Organism: Lissotriton vulgaris; assembly: GCF_964263255.1. NCBI lineage: Eukaryota > Metazoa > Chordata > Amphibia > Caudata > Salamandridae > Lissotriton > Lissotriton vulgaris. Next base: position 959,832,207 of record NC_141698.1, read on the forward strand.
TTGTAAAATGCATGTCCCAAAACAAAAGAACAATATGATTTATTGGAGGTCCCTTACAAATTTCTCAAAAAATATGAAAATGTAACTTGTTTTGACTTGACCTGCCATCACGGAAAAAAAATCATATTCTTTAGCATGCACCATGGTTTAGGAAAAGTAAGAGAAAAGGAGCATAGCACCCAATCTTAATCTGGTGAGAAGACGACTCAGATATGAATTATCCACCCACCCAAGGTAAGGTTGTAACGTCACTGTAGGTAAAATAAGGTTGTGAGGTTTAAAAATTGACTTACCTAGCTTTCTCCATTCTCTATGCAGAGCCTAGGATGTAAGAAAATCTAGTTTAATCTCACATTTATACATAGCAGAAAAATTGATTGGTTGTAGAAATAAGTTCATGCAGCCAAGATCTGCAGTATTATTTTTCATATAATTCAACAGCTACATTTTATTAGCAGGACATGTGCTCAAGAAGCATACAATTCATCTTTGAGTCAAACTGACTGTTGGTTTTTACAAACTGATACCAAAAATAACATTGAAGCAAGACGAATAAGATCCTCTGAATATGGTAAACCAGTTTCAATATGCAGCTGAACGAAGGAATGCGGTAATGAAGTGAAGAAAACTATTCTCTTCCAGTTTAAAGTTGTTGACCAAAACTGTTGAAATACATGTATTGTTGTTCATAGTTCTTACTATATTAATGGATTTCTCACCAGTTTTCTTAAAAAATTTTTTTAAATCCTGTCAGCCTAAAAAACAGCAAAAGCTATTTGTATCAGTAAAATATGATCAATTGTTAGTATTGCCAAAAAACAAACATGAATAATTGAACGACACAGCCTAATCTAGGTCTGTAGAAAAAAAGGTTCTTGGTTCAGTTGACTAAGAACCTAAAGTTAAAAAGGTGACAGCAAAAAGTGTAATTAAAAAGTTATCTATGAAAGAAACATTAAAAAAAATCTACCTCTTTAAACCATTGGTAATACGTGAGAGCAAGGCAACCTCATTGTCTTGAAATAATACTGGAATGAACATACATTCTAATCTGGGTGTGTCTTATCTCAAACTTGAATGAATGAAACTCAGGTTATAGGTGCATAAATTAAATAAAAACGGTACAAGGACACAGGCTTGCCAGACTTCCCTATGGAGAGAAAAGTGGTCACTGAGCTTTCCATTATTGCCATATTATGCACTTGCAAACAGATCATCATGATGAAGTTTTTAAAAGTCCACTATGTGATAATCCTCTTCTATATCTTTTAATATAATCTACAACTTAGACCTATTTATGTTCTGAAATGTTGAGATTAGATCCATAAATGCAAGATCCAATGATTCCCCTCTAGCATGTACATATTCCCCAATAAGTAAATGTAAATTTAGGCATTATTCAACCACTGTTGTATTCCATATTGCACTTCAATTAGAATTTATTCTCAGTGGCCAATTTTTGAATTTTACCCAGTAAAATTATCCACACTATTTTAGCAGTCAACTTAAGGAGAGAGAATAGCCTGTAGGTCTTTGAATCCAAACCACTTTTCTTGTTATTTGAGAGGACCCTTCTCCATTATCTCAGGGTGAGGGACACACATCTAGCATTAACAATATAAACTAGCTGAGGGGCCCCACTTCTCTGGTAGCTTTAAAGAATTTCACTAATATCCCATCCAGGCCCAGCAATTCATTCAAATAGCTGCTTGCTAATGCTCACAGTTTACATGGACAATGTTGATAATTCTGGTTATCCATTAATGAAGCACCATAAATCACCTTAAAACAATTCAGGAAGAATGATGGCATCCACACTATTTACCTCCTCATCATCTTTTACTGAGATAGTTAATAATGATTCACTACAATTCACATGTCTTAAAACGTGCCCGGGCTCTGATCTACAACTGATATTTGTGCATTTCATGGTTAATTATATGATATTCTGTCCATTTTTACCTCATCAAGATCCTTTGGACTAGCCAGCATACATTAGTATTTCCTTCACTACATGCTGTTTTAAACCATCTGGGTGAGACTTTGGAATTTCTGCACATTTGAAACTTTCAAAGTACTCCTTCAATGACAGCAGTGAACCTGTTAGAACTATGCAAAACTTCTGATGGTTATAAGATTCTTGCAAAGATTGAGTAATCTCTGGTAGGTCTTCATTATGACCACTGTAGCTCTTCTTAAGCAATAACTATGCCCTACGCCAAATGGGAATCTGCCCCATGCTTCCATCTCAGCCTTTACATAAGGAACATTTCATTCACAATATTAAAGTTAAAGGGATGTGGTCACTGAATGGGCATGCCATAACAGAAAATTCTTTTGCTATAGGAATAATGGTCTCTGATATAAGTATGTAATCAATTGTGCTACACGCACCTCTGGACAAAGTACTCAGGACAGAATGTATGAGAAGAGATACAAATATTATTACATTCCAAAGGGTTAATAGCCTTGTTAGGAAAGTTATTTGCTCCTTCCCTGCCCTAAAAAGGGGCATACTTGATTGTAAGTGGGTGGAAACACAAGATTCAAATCATCTTTGTAAAATAATATCACTGAAACACATATTCTCAATGATGATGTCCAAATCCGACAAATTGGATATGTTTACAGTGAAGTGTACAATAAAGTTCCTGAAAATGAACATTATCAAAAGCTAGAACTCATGATAGGATATGAGAAACATTCAAATTTCTTTTGGTGGGTACTTACTACAATAGTGGAAAATGTTAGAAAGGATCCTTTACAGATTCCATGAACTACCTCGCCCATATGGTTAAACTCCACATCAGGATGCAATAAATTATTCTACCCAGGAATGTAGTCATTTACCAACTGAACCAGTGGCTATTTATGGAAGACTTAAACAATATATCCTACAGATGTTAGTTCCTGCTGCTTCACAACAGCATGCTCCAGTACAGATAATTAGTCTACACATTTATAATGTAATTGTGGGCAAATCGCCATCAAAGTGATATGAATTTCCATTTTGGATTATTTGCAAAACTTTCAACTGGAAGTTATCAATCCTCACACTATACCTGAAGACAAGCATAGAATGTTACCTATGTGTGTTCCATTGGTATCATACCTGTACTATGCGGGGAACTGTATCTGTGAGTCTTTAGAATACTTTAACTGGCACATCTTATTTGGCAACGTTATCAAAAGCTTGAAAGCAAATAAAACAGAACCTGGAGCCACTCCAGTTGTTGATTTGGAAATAAAGTTGACTGACAATTTGAAAACATTTTGATAGCTTTTAAAAACGTTGGATGATTAGCAGCAGTTGTAGCCATGCACCAGCTGTTGGTTGCTGGAACATGAACTACCTACATATATTGTATCAGTATTGTATCAATTATTAATCAGTGATGTCATTTGAGATGGCATCAGTTATGATAGAGTGATGTCACTGACCATGTCATGAGTGATGTAATAATGTGAGGGCATAAGTAGTGCACTGTGGGGACATAATTTATAGTTAGCTCAGGTTACTACACCTGCTGACTTTCAATGGTTTTGTATGAGTGAAATCTGAGACTAAATTTAACATCATTGTATCCTTTGTTTTTTCCAGTGAATTTCTAAGGATTTTCTCACTCTGTTTCCTAACTATAACATCCATTTAACCTTTGCTTTCTTTAGTGATGTCTATGTTTTTTTTTTTAATTCTATTTCCTAACTATAACATCCCTGTAACCTTTGTTTTTTTTCAGTGAATTTCTATGTTTATGTAATGTTCTATAACCTTTGTGTTTTTCAGTGAATTTCCAGGGTTTTTCAAATTCTTTTTCTAAAGTAATATGTTCCTGTAATGTTGAGGGTTTTTACTTAATTTCTAGGGTTCATTTTTTATACTAAGTATACTACAATGTAATTACATAAAAAAAATGTTCTTTGAACTACATTCTTTTTTATAAACATACCTCATATGCATTTTAAAAGGAGAAAATCACACGTAGTTAATTTACAATATAGACTTTGTGCCAATGTAATTAAACAATTGTTTTCAATTTCTTTTTTTGTTCTGTTGTACCTCTCCTGGTCAGAAATATAGCTTGGACTAATACTCTATGGTTATCATTCCTGATCACATGAATGGAATGAATTCACAAATCTAAAACCATGGATATGCCGAAAATCTATACATTATTTTAAATATGTATACACCTCTATTTTCATAAATGCTATCAAATTGAACATATTTACAAGTATATAAGGCACCCTATATCTGTGTTTCAAGAAAGTTACCCATTTGATGAGTTTTGCTAATTCACAAATCTGCGGACCAGATTCATGAATTCAGCCAATGACACCCCCAAATGTTTCATTTTGATTGGATATATTTTAGGATCCCCACCTATTTTCATAGAAAATCACGCAGAAAAACTGTTAGTTCTCCAGTGAAGTTTCTAGAAAGAGAATAGAGAACGAGTGGTACTCTGCTTTCAGAGAATGGCTGAAGCTACATCTTCAGTCCAGGATGAACATCCACAACCTCTTGAGGATGAGGAGGAAGGAAGATACACCACTTCGTAGAAAAGAAAGTAATGTCTGGAAGCACTTTGCAATACCTTCCGGGGAAAAGGAGGTAACAGCAAAATATATGCAGTGCAATATTTGTGGCACGCAGTTATCCAGAGGCTCTACAAAGAAGTATTCACAAATTCCATGTTGAAGCACTTAAAAACAATTCATGAAAGGGTCTACAACCGGATGATGTGGGAGAAAGCAAGTGCAGCAGGACAGTCCACCTCTACAGCACCCTTGGGATAACTATCCTCAGCTGCATTCATTACAATACTAGCTGCCTGTGATGAATTGAGTGAGGTGGTTATTCACTGTGCAAAGTGCCACTTGCTTGTTGCTGTAAAGATATCCTCTGTGGGTGCATGCTTTTTAAAAAATATATATTTCTATTCAGAGTTAAACTCATGATACAATATACAAATACAGAGTAAAGTGCAAAGTGTGTTAGTGGTCAATATAAATTACAATTGGCGACATGGCAAGAATACATGTATATATCGATCCGTAAACAGTAGAATTAGGATTCTTAGGGACACAAATTATCCATAGAGAATCATATACTGCACAATTCCTCACACAACAAAAGACAAATACGCTGTTACGTGCGTAGGGGCTGAATATAAAATAGAGTTGACGATGTGGCATAGGTATAAATATAAATCGATCTTTAAGGAGTATGTTTAACCTACTTAGAGTCCAGAAACATCTATGAAAAAATCATATATTGCACAATTTCTCACACAACAATCTATTTACCCAGATCCCAGACTAATTTCCTATGGAGCTCCAACGTTTCTCAAATTTCCTAAGCGACCCTTATCTTAGCGCATACTGTCTCTCTAGTTCTTTACCTGTAAAAAGTTTAACCCTGCATGCTTGAAAAGAAGGTATGTTGATACATTGCCAGTTTTGCAAAATTTAAGATTTTACCACTAAGGCGGGTATAAATAAACATTCTCCTTGCATATTTCATTTGGAGAACATCCCAGGACTGCAATGTAGTTATCGATACATATAGACTGACCTATGGTAGTTCTGAGATATTTTTCAATTTCTTCCCATAGATTCTCAATTTTTGGACAGTCCCAAACAATATGAGACCAAGTGCCGCTTCCTTCCTTAGCACAGCGAAAACACCTATCGTCAATCTGGGTATATATATTATGCAGATCTACAAACCTTTTTTCTGCTATTTATCTCACACTTTTTCATAAGTAGCAGTAGATTTATTAGCCTTAGAGATTTTCACCCAAGCGGTTACTGACCGCTTATCAGGGACTTCTAGAGCTTTGCTTATACTTGAACTTGATGTTAAAGTTCCAGCGTCAATATTTTCCAAAAAGTGCTTTATTTCAATAAATGACAATTTAAGCATGTTCTTGGAGTGGAGAAGCCCAATTTATATCTCTGGCCACTTTTTCCAGGAGTCTGAGCTAAGAAAGTCTCTCACTTGCCTATACCCATTCTCCTCTCACTTTCTTAATATACCAATTTGTAGCAATTTAACCACCCCAGTGTGGAGATAAAACAGACTCGTTGAACCATTCACCCTAGGGATACCATAAAATACTAGCAATCAGGTTATTTTGTTTTAGAATCCATTGAAGTACTTTGTCCCGCACTTTCTTAGGGTTCTTAACTATTCTCGTTGAGTCCATAATTTTATACTCCATTAAAATGGTATCCATAAAAAAATTATCCATCTCTGAAGAGTCAGACTGAGTATAAAATCTATGATTGTTGTGTGCAAAATTTGCCTGGTATTATTCTCTTATGTTTGGGAGGGACAATCTTCCCTCCTCAGTCAGGTAATTTAAAGTGCTTAGTGCTAGTCTTGATGTCTTATTAGCCCATAAAAAGGATTAACCCCTTGCATGCTGCAGCGATTCTGCGCCTGTGCGGCACATTCCGATCGCAGGTGCGGTCATGACGGCCCCCAGCCATCATCAGCACACGAGTACTGTAGTGCATGACGGCTGGGGGCCGTCATCAGCATGAAAGGGGATAAAGCAGAATATCTATCTCCTTAAAAAAGACGTTTGTAATGCGCACAGAGCTACTGCAAATAGGAAGTTTAATAGTGGAAAAAGTACATGCTTGAATACAGTGAAGACGTGTCGCTGTTTTTTTTCCTTGACTTCTGGTTACCACGTAGTGTTTTTTTAAGACTAAATTGAGTTGCTTCTTTGTACTTCCTCATCCTTACCCTTTTACTACTCTGTTCACTTTTTAATAAAATAATTAAAAGAAGCAAAAAAATGGTTCTTTTTTAAAACCACTATCTGCTCAAAGAGCTAACTCTGTGTTTTTAATGTGTCAGTGACTGTACCCGTGTGAGACTTGGTGTTCCAGTGTGTGTCAGTGTGTGCCTGGGTGTCTTATTGGATGCATATACGTGTTTGGCTGCGTATCTCAGTGTCTGCATTGCTGTATACCTGGGTGTGTCTGTGTATGCATTGGTATGTCTGTGGGTGTATCACTGTATGCATCACTGTGTGCCTGGGTGTGTTATTGGATGCATTGGTGTTTGGCTGGGTGTGTATTGTCTACATTGCTGTATGCCTGGGTGTGTCAGTATCTGCATTGGTATGTCCCTTGATGTGTCAGTCTGTGCGTTAGTGTGTGCCTGTGTGTGTGTTATTGCATGCATTAATGTTTGACTGGGTGTGTCGCTGCCTGAATTACTGTGTGCCTGAGTGTGTCAGTGAATGCACTGGTATGTCCCTGGGTGTGTAAGTGTATGCATCAGTGTGTGCCTGGGTGTGTTATTGGTTGATGAATGTTTGTCACAGTGTGTCATTGTCTGCATTGCTGTATGCCTAGGTGTGTCAGTGTCTACACTGGTATGTCCCTGGGTGTGTCAGTGTATGCATCAGTGTGTGTCTGGGTGTGTTATTGGATGCATTAGGATGTGGATGGGTGTGTCAGTGTCTGCTTTGGTGTTTGTTGGCTGTGTCAGTCTTTGCATTAGTGTATGCCTGGGTGTATCAGTGTATGCATCAGTGTGTTCCTAAGTGCATTATTGGATGCATTATTGTTTGGCTGGCTATATTAGTGTCTGTATTAGTGTGTGGTTGAATGTGTAACTGGCTGCATCAGTATGTATATGGGTATTTGAGACGCTGTAGCCGTGTTTGGCTGAGCATTCGATATTTGCCTGAATGTCACTGGCTGTATGAGTATGTGCCTAAGTTCTGTTTGGAGTGTGACTGGGTATGTCAGTGGCTGCATCAGTGTGTCCTTGGTGTGTAAGAGGTTGTCAAGGTGTAATCCCGAGTCTGTCAGTGGATGTATTGGTAAGTTTATGGGTGTGTCAGTGGCAGTATTGGTGTGTGTATGGATGTGACATTTTCAGTGTTTTTTTCAGTGTATGGCATGGTGTGTGAGAAGGTATATTGGTGTATGCGTGTGGGGGTTTTAGTGGGTGTTTAAGTGTATATCTTGGAGTATGAGTCACTGTATTGGTATGTGGCTGTATGAGTGAATGCATGAGTATGTGAGTAGGTGTGTGAATCAGCCGCGACCGGTGCAGGTAAGATCGTTGGGGTCCGGTGAGGGGAAAATTAAATAAATAATTAATTTTCCGTCGTCATTTTACATCGAAATCCCCCCCGCGACCGGGCACCACCATTCTTACTTGCGCTGGTTGCGGCTGGTGTAAATGACTGTATAGGTCTAAAAGTCTATGTAATTAGCTGTTTGTATACGTAAATGGGTCTGTGACTGTATGAGATTTTGACTTGGTGTATGAGTGTATATGTAGATGTGTCAGTACTTGTATAAATGAATCTATGGGTGTGTGAGTTCATGTGTAAATACCTGTATGGGTATGTTTGTGACCAATAAGTTATATTAATGATATACAATGATATAGGTTAACAAATATGTGTTATTAACACATTATAATACAAACCAAACAATTAACAAATAAACATAAATAACATATTTAGAGAATTACAGACACACTTTTGTGCACAAGTATATCAGGAATTACAAACAAGTGATGTTTGGAAGCATTTTACAATACTGTGAAAGGAAAAGAAGATTACATATACATATCTGTAATGTAATCTTTGCAGCAAGCAGTTATCCAGGGGCTCTACAAACAATTATCTACATGGGATGAATTCCAGAAAGGGGCCAAAACTAAATGATGTGGGTGAAACTAGGTGCAGCAGGACAGTTCACCTTGGAAGAACCACCATCAACTGCAGTCATTTAAAAAATGCCGTGAGACACATATTCACTGTGCAAAATGCCACATGCTTGTCAGCGATCGCATGTTTTCTGAGGGTGCTTTTACCCTTTTTTTTTACTATACTCATACACCAAAATTGAAATAACCATCAATGAACAGTGGGCAAAAAACAAAATCTGCATACTTTGTGTATGTAAGTAATTACAGGATGGAGAATTTTAAGAACACCAACTTGATTTCTAACTCTGAGCTGTGCAGAATATCTTTAAGATAACTTACATGACATTCTGAGACAGACAAACTGTAACATTACAGCCATTTAATTCAGGACACCATGAGAGTTTTGCTGTTTGGATCTGGCAATAGTTTGCAGGTACTTTAAACAGAGATTTCAAACAATGCTGTCCTTCATCTGCAACAAAAACATCCACTGATTACTGATTTCTTTTTGCAAAAAGGAGTAGCAAGCAAGTGGTGGTCCTCATATTCATATGCTGTTCTGGGTGAAAGTTGCATCTAAATTTGAAACAGACACCGATGAGCCTGTGCTTGCTTTCATAAAACAGTATATTACATGTCACATTACAAAATACACTGAGGAAAAAAGCCTAAAAGCAGCAAGTGTTTCCAATCACACAGCTGTGGAGAGTACTGTCAGCAAAAATATTTTCATTATTTTCTTAGCTCCCCATGGGACCTTCAGGATTTTCTCTGTCTGAAGCCAGTGGCCTCTTCCCAGTTCTCTTTTTAAAAAAACTGAAAAAATATAAAACTGTTTGAAAAACCGCCTTAAAAAACAGCAATACTTTTTACAAAGATTTCAAAAGTACCCCACAAAATCCTTTCAGGACTGGTGACACAGTTTTTGACTACCCCTGAATTTCAACCTGCACTCCTCTGGGGTGAATTTATACTTACCCTTTATGGTGGGATAGCTCCACCTTTTCCCTTCTCAAGAACCAGTAGGTTGTCCCTCCCATCACCAAGAATATGACTCCAAACGCCAGCTCCCCAATCCTTCTCGGAGGTCCTCTGTAGCGATAGAGCTACTTAATATGCCTGAAACCACATGTCTATATCACTCCATACTTAAAGTCAGTCACCTTTCTTCTACACTGGACACAATAGTGGTGCTCCTACCATTTTTGCTAGACTCTAACAAATACTTGGCCTTCAAGTCCAGATCTTTTACACTCAATTAATGAGCAAGAAAGCATTATCCTCCAAGGCTCTCTTAGCCTTAGCTTTTCTTTCCTCTGCAGCCAGCTGGGAAAGCTTCAGCCTCAGGTCCCACTCAGTCTGTCTGTCCTTGAAGTCCTCAGGGGACTGGGTTTGGGAGGAGACAGTGCTTCCTGTATCTAATCCGATAAGGAACTCTCTCTCTCTGGGGGATCCCTTTTCTACTCTGGAACCTTTGCCCAGTCATTTCCCTGCTCCTCTCCCTCCTTTTCGGAGCCACTAGCCTTTGGGGCCCTGATTTGGAAGTGAACTACAATCAGGAGTACTCCCTTCTCAAGAGGGCTGTAATAGTCCTCTTGAAATTCTTCCTGTGGTGCAGATCTCATTCTGCTGATGTCCTCCCAGGCTTCAAGGGTGAGCAAGTACTCAAACCTGGAAATATAGGTGAGTAAATGGGCGTGTAAATGGTTTTATGGGTGTATGACTGACTGTTGCAGTCGCTGTCTGACTACATAAGGGGTGGGTACATAAGTGCTTTTGTGGGAGTGTAATTGGGTGTATAAGTATCTGCTTGACTGTGTGCAAATTACATACTATTAAATTACATACTATAAGCAAACACCCACATCTAATTTCAAACACATTCATTCATTCATAATGTTCTCATCTAAGCTTCCTTCTATTTTCCCTTCTAGTATAGTATTTAGAAGCTATATATTTTCGTTCAGTTTATATAAACTCACAATCATTTAACTAAATATACTGGTGTATACAACAACCTAATTAACATATATGTAAAAGCTCTTTGCTGTTCTGCCAGTTTTATTTCTATGTCTGTTAAACTTAATTCTCATTCCAAATCTCCATTGACAACTCTGGCAATCCACCCCCACTCTCAGTAAAAAAGCAGTTAAAGTGGCTACGCTTCACCATGTACTCTTACATATGCTACTCTAGGTAACTTACTACAGTCTTCCTTTTATCTTTTATTTTTGTTATACTACTTCTAACTGGTCAGTATTTCTTTGACCCTTTGCATGTTTTCTATGAAGAATCCCAATTTGGTTGATTTTTTCCAAGAATTGGCAAATCTGCCTTGGTGCTCACCCCATCCCCTTATGTAACTTCATGGTGAATTTGCAGATACACACGAGGTCTGTGAGTGGGTTTGTGTCTGAGTGGGTCTGTAAGTGGGTGTGTGAGTATGTGAGTGGGTGTGTGAGTATGTGAGTGGGTGTTTGAGTATGTGAATGGGTCTTTGAGTGGGTGCATGAGTATCTTCAGAGGATCCTGGGTTATAACACATTGGAAGCATTATCTGCCCTTTCTGTTTGTTACGTCCCTCTCATAGATTTTTCAACAGAGTAAACTGGGGTCTCTCTTCCACATATGGGGAAGGAGAAAGCTCCTGGCCTAGGCACTATTCCACTGGATATATTCCAATCTGAGCATGAAATTCAGGTACCCTGCCTGAACAAGCTAAGCAATGCTGTTCTGTATGAAGAGGTAATCCCAGAAACGTGGTGTAGTGCCATTATTGTCCCAATCCATAACAAGGGCCCAAAAGCCACTACTGCAAACTACAGGCCAATTAGCCTAATTGACAGCTCCTGGAAAATCTTTTGTAGGCAAGTCCTCCTTCATTTGCAGGAGTGAGAGGAAGAGCATCAGGTGCTGTCACATCTGCAGGTGGGCTTCTACAAGACTATAGGTTCTATAGACCAGATGTTTAATTTTATGACTAGCTGTTGGAAGTACATCACCATCAATAAGGACCACCTGTATGTAGCTTTTATGGACATGAAGGCTGCATTTGATCTTGTACTGAGGTGCACTCTTTGGGCGGTAATGGCCCAAATGGGGATCCCATATGATATACTCCATCTCCACATTAGACTTCATAGAAACACATTTGCCCAGGTTAGGTGCAGCACGCAGGGTGGTCTTCCCCCAGGATTCCTGTTAATCATGGGGTGAGACAGCGATATGTCCTGGTCCCCATGCTGTTTTCCTTGTTCATGAATGATGAAGTGGAAGCCCTGAACAAATGTTAGCTTGATGCCCCCAAGATATCTGGTGACCATATCCCTGTTCTGCTATTTGCAGAGGACACCCTGCTGCTCTCACACACATAACCATATGGGCCTGCAAGAATTGCTGAACTATTTTGTGTGGTTCAGCAGGGACTGGGGCTTGAGATCAATTTATTTAATGTTATTATTTATTTTGAAGGTTTTATGGAGCGTGAACAAGATCCTTACGGCTGTCAGAGCGCTTTACATTAAGCACTATTAGATATACAAACAAATAAATGCAGGTAAAATCACGTATACATAACAAGTTGTGCAAAAAGCAGTATGGTACATAACAGGAACAAGCACGATGATTCAATTCAAGGGCAGATAAAGTGAATCGGATGTTAAGTTGGACCCTTAAAAGAGTAAAAAAGTGGGAGCTGTTGATCTCAGAATATATTTAGTCTATGATCAGGTGAATTTTGCCATGAGAATCGCATTAACTTCCTTTTTAAAAGATGCAGTAGAAGCATTCAATCTGGTTTCTGGGGGAAGTGTATTCCATATTCTGGGCGCCATCCCCGAGAACGATCATTTATAAGTTTTCTTCTTGTTGAACCTTTGAGGTTTCAGTAGTCGTTTTCAACACTCCTTGAGGATCTTAACCCACCCAAGATCGTCAGATTCTGTGCGAGGTAGCTGGGTGAATTATGAAGTATGGCCTTATGCATCATGCACGCTATTTTTAGATGAATTCTGGCTTCAAGCGGTAGCCAATTCAAGGATTTTAAATCTGGGGAGATATGGGAACTTCTTTTCGAGCCAATGATGAGTCTTGCTGCAGCGTTTATTGAGGCTCCTAGGACAGCTGTTGTAGCTTTTGGAAGGCCACATAAAGAGACACATCCATACTCCACCCTAGGGATAACTAGAGCCTGTACTGCCAGCTTGAAGTCATTGACTGGGAGGAAGGGTTTCATCTTACTCAGTATGTTTCTGCATAGTGAGGTTGCTATCCAGTGTTATTCCGAGAGATTTTGCTGAGTTAACAATGGTTGGTTGAACGTTGAGTGCAGTAAGATGTTTGATCAAGTCTTGCATTATGGGGACGTTGGCGGGTGGAGCAATGAGGAGGAATTCGGTTTTTAGAGCGTTCAATTTGAAATGGTTTTCTGACAGCCAGGTCTGGGTGTACCTGAGCGTAGAATTGAGCAGTTTAATGTCTTCTAGGGTGTTGATCTTAAGATAAAGTTGTGTATTGTCAGCATACACATGATATTGCACCTTAGATGCATGTAGAATTTCGGTGAGTGGTTCCATGAACAGGTTAAGCAATGTCGGAGAAAGTGATGACCCTTGCGGGACTCCCAACGTTACTGGTAGGGGTTTGGAAAGAGTGTTGTTGATCTTGAATTTTTGTGTTTGGTTATGGAGAAAGGAGGTAAACCAGTTTAACACTGATCCTGATAGACCCATTCTATGATTCAGAAGCTCTGTCAGATTCTCTTATTTGACCGTATCAAAGGCTGAGGATAGGTCTAGTAGGATGAGTAGGCATGATCATTTCTGGTCAAGGAGTTTGTAGCGCATCGTCAATAATGTGTGTCATGGCTGATTCAGTGCTGTGACCTGCTCTGAAGCCAGATTGGTGTTTGTTCAAAAGTTCAAAGTGATCAATATGTTTCATCAATTGGTGGTGTACAGATTGTTCAAGAAGCTTGGCCAAGGTAGGGATATTGGATATAGGACGATAGTTGTTAAGGTCCGTCGGGTCAGCTGTTGGTTTCTTTAGGATGGGTGAAACCTGTCTGACTTTGAGGGAGTCTGGGATGCCGCCTTGCTGAAGTGAGCCGGTAATGATTTTGGTGAAGAGAGGCAGAAATCATGGATTTAAGTCTTTGACAGCGTTTGCTGGGAGAGGGTCGGAGAGGTGATTGGCGGGCTTCCAGTAATTGAGAACCTTGCCTACAGCTTCTTCAGTGTAAGTATCAAAGGATGGCCAGACTGTGTCGTTTTTTAGGTCAAACTTTGAGGGGATTTGGTGTGGCATGGTTGGTTGTGAGGTGGAGGTTTTTGTATGAAGGCGGTGTGCAATAATAGGTCATTTAGGAGATCCTTCTTGATGTTGTAAGACTTCTGATTAAAGAAGGCCAAAAAATCCTCACAATTGGGTTGCGGACGGGCTATGTCTTGTAGCTGTTGAGGTGCGTCCTTAGATTGAGTTTTGATTAAATTGAAAAGTTTTTGGGGATGATTTCTTGCTTGGTCTAGTTGGTGGCTGAAGAAGTCTGCTTTAGTGCGCTTGATTTTTGTGTAGTAAGCATTTCTCTTTTTCCTTAATAACTTGAGGTGAATAGTGGATGGGACTGATCTGCAGTTGCGTTTGAAAGTTTGGAGAGGCTGTCTATCCTCGTTAAGTAGACCATTATACCATGGCTTAGAGTTTTTAGTGGAGACTCTCTTTAGTTGAAAGGGGGCTACCTCGTTAATTATCGAGGTCATGGAGTTGAGGTAGTGGCTGGTGAGATCATGGACATCGGAGATGCCTACAGGGGGCGGAGCAGGTTGTAGCTGGAGTAAGGTAATGTGTTGGGTTGAGTTTTTTCAAGTCTCTTTTCCAAATCTTTTGTTTTGTGGACTGAGCCGAGTTGAATGTTATGGTTTCCTTTATAAAAAAGGTGATAATATGGTGGTCCGACCAGTCACAGGTTTGAAACGACTCCAACTGAATGACGACAATTTTGGAGATTATTAGATCAAGGGTTGAGCCTTTATTATGTGTGGGGCTATTGCAATTTTGGGTGAGGGCTAGATCATCCAGGAAGTTTTTGAGACTATTGACCGCTGAGTCATTGCTGTCATTCCAATGGAGATTGAAATTGCCAAGGAATATTTGGGTATTTTGCCGCCCGTTGTTAGTTGAAATCATATCCATGAGGTGTTTGGTGAAAAGGAGGCTGTCCCCTGGTGGATAATATATGATGTGAAGCGAGCATAATTGTTTGCTGTTGCTGCTGATGTCAAGGCATATGTATTCGCAAGAGGGGAGAAGAGGGAATATGGCTCTGTTTACAGTGATGTTGCTACGATGTATACAGGCTATACCCCCCTATCTTATCAGTTCTGTCCAATCTAATAATGTCGTAGTTAGGGGGCACTAGAATGTCAATGAGTGGGGTGGAGGATTCGGTTAACCAGGCTTTGGTTAGCATTATCAGGTCCAGCTCCTGGGAAATTTTGAGGTCAGCTATATCCGCTGCATGTCTAGAGGCAGATCTACAGTTTAGGAAAGAGCATTTAAGACGGGGTGTGATGAGGGAAAAGGAGGGGTCCTTAGTGAGAGGGATTCTTCTTAGGTTGTTATCAATGACTCCTCTACTGTTATGTGTAGAGGACCTAAGTGGGGTGAGGGGGATAGTAAGGAGGGTTATCTGAGAGGATGTAAAGGAGTTAGTGCAAGAGGGTTTGTAAGATTGTAGCAGAGAGAGAAGATCTCTTTCCGAGAACGTATTGATGCTTCACAGTGGGCAGGTAAATATATTGTGGGATGGAACTGTTTTTCACCTGTTTGGAGGTGAATGTTAGGTGGTGATGGCGCTCGCTCGATTAAGAGGTTCTTGAGGGAATAGTGCGCCATGATTGTCTCGACATCACCTCCTTAAACAATTGGAGTTCCATTTTGATTTGGTGAAGTGCAGTCATAATTTCATCTAGTCTTTCGTCTGGTGCGGTTAAGTGTGAGGTAGGTGGCTGTGGTATGCATGTGGATAGCTGCGCTGTGGTCAGGTTGAGTGTGTGTTCAGGTGCAGGTATGCATAGTGATGGGGGCAGTGTTGTGTATGAGGGTGGATGAGTTGTGGGTGTAGGTGGCTTCATTGTGGGGGTGGCTGGCTGTTGTGTGGGTGTGGGATTGATAATTGGGAGCAGGATGTGCTCTGAGGGTAGCGTGTTTTCAGAGAGGTAAGGCAATGTCATATTATGTGCCAGCAACTGACGTGAGATGGGTAGCTGTGATGGGGTACCCGTAAGGAATAGCAGTATGGGGCAAGGGTGCCACAGTGGGCGAGTTAGTGGTTATGGGCGGTATGATATTAGGAGGGAGGGCAGCTATGTGCTTATGTTGAGGGGGTTCAAAATCAGTGGCAGGGGCGTAAGCTGTCTCATCCGTGCTGGGAGGTAGAGTGTGGGGGTTAGGTGAAGTGTATTGGAGTGTCTTGATGGGAGTGGTAGTCTAGGTGAAAGTATCGTGAGAAACCGATGCTGGAAGTGGCCGGGGTGGTCAAAAGGCGTCAGGGGTGCTGGGTGGTTTTGGTGAGGTGATGTGAGGTGTGTTGGGGAGGGGGAAATTGGGTGGAGGTATTGTAGGAGACTGATGCTGGTAATGGCCTAGATGGTAGTGGGCGAGGCTGTCCAACGGGGTGGGTGATGTTGCCAATAGTGTGTTAGCGATGAGAGAGGATTGGGTAGCCAATTGGGGTTTAGACACTAGATTTGTAATGATGTGGAAAATGTTATCCAAGAGATTTAAATTACGGTCTGTGGGTTGGGTGAGGATAGTTCAGTTATTGTATAAGGTGATAGTAGCTGTCGCATGGAAGAGCTGGGAGGGGAAAATACAAATGACTATACCATGTGCCTGTTTTCCTTGTGGAAGAGGTCGAGAGTGAGGCTAGGAATGCTTTTCTCCATTGGGCTCTCCGTTTCATGTGCAAAATGAGATCAGTGTTTGTAATTCCGTGATGTGGTGAGAAATAAGGATCAGCGAAGAGGGTTTCAGGGTAACGTTATAAAAAATGGAGCTTGAATCGTTTGGCTGATTTTTTTGTGAGGTTGAGGGGGTAAGTGATGTCGTAGGTGTGTGTAGCTGTGCGCTCCATGATGTGGTGAGGCGTGCTAGGGTGGGTAAGGGGGGGGAGGAACTGTCAATGAGGAGGTGGCTAGGTAATCATGGGCTGAATGGGAACGGGGTGGGATCTCCAGTATCTTGGTGATGAAGAGTGGGATGTGGGGGACAAGAGGTGAAGGGAAAGGAAAAGAAACAGGGCTAATGAATAGAGGAGCATGGACTATGTCACATGAAGAAATTAAAGAGCTTCTGATATGAGGTGAAATCAAGAGGTCGGTCTACTCAGAGATCTAAGGTAGAGACAGTCTATGATGGCCAACTCATTGGGAGAGATCTTATTGTCCAACTATGTAGTCCAGGGGTCTCCAAACCGGCCCTGGAGGGCCGGATCCATGACAGATTTTGTGCATATCCCCAATTAGATATATGTAGTTATTTAAAAAATCTGGCATGGATCCGGCCCTCCAGGACCGGGTTGGAGACCCCTGATGTTGTCCATTGTCTGTTTCCTTTAAATGTGGGAGCACCAGTGTAGTCCTATTTCACTGTTCATTAGGACTGTAGGGGATCTATAGGAAATCCAGAGTAGTCCTGTTTCATTGTTCGTGGGTTTGTAAAGAGAACCTAGTCCTGTTTCAGTTTTGGTGAATTGTGATTACAGGAGATGCAATTAAACAGCATTGGAAGTGACCGGTGTTAGGGGTAGGCCCATTGTCAGTGTTATTTATGACCTCGGCCATTTTAAGAAAGTAGAGCCCATAGCCGCTGCCATCTTAAAAGTTTAGAGAAAAACATGAGACTGCATATAAATAAATAAAAATAAAGTTAAATGTCACAAAGGTATTTTTACCTTAACAGGACGTCTGCGCTGAGGTCGCTATTTTTGTTTTTAAGGCATAATAGGATTGATCTGCTGATCTCATCAGGCCCCCTTTGTTGGCAGAGGGCTATGGTTCCATGGTGTTGTGGTCGCAATGAGAAATTTTCCTTTCTTTTCCAATTTCAGTTGAGACTTCTGTCAGCCATCAGAAAAACATAAACATTGAACGCGCTATCGGCGTTGTTTTGTGGTGTTGAGTGTTGATCCTGGGGTGGCAGGGCCGAGCATCGACTTCATTCCGAAGCCCGGGAGTTTGCAGGTATCCTCGTTCTGGGGCATCCCGGGGAGTGCTGCTGCTTGGCTCTCTGGGGGGATAGGATCGATCTGCTGATCCACAGCTTTGCAGAGAGCCTACAGTTTTAGGACTTAGCAACGGGGGCTCCCAGGGCTTCCAACTCTTTCCCCAGTGGACTCAACCTGGGATCCATCAGCTTCTGCAGCGACTGGTCTTGCAGTTTCATAACTGGCTTTTCTAACACAGTACTTTCAATGGTACCAGTCGGGTAGACCTCTTAGGTCAGCAAGTCTGGGGTTAACACCACCCCTCGGATAAGGAAAGCTTGATGGTGTGGCAGAAGCTTTATACTGGGAGCTGCTGGGGCTTTGAATGCTCTGCCTTTGGTGCTTGGACAGATTACAGATTTCATGACCTTCCGCAAAAAGTTGAAAACATGGCTTTTCATTCAGTAAGTATAGGCTAGGCTAAGGGAGCTCTCATTCAGCGCCAGGACACCGATTGGTAACAGTGCGCTCTATAAATGTTATAAATAAAGAAAAATAAATAAATAAATATTGCGGGACATAGGGGGCCGCTCGGAGAGTCTTCGGAGCAGCTGGCCTCTGCCCACCATGATCTCAGGGTCTTGTCCCTTGTTAACGGAGGGGAGGTTAAGGCCCGATCTGTGGGTGCCCAGAGGGGGGTGAGTTAAGGCCCAATCTGTGGGTCACCGGGGGCCTGTGGGGAGAGCTCATCGGGTTGAGTTGGGGGCTCAGGGCTTACTGCTCTGTCTTGTGTAGTCTCAACCCGGGGTCCGTCTGTTGCTGCTGTGGAGAGGTCTTGCGGGTTCACTCTCCAGATCGTCGGGGGCCGCTCCGAGAGTCCCTCTTAGATCTGGTCAGTGCTCACTATGCAACCGATACGATCATTCCATCCTCTGTACATCGATGGTCAGCAATGCTTCACGGGTGGCTTCAAGACCATCGTCGACTACTATGCAATCGATGCGATCATTCAAACCTCTGCACATCGATGGCTGGCACAGTTTGACGGGTGGCATCAAGACTGTCGTCAACTCATAGGTCCGTGAAAAGGTATGAAAATCTGTGCCTAAAAACACAATCTATTGTAAGGGATTATTCATGTTACTCTTATGAAGGCGGTGCTCCATGATGGCTGTCACTGACAGGGACATTCCCAGAAAAGAGATCCCAAGCGCTTGGAGCTCCTTCTGAGAGCTCCTACGAGTTGGCCACCTTAGTCATCAATCATCTTACTTTTAGAAACAAGATGACAGTGGAGGGCTCCAGCATTGAACAGGTCAGGAGCTTAGAGTACCTGGGAATTAGGCCCACTGATAAGCTTTCTTTGAACCTTCAGCTGACAAAAAGCAATTTTAAATTAACACATAGAGCAAAGGTAATAGTCGAGATAGAAAGCATCGACTATCAGGGTTGTGTCTCCAACCTTGGAGGTATATAAAGCTGTGGCCTTCGGAGGCACTTTGTATGGGGCTTCAATCTGGGGCTCGGGGGACACTTTACAATTAAATATAAAAGAAAACATATTTAAAATATCAGTCTGAGGGTCCCTTCTAGCACTCCGCTTATGCCTTTAAAATAGGACCTGATTGTAAGAGGGTTGACCAAATTGCTTGTTTAAAAATCCTGACCTACTTGGTGAGAATATCGACAACTCAGGAGCTGGCCCCCTTTAAATCTGCACTACAGGAGCTATTACTTTACTACTAGACAAGCATTGTATCACATCATGGAATAAAGCAGTGAAAACTATATGTAGCAAGTTAAGGGGGTTTATGGGATGTCTTTAGCAAGTCGAGGGCGAATCCGGCCCAATGGGTCAAAACACTTACTGAGAACATGATTAACTCAAGATGTGAAGCAAGGCCTGAAGGCCTGGTGGATAAATTCTTAATAATAATAACAGACAAAGAATAATGGGGTCTTAGGGAATTAAAGACCTGCCTCTGGTTCAGTCCCTGACCTCAACATATGAACTCACCAGAAAAACCCGGGGGTCTAGTAAATCTCTACCAGTCTACACGAAATGTGCCTGCAGTGATCATAAACTCAAAACTACACAGAGAAAGTTGCAGAATAGAAAAAGACCCTTACAAGTGGTTGGATTCCCATCAAACACTTAACCTTGATCAAACTTATCATCCTTCCATCCACTTACCCTCTTGATCGTAGAGGGATACTCCGTGGATTATGTTGTGAAGGGGTCTAAAGAAGAGAACAAGAAAAAACGATCAGGTATACACGGACCCTGTAGAGGCGGTCCTTCAAAAAGGTGTTAAAGTGGGAATATTCAGTGCAGTGCAAAATTGTAACTGAAGAATTAAAAAGGATTTATACCAGAGAAATATTTTTATTAGGGTATCTGTTATAATCCTAGTTAATAACAGTGCATAAATGCAGTTTCATACATCACTGCCTGTTTCTATGGGCCACATGCTTCAGCCCTCGGGACTTTAAGTCCCTGGCTTTCATCAGGACCTACTTTTTAATTTGCAACTGCATACATATTCAATGTGTGATAAGTGCAAAAAATAAACAACAGAAAATTAGAAAATGAGCATTGGAATCAATACAACCTCATGTTACCAAATGTGTATCATCTGTATCTAGGGGGTATGAATGCACCTGGAACAAGAAGATCATACATAGTAATAATATACAGAGTCAAACAACAACAAATATTTCACGTAAAAGACTGCTAGATCAAAATGAGGTGTCAAAGCATTTACCTTACAGCAACCTTGTAATACACAAAACAATAAATTTGTCTTGCTCACCCGTATGATATGAGGAATGGGCCTCACCTCGCCTGGAAAACAACTCAGGTATAGGAGGCCTTGATCATTGTTGCTCTCTCCCCTCTCGACAAAGAGGGGAGAGAGCAACAATGAAGAAAAAATCTTGTTCTGCATTCTGTCCATCACCTGTGGTTTTTGCATCTGTGGGTGGATGTGACAGTGGTCAAAGAGATGTGTGAGTGAGTATGAGAGAATCTAGGTGTCTATGTGTCAGTAGTTTTGTGAGTGACTAAAGCAGAATGGAGCTTCATCTGTCCCTTTATCCAAAAAGAATGCACAGTTCTGTTTCCTAACTTTAACTTCTCTTTATTGTAACATTTTCTTTGCAAAGGTGAAATGATGCAAAGTGGTTTAAAGAACAGTTTTTTCCATTATTTGCAAATTTGTTGTGAAGTATCACGCTAACTGTTTTGCGGTAATGCAGTGATGGGGTTAATCACAAATTTGCTGTGTTTTCTAAAAAGTGTAATACACATATATAATAATATTTAAATGAATGCTTGACATCTCCAGTTAACTATCATAATGCATTTATGTAGGTTATTTTTTTAGAAAAACACTTTAAAATTCTATTTGCTGTTTTTTTCGACAACGACATCCTCCATGACACCATCGAGTATTGTGATACGTAGCTTATGTTGATCCAGTTAATCGCAAATTCGCTGTGTTTTCTAAAAAGTCTTACAAAAATTTATAAAGAGATTTAAATTTATGGTTGACATCAGTAGTTTAGTAACATAATATAGTGTATTGTAGGTAATTTTTGGGGAAAACACTTTTAAATTCTATTTGCCATTTCTCAACAATGCCATCCTTTGTAATGAATACTGCATTTGCAAAGATTATGTGACTATGTAACAAAAAGATTGGATTAGATATGACATACAGTTTTCACTAATATTGAAAGGAACTACCCCCCCTCCCCAGGGTTCTCTTCTTCATTGTTACAGTGGAGGAATTGGATGCTCTTTCCAATCTATCTTTGCTGAAACTAAAACAACTCTTTGTTGAGTGTTTTTGTTGTTTTCTTTATTTATAAAATAGCATCTGCAGGAAATGGAGAAGGAGAGCCTCAACCTGAAGAAGAAGGGTCTGGTTAAGAAGAACCTGCCCCAAAGCGCCATCCGGTGGTGTAGAATATTTTTGCAATACTATTAGGCATAAAGAATACTGTAGCCAAATTTGTTAAGTGCTAACTGTGTGAGAAAACCATTTCTAGGGGCATTGTAAAAAACTATTGAACATGTTGAACTATGAGCTTGTTATACCATTTGAAAACCTCCCAAAACTGCCAATTGCTGATTGCTCAGATGCAGGGAGCGGGTAATGAGCCTTCAACATCATCAGATCCACCAGCTACTTGAGGAGAGATAATTCAGACAACGTATGTCTGAACTGTCTCCTGAGTAAGGAGAGTGGAAAACTTTTGTATGAACTGTAACAAGATGTTTACTGTTAACTATTGACTGCTGGCAAACAGTCTGTTGCTGTTCTTTGGGAAACAGTCAGAAATCACAAATGCCACTTTTTACAGTTTTCTTACTTCGTGAAGATAATATTTTTTAATCTATTTGCCATTCTATTAGAATTAATAAATAAAAAATAAAAAAGGAAAACAATACAAAAATAGTTCCAGAACAAAAGAAGAAAAAGGGTTCTTTTTAGAACCACCCTTCATGGATAAAAACTAGATAAACTGTATGTTTGTGTATATGTTAGAAAGGTTGGTGTATAAGTGAGTGATCGAGTGTGTGAGTGGTTGTATAAGTGAGTCAGTAAATGTGTGAGCTGCTGCATGAGTGGTGTATGTGTTAGCAAGTGAGGGCATAAGTGTGTGTATGGGTGAGTAAGTTAGTGCATAAGTGCATGTATGAGTGAGTGATTGAGTGTATGACTGTTATATGGGTAATTAAATGAGTGCATGAGTGCTGTGTATGTGATTGACTAGGTGCATGAGTGTGTGTATGGGTGAGTGAGTGTATGAGTGGTATATGGGTGATTGAGTGCATGAGTGTTTGTATGGGTGACTGAGTGTATAAATAGTATATGGGTGACTAAATAAGTGCACCAGTTTGTATGGATGAATGAGTGAGTGCATGTATAAGTGGTGTGTGGGTGACGGAATGGGCATATCAGTGCATGCATGGGTGATTGTGTGCATGTATGGGTGAGCGAGTATATGAGTTGTACATGGGTGACTGAATGAGTGCATGAGTGGTATATGGGTGACTGAGTGAGTGTATTAGTGGTGTATGGGTGACTGAATGAGTGCAACAGTACACGTATGGGTTACTAAGTGTACGAGTGGTATATGAGTAAACGTCTAAGTTCATGTATGAGGGTTTATGTGAGGGCCCGTGTGCATCTATGAGTGGGTACATGAGTGTTTGAGTGGGTCTTTGAATGGGTGTGTGAGTATCTGAGTGAGTCAGTGAGTGGATGCATGAGTCTCTTACTGATCCTTGAGTAGGCGCATGAGTGTTTGATTGGGTCTAGGAGTGGTTACATGTGTGTCTGAGTGGGTCCGTCAGTGTGCCTGAGAGTTTGTGAGTAGGTGCATAGGTCTCTGAGTGGGTCCGTAAGAGAGAAGATGAGTCTCTGAGTGGGTGTTTGAGTGAGTGCATGATTCTCTGAGTTGATCTATGTGTGGGTACATGAGTGTCTAAATGGGTGTGTGACTGGGTATGTACATCTCTGAATAGGCCTGTTAGTGGGTGCCTGAGTCTCTGTAAGTTTGAGCATGGATTTCTGAGTGGGTCTGTGAGTGGGTGCATAACTCTCTGAGTAGGTTTGTGAGTAGGTGCATGAGTTTCTGAGGGGGTGCATGAGACTCTGAGTGGATCTGTGAGTGTGTGTCTGTGTGAGTAGGTCTGTGTGTGGGTACATGAGCCCCTAAGTAGGTCTGTGAGTGGGTGCAGTGAGTCTCTGAGTGAGTCTTTTAGTGGGTGCATAAATGTCTAAGAGGGTCTATGAATGGGTGCATAAGTCTCTGAGTGGTTCGGTGAGTTGGTGCATCAGCCTGTGAGTGGATGAGAGAGTGGGTGTGTAAGTGCCTGTGTGGGTCCGTGAGTGGGTGCATTAGCATTTGACTGGGTGAGTGAGTGGTTACATGACTACCTGAGTGGCTTTGTGCATGGGTGAGTGAATGTCTGAGTAGGTCAGTGAGTAGATATGTGAGTTGGTGTGTGAGTCTGTGAGTGGGTCTGTCATTGGGCATGTTTGTGTCTGAGGGGGTTGGTGAGTGGTGCACTAGTCTCTGAGTGGACATGTGAGTGTGTACATGAGGGTCTGAGGAGTGGGTCTGTGAGTAGATATCTCAGTCTTTGTTTGGGTCTTTGAGTAGATGCATGAGTGTCTCTGTTGCTCTCTGAGTGTATGAGTTTTGAGTGGGTCTGTGAGAAGACCCATGAGTCTCTGATTTGGGTCTGTTAGTAAGAGCATGAGCCTCTGAGTGAGTCTGTGAGTGGGTGAATTAAAGTCAAAGTGGGTCTGTTGGTGGATGTGTGAGTCTCTGAGTGACACTTTGAGTGGGTGCATACATTTGTGAGTAGGTATGGGAGTGGGTGTGTGGTGTATCACAGGGTCTGTGAGTGGGTATCTGAGTCTCTGACAGGATTTGTGAGTAGATGCATGAGTGTCTTGGTAGGTCTCTGAATTGATGTATGAGTGCCTAAGTAAGTCTGTGAGCAAATGCATCAGAATATCAATGGACCTGTGAGTGTATGGGTGTTTGTGAGGATCTCTGAGTGAGTACATGAGAATATGAGTGGGTTTCTAAGTGAGTGCATGGGTGTTTGAGTGCATCTCTGAATGAATGCATCACTCTCTCTGTGAATCTGAGAGTGGGTGTGTGAATCTGTGAGTGGGTCTGTGAGTGGGCGCTCACGTGTCTGACTGGGTGTGAGTGGGTGCATGAGTCTCTGACTTGGTCTGTCAGTAGGCGTATCCGTCTTTGAGTGGATGGCTGACTGGGTGTGTGAATGCTAAAGTGAAACTGAGAGTGAGTGTACAACCATATTTATTTCTTTTTTTCAGTGATATTTGCAAATTCGACATGACGTACACTGACAAACCCATCCTGACATTACACGGGGCATGCTGACGGTCATGGCAAAGTCACAAATATCACAAGTGGAAAAAAATACTTTTTAATCAAAAGGGGTTCCTCAAACACGTCTATATTCCTCTCATGGAGTCAGAGCACATGAAACCTGACCGCTTATGCCACTTTTGACAATTTGTTTGCACCCCGGGGACTGCTCTGATGACATAAAATGGTGACCGCAACTCTTTGCTCAAGTTGCGGCCAGTTACTCATGAAATTCCTTTTGGAAACCACATTTCTGATTAAGAAAAAAATCATTACCAATTAGCTGCGATCTCAGATATACAAATTTGGATTTCCTTACATTTCTCTCCAACTACTGAATGGATGTACACCAAATACCAAAAAGTGTAATCTGTGGACCAAAACCTACCTTCCTGGCAAATTTGGTGTAATTCCGTTCAGCAGTTGGGGCTGCAGTTTTGTCTAAAGATCCAAAAGGAATTAACGTGGGAAACAAATTTCTTTACACCCCTTTTTCTCAGACCTCGCTTGGTGGTTGACCCCAAATCTTTTTGTGTCCCACCTCATGGGAGCATATGCCCCCTGGCACCAAACTGTTAAGGACATGGGTCCCCTTCCTGTGAGCCCCTCAGTCTTACTCCATGGCCCTCAGCTCATCCCAGCTAGTGGCTTTTTCACCCCCACATGCACCACTATATCCTTTAAGGCATCTGCAATTTTTCCTCCCTGAATAACCCCACTTAACCCCCCCCCCCCGGGTTTATGACCACTCGCTCTCCCCCTTCATCCAGCTTATTGACTCCAGTCAATATGGCCAACAAGCTCAACAATTCCAAACACTGAACATGGCCCAGAGAGTCCCTCATCGATGCTAGTTGCCATCACTCAGGTGGTACTTAAGACCACCATCACCGCATACTGACACCTCCCCTGATGTCTGGACGTGGTTAGGCACCTCGAGCAGGAGCACTGAATCTCAAGGAAGTACTGGCTGGACTTTTCAGGTACCACTCTCTGCCCCGGGCATTCTCCCTGGGCACGGGCCAGGGTGCCTTGACAGATGCTCGATCTGCTCACTGTCCCCGCTGACACTACACCATCAGTTGCACTTCACCGACAGTCCTTACTACCATCCTTGCCCTCACTAGCCCACCTCTTCCTCTCAGCCTTTCAATGCTGCAACCCCTACTCTCTGCCACAAGCAACCCTACCCCTCTCCCACCACCGCTCGTGGCCCCCTCCCTTTCCGACATTCCACGGAGGACGCGTTGTGCTACGGCAGACTAGAGGGTTATTCTCCCATCTGCCTCTGACAGCCACATCCTCCCTATCCTTTGACCATGATACACCTTGTTGACATAGTCCCGCCTACCCCAGACATCAGTAGGTCCCCTTTCAGACATCAGTAGGTCCCCTTTCAGACTGGGGACAGACTTCTCTATCCTCACCATGCCACCCTGTACCTCAGCATGGCTTTTAGCTGCCTGCACACCTGCGCCTCTCTCCTACATAGGTGCCCTTATGTTTTGCACCCCCTACCAGCTGCCTGACCCACAATCCGTGGCTAAATACCCCCAGCATGATACAGTGTCCTCCCCCCACTCCTTTGTTCAGGCAGCCTGGTACACAGTTCGGTTTTGCATCGGTCGCCTGCTCACACTACCCTCTCTCTCCGGGAAATCCTAGGCCATACACTGCTGGGCCTGACCATCCTGCCAAATCCTCCCTCCCCTTGTAATTCTGCACCCCTACTTACCTTACCCTTGTGCTTCCACACATACATTGTTCGCCTTCACCAGTGTTGCGAGTGTCTGGGGCAGGAGGTTGAACAGCTCCATAATTCCTTCTAGGTGAGTCAGGGCTCTCTGTTTTTATGACATGCTGACCAGGAGTCATGGCGACGGTGGCACCGCTCTATCATTCCTCCCAAATAGGCCCCTAATTTATACCTTCTTACTGTATGAGAACACCTCTGATTCAGGCTGCACATGCTCACGGTCATTTGTGTCTACATGTTTTTATTTTTATGATAGGTGTGACATGGCACCCTTGTCACACTGTCACTATTAACTTGTTGTTTTTATTCCAGTGACTGCTCTTTCTACACTCCTTGAAGTATTGGGCCACTGGCACTTCCAGTACGCTATATTGTGATTATTGACCCTCGTTTCTACCCCTTTATCCTTTTTTCCCTCCTCCAGGTATTGCCTGAAGGTAGATTGTTTTTTACACACACCCTCCTTTTGCACCTTGAATTTGATTTTGAATTCTGAACTCAGGGATGGATCCTTCTAGTACACTGGCTTGACCGTTCCTCTTTTTTCAGAGTAGATGTGTTTTTTTCCCCCCAGTCCTGATGAAATGCCACTCATCCATCTGGACAACTTGGGCATGAAACATGTCGACCAATTGACCACTCCTGCACTTCACCTTTCACCTTGAGCTGTAGCAGGTTAAATGTTCCTTGCCAGCCACAACACACGTAGTCGGTTTGAATCATAGCATCAGTGTCCAGTGAATAAAGGTATTTTGGACTCTCATAGCTATTTTTAGAAACACACTCACTCCCACGCTACTCATCTCACACTCACTCCCACACGCTATCATCCAGGGCCCTTCGGCAGACTACACTGAGGTTCTTATGGCAAAGAGCCACCCTGCCGGCCATATTGGGAATTGCAGAGCTGTCCCAACGAAGAGCTGCCTTATGATGACCATAACACCTGTCAGGGTGTGTGAGGACAACATGCACCTTATAGGAGCTCTCCCCTTACCGCCTTCCTTCCATTTCCTGGAGCACCCTGTCCAGCCCCTTTCCTCTCCCCCTTGACCTCTTGTCTCTTCTCCATAGGAACTGCATTCTCTGTTCCGACCTTAACAAGAATCACTGGCACCCTTTTTATTAAACTTCAGGCAGATTTGCCAAACAGTGTAAAGATATAGGCAAGTCACAAAATGATTTTCCTATAAAGACATGGTCATATATATATATACATATATATATATTCACTGAAAAAAACATAGGTTTTACAGACGTTATAGTTCCGAATTAGTATTAAAAAAAACCTTCGAAATTCACGGAAAAAACCATAGGTTTCAGCGACGTTATAGTTAGTTGGACATTTGACTCATATAAAACCAGAGAAAATCGCCTGTTATAGTTATTTGAGCTAATTATAACTTGCCCGCCCGCAATACACTGCTGATGATGTCACATATTACATCACTCATGACATGGTTTTTTTCAGTGAATATCTAAAGTTTTTTAAATACTAATTTCTAACTATAACGTCCCTGAAACCTATGGTTTTTTCAGTGAATTTCAAAGGTTTTTTAAATATCGAACTATTATTGTGTATTTGTCATTAGTACTGTTTTTTTCTAACTTTTCAACTACAGAAAATAAACAGCAAAGTGCTATGTAACATAATACATTTCACAAATTACAATGAGTTTTTAAATAATACAAAACAGTTTAACATTCAGATAACAATTTTTGTCCCTTTATTTGCTGTCATCAGCTACTACTTAACTTCACTATTCACAGTGATGTCAGTGTAGTTCCATCATAAACAGCAGGGGAAAAAACCCAATCAACTAGATTGTTAATAAAACCCACATCCCTAATTTTCGCAAATATAATACAAAATCAACACAAATAACACATCCAATACTACTTCAAATGTTTAAATCTTACCTTTACTTCATAGTTCCTGTGCACATTCTCCTAATACGCCTAATAATGTATCAAACATTTTGCTTTGAAAGCCTTCAGTATGAATTCCTTAAAGATCATTACACCTTACCATAAAGCTGCATAGTATATCTAAAATCTTTGTTTCAAAAATATCAAGTATGAGTTGGGTAATTCATAAGGCAAACTCGGTTTCATTTCCAAATGTGTACTGTTACAGTGACTCCAACCATTAATACACTTTAAATAAACTATATAATATCCACTTGTAGTAGTACTTCCAGCATGGAAAACAATAGCTACTGTTGCAAAAGTTCTTCCAGAAATAGATACTTGATTAGCAACATTTTTTAATTTTTGGTTTCCACTTTCTTCCCTTTGGTCTACAGCATTGCAGCATTATAATCAAATATTTTCCATATCTTTGTAGGCATAATGTAGATAGCACAGTTGATTTACTACGAGAACACATCATCTCATGATCAGCTTCTTTTACTAATTTGGAAAATGGTACAGATTTGCAGCCAGGTACTGTTAAATATAAAAAGCGTTCTCTGCCAACTATAGTCCTTGAAGGTAATAAACACTGTTCACAATTATGTTCCCATTTATAACTGAGTCCAAATAAACTCTCAATCTGAATTCCTTCATCTTCTAGTACTCCAAGCATAACCATCAGAAATTCTTTTTTTTTAATTCTTTTTTTTTATTTGTATCCTCATTTGAATATAATATGCACAATAATTCAAGATTTGGTATCTCAGAACCTTCCAAGTATGTGAAGGATACATTTTGTATATTACCGGTTTGGTTACACCCCTGTGGGGGAGAAAAGGATACATTGTATCTCCAAGACTGCACCTTCGTCTACTTGTCGAGGTTTCCACCTTAGTCTTGAAATTTTGGCGGCCAAAGTAACCCCCTACCTCGGAGGATGGCCAAACAGACCCGTCCCCCGGACAGTTGTCTGTTGCAAATTATTTAATCATAGGTCTTGGAAATCAAACAAAAGGAGAGAAAAGGAAAGAAAGAAGAGAGAAATTAAGACAAATCTAGATACAGCAAAATTCAATTTCCCTTGTTCAAGCAAACATGTCTATATGTGTACCGTTGTTATCTCGGCCCAGGCCTCCCAAATTTCCCAAAATTTAGATTTTTTTGAACGGGTACTAGCTTGATCCAACCTAGCTATCCTCTGAATGGATCGAATCCATTCCCCTTCCGTAGGAGGGCATGGTAATATCCATTTAATACTAAGCTCCCTACGTGCTAATAAAATCAGAACAAATAGTAATGCCTTATGATTTTTTGTAAGTGCTCTACCCTCTACTTTCCTCGGGGGTACTCCAAAAGTTACTGTTAAAATTGTTATATTAATTTCCCTCTCCATTATGTCAGCAATAATCTTACCCACTTTACTCCAATATAACGCAATAGCAGGGCAGCTCCAGAACATGTGGATCTCGTTAGCTTTTTCTTCTCCACATATAGGCATTTCTTGGGTGCCCATTTTCGAAAATCTTTGAGGGGTCCAATAAGCCTTGTTGACTGTAAAAAGGTGATTTTTGTTTTAAAGAAGCAGCATTTACATCTGACAGTAGGAGAGACATAGATACTTGCCCATTTTTTTCCATGTCTTCATCTGGCAGGTCCTTCTTCCCTATTTCCGTAAATGAGGCCTGCTCCTCTGCTCCACTCTGAATGAATAACCAATACCATTCTGCTACCTCTTTTTTTTGTTACCATATGAGTAGATCTTAAATGCCGAGTTCGGGTTCCCTTTTAATTCCTTTTCTATTGCTTTTGACCAGCTCAACAGCTGGTAGTATTTAAATTTTGAAACTTGATTTCCAGTGGTTGCTATTAAATGTAGCCATGAAATCAATTCTGCATCGATTATGAGTTGACCCCAAGTATTAATCCCGCATTTTTTCAATGGCAACGCTAAGGCATCCATCATACATGGTGGCAACCCAGGCGAATCCCATATTGTGGTAATATCATTGTAGTATGGAATTTTAAAAATTCGGGTCACTTGAAACCAAAGTTTTGCCGCTGACATCAGAATCTTTAACTTTATCCTTTTGAAAAATTTGGGTTGGCCAAATTTTAAAAGATATCATCCGGCTTGTTGAGTACTGTCTCTAGATAGTGCTTTAAATAGAGGAGAGAATCTGGAGTCCTCTCACATCAGTTGACGAATATTCTTTAGTTGAAATGCACACAAATGTATCAAAACAGGTCCAGGCTTGCAATCCCTCCATATTCGTTTTCTTTCTAAATTTCCTGTGTGCAATCCGCAGACGTTTATTCCCCCAGATAAAGCTAGAAAAAACCCCCTGAGTTTTCTTAAACCATATTTTCGGGAACTCCAGCGGGATATTATTAAACAAAAATGTATGTTTTGGTAGAATGGACATTTTTACTAGGTTAGATTTGCCTAAAAAAGAGAGACACAGAGCCCCCCAAGAGTGTAATTGGGATCTTACTTCTTTTGTTACTCGGTCAAAAATTTACTTGTGCGATTTTATCTATATTTCAAGATATTTTATCTCTTTTTTTTCATAGGCACTGTAGAAGTTTGTGTTCCATTTTAATAACTCTGTTTTTGTTGATTGGCCCTTAACAAGAATCACTGGCACCCTTTTTTTTAAAATTCAGGCAGATTTGTTAAATATAAAACGCGTTCTTGTGCATCTTGCTGTATATTAGCACTTAACATTATAGATCCAGTACATGTATCCAACAGTTTGCGAATACCAGAAGCAGAATGGATCTTACTTCTATCAGTTCTCAATTCTTTAAATAAAGTGTAAAGTGCAGAACATAATGTTTTTTCCGGACTGTCCATAATTTCACCACAAAAATCTTCAAGAAAAAAATATAACGTTTAGAATAACAATACCATAGCAGTTGACACCACAAGCATTTTCTAATTGGTATCCGATAACATCATCACTTGTATGTATTTTCTGCTTCTTTACATATTTTCTTTTCTCTTGATTTTTTTTCTGCTTTTCAACCATAGTTAAATCTTCAACATGTTTGCGTTTTGAACACACAACACATTTCTCATAAATAGGATATTCACCTTAAATGGGGAGCATAAAGCCTTCTCAAACGATTATATTCTCTTACACAATTAACATCAACACTAACCTTGTTCTCATCAAACTCAATTAAATACAAGCCAGACAACATTCTAACTCAAGATAATGCAACATATACCATTCCCTCTTCAAACACAGTTCTTCCTACATTTACCAAAGCATTATCTACACTTAAACCTTGTGATTTGTGAATAGGTATTGCATATGCTAAATAGAAGGGAAACTGTTTTCTACAAACATACAAGTCTTTTACAAGCACAAAACATAAAGCAGAATGTGCAATCTATCTTACCTCTGCAATCTGATCAAATTTAACTTTCAAAAATTCAATTCCATTTATCTATGCTACTATTATAAAGGAAGAACTTTGAACCTTTGAGGCGGGTAAACTCGGGAACCACAGCGCCAATCCACACACCCGATACATCGTTGTAATCGTGAGGGTGTGCAGATGGACATAGGCTATATAAACGTAATAAATATACGTTATTTAAAAAATGTATCGAAAAAAAAGTAGTCCCTTGGAAGAAGCGCCGGCCGCGATGTGCGTGCTGACGTGAGGAGCGCGGGAGGAACCGCGTCCAGGAGCGCGAGGAGGACCGGCGGACATGGCCCGGGGAGGAGCGATGAGGAGCGGCAGACAGGCGGTGAGGAGCGGCGGACAGGCAGGGAGGAGCGGTGAGCGGCGGATGAGGTAGGTTATTTATTTATTTATTTAGGAGAGGTGAGTGGCAGAAAAATGAAGCAAAAATGACAATAGTGAGCAAGAGGAAGCAAACAGAGCATTACAAAAGTGAGCCAAACGGTGCATTACAGGAGGAAAAAGTCACATGTGCAGGTTACAAAAAGCGTACATCGTGAGCAAGAGGAAGCAGACGGAGCATTACAAAAGTGAGCCAAATGGTGCATTACAAGAGGAAAAAGTTATGTGTGCATGTTACAAAAGCGTACAAAGTAAACATAGAGCTATAATACTGCATTACAGGAGAAAAAAGTGACGTGTGCAGGTTACAAAAGCGTACAAAGTAAACATAAAGGTATAATACTGCAATATATGGAGGAAGGCTCTGGGGGACCCACGGACAACGTTGGGGCGGGCGGGGGCCCTGAAGCTTAATTGCTCCCGGACAATGTCGGGACGGGACGGGCTGCTAGTATTTTGATATTTCACAAAATCAACAACTTTCCCCATTCACTAAACCTTCTTCTACATTTAGATTACTCTTCAAAATTACCCAGCAGTTTAAACATTCATCTAAAATGTTTTTTAAGCCAGCAGTTTTTGATACAGACTTTTCCAAAGAATCCAATTAAGTCTGTAGTTTTTCTGAAAGAACAATTGTAATTCCTTGATGCTCGATTTTATCAATAGCTTCAATGTGAACTATTTCTTGATTTTCCACATATATAAGCTCTCTATTAAATGTATAACACTCTTCCACTGTAGGCACTAAGCAAACTTTAGACTTTTTTTCTTTCATTTTCTTGTACATTACTTCTGCTGGTGTGTTTTCATTTGTAAACAAGTTCTTTAGTAGAAAACTTTGAAAAGCTTGTTTACCATGTTTGCTTAGAACACCAACTCTTACATCTTTTAGAATATTTACATAATCTTTATCTCTTGCTTGTCCCATATTCTGAGTGAGTTCTTTACATTCAAAATGTAACCACTGGTTCACATTTCCAATACTTCCCAAAGATTTCTTAGTGTCTTCATGTAGAAGAGTTTTAAACACTAGTTCTCCTTTTACAGGGATTAGTTGTAGCAGATCTCCAAATACAATTTATGTTTTCCCCCAAAGAGAACGTGGTAATCTGTTTTTAATACCTGTTGCATTCTTAAGTGTACAAAAGCAAGCATTAAGTTTGAGACCATGCTCACCTCATCAATATTTAAACATTCCATTTTCTTCAGTACTCTTGACACTTCACAAGGAGCTTCTACAGACAACTTCTGATATTTTACTGTAGTATCATGCTCAACTGGTAACATCAATAATTTATGCAAAGTAACTCCTTTAACATTGTGTGCAGCTAATCCAGTTGGAGCTGTTACCACACAACATCAATGTGAACCAGTAGTTTTTTTAAGATAACTGGTCAAAACTTTTATAAAATAACTTTTACCTGTCCCAGCTTGACCACTTATGTACATCAGCAGAGGTTAAAAGATGAACACACACATTCTTTTTTTCCTTGCAACACACCATGTTCTATCCGTTCTCTCACTTGTACATATATTTCTTTCTGTTCAACATTTACTTGTTCTTCTAAGTTTTCCAATGTAATATTCTTCTTGTGTGCTTGTTGCATTGTAATTTCGACTACATGCATAGCAATCGCTGCTTCATTTTCCAGCATTGGCTGTTCAAGAGGATCTTGACTACATGGACCCCTACTTTCACTATCTTGAGAATTTTCATGGGCTATTTCAGCTATAAAAGTCTTTTCCTGTTCATCTTCATCATTCAACATTTTTTAATATTTATGGAAAATTGTACATACAATGCCATCTTTACAAGCATCAAAAGAATCTTCGTAGCAGTCAAACTCTCAAGGTAATTCACGTTCACTACGCCATGGTTTAAACAGTTGCCAAAGGGCTAAATAGTACAATTCTTGCTTATCTGGAGTTTCGCAACTAAGTTTCTTATGGTTTATAAGATTACCATTTGCATGTTTTACTAAACAACCATGACATCCAACTACTGCAAACTTTCTTTCTTTTTAAATTCTCTTTAACATTTCTTTTGAAGCTGTAATGTTGAAGTACATCATACAGACATAGCTGTTCCAGATGTTGGCTCCTTTTCGGGTAGTATGTGTCCAACATATCAGTTCTAAGAATGTATGTGCTGTCTGGCTCATTTGCTGCTAATTGTTCAATTTCTTCCAATGATTTCAACACTCTATTTCATTTGCAGGCAAGACCTAAACTTACCCAAATGATTCCTTGTGACTTTGAATATAAACTTGAAGAGCACAAGCGGTCTGAACATTCATAGGATCCAATTTCTCGGTGAGAAAGCAATTTCAAAGTAAAGCTGTACAATTGTTTACTAAGACTATTCTCTTGTGCAATTTCTTCCCACATTTGTTTCATCTCTGTTTTTACTAATTTTGTTATGTACGATGTAACATAACATGCAACAGCAATTGAGTTATCCGCAACATACTGGATGTCCATGTTTGCATTCCACATTTTTAAAATGACTGGATTGTATTCATTGATATACTTTGACACTTCTGTTCTTCTTAAGTTGAAGGTATTCTTTGGAGATTTCCGAGTTATTGTGTGCCTTACAGAAGACAAAAAAGAATTTACTCTTCCTTTACAAATGACTGGACGGGGCAAACCAAACCGACATTTGGTGTAAAATTTTCCTTTAGACTTATATTTTCTTCTGCAATACTTTCCACAACGGTGACTTTGGAAACGTAAAACTTGTTGTCTCAAGCTTCTATTTCCTTCTTCTCATGGAGTCTCACATGTCACATACTGTTCTATGAAAGACAATACTGTTTTAATTTTCAAATGTAGGTGCATCCTTGATCCATAGTAGCATATGTATATGAGGTGCACATCTTGCTTGATACTTCATTCCCCAAAATAAATCAGTGACTTCTCCAAGAGGTGGAGAAATAATTACAGGTTGCGCGGCTATCCCCGGCACATTGGGAGAGCCGCTATTCTGATAAGCAAAAGCGCCCATAATGCCTTGCAGGCCTGAACTGACCTGCAAGCGGAAAAGAACGCTGTTCCTCTGTTTGTGATGGCCCCAGAAGAACAGGGTCACCACCAAGTGAATGCCATGGGGCAGGGGGAGCTGCTGGAGAAGCGCAGTCTCCCCAATCCACAAAAATGGAAGTCTCTCCCTAAGTCTCAAGGGGGCTGGAAAAGAATAACCCCTCAAGGGCTCAGCCATTATTTTAACACCTTCTGGGCTGGAACTTTTGTTCTACAGCTGAAGGTGTGTGAAGAAGTGCATCAAGGAGTGAAGGGCTGAGTTAGGGATGTCTGGAGAAGGGCATCCCTTGGAGGTGAAGAGGTGCAATTGCACCCGTAGTGCATTTACTGATGTTATTTCTTTTAGAGGGACTGAAGGTCACATGTGTAATGTGAAGTACCTGTGTAAGTTGATGTCATAAGCAAAATGGGGTTATGCTGCCAGACATTCCTGCTAGGGTAGCTGACTGTATATGCCTAATCCTGTGATTTCATCTGTGATGCCTTTAGGGTCTGTAATTACAATGCATTCTAAGGATCCACAAATGTGATGAGTACTGTCATTCTAAAGTGATTCTTAAACATGTATTCTTGCTGCTGCGCTTAGTTGAAGAACCCAGACTGCTAGCCCTCAAGATGTAGAGGTGTATACTTCATGGCTGGCCATAGGAAATGCTCAGTCAGGGTTACATGTCACCAAGGCAGGGTTAGCTTTTTTAAATGCTTGTTGAGATAATGGGGTGGGTCGCCACTGGGATGGTACCAGTGTGCAGGGCCCTTGCTCCAGGTTATGTTCAACTAACTGCGTTGGGGCAAGATGATGTGCATACATGGGAGTGGTGGTACTAGACCCCACCCCCCTGCAGGAGGGGGAGATGTTATGCAATGTCACAAAGTAATTCCAACAGCTTATGTGTATTTGAAAATTGGTGCATAGTATTGAGTAGTGTGAGTGTTAAATAAATGTACTCTTACTTTCATAAAGCACAGTACAGACTGGACAATCAATTATTGAGTGTTATTTCTGTGCACCTGCAAATGGCGATTACTAGCCCACACCACCTCCCTTGAGTAACCCTCAGACTGCTCTGCAACTCTACCCTGTGAGAGTCAGGTGCTACAATTGGGTGTTTGGTTCCCAGTGAAGGACAAATGTAGTAATGTTATTTGTGCAGGTCTCACAGAAGCTGCCTCGTTTACCAACACCCACCATATTCTCAATTATTCTGGTCAACATTAAGGGTCAGGCAGCAGCTTTGACTATACGCCAACTGCTTCCAAAGGTGCACCAGCCGACCAGGAATGTGTGCTACCTATAATTATTGCTGAGTTACATACCCCTATAGGATGACAGACCAAATAAACCACAACTTGGCAAGTCTAGTTCCGACAAGGACAATGCCAAGCAAAACTCAGAGTACGCCAAAAGACACTGGGACAAACCAAAACCTAAAGAAAAGCTAGCTCTCGAGGAAATTCCCCACAAGCCCTCTGACAGATGCTATAATTTGTGTGATTTCACACAATTGAAACAACCGGATCGGTATCAGTATTCTGATACTCGTACTTCTTGTTCCTTTCATGACTCATCGAATAAACTATACGAGACAGGAGGGTATTCTCAAACACTGAAAACTCTCATCCTGAATTGGAGTAGAGCGTTGACACTCCTTGGTAGAGTAGCAGAGATCACTACAGTGCACCAGAATCTCCAGGAGATTCTGGCAGTGAAAGCAGTGAAAGCAGTGAAAGCAACTGATAAATACATTGAAGTGGAAATCCGAGACCGGCGCGTGAGCGGTCCAGGTAGACTATATCATTTGGATGTACAAATTGAGGGTGACATACCACGCACCATTCTGGTAACATTCTGGGAAAATGTAAAATTCTCTTGGTGGAAGTCGATTGGCTCCCAGAGTTTGTAAGAACATCCCCACAAGCTAAGGATGTGATATTACCATCATTTTCTGTGCTTGTCCCTAATGAAGTAAAGCACGTTTACACCACAGAATGGGCTCTTGACCGGCCCCTGTATTATAATGCAATCATGTCAGCTGGGATAAGGATGCTGCTTATTGTGTCATACCCATACAAGTACAACCACAAAACCCCATTAAATGAAATGCTAAAGCACCTGTCAGATAAATATTCACACAATTAGAATACAGGGAGTAATTAAGCCCTGTGTTTCCCAGATAAATAATCGTCTTTTTTCAGGGCTAAACAAGACCACTCATACCATATAGTCTTAGACTATAGACATTCAAATAGTCATATATGCACATTTACGATACAAAATACACATAGTACAGTACTTACTCATTTATTGTTATAATAATACTTTATTTGATATGATTATATCATAAAAGTACATACATTTCAGTAAGGGATAGCAAAATTAAAAAAGAAATGATGTCCATTTCATAGTGTAAATGACAATAAAAGATACATATAATACAATTTAAAATGAGTATTTTAACAGTCTATCATAAAGTAGCAATAGTATACAGACAAGGATTCTGTTCCTGCAAGATCTATTCTTTGTTAAAGTTTAGCAGCTTGGAACGAGTAAGCCAGGAACTTGATAGGTACTTTGCAACTCCGCATACAACAACCAAAGATGATGTATCAGTTAGGAGGATGCGTGAGCAACCCTAAAATCTCTGACCCCTAACTCCCTGCATACTGGTTTCAACCATCTTGCTCTTGCCCCCTTGTATGCTTTACAACCAGACAAAAAATGCGGTAGGGATTTGATCTCACATGGACAGCTTGGACAGGTGCCATGTGAGACCCGCCTTCCTTTCCATCCCTCCACAAATTAGCTAAGTGGTAGTGTCCCATACCTCTTTTATGGAAAATCGCTCTATCTTTTGGTTTTTGGATAAAGTCTAAGAATGGTTCAAACCTCCCAATGGGCTTATGCTCTAATAATTGTGCTGTTAGTGATCCCCATTTTGTACTCCTGAGTTCCTCAGTCTGTACCCACTCCCAGTAAATTTTCTTGATAACTTCCTTTGGGGGAGGGAACTGCGTGATCCAGGATTCAGCCAATCCCAACTGTGTGACCATCTGTCTCAATTTGTTTAACCACTGAATCTTGTTCGCGTTATTCAGGGAGATAAGTTTGTCCATCACCAGAGCATAATTTGCTAATTCTGGGGTCCTCCCCAGGCGCACCCAGAAGAGCAAAGGGCGAAGACGAACTATATCTACACTCGAACGTTTGTTCATATCATGAAAAAGGGACTTCAGTGGGGTTGAAGTAGGGAGAGTGACTATGTCCCTTATAAACTTATTCTCTGCTCTAACCAGGTCATCTACATTTTCGCCACCCCACAATTCAGACCCATAAACTGCGGAAGCCAGCGCCTTTCCTTCGTATACTGCAAGCGCGGGGGCTATAGGCCTGCTGACCGACATACGCTGGCTCCTCAGGATGGCACCCGCTACTCTCTTTATATTTAACAGCATCTTAGCAATGTGGGAGTCCCATTTCATTTTGGTATTTATTCTAACTCCCAAATAGTCAAAATTCTCCACCACTTTCAGGGGTGCCCCATCAAGAGTAATATTAATTTTCTTTGCCTTTTTTGAGGGGGGCAACACCATTAACTTAGTTTTAACTGTATTGATGGTCAACCCGCGTCCAACGCAGAACAAACTTGTCAGCAGTTTCTGGAGACCTGAGGGAGTTTTAGACAACAGGAGTGTGTCGTCTGCGAAGAGGAGTGTAGGTGTTTTCGCTCCCCGTCAGGACTGGGGCATCGGCATCGTCCTCCCTCAAATGGTCCACCACCCCATTGACAAAGAGGGAGAACAATGTCGGGGCCATCACACAGCCCTGGCGTACTCCTCTATTCACAGGCACCTTCCCTGTTAGCTGACCCTGCCTACCCCATATAATCCTGGCATAATTGTCTTGATGCAGTTTGACTATAAACTCCAGGAGATACCGCGGGAATCCCATGTCCAGTAGCACCTTCCAGAGTTTATTGCTGGGCACCAGGTCGAAGGCGCTCTTGAGAGCAATGAAGGCCAGGTATAGGTTCCCCCTGTTAATGGTTACCGTTTTCCAGTATATTGCCCAAAACCTGAAGACCTGGTCCATTTTACCCACATTCTTTCGGAACCCCGCCTGGAAATGGGACAGAATGTTCCCTCCCTCTAGCCACAAGCCTATTCTATTAACAATGACCCTGCCAACTATTTTTTGAACGGCATCGATTAAACTAATCGGCCTGTAGTTTGCGGGGTCCTCCCTGTCGCCTTTCTTATGAATTGTCACGACTTCCGCACCCCTCCAAGAATCAGGAGCAGGGTAGCCACGAAGGATTAAGTTCATTAGTGGGACAATAAAGTCGGACCACAGTTTGGGATCAAGTAAATACAAGTCACCCGGTAGCCTGTCAGGGCCAGCAGCTTTAAAGGGGGTTATGCTTCTAATAGCATCATAAACTTCCTCGGCTGTGAAGGGCTCTACAGATGCTAGCTCCTCAATAGTGAGGTCGTTGTTTTGTTCCCCCAGGGTTGCCATATCTCATCTTCAGCACAATACAAACTGGAGAAGTGGGAGTGCCATTGATGCTCGGTTATGTGATTGGGGAGAGGCTCTGTACCTTTCCCATCATATTTATTTATCAGGGACCAGAAGAGAGTGGAATTCTTTAAACCGGCAGCATCCTTAAGTTGCAGCCAATATTCTTCCTCCCATTCCTTCTTTGCGTTTGTAATGCAAGCTTTATATTCCCTTCTAGCCGTTCGCACAGCAGTGGCATCCTTCTTCCTGATTGCATATGCTATAGCCCTTCTCTTTTCTCTACAGCCTACAGTATACCATGGGGTGCCTGTATTCGATATATTCTTCTTGTTGACTGCTCTGGTGTCTCATATGGTGAAGAATGAGCCTATTTTCTCTATTAGGCTCTTATAAGAGTCTATAAAATTGGTACCATGTTAAATGGTATATGCCAAATTACAGGATAAGAGTTCCATGGTTTCAGCTTCTACTGGTTCTTTAATACAGGTTAGGCTCTCATCTTGGCACGCCACCCTGTTCCATTTTAAACTACGCTTACAGGTAGATGGAACTACGTCTTTTGTGATCATTAGTGTGCCATTTATCGCTATCCTCTCATTACCCCATCTCAATTCCATGCAAAGTGGATTATGGTCACTGTCCTGTGTCTGCCTAACTTCCATGTCAACTAGTCTGCTCCAAGAACCTGTATCGAGCAATGCCAATAAGGCTATGATGGGTGAGGTCTGGCCTCCCGGGGACCCTCTAGCATACACGTTGAATAATTCCATTGATCTTCCAATTTGGGGGGCCTTAACGGAAATATAAAGTATGTCCCGAGATGGTAGAGTATGCGCATTCACTGTCCAGTTCAAAGCCACACTAATCCATACGAACAGTCCACCTGATGGGCGACCCCTCCCTGTGCTAAGGGCAGGAATAAAATGGGTAGAGTAACCACATTTGTACAAAGGAGATGTGCTCCCTGTTTCTTGCAGCATACAAACATCAAAATTATCTATGAACGCATTCCATTCCAGGTTAGCTATATTTCTTTGGAGCCCCGCTACGTTCCAAGAAAGCAGATTAATAGTATTCATATTTATATTTGTAACTCTCTCCCTGTTAACTGTTTCAGATGCTACTCTTCCTACTACAATTGACTGGGCTTTAGGGCTTTGGCCACTTCATTGATCCTTTCTTCCCCCGATGGGGCAACCTCGTCGTTAGACCTTATGGCAGTACTTACTAATAAGATTGCCCAGAATAAATATAAAACAACCTTGGATAATTCCAATGGTTTAAGGTTTAAGGTTTAAGGTTTGTTTATTGTATAGTTAATAAAAACTCACAATTTTAAAACGTACAAATGTTAAAAGTCAGTTACTTCTTTAAAACAAATAAAGAGCAGTGGCTCAAGTATTTAAGAGTATTAAAGTCTCAGCTTGGGTTGCATAAGAGTCAGTGGGGTTTGCGTGGTCTTGTTGCTTCCAAATTTCGAGAACAGTGGAAGCCAGGGGTGTTTACTTTGTTATTGGTTTGATGCTTGAGTGAACCCTCTGGATTTTTCATTTAGTCTTATGGCCACTATATCAAAGTATTTTGTTGTTCTGCAATTTAGCTGAGTTTCTTCAGGATTAAAACAGAGCATAACGGCCTGCCTGCAGCTCGCCCTTCTGGTTCCATAGAGCTCGAAACAAAGAGCGCCTTACGTCCCGGAGATTTGTGCAGATGCAGATAATGTGAATAAGATCCTCTTTCCCAGAAAGACAGAGGCGGCATTGGTTTGCAGGGTTTTCTCTTGACCATGGTGCCAGGTGCGGGGCTATAGGAATATTGCCCATGCGCATGTTAAGGAACTTATTTGTTGTCTTCTGTGTGAGGCCTGTCGTTAGGTACTCTTGTGGTTTTAGAGCGCTGTAACCTTTCAGCACGACCCATCCGTGCGCTCTCTTGGCTAGGGTGGCTTTATCCTCAATTAATGAGACCATCTTGGTGACTTTCGACACCACTTTTTTGAAAGTGCCTTGGTCAGTTGCCGACTCCCATAGGTCTGCTAGTCCTAAGATCTTCAGTGATTCCATTAAATAGGTCCTTGCAGGTGAGTTATCTCTGATGGTTAGTTCGGTCCAGAGGTGAGAGTTTAGGGATCCGTGGTCGGCATCTCTGATTTTCTGCCAGCTTTTTAAATATGCGCCTCTTCTCTCCACCACTTGTTTCTGCAGGCCGAATTCGAGGCGGATTTGTGCGGGTGATGAGTTGGTGGGGAGATGAAATATTGCCCTGTATGCTCGGCTGATGGTTTTGTCTAGTATTGTAGCGTCTTTGCCTCGCATGGACTCGCTACCGTAGGTAAGCATGGGCTGTAAGCGAGCTCTTAATACCTGTAAAAGAGGGCCCGGTGACCGGTCGGGGAGTGCTTTCTGCAGAGGCTTTATCGATAGATGGAATGTCGTGCCCTTTCGACGTATGGCCTCTAGTTGTTGTTTGAAGGAGCCATTGCTGTCTATTGTGACGCCTAGATATTTATAGGAGGCTACCTGGTCTAGCCTCTGTCCATCCAGGAACCAAGCAGGTTTCCGTTTTTTGTGGTAGTTTGTTGTCATTACTTTTGTTTTGTTTAAGTTAATTGTTAATGAATTAGTTTTTGAAAATGCGTTGGTTTTGTGAAGAAGGTGTTGGAGACCGACGGGCGACCGGCTGATAAGAACTAGATCATCTGCGTAGAGGAGGTTTGAGAGTGTGATGTTGCCTAGTCTTGGGGCATGAGATTTAGCTGTCTCCAGTTCGTCGGGGAGGTCTGCGAGAAAGAGGTTGAACAACATGGGGGCTAGGACGCAGCCCTGTTTCAGACCTTTGCTGGTCTTGATGTGTCTCGAGAGGTGCGTGCCAGGTCCCAGTTTAATCCTGACCCAGGTGTC
Source organism: Lissotriton vulgaris (assembly GCF_964263255.1). Lineage (NCBI taxonomy): Eukaryota > Metazoa > Chordata > Amphibia > Caudata > Salamandridae > Lissotriton > Lissotriton vulgaris. The sequence continues at coordinate 959,874,975 of NC_141698.1, forward strand.
GGTGTGTAGCATTACCAGCTGCTGTAAGAGTGGGCCTGGAATTCCCCATCTATCCAACTTCCGCCAGAGTTTGTGCCGATCTACGTGGTTGAACGCAGCGCTGTAGTCAATGAAGCACATAAAGAGAGAACTCTTGGAAGCTTTTGCTGCGTCGGACAAAAGGGTTAGCGCCATGATATTTGTCGAGGTGCCCTGGCCGCTACGGAATCCGGTTTGGGTTGCTGGGATGATGTTATTTACTGTTGCCCAAGATGTTAATTCCTCCAAAATGAGGCCTGCGTAGTATTTTGCCTCTGTATCAATTAAGGCTATAAGGCGGTAGCTACTTGGGTCATTCCAGGCTCCTTTTTGTAAATCGGGCTTATTATCGAGCCTCTCCAAGATGTTGGTGTATTTACTGGTGTCAGGATGGTGATCCAGAAGGCAGGGTCTTGCTTGTATAGTATCGGCGGGATCCCGTTGGGACTGGGGGCCCCCTCAAGTTTGCCCTTTTGGATTATTTTTCTTAGCCTATCTGGTGCGTCCAGGAATACATTTTCTTCTTGAATTTCGGATTGGTCGAGAATTGGTAATAGGCATTTA